>NC_057841.1:7560000-8160000 GCF_910594005.1 Cervus elaphus | reverse complement strand
GATCTCATTTGTTTATACTCTATTAGTCTATAAGTGGAAACAGTGACAGACTATTTTGGGGGGCTCCAAAGTCACAGATAGTGACTGCAGCCATGAAATTAAAAGATTCTTGCTCCTTGAAAGAAAAGTTATGACCAACCTAAACAGCATATTAAAAAGCAGAGACATTACTTTGCCAACAAAGGTCTGTCTAGTCAAAGCTATGGTTTTTCCAGTGGTCATGTATGGATGTGAGAGTTGGACTATAAAGAAAGCTGAGTGCCAAAGAATTGATGTGTTTGAACTGTGGTGTTGGAGAAGACTCTTTAGAGTCCTTGGACTGCAAGGAGATCCAACCAGTCCATCTTAAAGGAAGTCAGTCCTGAGTATTCATTGGAAGGACTGACACTGAAGCTGAAACTCCAATACTTTGGCCACCTGATGCAAAGAACTGACTCATTTGAAAAGACCCTGATGTTGCGAAAGATTGAAGGTGGGAGGCGAAGGGGACCACAGAGGATGAGATGGTTGGATGGCATCACCGATGCAATGGACATGAGTTTGAGTAAACTCCGAAAGTTGGTGATGAACAGGGAGGCCTGGCGTGCTGCGATTCATGGGGTCGCAAAGAGTTGGACACGACTGAGCAACTAAACTGACTGAATTGAATTCTGTAAGTAATTTACTGAGCTTTGCAAAAATGCTTTGTCTATTTTGATAATTGAGATTAGCCAGCAGTTTTTGTTTTCTGTTTTCTTATTTCCCCATGTTTTGTCTTTCCTGTATGTTTCTCTATTCTGGAATATTTTCTGCATCAAGTTTAGAATCTATTCATTGGAAGTATGAAAGAAACTGCTAATACAATTATTGGGGGTTTTGTCTTTACTGGAAAATAATTTGCTCTCTGAAAACTTTGAGAATTTCTCTATAGTTAAGGACAGATTTAAGCCTTCCACATCTGCTTTGGTCTCTTTTGGTAATTAATGTTAAACTGATATACTTAATTAACACAAAATTAAATATACTTTTTGCTTGTTTCATTAATCTCACCTATATCTGCTTTTCTGTCTTCTTAACCCTAATTTTATGTGAATTGTAAAGCTCTGTATTTACTGATTATATATGCAAGAAGTTGATTTTTTAAAAATATTTTTAAAGATGTCTTTAATTTTTTATTAATTAAGCCACTTGATTCTAAATTATTTTATATTCAATCCATAATTCATTCTTTATCATGTCAGGTTTATTTTGCTTTCCTTTACCTAACTTCTTAATTTGACCTCATAGTTGATCTATGTTTGTAACTTTAAAAATGAAACGTGTTTAATAATTTGACTTAGCATATGAGCACAGTGTTGTTCACATTCAGACATGCAGTTTCCTCATTAATTCCTACATGATCCATAATCGTGGTTTGAATTCTTCTTTGCTCAGTTGTGTGGGAGACTAGTCTTGCTCTGCTCAAGGTCTAAGAGATTGCTTTTACTGTGGTTGTCTAAAGTTTTATTATTTATTTCTAGCGTGTGTGTGTGTATTGAGATAATGTTGAATATATAATTTCTACTTCTGGGGAATTTATTAAAGTTTTATGGCATAATGTATGATAAATACTAACACATATTTAAGACTGCATGTAGACTGTGATAAATAATAATATTTTAATTCAACCATATTGCTTGTATTATTTTATTCTTCTGTGTAATTAAATAATGATTATTAATTCTCCCTCCCTCCTTTCTTTCCTTCCTTCTACTGATAATTAATTCACCATTTTGTGCTCCTTCTCTGTTTCTCATGAAGTTGCTATATTTACTTTTTGAGCTCATCTTTCTCTTTGTCCCATGATGGTACAAGTGACTCATTGAGCACACCCTGGGCATTATGCTCCCTTCTTGACCTCACCATCATGTTGGTGCTGGAATTCCACATGCTACAATAGAGCCCAAATTCCCTACTGCCTGCTTGTCCCTTTGCCATCATTCTCCCAGAGTGAGAGTGGCTTCTGCCATTGCCCAGCAGCATGGCTGAGTTTCAGAAGGAAGAGTTGTATGCCATTTTTATTCTGCCTTCCTTTCTCATCCATCCCAGAACCATGGATACCCTGTCAACCAAGGCATTCCTCCTGTTAGGGAGGTAGATGGCACCTTCTGTTATTTTTGGAGTGAATATCAGTCATTTTGGTAGAGTTATGAGAGTGACTTAGAAATCTGTGCTTATCTTACCAAAAAAATTCATTGTTAAAGTTCTTGGAAGAAATAGTCAGTGCTCACTGATTGTCTTCAGTCCAACATAACTTTTTTTTTCATATGATTTTGCTAAAACTCTTCTCCAGAATGACATGCCTACCATGTTAGCTATGTTTAAGCCAGGATTCAAAATATATAAGCCATATCAGGTTATCAATCACATTTATTGAAGAACAAACACAATATATAATTACAACTCATTTAGAGTTGACACCTAAATTCCATATCTACTGCAAGAGCCTAGTGACAGTGAACTGGCCATCCACTTAAATTTGAGATTTTTTTTTCATTTTTGAAATTTGAGGAGTAAGCTGTGGTAGATCTTGATGTGTCCTTTCTGTATGACACAAAAATAATTGATTTTTACTAATATGGCATAAATCAGGCTTGTCTTAATAGCAGTGCATGAGCAAAAACATCAAAGAAATTATGAATTCTCTATTAGCCATATGGGGAAAACAGCCAACTAAACAAATAGACCCCAACTGACCTCAATATGTAATGACTTACAGAGTATGGGTATTTATTTGCCTCACACACAACAATTCTGAGATGGGAAATTCAGGTTAACTGGGCACCTCTGCCCTGCAAGAGCCTTCTGGGGCTCAGGTCTCTTCCCATTTTCTGCTCTGTCATCCCCAATGCCTCTGTCATTTTCTGCATGGCTGGAGCTCAGTCACTCCATCTGGTTTCCTGCCAGCAAGAAGGGGGAAGAAAGGAGACAGTTCTGAAGTCTTAATTCCCAAATCCAGAAGTGGCATCCATCATTTGTCTTCATGTTCTGTTAGTGAGAACGTAGACATATCTTACATCTAACTTCCGAGGAGAGTTAAGAAGTTTAGTCCAGTTAAGCAAGTATGTGTGATGAGGCTACAGTTTTATTACCACCGAGACCAGGAGAATGGATTTTAGAGGGAAGCTACCAATCTTTTCCTCAATGGCCATCTTCTGCAACAGTATATTTTCAGAAATAAGAGGGAAAAGCCAAATCTATCTTAGATAGAACTAATAGAATGAAATTCTTCAGGCCCTAAAAATTAATGACCTGATAGTCCTCTGCAAAGATCTGCTCTCTTCTCCATTGTGTTATTTAAAATTTGGGGATCGACATGTAGATACTTCTATATTTAAAATAGATAACCAACAAGGACCTATTGTTTAGCAGAGGGAATCTGCTTGGGTGTTATGTGGCAGTCTGGATGGGAGGGGAGTTTGGGACAGAATGGACACATGTATATGTATGGTTGAATCCCTTTGCTGGTCACTTGAAACCATCACAACATTGTTGATTGGCTATATTCCAATATAAAATAAAAAGTTTTAACAAAATGAAATAAAATTTTAGTGCTTCAAGAAGTTCAGAAATTAAGGAAACAATACCATTCATCATTGCAACAAAAAGAATAAAATACTTTAGGAGTATATCTACCTAAAGAAACAAAAGACCTATATATAGAAAACTATAAAACACTGATGAAAGAAATAAAAAAGGAACACAAATAGATGGAGAAATATATCGTGTTCATGGATTGGAAGAATCAATATTGTGAAAATGAGTATACTATCCAAAGCAATCTATAGATTCAATGCAATCCCTATCAAGCTACCAACGGAATTCTTCACATAACTAGAACAAATAACTTCACAATTTGTATGGAAATACAAAAAACCTCAAATAGCCAAAGCAATCTTGAGAAAGAAGAATGGAACTGGAGGAATCAACATGCCTGACTTCAGGCTCTACTACAAAGCCACAGTCATCAAGACAGTATGGTACTGGCACAAAGACAGAAATATAGGTTAATGGAACAAAATAGAAAGCCCAGAGATAAATCCACGTACCTATGGACACCTTATCTTCGACAAAGGAGACAAGACTATACAATGGAAAAAAGACAACCTCTTTAACAAGTGGTGCTGGGAAAACTGGTCAACCACTTGTAAAAGAATGAAACTAGAACACTTTCTAACACCATACACAAAAATAAACTCAAAATGGGTTAAAGATCTAAATGTAAAACCAGAAACTATAAAACTCCTAGAGGAGAACATAGGAAAAACACTCTCTGACATAAATCACAGCAAGATCCTCTATGACCCACCTCCCAGAATATTGGAAATAAAAGCAAAAATAAACAAATGGGACCTAATGAAACTTAAAAGCTTTTGCACAACAAAGGAAACGATAAGCAAGATGAAAAGACAGCCGTCAGATTGGGAGAAAATAATAGCAAATGAAGAAACAGACAAAGGATTAATCTCAAAAATATACAAGCAACTCCAGCAGCTCAATGCCAGAAAAATAAATGACCCAATCAAAAAATGGGCCAAAGAACTAAACAGACATTTCTCCAAAGAAGACATACAGATGGCTAGCAAACACATGAAAAGATGCTCAACATCACTCATTATCAGAGAAATGCAAATCAAAACTACAATGAGGTACCATTACATGCCAGTCAGGATGGCTGCTATCCAAAAGTCTACAAGCAATAAATGCTGGAGAGGGTGTGGAGAAAAGGGAGCCCTCTTACACTGTTGGTGGGAATGCAAACTAGTACAGCCACTATGGAGAACAGTGTGGAGATTCCTTAAAAAACTGGAAATAGAACTGCCATATGACCCAGCAATCCCACTTCTGGGCATACACACTGAGGAAACCAAAACTGAAAGAAACATTGTACCCCAATATTCATTGCAGCGCTGTTTATAATAGCCAGGACATGGAAGCAACCTAGATGCCCATCAGCAGATGAATGGATAAGAGAGCTGTGGTAAATATACACAGTGGAATATTACTCAGCCATTAAAACGAATACATTTGAATCAGTTCTAATGAGATGGATGAAACTGGAGCCCATTATACAGAGTGAAGTAAGCCAGAAAGATAAATGCCAATACAGTATACTAACGCATATATATGGAATTTAGAAAGATGGTAATGATAACCCTATATGCAAGACAGAAAAAGAGACACAGATGTATAAAACAGACTTTTGGACTCTATGGAAGAAGGTGAGGGTGGGATGATCTTAGAGAACAGCATCGAAACATGTACATTATCAAGTGTGAAACAGATCACCAGTCCAGGCTGAATGCATGAGACAAGTGCTCGGGGCTGGTGCACTGGGATGACCCAGAGGGATGGGATAGGGAGGGAGGTGGGAGAGGGGTTCAGGATGGGGAACACATGTAAATCCATGGCTGATTCATGTCAATGTATGGCAAAAGCCACTATAATATTGTAAAGTAATTAGCCTCCAACTGTTGAAAATAAATGGAAAAAAAAAAAAGAAGTGGAATAGTAAAGGAAAATCACAGTTTCAAAAGTCAGGGTTTGAGGAAAATCTAAACTCTGACATAAAACAGACAAAATTTAGTGAAATTTACCTGTATTTCAAAATTATTTTTTACTAAAGTTTAGGATATACTTAAAAATAGTATATTTACTTGTCTCAGGATAGATAGATGAAAACATCTTTAATTATCCCCTAGAAAATGTATATATTTTATTACCTGGATAATCTGTTGAGAAAATAAAGAAAATTGCTGACTCAAAAAAAAAAAAAAAAAAAGAAGTTCAGAGATCATTCAGTGTTGTGCAACCAGAATTATTTACCACTTGTGTCACTCCAAATACAGTAGAAAGGGACTTTTAGCTTTGAGGAAAGTAAGAGCAAGAGGAAGCCTGGTTACCATGTTAATTTTGTGAAAATCTCTCATATGAAGAGAAAGAAAGTTAGAAAAAGTTGTTACAACAGTTTTTAGGAGGTGACCTGGTACTTCTAAGAGCTGTTCTGAAATGATATTTCTAGAAAAATAGTAATTGATTCAACATATCTCATCCAACAGTTACTGGGCTTTTACTGTGGGCCGAATACTTCTCTGGGCACAGATACACACTGATGGGACACCGCCTCTACTGGCAAGTCTGCATCCTGTCACGTCATATGGTACACATCTTCAATACATTTTCATTTGCTTGAATGACTGAATCTCCTTCATCTGAGAGCACTTCAGGTATGACTTCTCTATCTTAGCTTAGTTGACTGGTGGTGTTTAGTGTTTTAGTTGTGGAACTATCACAGGATAGTCTAAAATCAAAATAACATCACCTTCTTTTTTCTTTTGTAAAATTCTGTCTATGCTTTAGGAATTTTCTTGCAGAAAATCATGTTTTAAGTGCCCAATTAGAGAACGCAAACTAGAATCAGGTGGTGAAGATAGATTTCCAAAGGATTTGGGCAATTTATTCAGTCTTTTTCATCTTGAATTCTTAATTTGATCTATAGGGCTCAAGGGGATTAAAAAATGCTTTAAAATGCACATAGTATGGAAAGTATGATTTTTGTGTGAAATGTACTTTTCAAATAAACACTTCTTTTCTTGCTTTATATCAATGTTTCTTTTTGCAAGGTCATCATTACTATTCACCAGATCAAGACAAAAGAAGGAGAAGAAAGTAGTACTTTTAATGCCTAAAGTACCCCAATTTTAGTTACAATCATTTAGAGGTAAAGAGAAAATATAGTGAGAGAAACTGTGTGAGAAATTCAAAGCTTCTAACTAATCTAAGTAAGGAAATCACAAATCCTTTTTGTTCTTTCTTTTTTAAAAAAACATACTTTCAGGGAGAGATTGGCATAGTAGATAAATAAAACATTCAAAATTATTCTCTTAAAGAAAGATTATTACAGGTATAAGTTTTTTAATTATTGCTTTGTTCACTATCTATTATAATACATGGATGTCAATAATTATTACTGGCACACGTGTATTACAAGAATACAAAGTAATAATTTCTAGGTACCTCAGAAACACATAAGCATTTATACACAAAGTTTTTCTGGAAAAGTTCTTTGGAATGAGGACCTGGGGTATGTTTATTTAGCCATTTAATAGAAACTTACAAACTTAGCAAAAAGGCCCATCCATTGGTCTCAGGACAAGACTGGCACATAATAAACTCTCAATAAATACTTGCTGAGTGAACCCATGAATTAGGCATTTAGCAAGGATGTCCTGCCTCACTAGTGAGAGACATCATTACCATGATGGGTGTTCACAGAAGGACTGCTGCCCAACAAGAGCAGGGCACACATTCCTTGAACCAGACACAGCCTCTGTTGTTTTTCATTAGTGATGGCACTCCAGTGTAAGAAAATACTCTGGTTTGTTTTTCCATTCTCTTCTTGGCAGGTATTTTGGTTGCTTCCATGTTGAGGTTATTTCAAATATGATTATTATGGATATTCTTTTTTTTTTTCAATTGAAGTAGAGTTCATTTACAATGTTGTATTGGTTTCAAATGTATAGCTAAGTTTTATATATATATAAATATATTTTGCAGATTCTTTTCCATGATAGAAAGGGAAATCTGGTCTTCTTGGCCATGTGCATGTTCTTAGTCATTCAATCATGTCCAACTCTCGGCAACCCCTGGATTGTAACTTGCCAGGCTCTTCTGTCCATGGGATTTCCCAGGCAAGAACACTGGAACAGCTTGCCATTTCCAACCCCAGGAAATCTTCCCCACCCAAGGATCAAACCTGCATCTTTTCCATCATCCTGCATTGACAGGAAGATTCTTTACCACTCAGGGAAGCCCCATCCTCTTGGCCATCCTTGTCTGCAAAAGAGTTTCTGCAACGTGGGGTCGGGGGAGGTTAAAAGTCCTAGTGGTTTGCACTTCCCATGGTGAAATCATCATTGGGGGCAGAAGTAAACCCCGTCTTCCTGACTGTGCCCACCTGGAGCAGAGTGCCCAAGCGGAGCTTCTGTAACACTGACGTGGCAGGGAGAGAACAAAGATTGTTGGTTGTGTCTCAGATGCCAAGCACTCTTGCTGTTCTTATTGAAATGTAATAGATTTTCTTGAACACATGTTTCTCTACTTTATTTATGCCCTTAGGACAATTTCCAGAGACTTGAAATACTTGACTCTAATGGTTTTTACTAGTTAAATAGTTGTTTTGCTGGGGAGCGGGTCTGGGGGCCCCTCACTCCATCATGCCTAAAGTCTTACATCCAAGCTCACTGGTTTCTTGACATCTTATTTCAAGAATGAATCAACTATGAGGAAAGATGGCTCTTCCCAAAGCCATGGTTACTGGAAGGAAGCCCAAGCCCCGTGGACGGAGAGAAGAAAGTGCTCTGAGCTTCTCCTCACCCGAAGCTCACTCTCCCCAGACTCCTTAGCTGCCCCCCCACCCCCCACCACTGCTCATGCCCTGGGAGGCTGTGTGGCATGCCCAGATCTGTCATCTTTCATGATCAGCTTTCTGGAGTGTCACTGACATTCACCAGTTACATCGTCCTCAGTTCCAACGATCCTACTCAGTATTAGTCCCCCATGAGTTTGGTGCTCTGGGTTTTCTTACATGGCAATAAGGTCAATTCATGAAGGAATTAGTGCTTATGTCCATGGAGTCGCAAAAGAGTCAGACATGACCCGTTGCCATTTACTTTGTTGTTTTGGGTTCACGTTTATACAACCTTTCTGCATTTCCTGTCTAGAGAAGATCCTTTAGCATTTGTTGAAGAGCTGGTTTGGTGGTGCTGAATTCTCTCAGCTGCACACCTATCAATAATTACCCTAAATGTAAATGGGTTGAATGCCCCAACCAAAAGACAAAGATTGGCTGAATGGATACAAAAACAAGACCCCTATATATGCTGTCTACAAGAGACCCACCTCAAAGCAAGAGACACATACAGACTGAAAGTGAAGGGCTGGAAAAAAATATTTCATGCAAACGGAGACCAAAAGAAAGCAGGAGTCGCAATACTCATATCAGATAAAATAGACTTTCAAATAAAGGATGTGAAAAGAGACAAAGAAGGACACTACATAATGATCAAAGGATCAATCCAAGAAGAAGATATAACAATTATAAATATATATGCACCCAACATAGGAGCACCACAATATGTACGGCAAACACTAACGAGTATGAAAGAGGAAATTAATAGTAACACAATAATAGTGGGAGACTTTAATACCCCACTCACAACTATGGATAGATCAACTAAACAGAAAATTAACAAGGAAACACAAACCTTAAATGACACAATGGACCAGCTAGACCTAATTGATATCTATAGGACATTTCACCCCAAAACAATCAACTTCACCTTTTTCTCAAGTGCACACGGAACATTCTCCAGAATAGATCACATCCTGGGCCATAAATCTGGTCTTGGAAAATTCAAAAAAATTGAAATCATTCCAGTCATCTTTTCTGCCCACAGTGCAGTAAGATTAGATCTCAATTACAGGAAAAAAATTGTTAAAAATTCAAACATATGGAGGCTAAATAACACGCTTCTGAATAACCAACAAATCATAGAAGAAATCAAAAAAGAAATCAAAATATGTATAGAAATGAATGAAAATGAAAACACAACAACCCAAAACCTATGGGACACTGTAAAAGCAGCGCTAAGGGGAAGGTTCATAGCATTACAGGCTTACATCAAGAAACAAGAAAAAAACCAAATAAATAACCTAACTCTACACCTAAAGCAACTAGAGAAGGAAGAAATGAAGAACCCCAGAGTTAGCAGAAGGAAATAAATCTTAAAAATCAGGGCAGAAATAAATGCAAAAGAAACTAAAGAGACCATAGCAAAAATCAACAAAGCTAAAAGCTGGTTTTTTGAAAAAATAAACAAAATTGACAAACCATTAGCAAGACTCATTAAGAAGCAAAGAGAGAAGAACCAAATTAACAAAATTAGAAATGAAAATAGAGAGATCACAACAGAGAACACTGAAATACAAAGGATCATAAGAGACTACTACCAGCAGCTCTACGCCAATAAAATGGACAACTTGGATGAAATGGACAAATTCTTAGAAAAGTATAACTTTCCAAAACTGAACCAGGAAGAAATAGAAGATCTTAACAGACCCATCACAAGCAAGGAAATCGAAACTGTAATCAAAAGTCTTCCAGCAAACAAAAGCCCAGGACCAGATGGCTTCACAGCTGAATTCTACCAAAAATTTAGAGAAGAGCTAACACCTATCTTACTCAAACTCTTCCAGAAAATTGCAGATGAAGGCAAGCTTCCAAACTCATTCTATGAGGCCACCATCACCCTAATTCCAAAACCAGACAAAGATGCCACAAAAAAAGAAAACTACAGGCCAATATCACTGATGAACATAGATGCAAAACTCCTTAACAAAATTCTAGCAAACAGAATCCAACAACATATTAAAAAAAACCATACACCATGACCAAGTGGGCTTTATCCCAGGAATGCAAGGATTCTTTAAAATCCACAAATCAATCAATGTAATATGCCACATTAACAAATTGAAAGATAAAAACCATATGATTATCTCAATAGATGCAGAGAAAGCCTTGGACAAAATTCAACACTCATTTATGATTAAAACTCTCCAGAAAGCAGGAATAGAAGGAACATACCTCAACATAATAAAAGCTATATATGACAAACCGACAGCAAGCATCACCGTCAATGGTGAAAAATTGAAAGCATTTCCCCTGAAATCAGGAACAAGACAAGGGTGCCCACTCTCACCACTACTATTCAACATAGTGTTGGAAGTTTTGGCCACAGCAATCAGAGCAGAAAAAGAAGTAAAAGGAATCCAGATAGGAAAAGAAGAAGTGAAACTCTCGCTGTTTGCAGATGACATGATCCTCTACATAGAAAACCCTAAAGACTCTTCCAGAAAATTACTAGAGCTAATCAATGAATATAGTAAAGTAGCAGGATATAAAATTAACACACAGAAATCCCTTGCATTCCTATATACTAACAATGAAAAAACAGAAAGAGAAATTAAGGAAACAATACCATTCACCATTGCAACAAAAAGAATAAAATACTTAGGAGTATATCTACCTAAAGAAACAAAAGACCTATACATAGAAAACTATAAAACACTGATGAAAGAAATCAAAGAGGACACAAACAGATGGAGAAACATACCGTGTTCATGGATTGGAAGAATCAATATTGTCAAAATGGCTATTCTACCCAAAGCAATCTATAGATTCAATGCAATCCCTATCAAGCTACCAATGGTATTTTTCACAGAACTAGACCAAAGAATTTCACAATTTGTATGGAAATACAAAAAACCTCAAATAGCCAAAGTAATCTTGAGAAAGAAGAATGGAACTGGAGGAATCAACCTGCCTGACTTCAGACTCTACTACAAAGCCACAGTCATCAAGACAGTATGGTACAGGCACAAAGACAGAAATATGGGATCAATGGAACAGAATAGAAAGCCCAGAGATAAATCCACAAACCTATGGACACCTTATCTTTGACAAAGGAGGCAAGGATATACAATGGAAAAAAGACAACCTCTTTAACAAGTGGTGCTGGGAAAACTGGTCAACCACTTGTAAAAGAATGAAACTAGAACACTTTCTAACACCATACACAAAAATAAACTCAAAATGGATTAAAGATCTAAATGTAAGACCAGAAACTATAAAACTCCTAGAGGAGAACATAGGCAAAACACTCTCCGACATAAATCACAGCAAGATCCTCTATGACCCACCTCCCAGAATATTGGAAATAAAAGCAAAACTAAACAAATGGGACCTAATGAAACTTAAAAGCTTTTGCACTACAAAGGAAACTATAAGTAAGGTGAAAAGACAGCCCTCAGATTGGGAGAAAATAATAGCAAATGAAGAAACAGACAAAGGATTAATCTCAAAAATATACAAGCAACTCCTGCAGCTCAATGCCAGAAAAATAAATGACCCAATCAAAAAATGGGCCAAAGAACTAAACAGACATTTCTCCAAAGAAGACATACAGATGGCTAACAAACACATGAAAAGATGCTCAACATCACTCATTATTAGAGAAATGCAAATCAAAACCACAATGAGGTACCATTACATGCCAGTCAGGATGGCTGCTATCCAAAAGTCTACAAGCAATAAATGCTGGAGAGGGTGTGGAGAAAAGGGAGCCCTCTTACACTGTTGGTGGGAATGCAAACTAGTACAGCCGCTATGGAAAACAGTGTGGAGATTTCTTAAAAAACTGGAAATAGAACTGCCATATGACCCAGCAATCCCACTTCTGGGCATACACACTGAGGAAACCAGATCTGAAAGAGACACGTGCACCCCAATGTTCATCGCAGCACTGTTTATAATAGCCAGGACATGGAAGCAACCTAGATGCCCATCAGCAGATGAATGGATAAGGAAGCTGTGGTACATATACACAATGGAATATTACTCAGCCATTAAAAAGAATTCATTTGAATCAGTCCTAATGAGATGGATGAATATGGAGCCCCTTATACAGAGTGAAGTAAGCCAGAAAGATAAAGAACATTACAGCATACTAACGCATATATATGGAATTTAGAAAGGTGATAACGATAACCCTATATGCAAAATGGAAAAAGAGACACAGAAATACAGAACAGACTTTTGAACTCTGTGGGAGAATGTGAGGGTGGGATATTTCAAAAGAACAGCATGTATACTATTTGTGGTGAAACAGATCACCAGCCCAGGTGGGATGCATGAGACAAATGCTCGGGCCTGGTGCACTGGGAAGACCCAGAGGAATCGGGTGGAGAGGGAGGTGGGAGGGGGGATCGGGATGGGGAATAAGTGTAAATCTATGGCTGATTCATATCAATGTATGACTAAATAAATAAATAAATAAATAAAAATTAAAAAAAAAAAAAAAGAGTCGGACATGACTTAGTGAATAAACAGCAACAACAATTCTGAAGAAATCCCTAGGCAGTGCTCTTCCCCAACTAGGGAGCAAATATGCAGCTTAATAATGGGCTTTGAGGGGTGACATTCCCATTTTATAGTCTTAGAGAGCAGTTTTCAAATCTTGTGACTATGGCAAAGCTTTCACCGTACCAACAGGAAATGAGAAATAGCAGCAACTGTAATGTTTTTATAAGGTTAAATTTAATCACCTTAAAGGATGAATTGTGGACTTTGCATCTTCCTATTGTTGTTAAAATGACCTTTTTGTAATGAAATATTGGTTATAGTAGATGGAAATTTTGCTTGCTTTGATTTTAATATTAATTTGTTATGTTCTTCCCTACCACGTGCTGTTGTTCAGTCACTTGGTCATGTCCAGTCTTTGTGATCCCCCTGACTGCAGCACACCAGGCTTCTCTGTCCTTCACTATCCCCCAGAGTTTGCTCAGGTTCATGTCCATTGAGGGGGTGACGCTATCCAACCATCTCCTCCTCTGCCACCCCTTCTCCATTTGACTTAGATCTTGAAGGACTGATGCTTAAGCTGAAACTCCAGTACTTTGGCCACCTCATACGAAGAGTTGACTCATTGGAAAAGACCCTGATGCTGGGAGGGATTGGGGGTAGGAGGAGAAGGGGACGACAGAGGATGAGATGGCTGGATGGCATCACCAACTCGATGGACATGAGTTTGAGTAAACTCCAGGAGTTTGTGATGGACAGGGAGGCCTGGCGTGCTGCAATTCATGGGGTCGCCAAGAGTCGGACACGACTGAGCGATTGAACTGAACCGAACTTCCCAATATCAGGGTCTTTTTCAATGAGTCAGTTCTTCACATCACGTGGCCCAAGTATTGGAGCTTCAGCTTCAGCCTCCATCCTTCCAATGAATATTCGGGATTTATTTCTTTTAAGATGGACTAGTTGGATCTCCTTGCAGTCCAAGGGACTCTCAAAAGTCTTTTCCAACACCACAGTTCAAAAGCGTCAATTCTTCAGTGCTCAGCCTTCTTTACAGTCGAACTCTCCCATTCATACATGACTACTGGAAAAACCATAGCTTTGACTATATGAACCTTTGTCAGAAAAGTGCTGTCTCTGCTTTTCTGTTCCTAAATAAGTTTTTGCAAATGTCATTGCTTCCCATGTTGTGGACCTGGAGCTCTAACCCATTGAGATAACTAAAGGTGGACATTTCACATCAAATTAAAGACAGCAGGAGTCCTATTGAATGCAGTGAAGATGGCATCTGAGCCACGCAGAGGTTTTCCCCACCACTTAAATCTCTGTATCTAGTGCAAGATCTCATAATGGGGCACTACTGGAGAAACTAGGACAACAAATTTTAATCCATTTGACAATTTACCCTTTGCTCAAGCAGACATTCTGTCTGAAGCCAAAGTCTTGCTAAGTCAGAATAATATCACTCTAATTGTCCTCCCAGGCATATGATTTTGATAAAGAAGGAAATCTGATTAGTCTTACAGTTTACTCACCATATAAAAGAGACCACTTATTTTCAGTGCTAATTTCTAGGAAGGTATAATGAGATTTTTGTTATTAAGGAATAATCATCCAACTCATTTAACAAAGTCTAAAAAGCATCTAATATAGATCACTTGCTAAAAATAGAACCACACATTTGCTTAACTTTCTAGATTTTATAATTTTAGTAAATAAGAAGAATCTGCATTATTAGGGCAAATCTGTCACTAAAAACTACCTAATTTGCTGCATTAATTGACTGGAATCAGATGTTGTACAATAAGTATACAGAAAGTATGTACTGCTAACTGCTACTGCTAAGTCACTTCAGTTGTGTCTGACTCTGTGCGACCCCATCCCTGGGATTCTCCAGGCAAGAACACTGGAGTGGGTTGCCATTTCCTTTTCCAATGCATAAAAGTGAAAAGTGAAAGTGAAGTCGCTCAGTCATGTCTGACTCTTCGGAGACCCCATGGACTGCAGCCTACCAGGCTCCTTCATCCATGGGATTTTCCAGGCAAGAGTACTGGAGTGGGGTGCCATTGCCTTCTCCGACAGAAAGTATATACATTTAGTAAACTGATTTTCTACAAACTGAAATATGTAAAGATGCCTAAATGCATCTTGTTTTCCTTTGTGAGGTAAATTAATGTTGTTATCAGACATTTGCTGTCCTTAAGATCCCATTTTTAGAATCTAGCCAATTTGTCAGGTCTCTGGGGGCACAGGTTACCATCTGACCATGATGAGATGTGAGCGTGCCTCTAAGGAGCTTACTTAAGGTTCCAATGATTCCCTTTCTCTTGTATCTTCATCTTTCTACATGCCTTTCTTTTAAATTGACAAAAGACACTAGAATCTGAAATTTTCCTGAGGTCCATTTGTCTGTTTTACAACTGAATAGTAATTGGAGTCAAATTGTCTAAGAATATCTTTCCTGATTGTGACGGTAATGGTGATGATAATTTTCCTTCTAGCATCTGAACTGAGTACCAGAGGCCTGTGAGTGCTTCACATGCATTACTTCATTTAATGCCTATGACAGAGAAGGAAATCAACCCTGGATACTCACTGGAAGGACTGATGCCGAAGTTGAAGCTCCAACACTCTGGCCACCTGATAGGAAGAGCTGCCGACTCATTGGAAAAGACCCTGATGCTGGGAAAGATTGAGGGCAGGAAGAGAAGGGGGTGACAGACTATGTGATGGTTGGATGGCATCACTGACTCAGTGGACATGAATTTCAGCAAACTCTGGGAGACAGTGAAGGACAGGGAAGCCTGGCGTGCTACAGTACAACTTAGTAACTGAACAACGACAAAAATAGTGATTCTCGTGGAAATGGTGAATACCCTGAGAATTTCCATCTGCCAGAGCAGCCTTCTCAACCCTGGATGCACATTTACTCATGAAGAAAACTTTGAAACACTGAAGGTGCTTGAGCCCTACCCCTGGAGATGCTGATGGAACTGGCCTGAGGTGGGGCCCAGACATTGGTATTTATTTTAAAAGCACCCGATGTGGTCCCTCTGAGCTGCCAGGTTGCAAACTACCACTCTGGGGGGCTGGTCTTCCCCTTAGTGACGATACATCTCAGAAATCACCTAATCTCTCTGAGCAACACCTAGAAACTAGAACAATCACTTCCTTCAAAACTGACAAGTCAGCTGTGTTGCAATCAAGCCATAAATGATTGTTTGCTAATATTCCCAAAGCCTGAATGGTGATTATGTTAAATATTAATATTGTCATTGTGTGACCAACACCTGGGTAAAGTGAGGAGGATTCAAGAATATTGAACTTGCTAGTCTGACACTGTGTTTTGTATAAACTCAAACCTGTATGATGCATGAAAAAAAACCTTCTTCAGTTACTTTCATTCTACACCATGGATTCACTGGAAACATCTTGGAAGGTTTGGACATTGTGTTTTAGCACGGCTAAGGATGAAACACATCATTAGCTTCCTGGATCTCAGAGTTACATTACAAAACTTTCCTTCCTTTGTCCCCCTAAGCAATCTAACTAGTTCTGGGAAGGGACCCAGAACACATAAATTTCGATATGAAGAATATACACATAAGATAATGAAACAGTTGCCAACAAATACATTTCCAGAACACAGTTCCAGCCATACACAGGATTAATGGTACAAAATAGTCTCATAATAATGCTGATAATCAAAATGCTAGGGAAATCACAGGAAAAAATAAGATATCCTTTTATTTGCATGAGTCACATTAAATTTCAATGACATTTGATCAAAGCATACAAATATGGATAGCCTATTAAGAAACCAAGTGTTTTGAATAGTGAATGTTTGAAAACAGATTTTGTCATATTTAAACCATACTCGCTATGTACCAGTCCTTACAAACACCAAAATTTGGATTAGGTTTTGAAATGCGTGATAGAGGATCTGACTTCTCATGGGCTTCAAGGTATACGAGACAACAAACGAAACTCAGAATTGCTGATGCAGCAAAGGCAGAAGAAATTTGAGTTGATGGGAAGAGTTGAGCCTTTGAAGATTTTTCAGAATTCCACAGGGCTCATGGATATGATAGCTGTTTATTTACTTGAAGCTTATTTGTTATAATATTACATGTAAAATGTATACAATACATAAATTAAAAATTATTACTTATTTTTGTTACATTTATATAGATTATAAATTGCTACGCATTTTGAAAACCTACATTTTAATAGATGTCTATTACTATTTTGGCATGCAATAAAAGATCAGAACTTCGATAACAAAAAAAGAAAAAAAAGTCTTCCTTTGATAACCCTGGAAAGAAGAAAGAGTTCCATGCGTGCTTTCTGAGTGCTATTCCCAAGAGTGGGTTACTTCCTGTCTTCTAAATTCAGACACAAATACATTCACTATGCCGAATACAAGTAAAACATTTTCTTTTCATTTAAATGTGTTTATAAATCGCATGAAACGATTCCAGCTTGTAGCGCTCCTTTGGCAAACATTGGCAGATACAGATTTTTGTCACATAAATCAGCTGCAGCCGGAGCCAAAGACTCTCTCGCACTCTCACAGATTTGACAGGAGTGTACACAAGAGCTAAACAATGCCAAGACTAATATTGTTTTAAATAGATATATGCTACATTTTAAAAGGAAGGGAAGGAATGTCAAGTTGGAGCACAAGTCAGTTATGCAGCACTCAGGAAGTAGAGCGCAAGGCTGTTTTGCCAGTCTATTTACACACCCTGATTGATAACTATTGACTTTCTAATTAGCCTTTCAGATGGGTTAAAAAATAAAATCCGTGGACTCCCATTTTTCCCAAGCGGCCAGCATCTGCCCACCCCCTCGGCCTCAGGCCCAGCTGTGCCCTCCTGCAGGCTGGCCCGGGGCGCTGGACTGCCTTTCTGGGACCCCTTGTTCTGCTCCTGAGCTGCGCCTTCCTCCTTTGCTCTGAAGTCCTGCCCCACCCTCTCCCTCGTGATCTCCTGACACTCACAATGTCCGTGACACCTGACCCTCCTCTCCTGGGGGCTCCCCTCCTGGGGCTTTACCTTGGGTCCAGCTTCGGCTTTAGACCCTGCGGGGCCCCCGCCCAGCGGGGAGTCAGGCAGTGTGGGCTCCTCCGGCGGCAGAGCGGAGCCTGGTGGAGAAGGAGCCCACATCAGAGGGGCCCCATGGGTGGAGTACACTTCAGGGAGACCCCGGGGTGTCGAAGAAAGCCGAAGAAGAGTTGGGGGTGAAGAGGAATGTGCAGATGGTGGAACGGGGCTGCCCTGGTTCCAAATGCAAAGCCTTGCTTTGTGGACAGGATTACACCAGTAACTTTCACAAGAAGCCTGCATGGGAGGATGCACGTAGCCCACCCCATTTTGTTATGATAACCTCTAGAAACAGAGCCATTTGTCCAGTAAAAGCTGTTTTTAGTCCCTTGCACAAAACTGTGATGTTAGCAAGAGAAACAGAGTTCAGAATCAGTGTTTATGGCACAAAAACGATTTCTAGATTTAGGTGAATTCAAAGTGAGAATCAATTGTTTGCATTGACTTATAGAACCACTCTACATTAAATGAGCAAACTTTAGATCCATTTAGAAACATAAAGAGTTATGTATCAGACTCCTCTACACCAAAAACATATGGTCGTTTAAATAGATGGCTTCAAACAGACATATTCATGGGTCTAGGTGCACTTGAATCTAAGCAGTGGAAAACAGTTATTGTACTGATAATAATTTTCTAAAAAACTGTATCTGAAAAAAAAAAACTGTATCTGAAAGAATGCCTATTGTCAGAGAAAATGAAAATATTAAAATAAAAAAATAGCTTTGATACTTCTAACATCATTTAGGTATTCATTCAGTTGTCACAGGAAAGCTTTATCACCTAAGACATACAATGCACTCTGTGATTGCCAACACCATTTTTGGCAACTGTTCTCTTAAGCTGAGTTTTCATCTCATGACCTATTTGTATCTTTAATGATGACAAAGCTGATGCACTTTCTCAAACTCTTAATTTTAGATTCTAGATATATCAATGTATAGTTAGGATGAGGCTCTCAGTACCAAACCTGAATAATAACTTACAAACTTGTGAGCATGTGTTTTACAAGTTACCAAGAACAAACATGGAAATCAATGTAAACTTTTCCATTGACAAGCCTCATAACAATGATCTTTCATGTTGCAAATCATTTGCTTTACACTTTTCTCCCTTTAATTAATTCTCCCTAACCCAAGGTGCAAGAAATGGTTTAGAAAATTGCAATTTGATACTCCTTTGACTTTTTTCTGTGCCTGCATCTTTGCAATAATCCGTTGTCCTTCCTGAACTGATAAACAGTCATTTTATTCTATTCAAGGTGGTCTTTTGACAAGAGCTGAAGCCTCTGTCGCTGTCACTTTCTGGGTTTGAGGCCACTGTAAAACCTTAGGAAGCATTTAATGCAAATACTGACAGTGGCTTCTGGGGCACTGATTCGTAAAGGACTAGAGGTAACAGTATAGAGCACTTTTCATGATTTGCTGTCCCAATCACTCAGTAAATAACGGCATTTGTCTAGAAAGAAAGTCTAAAAAAGTAAATGCAAAAGCGATGAGTTCTTCAGAGGTAGTTAAGTGTTGAAACAAACAGAACTATAAAGTAGATTTATGTCACCATAAAGATCCTCGTCTAAATAGAAGAAAAATGGAAAAAGGTGTACTGAACAGTAATAGAAAGTTTGTGTATACGAAAACTCATATGTTGATTGACATGGTCTTTAGGTGCCCATCCATTTTGCAGAGAAAGCCCGAGAATTATACCGGTTTTCTGAGGGTCACATAATGAATTAGATAAACAAATCCTGTGGGAATGTCTTTCAAATTTGATTTGTAACTATAAAGGGAATTTATGGGTAAATATCCTTTTTCCCTCTGTTTCTTCTTTTTTTAAATTGAAGGATAGTTAATTTCAGTGTTGTTTTAATTACTGACGTACAGCAAATTGATTCAGTATTCGTCTTTAATATATTCTTTTCCATTATGGTTTATTATAGGATATTGAATATAGTTATCTGTATTTTACAGTAGAACCTTGTTATTTATCCATTCTATATACACAAGTTTATATCTGCTCACCCCAACCTCCCATTTTATCCCTCCCCCAAAACCCTCCCCTTTGGCAACTACCAGTCCGCTCTCCGTGTCCACGATTCTGTTTCTGCTTCACAGATAGGTTCATTTGTGTCATATGTTAGGTTCACATGTGAGTGATGTCATATGGCATTTGTCTTTCTCTGACTTGCTTCCCTTCATATGATAACCTCTAGTTGCAGCCACGTTGCTGCAAATGGCATTCTTTTGCTCTTTTTTATGACTGAGCAGTATTGCACTGTATCTATGTACCACATCTTTATCTTTTCATCTGTCATGGACATTTAGGCTGTTCCCATGACTTGGCTATTGTCAACAGTGCTGCTATGAACAGAGGGGTGCGCATACATGTAAACAAACTAACACAAATCAGAGGAGAGTGGATGAATTCTCCTTCTGCTTTCCTTCTACATAAACTTCAGAAGCCTAAGTTTGGTTTCCCTTCTACATAAACTTCAGAAGCCTAAGTTTGGTTTCCCTTCTACCTCCACACTCCCCACCCCAATTGACAAAAGAAACAATACATCTTAAAGGCTATTTTTTTTTAAGTAAACATAAACAGTATTGCTAGGTACTTAGCAGCTGATGAGGAGGTTAGACGCTCTCTGTGAATCCAAGGTGACATTCATGTTCATTTCTTGACAAAAGAGATGATGGTGGTAATTTGTAGAAAGGTAAAACATTTCTTTCAAATCTAGGAAGGAAAGAATTAAAACAACAACAAAACCACATGAAGTGTTACTATCCTGATGTCTTCAGGACAATCTAAGGAATAAATCACATCCAAATAACGTTCCATTATTGAAAATAGACAAAGGTTTAGTTTTCAGATGGAAGTGACTGTATGACCCTGTGAAAAGAAAGGATGAGGGAGGGTTGATGTTACTGATGCTCAAAAGGTCTGGTCTGATTGTGTCCGACTCTTTGTGACTCCATAGACTATAGCCCCCCGGGCTCCTCTGTCCGTGGGATTCTCCAGGCAAGAGTACTGGAGTGGGCTGCCATTTCCTCCTCCAGGGGATCTTCCTGACCCAGGGATCAAAACTGAGTCTCCTGAGTCTCCTGCATCACAGGGGAATTCTCTACTGCTGAGCTGTCCAAAACATGACTCGCGATTAAGCAAGAGTGAGTTGAAGGTAAAGTTCTGGGAAGTACGTCTCTTTTCCAGGTATCATTATTTCGTGAGTAAAAGCTGTTGATCTTGTTTTAAACCATGTGTAGATACCTGTGTGCGCTTTAAAAACTCGACTGGACCTGCTGACAAGACGTTCTGACAGCTGCTTCCTCAGGTGGACCTGGATTCTTCTGTATATTTGCATAAGAAATGAAATCTCCCCGTTTCCACAGGCATTCAGCATTTCGTTTTAATGCTAATTTGCTACTTGACCTTTTGCTTCATAAACTAAGAACACTTAGTGCTCACAAACATTTGGGGATAAAAGGTTTTGGAGATAGATCATACTCCATCCTAAGATTGTTTCTTCAAGCTAATAAAAAACAATTTCCTTGGAATGTAGTATAGACGTCCATAGAAATTTCAGTTACCTAAATGGTGGTAAAAGAAGGCTGCCTGTTAAATAGGAAAAGATAGTCAGTGGCATTTTCCTCACATGCTGTGCTGTGTGTGTGCTCAGTGGTGTCCAACTCTTTTGTGACTCCGTGGACTGTAGCCCGCGACACTCCTCTGTCCATGGGATTCTCCAGGCAAGACACTGGAGTGGGTTGCCATTTCCTTCTCCAGGGGATCTTCCTGACCCAGGGATCGAACTCCTGTCTCTTGCAGGACTTTTTTACCACTCTCTCAGGTGGATTCTTTACCACTGAGACACCAGTTTATAGTGTATCTAGACTATGGTATAGTGTAAACATAACTTTTACATGCACTGGGGAACCAAAAAATCCATGTGCCATTGCCATGGTCTGGAACTGAGCCCAAGGTATCTCTGAGGTATGCTGGTAGACCCATAGTTTAAACAAACTAAGTCTGTAGAAGTAAAATATTCATGGATAAACTAAATTTAGTCTTTGAAACTTAGTCTGCTTTTAACCCATGTTGTCCCTAGGATATGAAATTGCTGAATAATGATGGGTCATATGTGATGCTCACTGAAAGAACTATTTCTGTAGAAAGAGCAGGAGTAAACACACCGTGTGATACCCCTTCCCTACGCTCAGTCATCAGTGCCTGGAATAATCCTGTTTGCTGGTCCAACTGGCTGCACCTGTGGCAGCAACCTCAGGTGTAGGGATGGGATTTAGAAGGAAATTATTCATTTGTCAGTTATCATTGGGTGATTTCCATTAGAGAGAGACACAGCACAACAGATAAGCAATACTGGCCAAGGAAACTGCTCTGAGGTTTACTTACACGGCACTCTTTCTTTAGATTTCTTTTTAAATAGTCGTCATTTCTTTTTATTGAAGTATAGTTGATTTAAAATGTTGTGTTAGCTTCAGGTGTCCAGCAAAGTGACACAATTATACATATATACGCGTGTGTGTGTGTATATATATAGGCTTCCTAGTGGCGCTATTGGTAAAGAACCTGCCTGCCAATACAGAAGATGTAAGAGACAAGGGTTGGATCCCTGGGTTGGGAAGATACCCCAGAGAGGGCATGGTGACCCACTCTAGTATTCTTGCATGGGGAATCCCTTAGACAGAAGAGCCACAGTCCATGGGGTTGCAAAGCTGGACACAACTAAAGCATCGTAGTATGCATGCACATGTCTATATATATCTCTGTCTCTCCTTTTCCAGATTCTTATCCCATATAAGTTATTACAAAATATTGAGTCTAATTCCCTGTGCTATACAGTAGGTCCATGTTGGTTTTCTATTTAATATGTAGTTGTGTGTGTATGTGAATCCAGACCTCTGATTTATCCCCCACCTCCTTCCCCTTCTGTAACCAGAAGTTTCTTTTCCTGGTACCTCATCTCATCATGGACCTCGAGTAGTGTATACTGGCTCACTCCGCTGGGCCCGGGGAAGCCACATGCCTGTAGAAAGAAAAGAGAGAAAGAAGGAACGGAAGTGAGCTTACCCTCTTGCAGCTGACATGACTGTAAGAACCTTGGCAGCAAAGTGGGAGTGGTGGTAATCCCAGTGACACAATGGTTTTGACAAGACAGACTGTTGATGAGTCCGTCTGCATACAGATGGGCAGCACCCTGTCTTCAAGTCATGCGCTGAGAGAAGAAAGGATAAAAGAGAAAGGCTGAGAAGATGAACAGACAAGATTACATGTAGCTGCCTGTTTCCTGTAGGAAGTAGGCAGTCTTTTGAGTCCATCTACAAGTAACCTCCAAGGAAAGAGATCAGAAGGCCATCCAAAAATCTGTAGTCAACCATTCAAGAACTCCATCTAACCACGAAGGATGGATTCATTATGAAATTCTGGGGATGGCCAAGGCTTTGCTGGCAGACATCAAGGCCCTAGGAATGATAAGAAGAGGAAAGGTGATGGGTCCCTTTGGACCTATAGTTGCCTTCTTTTCAGAGATGCAAGTTGAATTTTTTGTCTTGCTTTTGCCACATTTTTCCTCCTAGAAAGAGACATTCTAGTTACAATGAAGTAAAGTAAGGTATGTTAGAGCGATTTCCAGGTGGCTGAAGTGGTAAAGAATCTGCCTGCCAATGCAGGAGACACCAGTTCAGTCCCTGCGTCTGGAAGATTCGCTGGAGAAGGAAACAGCAACCCACTCCACTATTCTTGCCTGGGAAAAATCACATGGAGAGAGGAGCCTGGTGGGCTACCATGGAGTAGCAAAGAATCGGAAAAACTGAGCTACTCAGCACAGTAATTAAATAGTGTCCACTCTTGGCTGATAAGATCTTAGAACCTGAGAGTTCACCTCTGGTAAGACAGCTACACTGCTAACAGCAGATTTCAGATTTCCTTTGACACTTAGAATTCATTGCTAATATCTAGAGCTGAGACACCTAGCCTGTGTCTCACTCCAGACATTCTAATAGCTGGGTGGCTTCAGCCACTGGGCGACCACCTGGATTCTAGGCTTCCGGACTTGCAACTTCCTGCCCTGGACTTCCTGGTCCCAGGCTGAGCTGTCCAAGTCCTCCTGCAAACACCATCTTCATCACAGCATGCAGCCATTACCTGTTTATTAAAAACAGTGTCGTGTTTATAGGAGTCTTTATTTCTGACTGAAGCATTTTCTAGAACATCTGGTTGGTTACACTTTACATAAATTAGCAGACTGTCATCTCCTCTTGACAGTTACCTGTTTATGTTCACTTCATTAAATACCATTTTTCAGAAATAACACAAGATATATGAAACACAACATGTAATTAAGCAAAACAATACAAATAAACATAAATAATCATAATGAGAAGGAGAAAGAAAAAATCTGCTGGAGCATAATGCTGGGGATTTGACTATTGCTTGGCTTTGCAGGTAAACCTAGTGATTGCAACTATGTTCTGCGAAAACCTGTTAACCGATTTGCTAGTAACGTACAGTGTTTGATTTAAAACAGAGCAAAAGTCTTCCACCTTAAATAAATTCTTTAGGTGGAACCAAGTTCTCAATTTTTAGTATAGGAAAATCCATGCCAAAGTAAGCAAGATATTCAGGGGAAAGCTATTCAAATAAGTGACAAGGATCTGTTATGGAAGATGTTAGGGTAGGGAGGCTCCCAGGAGGCCCTAAAAGAAGCTGAGACTCCTGTTACGTTTAGCCATTTTCAGCTACTTTCCTCAATTCTGTATTTGATGGGGGGCATATGGTTTAAATGGGCTTCCCAGGTGATCCTAGTGGTGAAGAACTCACCTGCCAATGCAGGAGATGTAAGAGACACAGGTTCAGTCCCTGGGTCAGGAAGGTCCCCTGGAGGAGGGCACAGCAACCCACTCCAGTGTTCTTGCCTGGAGAGTCCCATGGACAGAGGAGCCTGGGAGGCTACAGTCCCTGGGGTCACACAGAGTCGGACACGGCTGAGCGACGGGCACAGCACGGCATGTCATATTTTAACGGAGAAAAACTTGTCCGAACAGATCCATTCTCAGTTCGGTTCTTGTCTCTTCAAGGGAGTTGTTGTTATCTCTACTTTTATCTTAACTAACTTTATCTATAGAGAAATTATTTTTTGTTGTTATTTGCTTGTTTTTATGAATTGCCATACCATTTACATGCATGAGCAAAAATTTACCAAGTTGCTACTTTATAAGGAGATTTCTAAAAAAAATTTTCCGTCTCTTTATTGTTTTCATTTTTCTATATCATCTATTAATTATCAAGCTATCAATTTATCTATCTATCATCTCCACTACATTTCAAAGTGATCCCCGGGCCACAGGAAAGGAAAATATAATACTATCATTGCAACTTCTATAATTAGCAATAGTTAAAAATTTCCTGTTACTATTCCTTCCCAAATCACATTGCAGCAATTGACTTCTACCAATGTTGAATATGCATGACTCTCAACAGAATCTAACATTTTCCTCCTAATATACATAACACCATCCATTTCCCCCCCACCATATTGTCATTCTTCTAGTCTGCGTGTCAATCACAGGTTCTTTCCTCACTCGGATTCCAGGGGCCAGCGCTCTGAGACGTGCGGCAAGAGAAGAGAATCTATTTCTGCCTGGCTTTGGAGAAAGGGGGCTCCATAGGCGGAGTAAGATTTTATTTCAGAAAGTCAAATGCTTGGCAAGATACACCCAAACTTAACCTTATTTAACTCAATGGGAAAGTGCAAAATTTACACTCTGTATTTTCTGCTCTATTTTCACTTTCCAGATAAACTTTTTTCCCCAATAACACTCCTAATAGACTTGCCAGATTTGATACATAAAGGTTGTTAAGTGAGAAAAGGAAAAACAAAACCAACTCGAATAGATGAGACTATTCCTCCACCGTCTGAATCTATGTAAGGCTTTCAAAGAGAATGACAACTTTATGGCCTTTAAAATACCAGGAAGCCTTTGGCAAACTAAGCTGACTCAAGGAGGCATGTAAATTACACACTTAATGTGTGTGGAAGAGAAAACGAGACATTTTCAGCTGCACAAAGATTAGACATTTTCGTGTGGCAAAGAATGAGAAACAGACATCAAGAGAATCAGAAGGTTGGAAACTATTTATAACACAAAGAACAAAAGACTGCCCTCCTCCATATATAAAAATCTAAAATTGATTTAAGCATTACAAATAATCTGAGAAAGTTGTTAATGTGAGCAGGCAGCTCATGACAGCCAATAAACTCAGAAAGATGTTGAATTTTGCAAAGAGTCAGGGAAGTGGGAATTAAAATGATGGTGAAACCAGAGATGCAAAATAAATGTAAGGAAAATGATAACTTCTGATGCTGTTGGAAGGCCAGGAAGAGCTTAGTGATGGAGTCGGAAGTGCCACAAATCTTTTTCCAAAATGAGCTTGGAAACATTTCTTAAAATTAAAAATACAAATACTCTTGAATTCAGAGATTCCATTTTAGGAATATATCTCAGAGAAAAACAAAAACAAAATCACTACCAGAACATCAGACTATATTCTCCAGATTGTTGAGTAAAACATTGCTTATGTTGTTTAAAAATATGAATCACAATAAGAGCAGTTAAATATATTACCATCTACATTATTGAGGGGAGCAGTCAGATATATTGCTTTAGAGTCGGATATACTATGGAGTATTGAGCAAACATTACCGCATGAGTTACCATTATGCCTATTAGCATATGGTTAAGTGGGGATGGTTAGGTTGTATAGTATTATAATGCATATGGTATTATCCCACTTTTTTGGAAATGATCGCATGTTTGCCCCACTGAAGAAGGGGACGTGGGGGTGTTGGTGCTGGGTGCAGGGGGTCCGGTTTACAGAGAGAAGCTGACCAGGATAGGGAGACTTATCTTTCATTGAATTATTCCATTGATTTGTTAGTTATATGGGTCATAAATAATGTCTATGATTCAGAAAATCAAGAATTAAAATAAATAAAATATGTCTATAAGAAAGAATGTGGGGAGAGATGCAGGAAAAGCAAGGAGCTTCATTTAATAATAATCATCTCATCTTTGTTAGGGAGAGAAAAGGGTCACTGGGCTTTCCAGGTGGCTCTAGTGGCAAAGAACCCCCTACCATTGCAGGAGACGGAGGAGAGGTGAGTTCGATTTCTGGGTCAGGAAGATCCCTTGGAGGAAGGAATGGTACCCCACTCCAGTATTCTTGCCTGGAGAACCCCTTGGTCAGAGGAGCCTGGCGGGCTACAGTCCACTGGGTCGCAAAGCGTCGGACACGACTGAATCGACTTCGCGTGCATGAACTGAACACAGAATAGGAATACGCACTCCAGGATTTGCCTCAAGTCTTTTGGACGCGTGGGCTGCAGTGACAGTGAGCGTCGTGGGGTGGGTTGGGGGGCAGCCTGACTGGGGAGAGATGTCTCCCCAGACTCCTGGGAGAGCAGCTTCTCCCAGCCGCTCGCCTCACTGAAGACCTGGTCCACTACCCGGGCCTGTGGATGACCACAGGCTGAACAAGGAGGGTCCCCAGAAAGTCAGCTCTGCTCCCCGTGACACGAGGTGGACAAGGCCTGTCGCAGCCAGGGCAGGGGGTTGAGAAAGCCAACCTCGGGGTCTTGGCCGCAACATGATGTCAGCAGTACCCCCTTGGCAAGTCCTGGGGAGGGGGCGGTGGCCATGATAACAGGTGACAACTGTGGCCCCACCTGGAACTGGGTACTCCAGGAGCCCAGGAATAGATTTCTCAGGGTGCCCTGGGCCCCGACTCCAAGAGGACTTAGCGGAGGCTGGGGAGCAGAGGACACCGCCCTGTGACCACACTGAGGGCTCACTCCCCAGGTTGGACATTCCTCTGCAATGCTTGATTTATCTGCTTCAAAATCAGTTGTTGTTGTCCTGTTGCTCAGTCATGTCTGATATTTTATGACCCCATGGACCTCAGCATGCCAGGCTTCCCTGTCCATCACCAACACCCAGAGCTTGCTCAAACCCATGTCCATCAAGTCAGTGATGCCATCCAACCATCTCATCCTCTGTCATCCCCTTCTCCTCCTGCCCTCAATCTTTCCCGGCATCAGGATCTTTTTCATCAGGTGACTTCTCAAAAATCAGTTCCAGGAAAGAAAACACATCAGGTATAAAGGTAAACAGCCAAGAGTAAAAGAGAGTGAGATGTGGGGTACAGTCCAAGATTTGAGGCCAAGCCGTGTTCAGGCCACAGTTCTTTGAGCTTAAATCCCCTCACACAGGAGCTGTGTCCTTGTGCCTTTGGTTCAGGCTTCAGGGTCTCGTAGATCCCTCGTGAACCACAATGATGGTGACATCCCACACTCAGTTGTGTGTATGAGTGCTCTTCCCTGCTCTTGCGGGGAAGGTCCCAGGGTGCAAGGGTGCAGGGCCAGGTGTGGGGGAGCCACTGAGCCTGTTCTCTGCTAGGCACTCACTTTAACAGAATGCAATCCTCATTCTCCCTCATTCGTTATGTTATGCCTTTCAAAGGTGTCCAGACTTCTTCCGTCAACTCTAGCTCAGTCCTGCAGAAAAGCCCGCTTCCTTGGGCACCGTCCCCCACCGTGGCCCCTGCTGACCTGGGCTTTCCGGCTCCCAGGGGAGTTCTGCAGTCACCTAACTGCATCCCTGCTCAGATGCATTTCTCTTGTGCCTTGCATGAAGTGCCTGAGTGTTTGGCATTTTCTGGAGACTGTTGGCTGTCCCGAGATGCCACTGTGCTTTCTCCATCATGTGTGGTCCCTTCCGAGATGGGTCCTAAGCAGGTGTGCATCCCCGTGCTCAGAATCTGGACGCCAGGACACATCACTGGACGTGAGCAGCCACCTCTCCATGAACTGATTCGGGTGCACATGGACCCCTCTGTGCCAGTGCGAGTGTGGCAGAGCAGACAGGTGGCGAGGGGGAGGGCTTGCTGGACTGGGGTGGGGGCTCCCCTGTGCTGGCCGTTTGGCTGATGTAAGCTGGGAATCCCCACCTTAGTCCATCCCACTGGGAAGTGAGCAAGTCAGCCAGGCCTCAAACGCTTTGATCTAAATGACATATTCATTTGACTGATTTTTTTTTTCTTACCGTGCTGATTAAACTAGAGCTTTTTCATAAAATTGATTGGTGGTTTGGAGATTGTGCAGACCAGACCACAATCCAATTCTGTGCGGTTGTCCATGTGTTCCCACTGGCTGCTTAGGGGATGGACGCTGCCCTCAGCTCATGCTACTGCGGTTAGGTGCTTGGAACAGTGGATGTGACAGAAAACAGAGAGACAAATAGCGCCAACAGCAGAAAAACGAAGGCGAGATTCAAGCAGCCCAAGGAAGAGAAAAGGAGAGGGGTAGGGTCTGAGGATTTCGCACGCCTGAAGGAGGACTGTGGTCAGGTCTGCAGACGGAGAAGCTAAGGCAAGGTGAGAAGGGTCAGGGATGATCTTTCCGGACAACTTGTCCATTCCAAAAACACCTTTCAGCATCTAGGCTGCCTGATTCTAGAGTGTGAACTTTAGGTTCTGATTCTCCCAAACAGAAGGGATTTGTGCACTGAAATTAATTTTTTTTTTTGCATAAAGTTTAGAGCCATGCTTCACCAACATGGAAAAGTCATGCACAGTTCTTTCTGTCCTCACTTCGTCCTTCAGATGAACAGTTTGCGGGACTAACTCTAGGCACCCTGAGTCTGAGACTGCGGTGGGTGGTCACGATTCATTTCATCATTTGAGATAGAATCTGGATCATGCGCTCCCCTTCCTTCACACTTAGAACCTCCAGGATCAGTCCACTAAATACTAGCCACTTTGCCACCACTAACTGGCACCCCTGTTTTTACAGATGGAGAAACAGTGTTTCAAGAAAATTCAGTGACTTTCTCAGTCACACACGTGAAGGAGTGGAGCTAAAATCTGAACTCAAGTCTGTTTTGCTTTCAGACTATATGAAATTTCATACTTACACATATAAATGTCTATACGAAAGTAGGTACCAACTAGATATTACCCCCCCTCCAAACTCCACACAAAATATTAAGAAAGTCTAAATTTGTTTACAGAAACAAGCTTATGAAGGATAGTTAAATAAGCTAAAACAGTATTCTTAGTGATGAACTTTTTGTTATAATTCAATTCTATTTAGTCCTAGGAGACTAATGTTTTGTCAATGGGAAGAGAAATGTATTCATTCAGCAAAAATGTATTGAATGTTCTAATAAGACACCATGGAAATTAGAAAATTAATTTGTCAACTAAACAACAAGTGAAATTTTGAACCAAATCTAAGTTGGAGACTGCTCACTTGCAAACCCCCGGTATGAATGTATTGAAAGATTTGTTATCATTGCATGCAGAGCTAGAGGGTCTGCATTCAAAACCCAGGCTCCCCATTCTGCAGGTTGTCCTCTTGATTAGTTTATGAAAATAGGATTTCCATATGCTCTTGCAATCCCATTCCTGGGCATGTTTCCAGAGAAAACTGTAATTTGAAAAGGTATATGCACCCTTATGTTCATAGAAGCACAGAGCAGCACTATTTGCAATTGCCAAGCCATGGAAGCAATCTAGGTGTTCATCGGCAGATGAATGGACCAAGAAGTTGTGGTCCATATAGATAAAGGAATATTACTCAGCCATAAAAAGAGTGAAATAATGCCATTTGCAACAGTATGGTTGAACCTAGAGATTGTCATTCTAAATGAAGTCAGACAAAGACAAATATATAATATTGCTTTCTCTGTGGAGTCTTAAGACACAAATGAACTTATTTATAAAACAGAAGTAGACCCAAAGACATAGGAAACAAATTTATGTTACCAAAGGGGAAAGAGAAGAGGAGGGATAAATTAGGAAGTTGAGATTAATTTATACACACTACTATATATAAAACAGATAAGCAACAAGGACCTCCTATATAGCACAGGAAACTCTACTATATATACTTCCTGCTCAGTCACTCAGTTGTGTCCTACTCTTTGCGGCCCCACGGACTGCAAACCATCAGGCTCCTCTACCCATGGAATTTTCCAGGCAAGAATAATGAAGTGGAAAATTGCATAGGCAGAGGCCATTTCCTATGCCAGGGAATCGTCCTAAGCCAGGGATCAAATCCACATCTCCTGCATTGGCAGGCAGATTCTTTACTACTAGCACCACCTGGGAAGTCCACTCAATATCCTACAATAACCTATAATGGAAAAGAATCTGAAAAGTAATAGTTAAATAGTATATGTATGACTGAATAATATATAATAATAGTATATGTATATCTGAATCACTGCTGTATACCTAAAACTAACAGGACATTGAAATTAACTATTCTAGTTAATATTCTATTAGTTATTATTCTATTCTAGTTAACTATTTCTAGTTAACGAACCTAGTCCCACCATTGAATTTACACTAGACTATGGACAAATTACTTCAATTCTGTGTGCCTCTGTTTCTAGCGGTAAAATGAGGTAGGTACCAGTATTCACCTCATGGAATAGTTGAGAAGCCATTGAGTTGGTGAGTAGAGGATTCAGGTGATTGCCTGGTACATAGGATTCAATGTATTAGCAGCATTGGCTTATAGGATGATATTCGTAAATTTTTCAAAATGATCATATGGATTGTCTTCTCCGAGATGCTAATATGGTGAATTAGCTTAATAGATTTTCTAACAGTAAAGAATCTGGCATTTCTAAAATTAACTCAATTGAAGAATAACACATTATATTTTTTTATGTGTGCAGCACTAAGTTTGCTTACATTTTGTTGAGAATATTTGCAAGCAGAATGGGATTGGAACTTCCCAGGTGGCGCTAGGTGATAAGGAATCTGCCTGCAATGCAGGAGACATAAGGCACTGGGGTTCAATCCCTGGGTTGGGAAGATCCCCTGGAGGAAGGTATGGCTACCCACTCTAGTTTTCTTGCCTGAAGAATCTCATGGACCAAGGAGCCTGGCGAGCTACAATTCATGGGGTTGCAAAGAGTTGGACACAGCTGAAGCAACTTTGCGTGCATTAGCACGTGGGGTTGACTTGGCATTTTCCTTTCTTTTTATCATGCTTATCTACTTTGATATTTGGGTTATACTCTCTACAAATGGGAAGTGTTTGCTCATTGTCTATTCCCTGGAAGAGTCTATGTAAGATTGTTTGGTAAAATCATTAAGGCCAGTGTCATCTTTGTCCATTTTGTCTCCAGAGAATTTTATAGGACTAACTTAATTTATTTTAAATATTAGAGAAGTAGGATTTTTATATTTCCTCTTGGGTTATTTATATTTTTGTTAGGAATTATTCATTTTGTCTAAAGTTTCAAATGTATTGCCATAAAGTTGCTCATAATATTCTCTGATTTTTTTTTTAAAATTTTTTTTTTCCAGTGGGTTTGTCATACATTGATATGATTCAGCCATGGATTTACATGTATTCCCACTCCCGATCCCCCCTCCCACCTCCCTCTCCACCCGATTCCTCTGGGTCTTCCCAGTGCACCAGGCCCGAGCACTTGTCTCATGCATCCCACCTGGGCTGGTGATCTGTTTCACCATAGATAGTATACATGCTGTTCTTTTGAAATATCCCACCCTCACCTTCTCCCACAGAGTTCAAAAGTCTGTTCTGTATTTCTGTGTCTCTTTTTCTGTTTTACATATAGGGTTATCGTTATCACCTTTCTAAATTCCATATATATGTGTTAGTATGCTGTAATGTTCTTTATCTTTCTGGCTTACTTCATTCTGTATAATGGGCTCCAGCTTCATCCATCTCATTAGGACTGGTTCAAATGAATTCTTTTTAATGGATGAGTAATATTCCATTGTGTATATGTACCACAGCTTCCTTATCCATTCATCTGCTGATGGGCATCTAGGTTGCTTCCATGTCCTGGCTATTATAAACAGTGCTGCGATGAACATTGGGGTGCACGTGTCTCTTTCAGATCTGGTTTCCTCAGTGTGTATGCCCAGAAGTGGGATTGCTGGGTCATATGGCAGTTCTAGTTCCAGTTTTTTAAGAAATCTCCACACTGTTTTCCATAGCGGCTGTACTAGTTTGCATTCCCACCAACAGTGTAAGAGGGTTCCCTTTTCTCCACACCCTCTCCAGCATTTATTGCTTGTAGACTTTTGGATAGCAGCCATCCTGACTGGCGTGTAATGGTACCTCATTGTGGTTTTGATTTGCATTTCTCTAATAATGAGTGATGTTGAGCATCTTTTCATGTGTTTGCTAGCCATCTGTATGTCTTCTTTGGAGAAATGTCTGTTTAGTTCTTTGGCCCATTTTTTGATTGGGTCATTTATTTTTCTGGAATTGAGCTGCAGGAGTTGCTTGTATATTTTTGAGATTAATCCTTTGTCTGTTTCTTCATTTGCTATTATTTTCTCCCAATCTGAGGGCTGTCTTTTCACCTTACTTATAGTTTCCTTTGTAGTGCAGAAGCTTTTAAGTTTCATTAGGTCCCATTTGTTTAGTTTTGCTTTTATTTCCAATATTCTGGGAGGTGGGTCATAGAGGATCTTGCTCTGATTTATGTCGGAGAGTGTTTTGCCTATGTTCTCCTCTAGGAGTTTTATAGTTTCTGGTCTGACATTTAGATCTTTGATCCATTTTGAGTTTATTTTTGTGTATGGTGTTAGAAAGTGTTCTAGTTTCATTCTTTTACAAGTGGTTGACCAGTTTTCCCAGCACCACTTGTTAAAGAGGTTGTCTTTTTTCCATTGTATATCCTTGCCTCCTTTGTCAAAGATAAGGTGTCCATAGGTTTGTGGATTTATCTCTGGGCTTTCTATTCTGTTCCATTGATCTATATTTCTGTCTTTGTGCCAGTACCATACTGTCTTGATGACTGTGGCTTTGTAGTATAGTCTGAAGTCAGGCAGGTTGATTCCTCCAGTTCCATTCTTCTTTCTCAAGATTACTTTGGCTATTTGAGGTTTTTTGTATTTCCATACAAATTGTGAAATTCTTTGGTCTAGTTCTGTGAAAAATACCGTTGGTAGCTTGATAGGGATTGCATTGAATCTATAGATTGCTTTGGGTAGAATAGCCATTTTGACAATATTGATTCTTCCAATCCATGAACACGGTATGTTTCTCCATCTGTTTGTGTCCTCTTTGATTTCTTTCATCAGTGTTTTATAGTTTTCTATGTATAGGTCTTTTGTTTCTTTAGGTAGATATACTCCTAAGTATTTTATTCTTTTTGTTGCAATGGTGAATGGTATTGTTTCCTTAATTTCTCTTTCTGTTTTTTCATTGTTAGTATATAGGAATGCAAGGGATTTCTGTGTGTTAATTTTATATCCTGCTACTTTACTATATTCATTGATTAGCTCTAGTAATTTTCTGGTAGAGTCTTTAGGGTTTTCTATATAGAGGATCATGTCATCTGCAAACAGCGAGAGTTTCACTTCTTCTTTTCCTATCTGGATTCCTTTTACTTCTTTTTCTGCTCTGATTGCTGTGGCCAAAACTTCCAACACTATGTTGAATAGTAGTGGTGAGAGTGGGCACCCTTGTCTTGTTCCTGATTTCAGGGGAAATGCCTTCAATTTTTCACCATTGAGGGTGATGCTTGCTGTGGGTTTGTCATATATAGCTTTTATTATGTTGAGGTATGTTCCTTCTATTCCTGCTTTTTGGAGAGTTTTAATCATAAATGAGTGTTGAATTTTGTCCAAGGCTTTCTCTGCATCTATTGAGATAATCATATGGTTTTTATCTTTCAATTTGTTAATGTGGTGTATTACATTGATTGATTTGCGGATATTAAAGAATCCTTGCATTCCTGGGATAAAGCCCACTTGGTCATGGTGTATGATTTTTTTAATATGTTGTTGGATTCTGTTTGCTAGAATTTTGTTAAGGAGTTTTGCATTTATGTTCATCAGTGATATTGGCCTGTAGTTTTCTTTTTTTGTGGCATCTTTGCCTGGTTTTGGAATTAGGGTGATGGTGGCCTCATAGAATGAGTTTGGAAGCTTACCTTCATCTGCAACTTTCTGGAAGAGTTTGAGTAAGATAGGTGTTAGCTCTTCTCTAAATTTTTGGTAGAATTCAGCTGTGAAGCCATCTGGTCCTGGGCTTTTGTTTGCTGGCAGATTGTTGATTACAGTTTCGATTTCCTTGCTTGTGATGGGTCTGTTAAGATCTTCTATTTCTTCCTGGTTCAGTTTTGGAAAGTTATACTTTTCTAAGAATTTGTCCATTTCATCCAAGTTGTCCATTTTATTGGCGTAGAGCTGCTGGTAGTAGTCTCTTATGATCCTTTGTATTTCAGTGTTCTCTGTTGTGATCTCTCCATTTTCATTTCTAATTTTGTTAATTTGGTTCTTCTCTCTTTGTTTCTTAATGAGTCTTGCTAATGGTTTGTCAATTTTGTTTATTTTTTCAAAAAACCAGCTTTTAGCTTTGTTGATTTTTGCTATGGTCTCTTTAGTTTCTTTTGCATTTATTTCTGCCCTGATTTTTAAGATTTCTTTCCTTCTGCTAACCCTGGGGTTCTTCATTTCTTCCTTCTCTAGTTGCTTTAGGTGTAGAGTTAGGTTATTTATTTGGTTTTTTTCTTGTTTCTTGATGTAAGCCTGTAATGCTATGAACCTTCCCCTTAGCACTGCTTTTACAGTGTCCCATAGGTTTTGGGTTGTTGTGTTTTCATTTTCATTCATTTCTATACATATTTTGATTTCTTTTTTGATTTCTTCTATGATTTGTTGGTTATTCAGAAGCGTGTTATTTAGCCTCCATATGTTTGAATTTTTAACAATTTTTTTCCTGTAATTGAGATCTAATCTTACTGCACTGTGGGCAGAAAAGATGACTGGAATGATTTCAATTTTTTTGAATTTTCCAAGACCAGATTTATGGCCCAGGATGTGATCTATTCTGGAGAATGTTCCGTGTGCACTTGAGAAAAAGGTGAAGTTGATTGTTTTGGGGTGAAATGTCCTATAGATATCAATTAGGTCTAGCTGGTCCATTGTGTCATTTAAGGTTTGTGTTTCCTTGTTAATTTTCTGTTTAGTTGATCTATCCATAGTTGTGAGTGGGGTATTAAAGTCTCCCACTATTATTGTGTTACTATTAATTTCCTCTTTCATACTCGTTAGTGTTTGCCGTACATATTGTGGTGCTCCTATGTTGGGTGCATATTTATTTATAATTGTTATATCTTCTTCTTTGATTGATCCTTTGATCATTATGTAGTGTCCTTCTTTGTCTCTTTTCACATCCTTTATTTGAAAGTCTATTTTATCTGATATGAGTATTGCGACTCCTGCTTTCTTTTGGTCTCTGTTTGCATGAAATATTTTTTTCCAGCCCTTCACTTTTAGTCTGTATGTGTCTCTTGTTTTGAGGTGGGTCTCTTGTAGACAGCATATATAGGGGTCTTGTTTTTGTATCCATTCAGCCAATCTTTGTCTTTTGGTTGGGGCATTCAACCCATTTACATTTAGGGTAATTATTGATAGGTGTGGTCCCGTTGCCATTTACTTTGTTGTTTTGGGATCACGTTTATGCAACCTTTCTGCATTTCCTGTCTAGAGAAGATCCTTTAGCATTTGTTGAAGAGCTGGTTTGGTGGTGCTGAATTCTCTCAGCTTTTGCTTATCTGTAAAGCTTTTGAATTCTCCTTCATATCTGAATGAGATCCTTGCTGGATACAGTAATCTAGGTTGTAGGTTATTCTCTTTCATTACTTTCAGTACGTCCTGCCATTCCCTTCTGGCCTGGAGGGTTTCTATTGATAGATCAGCTGTTATCCTTATGGGAATCCCTTTGTGTGTTATTTGTTGTTTTTCCCTTGCTGCTTTTAATATTTGTTCTTTGTGTGTGATCTTTGTTAATTTGATTAATATGTGTCTTGGGGTGTTTCGCCTTGGGTTTATCCTGTTTGGGACTCTCTGGGTTTCTTGGACTTGGGTTGCTATTTCCTTCCCCATTTTAGGGAAGTTTTCAGCTATTATCTCCTCGAGTATTTTCTCATGGCCTTTCTTTTTGTCTTCTTCTTCTGGAACTCCTATGATTCGAATGTTGGGGCGTTTCACAGTGTCCCAGAGGTCCCTGAGGTTGTCCTCATTTCTTTTGATCCTTTTTTTGTTTTTTCCTCTCTGCTTCATTTATTTCTACCATTTTATCTTCTACCTCACTTATCCTATCTTCTGCCTCCGTTATTCTACTCTTGGTTCCCTCCAAAGTGTTTTTGATCTCATTCATTGCATTATTCATTTTTAATTGACTCTTTTTTATTTCTTCTAGGTCTTTATTAAACAGTTCTTGAATCTTTTCAATCTTTGTTTCCAGGCTATTTATCTGTAACTCCATTTTGTTTTCAAGATTTTGGATCATTTTTATTATCATTATTCTAAATTCTTTTTCAGGTAGATTCCCTATCTCCTCCTCTTTTGCTTGACTTGGTGGGCATTTTTCATGTTCCTTTACCTGTTGGGTATTTCTTTGCCTTTTCATCTTGTTTAGATTGCTGTGTCTGGAGTGGGCTTTCTGTATTCTGGAGGTCTGTGGTTTCTTTTTGTTGTGGAGGATTAACCCAGTGGGTGGGGTTAGACGATTGGCTTGTCAAGATTTCCTGGTTAGGGAAGCGTGCGTCAATGTTCTGGTGCGTGGAACTTGATTTCTTCTCTTTGGAGAGCAATGGAGTGCCCAGTAATCAGTTTTGAGATGGGTCTATGTGTTAGGTGTGACCTTGGGCAGCCTGCATGTTGATGTTCAGGGCTATGTTCCTGCATTGCTGGAGAATTTGCGTGGTATGTCTTGCTCTAAAACTTATTGGCTCTTGGGTGGTGGTTGGTTTCAGTGTAGGTATGAAGGCTTTTGGACAGTCACTTATTACTTAAAGTTCCATGTAGTCAGGAGTTTTCTGGTGTTCTCAGGTTTTGGGCTTAAGTCTCCTGCCTCTGGATTTCAGTTTTATTCTTCCTGTAGTCTCAGGACTTCTCCAACTATACAGCCCTGATAAGAAAACTTCTAGGTTAATGGCTAAAAGATTCTCCCCCGTTAGAGACACCCAGAGAGGTTCACAGAGTTACATGAAGAAGAGGAGAGGGAGGAGGGAGATAGAGATGAGCAGGGGGAGAATAAGGGGGACTCAAGAGGAGAGAGACAGATCTACGCAGCTGTCTGTTCCCAGAGTGTTCTCTGTAGCCCAGTCACCTACAAGGATTCACAGAATTGGATTGGGAGGAGAAGGGGAAAGGAGGAAATAGAGGTGTTCTGAGGTAGAAAACAGAGAGTCAAGATTGGGAGAGAATAATCTTTGGTTTAAAAATAGGGCTTCTCTTCTTTTTTTTTTTTGTAAGGTTATAGTGTATTGAAAATGAAAATTAAGGAGTAGTAGAGGAGTACTAGAGGACTTTAAAAGAAATAAGAGAAAAAGAAAAATAGAAAATAGAAGAGAAAAAGGAAAGAAAAAAAAGAAGAAAAAAGAAAAAAAAGAAAAAAAAAAAGAAAAAGAAAAAAAAAAAAAAAGAAAGAAAGAAAAAAGAAAAAAAAAAAAAATTTTTTTTTTTCCCCTAAATAAAAAATCGTAAAAGTCTATGGAAATGAAAGTTAAGGAGTAATGGGGGAGTAATAGGGGATTTTAAAGGAAAATAAAAGAGAAAAAAAAAAAAGAGAAAAAAGTAAAATTATATCTAGGAGTTTCTCTGGAGCTGTTGCGGTCAGTGTGTGTTCGGCTCAGTTTCAGATAGCTCCTCGTTCCAGCTTACACTTCTCGATATCTACAGGCCCCTTCCGGTGTAGTCAATGTTTCCTAGAGGGATTTTAATCTGTTGCACCAGTCCCTTCTGAAGCGGTTCCCTTTGTTTATTTGGCTTCTGTTTGCCGGTCTCTTCAGAGCCTCATTTCCGCCCTGACACCGGCGGGCGGAGGTGGACTCTTATTCAGGTAGCTAGTTCCATCGCGCTGCCGGGAGGGGCTGGCGCTGCCGGGAGTGGCTGGCGCTATGGGGACGGGCTTGCGCCGCGGGGTCGGGCTGGCGCTGCCGGGAGGGGCTGATGCTGCTTTCTCCGTCTGCGCTGCTCAGGCTCCCGGCTGTTCTATATGGAGCGCGCCCCGCGCTGCGCGAGGCTCCAGCCCTCGGGTGTTCCACAAAAGCGCGGAACGAAAAGCCGGGCCTGCTCTCTGCGCCTTCCCCGTCAGAGCGGTCCAGGCAGCCAGGGGCTTGGTGGGCGCACTCTCCCCAGGTGTGGCGCGCCCCCTCCCTTCCACGGACCCAGTTTCAGTTTCCTCTGGCGCCAGTCGGGTGCGTGCGCCTTCCGCCCTCTGCGTCCCCAGCCCCAGTCCCCGCCCGCGCCGGTCGGGTGCCTGCGCCCTGTGTCTCGCTGCGACCTTCCCCTCCCCTCTGCCTCCTGCCTCCGGCGGGGCTGGGCCGGTCTGCAGCCTGCGAGCTCCTCTCTGGACCCTCTCGGTCTCTTTGTTCTGCGAGCGGCCGGCAGTGTGTTCGGGCCGGTTAATGTACTCTCTCTCTTTTGGTCTCCCACAGTTCAAGTTGGCAACTCACAGAAGCTCCCTCTGATTGTCCTCAGGGCACTCACGCCCGGACCCTACCCCAAGCAATGCCGCCTAAGAGTTCCCGGGACGGATCTCCGTCCTTAGCTCTTTTGTCTCACTTTTTATCTTTTATATTTTGTCCTACCTCCTTTCGAAGACAATGGGCTGCTTTTCTGGGCGCCTGATGGCCTCAGCTAGCGATCAGAAGTTGTTTCGCGAAGTTTGCTCTGTGTTCAGTTATTCTTTTGATGAATTTGTAGGAGAGAAAGTGGTCTCCCCGTCCTACTCCTCCGCCATCTTGGCTCCTCCTCTCTGATTTTTTTAATATCTGTTGTTTATGTAGTTGTGGCCCTCTTTTCATGCCTAAAGCTGTTTATTGCTGCCATCTATGTCCTTATGAGTCTTGATAATTTTGCACATCTTATAACTTCTTAACGAAGCTAGTATTTGGTTTTGTTGGCTCATTCCATTATGTTTATTTTCCTCTTTTATTGATTTCTGCTGTTTATTATTTCATCCCTTTATTTTCATTAAATTTATCCTGTTAGTATTTTAATATCTTTTCTTTACTGAAGTGAATCAATAACCAGTCCTTTCTTTCTAACATGAAATTTTGAGATTAAATATCTCTAAATACGGATTAAGTAAAATAACACAACTTTTGATACATAGTATTGCATTGTTTTTGTTGTTGTTGTTGTTCAGTCACTAAGTCGTGTCCAGCTCTTTGCAACTCTGTGGACTGTAGTCCACCAGGTTCCTCTGCCCATGGGATTTCCCAGGCAAAATTCTGGAGTGAGTTGCCATTTCTTTCTCCAAGGGATCTTTCTGACCCAGGGATCAAACCCATGTCTCCTGCATTGGCAGGCGGATTTCTTTACCACTGAGCTATTAGGGAAGATGTATTATCTTTAATAATAAGTATCATATAATTATCCCTATGATTATATTTGATCTTTTAAAAACATTTATAAATGTAGGTTTCTAAAAATAATTTTATCTTTTTTACTGTTAAATTATAATTAATTGCTGATATTTTTAAACATAGTTTATATACTATTTATTCTGTGAAATTTGTTAATTCTTGATATATGGCCTGGTAAAGTTTCAATTTTTATAAAAATCACATATATGTTTGAGAAGATTATATATTCTCTAAATGTTTAGTGAAGGGGACTATATATATTCATCAGATAATATTTGTTAATTTTACTATTCTTCTGTTGAATTTTTGTTGCTGTATCTTTCAACTAATAAGAACCTACTATATAGCACAGTGATCGCTACTCAATACTCTGTTAATGACTTACATGGGAAAAGAAGCTAAAAAAGAATGGATTTATGTATATGTGTAACTGATAACTTTGTTGTACAATAGAAACTAATGCAATACTGTAAATCAACTATACTACAAAAAAATTTTTTTAAGGTTAAATGTTCATGTAAGACATGATTTATGCAGTAAAATATAGATGCCCATTTTTGTGTATCCAAAACTCTAGGATGAGTGGAAGATAGCTTTCACCCTGATTCGGCAACCACAGTTACAATCGACTAAAGTGTCCACCAGGAAAATGCCATGTAGGATATCTCTGCTCAGACACTGTGGGGCCAGCCACAGTGCTCTGCCATCACACCAGAATCACTCAGAGTTCTCGAGCAGCATCATGGATGATGAGATCTAAGCAGGGTACCCATCTTTCACTTCAATGATCATCTCATTTCCCAGCTTACTAAGGTTGTTGTTGTAATAAAATTTGAGTAATACAATCCATTTATAAATTTATTTGGTCAATTAATTTTATGGACTTGCTGTTGGGAGGAGTCTGATAAATACAGAAATGACCAAAATTTGGGTTTCATAAAGTTGACAATGGAGAGTGGAAGAGGAAAGAGGAGGGAAAGACATTTACACAGAGATGACTCATTTCTAAGTACCTTCATGGTGCCTATGGCCCTTGCTTGTGTGGGCAGTCCAACAAAACCCACTTGGTGAAATCTGGTGGACCTTCACCGAAGGCATTTTAGGTGCTGGTCCAAAATGGTGTAGAACGCTAAGGATCCAGAGTTTTGTTTGAAATGAATATCCCGTGGCTGTGAGGAAGGGGTGCTGGATTCACGACAAAGATGGGTGTGCAGTTTGCAGTAAATTAAACTGAAAACATCTAGGACTGACCCAGAGAGCCTCCTGAAAACCCACTCACCCCCAGGCGACCCTGTGTCTGCGTGAACAACCTGGCCTCATTAGAACTGTACATAAACTCTTGCCCTGAATGGTATGTTTTAATAGGTATGAACTTTGGGGTTGCTCTTCCTTCAGTGTCATCTCTTCTCTAATCACCCAGAGCCCTGGCTGTGGGTTAGGAGTGATTTGGATCAGCGCTGACCAAGATGTTCTCCTGTGAAAGGAGACTGCAGAAGGTGCAAGTGAGCTGCCAAGAAGGGCTACACTGTTCCTTCTTCTTAGAGGTTTCCCACGCAAGTGAAAGCGGAGGTCCTTGACTTGTTTTAGAACCAAGACACCTGTTTGACTTCACCGCTTCCCATTACCTTGAAGCTCAGATACCTTTCCTCTCCTCTTCCTTCTTCCTCTTCTCCTCCTCCTCCACCTCCTTCTCTTTCTTCTTCCCCACCCCCACGCCCCGCGCTGTACCCATTCCCACATCAACGTCTCGGCATCTTAAGAACAGCGCTCCATGCAACAACGCTTGTAAAGCTCATTTGAGATCGGCTCCGTCTCATCTCTGATTGGCTGACAATACGGAATTCACTGCAGCAGCCAACAGACATTTCCTTGTGACAGATGGGCCGTGGTTATTTCATTTTTAGTCTGTTTTGTTTAGCGTTTATGTTGACGAAGAGGGAGAAAAAGGAAAGAAAAGATTTCCTGGAAGCGGGGAGGTGTTTGTTGTGTTTGTCGAGATGCCTGCAAGGCACAAGAATCCCTTCAACTTCGTGGTGAGATGATCACACTGCCTGAGGGGAACCCGCAGCCAGTCTGGCGTCTCGCGATGCAAATCAAACCCTGAGACTGACAAAGAAGAGACGCAAATTTGATATTCCACTAGTTTCGAAAACGCCCAAAGTAATATTTACAAATAAGATTTTTGATGATGCCAGGAGAAACAATTGAAAATACAAAACAGAAAACCACACATTCTTCTACAAGCAAATAGAAATTCAGTCTTCATCATATGACTGTTTCTACAGTTGTGTGTTTTGGTGACTGTATCTAATGCTTATGTGAACCCAATAGATAGTGATGTAGGCTTACCAGGTTAAACTGGGATGGGGAAAGCATTTCTAGGTTCAGTGGTTTAATTTTTGTATGGCAAGGTTAAGCTTATTCGGTGCATGAAGGAGTTGGAGGGAGATGGATGGGGACAGGGCACCTAAGTTAGCAACGCAGAGCTGCTTCATTTGTCCTTGTCATTTGCAATTATTATTTTATTGTAAATATTAATTTCTGTCTATTTTATTGTTTTTATATCTAGGTAATTTGTCATTGTTTTATCTGAAGCTTTTTTTTTTTTTTTTTTAAAGAACCCCGTGTGTTTCTTTCTCATAGCTTAGGAAATGGTTTCTTGAGAATTTTGATATTCAGTTCAGTTCATTCACTCAGTCGTGTCCAACTCTCTGTGACCCCATGGACTGCAGCATGCCAGGCATCCCTGTCCATCACCAACTCCCAGAGTTTACTTAAACTCATGTCCACTGAGTCGGTGATGCCATCCAACCATCTCATCCTCTGTCGTCCCCTTTTCTTCCCGCCTTCATTCTTTCCCAGCATCAAGGTCTTTTCCAATGAGTCAGTTCTTCCCATCAGGTGGCCAAAGTATTAGAGTTTCAGCTTCAGCATCAGCCCTTCCAATAACTATTCAGGACTGATCTCCTTTAGGATGGACTGGTTGTATCTCCTTGCAGTCCAAAGGACTCTCAAGAGTCTTCTCCAACACCACAGTTCAAAAGCATCAATTCTTCAGTGCTCAGCTTTCCTTATAGTCCAACTCTGACATCCATACATGACTACTGGAAAAACCATAGCCTTGACTAGACGGACCTTTGTTGGCAAAGTAATGTCTCTGGATTTTAATATGCCATCTAGGTCAGTCACAGCCTTTCTTCCAAGGAGCAAGCATCCCTCAATTTCATGGCTGCAATCACCATCTGCAGTGATTTTGGAGCCCAAAAAAATAAAGTCTGTCACTGTTTCCATTGTTTCTCCAACTATTTGCCATGAAGTGATGGGACCAGATGCCATGGTCTTAGTTTTCTGAATGTTGAATTTTAAGCCAACTTTTCACCCTCCTCTCTTTAGTTCTTTAGTTCCTCTTCACTTTCTGCCCTAAGGGTGGTGTCATCTGCGTATCTGAGGTTATTGATATTTCTCCTGGCAATCTTGATTCCAGCTTGTGTTTTATCCAGCCCAGTGTTTCTCATGATGTACTCTGTATATAAGTTAAATAAGCAGGGTGACAATATACAGCCTTGACATACTCCTTTCCTGTTTTGGAACCAGTCTGTTATTCCATGTCCAGTTCTAACTGTTGCTTCTTGACCTGTAGGTCTGTCTCAGGAGGCAGATCAGGTGGTCTGATATTCCCATCTCTTTAAGAATTTTCCACAGTTTGTTATGATCTTCACAGTCAAAGGCTCTGGCGTACTCAATAAAGCAGGATGTTTTTCTGGAACTCTCCTGCTTTTTCGATGATGTTGGCAATTTGATCTCTGATTCCTCTGTCCTCTTTAAATCCAGCTTGAACATCTGGAAGTTCGCGGTTCACATACTGTTGAAGCCTGACTTGGAGAATTTTGTGGACTACTTTGCTAGTGTGTGAGATGAGTGCAATTGTGTGGTAGTTTGAACATTCTTTGGCATTGCCTTTCTTTGGGATTGGAATGAAAACTGACCTTTTCCAGTCCTGTGGCCACTGTTGAGTTTTCCAAATTTGGTAGCATATTGAGTATAGCACTTTCACAGCATAATCTTTTAGGACTTGAAATAGCTCAACTGGAATTCCATCACCTCCACTAGCTTTGCTCATAGTGATGCTTCCTAAGGCCCACTTGACTTTGCATTCCAGGATGTCTGACTCTAGGTCACACCATCGTGTTTATCTGGGTCATAAAGATCTTCTTTGTACAATTTTTCTGTGTATTCTTGCCACCTCTTTTTAATATCTTCTGCTTCTGTTAGGTCCATATCATTTCTGTCCTTTATTGAGCCCATCTTTGCATGAAATGTTCCCTTGGTATCTCTGATTTTCTTGACAAGATCTCTTGTCTTTCCTGTTCTATTGTTTTCCTCTGTTTCTTTGCACTGATACCTGAGGAAGGCTTTCTTATATCTCCTTGCGATTCTTTGTCATTTTTGATATGGACCTTTCTAAAGTTTAGGCAAAAACTGTGAAAGTGCTTCTTCTTCACTCCGTATGCTATTTTCAATTTACAGGTTGCACAATAGCTTTCTCTAGAGATTCCTTTCATTTCTGTATGGCAATAATTATTTATTGTTTATAAAATTAAATCTTTACCAAAATGTTTTCTTCATTATTCTCAGAGTAATAAGCAGTTGGCATGGTAAGTAAAGTATTTTTCTTTTTCAGTAGAGTGAGATTTTCCATCAGACCTCTGGGTAGTTGGAATGGCCTTTCAGTCTGACAGCATCCTTTCTGCTAAATGCGTGCTCTATTTATTTCTCATTATTGCCCAATTTCTACTTCTGGGAGGTGGGTCAACAGTATTCTTCTACCTCCCTTATTATAGAGTCTCACCCCATTCTGATGGCAACATGGATACAGTGGACATGAGTCTGAGCAAACTCCAGGAGACAGTGAAGGACAGGAAAGCCTGGCTTGCTGCAGTCCATGGGGTTGCAAAGAGTCGGACATGACTTAGCGACTGAACAACAACCCCATTCTGTACACATACTTCTCCACAGCCAATCTCTTTTTAATTTATGCATTCAAGAACGTTTCCTTTAAAAGTCTTTAAGCTTAAGTCTTTAAGCTTTTTATTTTGAATTATATAATCATAAGCAATTCTGAGAAATAATACCATGAGATCCTGTATACCCATCACCTCACTTCCCCTAGGAGTGACATTTTGAAAATCTAGAGTGTATCACAGCCATCAAGTTGACATTCACACAATCCACTGGCCTAATTCACATTTCACCTATCCAACATGTACTCATTTGAAAGTGAGTGAGTATTTGGTTTTATGCAATTGTGTTCTATGACACAATTGTTCCATGACAAGTACCAGAGCATACACACAACAAGGGCCTATGTCATGCTTTTCCAACCCCAGGCACCTCCCATCCAACTGTGCTTAATCCCCACAACCACTGACCTCCATGCTGTGATGCTCTTGTTTCAAATGTAATGTAGAGGTCAAAAGGTGCCTAGCTTCTGACACTTCTGATAGCTCTTGCTCTTGGGATCAGCACCTTTTCTTCTTGAAATGACCTTCATTCTTCATGCTAACTCTGTTCTTAGTTTCTTATAATCCTCACCCCTGACAACATCAGCTCCAGCTGGTACAACAGCCTGGAGTCAAAGTCCCATTTTGCATCTAAAACCCAGAAGTCTCATCTTTAGCTGTTGGCTCTCTGACCACAGCTGTTTGGTTTCTCCCCTCAGCTGTCTCAGGACAAACTCTGCCCCCTTAAAACTCCTTTTGAACAATTTGAACCACTTTGCAATGACAAAAAAACAGACTGCTTTTGAGTTTAGAGTGAGAAGGATCATATGATGCAGCCAGGGAAGCAGGCGGGACTATATCAGGAGCTGAGATGCTTCCACTGCCTGGAGTCAAAAATAACTCCAGTAGTGCTATGTGAATAGTCAACATCTTGCTAACTTTCAGAAGGGGGCATTTTCCTCTTCCCTGGCCTAATTCTTACAGGCACCATCTGCAGTACCTACCATGGAGCAGGTGTCATGCTAGATATGTTTATAGTTCTCTCGTGTAATGTTCACAGCATCTCTACCATCAGGGGCATCAGGTCTATGAACCTGAAATTAAGGATCTTTTCTCTAATCAGGCAGTGGGTACAGACAGATTAAAATTTGCCACTAAGATCAAAGATCCTTCTTGGAACAGACTTCCTTAGGAATTCAAACAATCACCCTGTAGCTGAAGTTCCTGAGTTCTTACAATGGCATATAATACACTCTTCCTCTTCTACTGGGATCGTTTCTTTTCATTAATCTTCCTCTAACCATGAACACTTTAGAATAAATTTCTGTGCCATCTGTAAGATAATGCATGCTAACTTGTAAAATTTGTTTCACTTATACTTTATACTTATGCTTTTATGCATTCTTCTTTATCATTATTGTTATTTTTTCCTTGGACTCTCTTCCATTATTTTTCTTCATTCTACATCATAACAATATATCAATTCTAACACTATCCAATTTCTTACCCCACGTCTCACACTGAGGTTAGAGCCCTCCTGGTCAAATTCTTATTCTTTCCTTTAAGTCTTTGTAAGATGCATGTTGCCCATGGTCTACCAGCCCATCATTCAGATGTCATAAGCAGTGATCCAGAAAACCACATGCTCTTGCTTTTATTTTTAATCTAGCTGCACCTATTCTACATCCTTTTTCCTCTTTCAAAGTCAATAAAAATAAGTTCCAGGATTTTTTAAGGTCTCTCATCTATTCTCACATGAATCAGCAGAAATGAGTAATTGTCACATGTTTGATGAACCTTGGCACTCCTTCCATCATCCCTGGGAAGAGAAAAGCTCTCATTACCCACGTCAAGGCAATGAACGATCACCTCCAGACCTCTCATGGAAACCGTGACATCTTCTGTTCCTGGTGATCCCATAACAGGGTCCCCTGAACTCATTGATACCTGAGGATTTTTGCTCTGCTGGGGGTGTGAGATGTCAAGTCTTTGAAAGCAAGTTCTCTATTCTGTGGGGCAACAACTGGATAAACCATTTTTATTGAGTCCTGACTTCTAATTATTAAACTTTGGCAGGACATTTGCATCATTTGTTATTGTTGTTTCGTTGCTCAGTTGTGTCCAACTCTTTACTACTCCATGTACTGTAGCCTGCCAGGCTCCTCTGTCCATAGAATTTTCCAGGCAAGAATACTGGAGTGGGTTGCCATTTCCTCCATCAGGGATTTTCCCAACCTAGGGATCGAACCCGAGTCTCCTGCATTGGCAGGCAGATTCTTTACCAATGAGCCATTAGGGAATCCCACTTGCATCCTTACCAGATTTTAAGTTTTTGATCAGTTTTTTTTTTTTTTTTGGACTATTTTCTCCATCCTAATTAGGAACTCTGCATCAGGCATAATAGAGAGAGAGAGTTTTTCAAATCTCTTCATCTTCTACCTGGGAGTCTAGCTTGATAAGACATCCAATTGATGTAATGGCTTCAAGCAAGAGGAGTGGGCAACCTTCTGGTCTCTGGAAACAGCCTTCATTCATATTATATGGGATTAGCAAGTTGAATTGGAGTCTTTCTCATTTACGAGAGCATCGGATCTAACATACATGCTCACCTTCGAGCTGCTAGTGACTCCAGGCTTCTGGAAAACCTATTTTTGACTTGCTGGATTACTCAAACTCTTCTGAAGACACAGTTTTGTAATATTTGTTCCATATTAAACTTTCACACACACAAAAAAAATCACATCATGTGATGTGTGCAATCCAACTCCCCAGTTCTGCCCAGCACACACATCTTTCTCTTCTCCATAATCTCACTGCCCTGCTCCACTCCAGGAGCAGGGTTGCATTAATATAAGTCTGTAATTTGTTTCCTTAATTAGTAATAGTATATGATTCCTGTGAACTGGTATCTAATTTCCTGATCTCTAGATGTGAGGGGGTTGGGGAAAACCATGGAAGCGTTGTGAAAATATCTGTTCTAACAACTACAAATATTTAGTACATATGAATGCTATTTTTTGAAATAACAGTATATGAATGCTATTTTTTAAAATGATAAAAGAAGAGGGAAAAAATCTCCAAGGTCTTGAGGTGTGCAAAACAAAACATCCAAGTTTATGAACCATAGTGTAACTTATAGAAGTTGTACTTCATGGTTCAGAATTTTATTCCATCCTCTGGATGATACTGAGTCAGAAACTCCTAGAAATCTAACATAAAATAATTAGATGGACAGCATATCATGTATGTGGCCTTATAAGAAGAAAATAGAAAGCTTTTGTAGCTATTTTTTATTGATCTGGTTTTTAAACCCTTGGGTGTGTCAAGAAGTGGAATTTAAGCAAGTACTAGAAACTTATGAACACTGCTGTCCTTCACTTTGTCAATTACTTTAAGGTAGTGTGGGATGGGAGGAAGGTATGTGTTTGATTCTGTTCTTTCTCTTTCTCTGGGATTTTCTGAGTTTCCCAGTTACTCAACTAAGCACAAACTGCTGTTCACACAGATGCAGTGCCATGATTTGTGATTTGCTGGCTGTCATGCCCATTAATACCTGACTATGCTGTTACACTGTCACTCCTGGTTGCTGCCTCGATTTGTCTCCACAAGGAAGTGGATTTGTGAAGAGGAGGGGAAAATAAAAACCCTTCCATCATCCTGGTCCTGATTTTCACTGGGAAGCACACAGAGGTCATGCAAAAGCATCAGAGAAAAAACACATACGCCCCTTTCATCCACAAAAATTAATTGCCAAGAACATAACTTGGAGATTTTTTTTGGAAGTTAAACAAACACTCTTCTAGGAGCTTGAAATTCAGTGGAGTTGAGATCAGTTCTCGGGAGTATTTCCACCCAGAGTTCTCAAGTTGCTTCATCAGACAGAGCCCAAAGCACAGTTCTCCAAATTAAGAATAAGACTCCGTTTCTTCATGGGCTTCCCTCATAGCTCAGTAGGTAAAGACTCCGTCTCTTCAATCATGCTCCCTCACATGGCCATCTTCAAATCCTGTGGGTGGCATCTTGGCAGCCAGTTCAGAGTTCTTTGTGCCCCTCGCCTCACTGAAGACCTGGTCCTCCCAGAGCCCAAGCAGTGGAGGGTCCACACAGCACCATGTTCATTCCAGTTTGGGGCAGACTTTCAGTCTGTGAGTCTAAAGCACTGAATCAGAGTAAAAGTGAGGAAGCTATAACAAATGTTATTCAAGGTAGTTCATAGCCTTAAATATCTGAGATATAAAAATATAAGTTCCAGACGAAAACGTAGAAAAATACTTCTGTTACTTTGAGATAGGGAAAAGATCTCTTACATAGGACACAAAAACCATTAGCTATTAAAAATGTTGACAAACTGTACTTCATTGACATTGTCCTGCTTGACAAAAGACACCCTAATAGAGTAAAAATTCAAGTCACACACCAAGGGAATATATTGTAATACATACATCCAACATAGTCATTTCACATTAAAAATATCTCAGTGAGCCTACAGGAGGTTTGCCATTGTCAGTCATCTTACAAATGAAAATTAAAGCCACAGTGAGATGCTACTATGGTACCAACTGTTGACAAGGATGTGGAGCAAGTGGGGTTCTTGTATGTTTCTGGTGTGGGTATATATGACTGAAAAATGTTTGGAAAACTGTTAGGCAGTAGAAACTAAAACTAAACATGTGCCCACAGTCTGACCCAGGAAATCCACTCCTGCGTATGTAGCCAAGAGATGCCTAAGAGTGTTTCCAACAGCTCTGCTCATAGTAATTAGAAAGTAAAAACAACCCAAATGTTGAACAACAGAAGAACAGATAAATAAATCATGATATATTTATACAAGGAAATACATAATAATTAAAAAAAGAAAAAAAAACCCTACTGCTATCTGCAATAACACAGATGAATATCATAGAGATGTGTTTGGTAGATATGAAAGAGTAAAACCTGTCTGATGTTTATATGGGCTTCAGTGACAGACAAAACTAACCTAGGACATTAGAAATCTGACAAGTGGCTCTCTCTGTGTGTTATTGACTGAGAGAGGGCAGAACGGGGATTTCTAAGGTGCTGGAATGTCCTAAACCTTAATATCAGTGGGGTTATATAGGTGCATAAACATATGCATCAAGTTCAATTAGTGGGCTAATATTTCAATTAGCCCACTTGGCTATATCATGTCATATTCTAACAAACAAGCTAAAAAAAAAAAGGATTATGGAGGAAAACGGTGGGGGAGGGGGTGGTAAGATTTATCTAGTTTTGCTTTTACTTTAGAATATAAAAAGCTGGAACCCTAACAGCAAGAGAGATGTGGATAAACTCTAAAGTCATTTTGTTTTGTTGAAACCATCAGAGAGATTAGGTACAAGGAAAACGAAGAGCCTTAAATCAAGGGAGAGATAGTCAGTCCTCCCACCCTCACCAGGAGGGTGGAGATGTGTGTTCTTGCCCATCTCCCATGGCAGAGGCAAGAAACAGGAGATTCCAGGCACTATGCAAGTGGGTGGGAAGAGCGCGGTTAAAAACCTGAAGCATTTCTAAGGCCATGTGTGGACGGGTGTGAGAGAGGAGCCTTCTTGGAGATGTCAGATGTTGGAAGGCGTGTGTCCATCTACGAGTTGTTTTTCTCAGATGTCCACCAGATGCTGATGAGAGATCTTGGTAGAATGGGGAAGCAAAGAACAACTGGATCACAAAGCAGGTCTGAAGACAAGGATGGCCGTGGCTGTGGGATGGGCATGGAGCCCTGCCTGATGCTTCCTCCTTATGAAACCAGAGCTTCCTCCCAAAGGAGAGGCAGGAAGTATGCTGTCCATGGGCAGAGGCAGACTTACTGCAGCTAGGCGGGGAACAAGCAGAAAGTCTTCTACTTGGAAGAGAAGCTAGAAATCGCTGGGCTCGTGACCCAGTATCCTAGACCAGAAGAAAGGCAGGAGACTATGTCTTAAACAAGCTCTACCAAAGGCACAAGGCAGTGATCAGCTGAAGAGGAGGAAGCTGAGACTCTGTAGGAAGCCCAGCCTTGAGACCCCAGCACACAGAGCCCCCTGAATGAGGGCTGGAGAGCACCACAAAAGCCAGAGAGCAACAGGACGCCCTGTTAAAGCACTGGTAAAACGGAAACTGAAAATCTGAAATTCCATACCTAGCCAAGATATCTCTCATAAATAAAGTCAGAATAAAGACTCTTAAAAGGAAACAGAAACAGAGAATTCAACATCAGCTGATCATCAGGGAGAGAAAATAGGGTGGCACTCAGAAGCCTAGACCAGAACCCTGGATATGATTGAAAGGAAACTTTCTGATTTGTGATCTGTCTAAATAATCACTATCTAAGCAAAATGCTAGCAGTGCATTCTGGATTTATAGCAGGGTAAGAGAAAATGTATGGCCACAATAAGATAGAAGACTGTAGGGGGAAATCAGAAATATGCTGTTATGTTTTTATAATTCATGTGAAATATATACTATTTACACAGCCACAAAACATTTTCTTCGTGTTTTATTTAGAACAGTTTCACGGCCACAGCAAAATTTAGAAGTCTTATGTACATATGCCCACACATAAATGTCAAGGGCAAAATTATTCATAATGACATGAACTAGAAACACCATAAATATCTTTTAACTGGTGAACGGATAACCAAATCATGGAATATCCATATGATGAAATACTAGTCAGTGGTAAGTAAGAACAAACTACTGATACACACAATGTGGATGAATCGTATATAGATTTGCTAATTGAGAGAAGCCAGACCCCCAAAACTACATATTATATGACATTCTGGAAAGGATAAATGACAGAAATAGACCTCTGTTTCCCAAGGGCTGGGGCTGAGGTGAGGGGTTCCTGCAAAGAGGCACAAGGAAGGCATTTCCTTTTAGGAATCAAGGAAATGCTTTGTATGTTGATGAGGGTCATGATTATGTGGCAACTTGAGCTTTTTTTTTTTTCTAATTGGAGGATAATTGGTTTACAATGTTGTGTTAGTTTCACCATACAACAACGTGAATCTGCTATATGTTTACATATATCGCTCCCTCTTGGGCCTCCTTCTCCTCCCCCACCCCACCCTCCTAAGTTATCACAGACTGCCGATCTGGGCTCCATGTGTTACACAGCAGCTTCCCGTAACTAGCCATTGCACATATGGCATGGCATATACATCAGTGCTGCTCTCTCAATTTGCCCCACCATCTCCCTCCCCCACTGTGTCCACACATCTACTCTCTGCATCTGCGTCTCTATTCCTGCCCTGCAAATAGGTTCATCAGGACCATTTTTCTAGGTTCCATATATATATGCATTAATATATGATATTTGTGGCTACTTGCATTTTTTTGCATTTTTAAAACACTAATAAAACTGTACACTAAAAGAGAATTTTACTTTTGTAAATTATAACTCAATACATTTGCTTTTCAAATGATTAACATGAGCTGTACTGTTTGCTACAGTTTAGACAAAACTTAACCTGTTTTATAGATTTTAGTAAAGAAAACAATTATAATTTCCGATTTTAAAAATGGAGTGCAATGAATCAGGGGAATCACTAACTAGTTGATGTCAGGACGCTTACACATATTTCATGACTAGTTCATGAATTGTCTGCAACTGTTCCTCCTGGTCACCATTGCATCTTCATCCCAAAAGTTATAGCATCCTTGGTCTATTTCTAGTTGGATGATGGTAGTAAGGAGAAGACACACACAACCTTTGAATACCTATGAGAAGAGTGAATATATACTTTTATACATACAACGCTTAGGTATCTCACACTCCTTGCAACATTCAAGCTTTAATTTTTAAAAGACCTTTGAACTTTAGCTTCAGTTCAGTTGCTCAGTTGTGTCCGACTCTTTGCTACCCCATGGACCGCAGCACACCAGGCCTCCCTGTCCATCACCAACTCCCAAAGTTTACCCAAACTCATGTCCATTGAGTCAATGATGCCATCCAACCATCTCATCCTCTGTCATCCCCTTCTCCTCCTGCCTTCAATCTTTCCCAGTATCAGGGTCTTTTCAAATGAGTCAGTTCTTCACATCAGGTGGCCAAAGGATTGGAGTTTCAGCTTCAGCATCAGTCCTTCCAATGAATATTCAGGACTGATTTCCTTAAGGATGGACTGGTTGGATCGCCTTGCAGTCCAAGGGACTCTCAAGAGTCTTCTCCAACACCACAGTTCAAAAGCATCAATTCTTCGGCGCTCAGCTTTCTATATGGTCCAACTCTCACATCCATACATGACCACTGGAAAAACCATAGCTTTGACTAGATGGACCTTTGTTGGCAAAGTAATGTCTCTGCTTTTTAATATGCTGTCTAGGTTGGTCATAGCTTTCCTTCCAAGGAGTAAACTTTTTTAATTTCATGGCTGCACTCACCATCTGCAGTGATTTTGGAGCCCAAAATATAAAGTCTGCCACTGTTTCCACTGTTTCTCCATCTATTTGCCATGAAGTGATGGGATCAGATGCCATGATCTTTGTTTGCTGTATGTTGATCTTTAAGCCAACTTTTCACTCTCCTCTTTCAGCTTGGAAAAGTATTAATGCAAAGGGATGTCTAGTTCTTATTCCACGTTTGACAGACAGCCAATCTGTGGTCTATAAGAGAGGGCATGAGGCTGGAACATCACACCATGGTGTGCTTCCCTCCAACCCTCTGTGGGCACCTCCCCACCAGGGAGAGAACCCAGATGGTTGGTGGAGGACTAAGAACTTGTCACTGTTGTGCTTTAGGGTCAGCCTCACGGGGCACAGAGCTGGATGGAGTAGAACCTGGATCCCAAAGGACATGAAAGATACCAAGTGTAGCATCCTTTGTTGAAAAGAGCATTTCACTTTGATGTGTCAAGATTTATCAGTCTTACCTCTCATGAATTATGTTCTGGGAGTCTTAGGAAATCATTGGTGTAAATGTGCATCAATTTTCCGAGATTTGGGGTTTAATTCTACTTTCCCTTGGGTACCTTTCAGTAAGTCACCAGTCTTTGACAGGAATGCCTGTAAGGGATAAATCGATTCCGTAAATCTAATTATTCTGATTAAGAATCGGGAGAGTCTTAATGAAGTAGCCGAGAATGCTTGTATTTCTTCTGTGGATAAGAAAAATGTAAAAACTATTTGAAACTCTACACAAAGCCACAGGAGAAAGAATGGCCTGATATTTGCATAATGGTTAAAAGAACCACCTTTTGAGGCCAGCCTGCTTAAGTAAGTATGAATTCTAGTCTAGTGGTTAGCTCTGTGATCTTGGATAAATTACTTCTTTTTTCTGTCTCTTATTTTTTTATCTGTAAGATGGGGTTAATGACAGCCCTTCCTGAGTTAATACATGTACATGTCTTAGAACAGCACTGACATGTGTTAAGTGTCTTGGAGGTGTTTTCCATAAAATGAAATATGGTGGACCTTTAAACAACTAATGACATGTAGGAACAGAAATCAATTTGACCTTGATGTTTTAAACATTCTCTTTCAAGGGACATAGATTTCATGAACTAGGTTCACATTTTTTTTTCCCCACCAGTCTAAACTATTTGATATTGAAACAAACAAAATAATACCATCCTAACTGTGAGGTGTGTTGTTGTCTTTTTAATTTTTTTAATAAAACTCATGGATCGATCAGAAGGATGCAAATATTATCATAACTATATAAAAATGTAATGGGACAGTCTGCCAGTTTTGTGGGTGAAGAAATTAAAGTCAGCTTAGAACTCCTGGATCCAAATACACTCATACTGAGGGTTACAGATTTAATGTATGAATTTTGAGGGCACACAAATATTCAGTCTATGCAACATCTAATTTAAATTCTGGTGTTAACCACCAGAATAAATAAAGATGATGCTTTGAATGGAAATAGAAAATGAGATGCTTTTTTTAAATTTAATTCTTTAATATATTTTTGGAATTATTTTTTACTATGTATGTATACTACTTTCAAAATAAAAAGAAATACAGTTTAGGAGAAACACCCCAAATGCTTGTTGTAAAATAATGTCCTTATTCTGGGGTTATTTTTTTCTGGAGTGAAGGGAAGTAAAGGTAGGATTTCAACATTGCTGAAATCTTTATCAAAAGATTTACAAAATTTAAAAAAACTCCATGAATTTTCATAGGAAAATATAGTTTTAAATGTTATATTGTTTTCTTTTGTTTTTTTAAAACACATTTCCCTCTTAAAGTTTTCAATCATTAAGTCTTTACAAAGGAAAAGAAATATGAATCTTGCCATAATTGAGATATAAGAAAACTTCAGACACAGAGGTTATTTTTTTTTTATGATTCCTAAGGGGAAAATCTGAGTTATTTAGAAAGAGAAGCTGAATAACAATGATGTGTGCATAGCTTTAAAAATAATTTGTTGGTGGCTGTTACAGTTTAAACCAGTAACTTCTCTACAGTAAATAGCTTTTTTGACTTCCAAATTGCAAGGACAACTTAGGGTGAAGATCAGGTGTCTGGCTGATATGAAATAAACAAGACTGTCAAAGTGGCAGAAGAACAGCACGCACCTGCCCCAGATACTGACACCACCTATTTCTGGAAGCACTTGGGCTCCAGGGAGTACTCAGGAGGTCCAGAGGCTACTTAGTCAACCAGCCAGTTCTGGAGTTAGTTAATTCTGGAATTCATAATTCAATGCACATACAGCTGGTGTTTGAAGCCAAGAGATCTTTAAACTGTCTCTACCAGGAACTTTTAGTCCCAACTCTTCTCAAGAAGATAGAAACACTTCTTTAAAAACAGAGGGAAAAGGAGGCCAAGGTTAAATAGTGTGCTGGGAGTTAATGGAAATAAACAACAAGAGATAAAATAGCTCAAATGAAATTTCTCAGGACCATGTGTTCACGGGGGCCCTAGTCTCCTATTTGGGTCACAGTGCTAAACGTGGCTCTTTATCATGTTTCCCACACGTTTTTTCTCTCATTCAGCTAGGTATATAGGACTAAAAGATTCTTAAAAACCCAACGACAATAATCATTAGCTGTTCAATATGAATTATCATTTACATTAGTGTTTTGGAGGTGAAATTGTTAGTCTCTCAGTCACGTCTGACTCTTTGTGACCCCATGGTCTATAGCCCGCCAGGCTCCTCTGTCCATGGGATCCTCTAGGCAAGAATACTGGGGGGGGGGGGGGGGGTTGCTGTGTGTTCTCCAGATCTTCCCAACTCAGGGAATGAACAGAGCTCTCCTGCATTGCAGGTAGATTCATTACAGTCTGAGCCACAAAGGAAGCCCATCTTAGAGGCAGAGTCACCTTAAAGTTTAGTTCATTTTTAATTTCACTTTTAACTGCAAGAATTGTCTCTGCCAACCTTTTCTAGCAGCCTACCTTAGAATGTCTGTTCCGCATGTTGTGCCGTGTTTAGTTGCTCTATTCATGTCCGACTCCATGTGACCCCATGGACTGTAGCCCACCAGGCTCCTCTTCCATGGGATTCTCCAGGCAAGAATACTAGAGTGAGTTGCCATGCCTGCCTCCAGGGGGTCTTTCTAACTCAGGGATCAAATCCTCATCTCTTATGTCTCCTGCATTGGCAGGCAGGGTCTTTACCACTACACCACCTGGGAAGCCCATTTTCTAAATCAATGTTTAATGAAGTACAGTCGCCACAGGTTTTCACTTTACCATTTTAATGTGATCTCCACGGCATTGCAGGAATCTTAAGTTTCTATGAGCACATAACTCCACCCTTTCCTTGTCACAAGAAATATACATTCATTTTAGAGTTGCAGGGGCAATTATATAAACCAGCAGATGCCTCAAGCAGCTAATCAAAGTGATAGCCTGAAAATTCTCAACTTCTCAGGAGACCTCACCCCGGTCTCCAGCTGCTGCAAACCCGCAGCATAGTGGGCTCCAAGGCAATGACCCCACCAGGCTAGATGGAGTTTTTAACCAACCTGTCACTTTGTAAAAGCATTCTGAACCTCACTGAAGAGGATAAAGAAGGAAGTTTATAAAATGAGAAGACATCTGTTACCGCTGGTGTCTTGGCGCCTTATATTGCCAGGTTCCTGTGGATAGCTTTTGGCCCACTCATATTTCTAGAACAGGCAGAAATCTTCCCAGGGAGCTCTTTAGAGGGTGCACATCAGAACTTCAACAGCCACATTACGAGGTCATAAATATCATACCGACGTGGGTCATTTCCTGAAATACCTACCCTGCACATGGTAAAACACTGCAGCAGCTACAACCAAATCAAATCGAAGGGAAGAAACAACACACACACATACATATTGTCAAATAACCAACAAGTCAAGTTATTTCTTAGTAGAAGAAAAAGACTGAATTGCTAGGATCCCCTCAGGTTTTATTATGAGTGTCCATTTCCGGTTATTCTTACACTTTATTGCCTCAAAACATGAATGCCTCTGTCTTTGACAGTGCCTTTTTTTTCTCCAGCCATTTCCCGCTGCATTAGCGACAAAAACCCATCCGGTGGTGTCATTCGATTTCAGCTTTATCACATTGCTACATGCAGAAGGGTGAAATGCAATTTTTAAAAATAAAGTAAAACAATGATTTTTGCCACCTGAAACCTGCTTTGCAGACTCACGTGTAAATAGAATGGTGGGGATGAGGCAGGTAAATAGAAGAAAGAAAACAACTCCACTTTAAAAAATTTACTCCTGTTGAAAATAATAATAATAATAATAATAGATAATATGAAAGCCCCAACACTGCACAGTTCCTGAGGCTAAACAGCAATTTGGAGTGGCTGTTTAATCTGAGGTTTACTTTAGGAGTTCTTGCCAGGGTACTCTTTTTTTTTTTTTTTCTAGGATAAGTGTACTTTATTTCTTTTTAACTTTAAACTTTTAATTTTGTGTTGGCATTAACCATGTTGTGGTAGTTTCAAGTGAACAGTGAAGGGACTCAGCAATACATACACATGTACCCATTCTCTCCCAAATCCCTATCTCATTCAGTCTGACTCATAACACTGAGCAGAGCTCTATGTGCTATACAATAAGCCTTTGTTGGCTATCCCTTTTAAATATAGCAGTGTGTTCATGACTTTTAATAAAGTGATCTTCCAAATGTATTGCTTTCCTGGATTCCATGAGGTCTTGATTTATTGGATCCCATGAGGTCGTCTCTATTCAACATAGATCAGGAAAACTAGTCCTCTTCACCTGACTCCTGCTGTGTTGGTGGTTCTTGACTCACCTTCCCCTTGCTCACATGACTTCACCTCTGCACCTTACCTGTCCTTCCAGGCGTTACCTTTGAGGCAGCTGGTTTTCTTCCCTGAACCCCAGCGGCTCTTTATGTTCATAGCTTATGCGACTTGCACAACCATTCATGAAATTACAGGCTTATGGAACCACAGAGTTGTGGTCACATGGTCCATCAGAGCTCCTAAAGGCCGGAGATGACATGGTGATGTCCCAGTCATCAGGGTGAGTCTGAGTGATGATGAGTATCTGATGTAACCTCTGACCTCCAGTTTTCTTATTTCTAAAGTGGAGCACAGAATTGCTGTATTAAATGGGAAAACGCATGTGAAACCCTCAACATTTAGCTAAAAGGTCTTCTCAAAACACTTTCCATGATTTTTTCAGGTCGGCCTTCCTCTGGGTGCTCCCAGTGGTACCCAACTCCATAATGGCATGACTATATTCTAGTTCAGTTTATTATGTATATGCTTCTACTAATGTGATGGTGTCTCAAAAGAAGGGATTTGCCTTATTTATATCTGAACTGTCTCCAAGGGAGGGAATGCCTAGGAGTAAATACTGCCTGTTGGCTCAGACAGTAAAGATTTTGCTGCAATTTGGGCAATGTGGGTTCAATCCCTGCATCAGGAAAATCCCCTGGAGAAGGAAATGGCAACCCAGTCCAATATTCTTGCCTGGAGAATTCCATGGACAGAGGAGCCTGGCAGGCTACATACAGTTCCTGGGGTCACAAAGAGTCAGACATTACCAAGCAACTAACACTAACTAAAACACTTGATAATTTACTAAGTAACTTATATACTTGATAAATGAATAAATGTTCATTGTAGATTATAAAGCATCACTTAAACATAAGGTGTTATTAATTCAAATATAAGCCACACCTGGAAGACCACTTACCTTGACATATCTTTATTTTATAGGTGAGGGAACAGAGATACAAAGAGATGAAATGCTTCTACTATATACCATAGTTACATGATGTATTTGAAACTAGATCTGAGTCTCATGACTCTTAATTCAGAATTCTATCTCTTTATTTGTATATGTTTATTTACCATATAATCTTCTTAAACATAACAATCATGTAATCTAATTCTGTATAACTTGTCATTTCAAACTAAATTTTTGAAAATAGCGATGATGATGCTGGTTATGAAGATTATTTTGATGAAAATTTATTTTGGATGATAATATATTGGGGCTCTCACCTTATTTTCAATCTCTACCTAAACTAGCATATCCTTGTAAACCATTGCAATACAATTGTTGGATTAAAAAACAATGTAAGATTTTCTTTTGGAAAACAGACAAAATTATTAAGCAAGTTTCAAACTTGTGTTGCTATGCTTCACTGTGTTTTGTTTTTAAATAAATGTCTATATTGTTTTATAAAGTGATACATGCACTTCATTTTATGGAGTGGTAGTTGATTGGACAATCTGAGATCCGGGAGAAATTACAGCAAAGTGATTTTTAATCGTTTGAAAAACTTAGTGGAAAATAAGCAGACATCTCCAAAAAAAAAAAAAAATAGAACGAAAAACAAAATTAAAATGATAGAAAACCCTGATCAGTGGCAATTAAATAAACATAAAATCAAGATTTGCTCTAGAAGTAAATGCTTGCATCAGCTGTTAGAAAAAGTGTTCTCTGGGATCACAGCAAAGTGAGAGGCAAGGGGATGGAATAAACTTGAAACTCTCACATTAACTGTTAAATCAGAACCCTCCAAGGGGTCCAATGTGACCCCAAGTTCCTAGCACTTATTGATTCCCAGAAGATGCAAATGCAAATTTCTAGAAGAAATAAACTTCAACGTAGGCCTCAGGTTTTCATGAGTTGCGTGCAATAAAATATGAATGCAAAATCTTACCACTGGTGAAAGTCCCCAGAAACAGCCATCAACAAGCTCCTAAAGACTTTAGATATCGGAATGATCAATGAGGAATGGGAAAGTATGAAATGATTATGGAAATAAAAGAATTAAAGAAAATTTCAAAAAGCAGAGATGATATATCGTGTTCTAAAAATCCTAAAAAGAGCTAAGTGGATTTTTTAGAACTGAAAAATTTCACTATTGACATTAAAAACCCAATAGAATGTTTAAATAGATATAAATAATGCAGAGAATTATTGAATTGAAAGTTGGATGTGAAGAATACCACACCAATCAAAGAAATTTTGAATATGAAAAAGTTAAAGAAATATAACATAGAATAAGGTCAAATGTAGTTTCAGGGGAAAGGAAAGAGGCAATGGAGAAGAGCTATTATTTGGGGAAAATAATGGATGAATATTTTCCAGGAGTGATGAAAGAGAGGAATCCACTGATAAAGAAGTACAACGTAAACAAACAGTATGAATTAAAAAAGAAATCTATGCCAGATATACTTGAATAAAACTAAAAATCCTCAAAGGGAAAAAAAAATTCAAAAATCAGCCTGAGAGAAAAGAGAAATAACTTCCATATGCAAGAACATAATGAGGAGCCATTTCTCAAGAACAAGAAAGTAGATCAGAATATTTTAGAATATTATCTTCAAATTTCAGAGGTAAAATCATTCCCCAAACTAAAATTATGAGCCCCAAACTAAATTTCAAGAAAAAAGGAAACATGCAGAACCATTTTAATTGAACTAAAGAGGGAATCTATCACCAGCTGACCAACAATGAAGTGAATTTAAAAGGTGAGGTGATATCAGAGGAGGGGCTTCCCAAGGGGAGCTGGTGGTAAAGAACCCACTTCCCCATGTAGGAGAAGTAAGAGATTCAGGTTTGATCCCTGGGTCAGGAAGATCCCCTGGAGAAGGGCATGCAACCCAGCCCAGGATTCTTGCCTGGAGAATCGTAGGGACACATCAGAGGAGGAGAGGACATGGTCCCAGAAGGAAAACAAGAAGAAGCCGTGACTGAAAAAATAGATAAAATTCATGTTTAATAGTAGACTTCAAACAAAAAACAAAAAACAACTTCAAAAAAACATCTTTATTACAGAAGCTAGACTCAGAAGTAATTGTTCTCCCTACTGTAAGTTCCAGATATGTGCAACATATAGAAGAAGGCATTATGAGAACTCACTTTTGTGGGTCAGTCCTGTAAGATTTAACATGTGCATAGATTCTTGCAACCACAACTAAAAAGAGAATAAACAAGCATTCAACCCCCACCATCCGTTCTCTCATGCTCTCTCTTTGCAGTCAATTCATCCTGCCAGCCCTGAGTCCTGGCACAATCTGCTCCTCATATTCAGCTTCCTCTAGCTTGAGCAGTAGTTCTATCTATCTGTGTGTATGTGTCGGTATGTCTCCTGTATGTTATGTATAACGTGGGTTGTCTATATCTCTATCACCACAGTCAGGATTCTGACCTGGTCTGTAACTACAAGGATGCTCTTGTAACCACACCTCCATTTTCCCTAACCCCTGGCAGCTACTAACCTGATCTCCTTTCTGGAGCATTGTCATTTAAAAAAAACTATAAATGGAGTTATGCCTTGTGAGATTGGCTTTTTTCACTGAGTATAATTCCTTTGAGGTTCATCTAAGTCATGTGTATCAATATTTCTTTGTATTATTATTGCTGAGACAGTTTGTCTAACTGATCACTTTCTGAATGACATCTGGGTTATTGCCAGTTTTTAGCTGTCGCTAATAAAGCAGCTAGCAACAGTCACGTGTAGGTTGCTGGGTGAACGTAAGTTTTCATTTTTCTGGAATAAATTCCCAAGAGTGTAATTGCTGGCTTGTGTGGTAATTTCATGTTTAAAAGGCAACTGCTAAACTGTATTTCTATAGTGGCTATACCATTTCACATACCTCCAGCAATGCATGAATGGTCCAAAGTCTCTGCATCCTTGCCAGCATTTGCTAATGTCACAGTTTTTTTTATTTTATTCATTCTGGTAAGTGTCTAGTGATATCTTGTGGTTTTAATCTGCTTTTCCCTAATGGCTAATGATATTGAACATCTTTTCCTGTGTTTATTTGCCATCTGCATACTGTCTTCCATTTAATAAAGGTATTCATGCATTTTCTAATAGGAATTTTTTGAATATTGAATTTTAAGAGTTCTTTAATATATTCTAGTTACAAATACTTTGTGAGATATGTGCTTTTCACCAGTGTCTAGCTGCTGTTTCATCCTCTTACGAGATCTTTCAAGACTGATTCAGTGCAGTGAGGAAGGACTCTATTTGGACCTCCTTATATTGTGAGTCTGGAGGCTGGAGAGCACTGAGCTGAGTCTCCTCTTTCTCTTGTCTCGAAGGGTCCTAATTTGCCTGCTCCTCTTTTGTCCTGCCAGCTCTCAGGGCCCCCATCAGACTGTTTTGCCTTTTCCTCTTCTAGAACTTTCCTTTGGTTGTCTCTTGCATTATTTCCAGCCTTTATACTTTTGTTATTAGCTTTTAGTTCAACTCGATTGTGATCAGAATTTGTGTCTTTGTATCATGACATAAGTCATACTGAGTTAGCATCCATCCTACTGTTCTTAACTTGATATCTCTGGAAAGACCCTCTTTTCAAATAAGACCACGTTCACAGCTACCAGAGGATAGGACTTCAGTACGTCTCCGGGGGTGGGGGACAAAATTAAACCCACAAAAGTGGTCTTTTAGAAATTTCAAATTTAACATGACCAACTGAAATTCTGATATTCCCAACTGAAAATATCCACCACAAACTTTCTCTTCTTACATGATATCAATCTTACCTACCAGTTCCAAAGGTCAAAAATCTGGGAATCATTTCTGAGTCCTCTCTTTTTCTCACATAGCATAACTGATGTCTAATAAATCTTATCTCACCACTTCTTCCACTGTTGTTACCTTGCTTCAAGGCATTATATTTATAATTGTTTCTCAGTGTTACTTGGTGTCCTATACTATAATTTATATCACCACTATTCTCATGGTTAATCTCCCCAATTTGACTGTTATAAACGGCATTGTAATGATCATCCTCATGCAAACATCTTTCCATATGTAAGCAATTATTTCTTCCAAGTAAAATTCTGGAAGTTGCAGAGTCAAAGTAATTACATTTTACATTTTGTTTTCTCTCACTCAATTGCTTTTCAAGAAAGTTATATGGACTCATCCCTTTAAAATCACCAGTAACTCTCTACTAAGATAACTTTTTTTACTTATGGTAAAACATAAGTGTTGGCTCTTGAGAAAAATTAAACTATTTGCTTCCTATTTACTTTAATTTTTAATTTTACATATTATATATGCCCAAGAGGCACCAGGCACTATTGTAAACCCAGGTTTCTGCCCTCCTGGAGCTTACATTTTGATTGGGAAGACAGACTAAAATAAATAGAGTACACAAATGAATTACATAGTATATTAGACAGTGATATTCACTATGGGTGTCAGCCACATCTAGAAAATAACTTTACAGCTATGCCTGGATTAGTGTTTGATGAGTAACTAGACACTAGAGTCTAGCCAAGTTGTCACCTGGAACCAACCATCACACTCACCTCTGGGCTGTCTAGACATTTGTGTTGGAAGAATCCCCATCATTTTCCTTGCATTGCCTTAGGGAAAGGACTAGGGACAAAAAGGGGCCTTGAACATATTATTTACTGTGAGACATTTAATCAGAAATCTGTCTCTGATCCAGAGGGCCTCATGTGTGAATTTAGGATAAAATGAATATTAAAACCCCCAAAGTAATCTAATAACAAAGCCATAAATTTTAAGAGAAAGTTTTACTAGTTTAATTAAGTGTTACAATTTTTGAGAATACCTTCCAAAACATGCACGAAGAATTTATGGCTATAACTCAGCTGAAAGTCTCAACATCTGTTGACTGGATAAAATTTGTCTGTACTCAGTATATTGTTAACACAAAAATTATACTGTATAGTCTTTATTATCTAGCTATGGAAAGAGTCAAATTGACTATAAGATATACTTTGATTCTTTCATTCATGTTTTTTTATCAACTTATTTTGAGGGTTCTTTTTATTGAGTTCCTATTGGAGAAGGAAATGGCAACCCACTCCAGTATTCTTACCTGGAAAATCCCATGGACAGAGGAGCCTGGCGGGCTACAATCCATGGGGTTGCAAAGAATTGGACACAACTGAGCAACTTCACTTCACTATAATTATTATTAAATTCTTCTTTAATGGGAAGCCCAAGCCATTTCTTGATTTTTTTTCCCCAAGTGGGTTCTTCCCATAGGTTTTACCTGGTTTTTCTTTAACTTCACTAACTAATTATTGTCATTAATATATTTTGTATTTTATTTTGGCCTTAAATAGCCCTTTTATTATGGCTTTGGGATGTAGCAATGAACATGGCAGATAGGATCTTGTACTTATGAACTTTAAATTCTCATCTTGAGAGACAGATGGTCAATCTAACAATACATTCATTAAAGAATGTCTTGTACAGATACCCAGCCTGGAGCACATCCCAAGTACAGCAAACTGATCTTGAGACAAACTTGCTGTGGAAGATGGAAGGCTCAGAAGTCCTTTCTGCTCATGCTAAAACCCCATCAACGTAAAAGGGACCTTTCTCTTGAGGTGTTTTCTCCCTTGGGCTCCAAAATCACTGTGGACAGTGACTGCAGCTATGAAATTAAAAGACATTTGCTCCTTGGAAGGAAGCTATGACAAACCTAGACAGCATATTAAAAACCAAAGATATCACTTTGCTGACAAAGGTCCATATAGTCAAAGCTATGGTTTTTCCAGTAGTCATGTACAGATGTGAGAGCTGGACCATAAAGAAGGCTGAGCACAGAAGAATCAATGCTTTTGAATTGCGGTGTTGGAGAAGACTCTTGAGAGTCCCTTGGACTGCAAGATCAAACCAGTCAATTCTAAAGGAAATCAGTCCTGAATATTCTTTGGTGGGACTGATGCTGAAGCTCCAGTGCATTGGCCACCTGATATGAAGAGCCAGTTCATTGGAAAAGACCCTGATGCTGGGAAAGATTGAGGGCAAGAGGAGAAGGAGGCGACAGAGGATGAGATGGTTGGGTAGCATCATTGACCCAAAGAATATGAGTTTGAGCAAATTCCAGGAAATAGTGAAGGACTGGGAAATCTGGCATGCTGCAGTCCATGGGGTCACAAAGGGTCCGGAAACAAAGGTTCGGAAATGACCGAACAGCAAAGTAACTGAATGTGCATAGTTGTGTGTGTTCAGTCATGTCCTGCTCTTTACGACCCCATGGACTGTAGCCCACCAGCCTCCTCTGACAATAGAATTTTCCAGGCAAAAATATTTGAGTGGGTTGCTATCTCCAACCTTCTAAAAACTATAGGACACTGTGGGGAAATTTAGGATTTAATCAGTTCATATTCTGAGTTCTGTGTTCTGTTCTTTGGAGACAGGGACAACAACCCTACTGATTTGAAATTTCTACTTATTATCTACCAATATCCCACTGGTTTGAATGATTGCCAATGGCAAATTTTGCCCTAGTTTTTAATTTTCTGTATCAATATGCTCTTAACATTTGATTTGAATATGTGCATTTTGCCCATTTGTATCTATTTTTCTTAGATGTTGTGTGAGTAACATTATATGGTTAGGCTTTATTCTGTCCTCTTTACCTAACAATCTGGCTCTTAATTTAAAATAGTTACCTTAATGTCTCCTGGAACAAAATTCCTTGATATTTGTTAACGAGCGATCATTTTTTGCCTTCCTGCAGTGTCCATGGGCGTTCAAACAGATGATCCTATCCGTCAGCTTCATACCACCATATCTGTAGGCACCAGATGAGTATCTGAAATCAATAGGGAGGGAATTGTGGTAATTAAATTATAGCACTTACATATAATTACACTTATGTAAAAAATATCCACCCCGACTCAGAGCTGCTCTTGAATATGATAGACATAAATCTTTGACGATGATCTTCTTGGGGGCGGGGAGGGGCAAGAGTGTTAATCTTTAAAATTATGCCGGGAAAAATGAGGCTCCTGGAACTCTCTTACTTCAGAGAAATCATTTGACTCAACGTCTAGCTTAAACAGGTTCATTTCAGTAATTTTTACCTTTGAAAATTAATTTTGATGCAATTCTTTCTTGCAAAGCTTTATGAAGAAGACACTGATGTCCTGGGCTGTTTTGCTTGAGGACCGAAGTAAGCAAGACCCTTGGGGGCGGAAAGGTGGGTTATGCCCCCTCCTATCATCAGTTACACACACTGTGGGCAGTTTGGAAGCACTGGCTCTAGAAGTCACAAAAAAAGTGCATTTGTCTTACAATTGGACAGTATGAGTTTAGGTACAGGTTCTGTGAAGATATGGTTCGAGGTTTTAAGTTTCACTAACTATAAAACAGGAATAATATAATCCTATCTATGACAAGGAGGAAAAAAGAGAATAGGTCCAAAAAGTGCTTTAAAATGATAAATTAGTAAATTAGTGAAACAAGTATATAAAGTAGAATACCAATATGAAGTATTTAGTATGGTTATCATCATAATATGACCATGGCAATTTCTAGTTAATCTTCCTTTAACCTGCATCTCTTATATCTCTTCTGTTGGCAGGCAAGTTCTTTACCACTAGCACCACCTGGGATGCCCCAATATTCCTTTAGTTACTAAAAATTATTCATGAACCAATCTAGCTACTCTGGAAACATCTTAGAGCAGTAGCTTCTAGCTAGAACTTAGTTGATAATGGTAAACTTAGTTGATCATAAATTATAAATTCACAAATGAGATAAACACTAGAAAGGTAAAGGGCATATATTTAAAATTATAAATAATAAATAGCCGTGAAGACACAGTGTTACTTTAACAGCTTCCTTCCCACAGTTACAAATGTGTTATAGATAATGGCGATGTCAACATGAGGCTCCCAAATTTGCAGCTTTCGATTATGTACATATTTGGCCTTATGCACAAAAACCTGAAATTTCTTTATTTCTCGTCTTTGAAGACACATTTTACTGTAGATTGTTGTTGTTGAAATGAATGAGGAGTGTCATTTGCAGCTTTGTGACCACCCTGACTTTTTGGAGGAAAGGTGTACAAAACCATAAGGTCATCACTTAACTGGAATTTCACATTTTCAGACACTGCTGGTGTGGTAAGAAAAAGGGAAGGTGTGGGAGATGGAGCTTTAATAAAAACTAAACTTTTTCCATGTGCGTCACTGTGTTCATTCCTGAACCTGCTTTGCTAGACGTGAGAAGAGTGTTCTCCCGACCTAAGGACAAAGGACAGGAGATGCAATGGCAGGATACGTGCAACCTCTGCTGGTTTCTCACCTTCCAAGATGTGGAAGGTATTAGAATGAGTTCTGTGAAGACCACAGTCCTTATTTGTTTCTTCCTGTCTCTAAGCAGTCCTGCTTTAATGTGGTGATAACGTAACCACATGGGTGTCTGGAGACTGACCCTAATGCCAAAAACCCTGTTTCATTTTCTTCTACCGTAGAAATCCTGGCTCACTTTCTGGGTTGTTATTAATCATGCTCATTTTTAAAGATAATTTAGTTTTAATACATTGTCAATGCAATCCTCTCGGGTGCATCAAAAGTGATCTATCTTGTGCACATCTGCTTAGCTCCATTTCCTGACTCTGGAGCAACTCTAGCATTTCTGATTTTAACTGAGGGAAGTAACCAAAAGGAAGGATGTGTAAAGTACAGCCTGGTTGGCCGTGCAACTTCCAAATGTCTTTGGGGTCACTGCTTAAAGATGTGCCGGCGAGTAATGGCTCCATATTATAAGCGTGAAGACTCTCCCGTTGGCATCTTATTTAGTTTTCACCTGGCTCATGCTGCCAGAGTTGAGGCTCCCTTCTCCGTGGAGGGGGATGGACATTTCAGGGAACCAAATAGCCTCTTTGAGAGACTCATAAAGCTACAACTGTAAAAGGGTCTGCTATTTAAGGCACTTAACTGGTCACCCACCACCTTGCTATTTGCTTAGGTGTGTGGAATAAAATTTATTGTGTCTAGAAAGCACCATTAATGCTTCGATATTGGACTGAGCCTTATGAAGTTGCTTTCTTTTGTAAGTAAAAATGTGATCCAATATTAGCAGTTTTGTATGGTCCAGCCTAATACTTGGGAATATTTTTATTCCTCCCTGCTTGGCAACTTTCCCATAGAACTGGAAAACAATGCTTGTCAGCAGAAAGAATATTAATGTTTTGGCTTGCCCATGTATTTGTAGAATGGCAATTCCCTTTAAGAGGTTTCTAGCTAGAAGCTACTGCTCTAAGATGTGTCCAGAGTAGCTAGATTGGTTCATGAATAGTTTTTAGTAACTAAAGGAACATTGGAGCATCTCAGGTGGTGCTAGTGGTAAAGAACTTGCCTGCCAATGCAGGAGATATAAGAGATGCAGCTTCAGTCCCTGGGACAGGAAGATCCCCTGGAGGAGGAAATGGCAACCCACTCCAGTATTCTCACCTGGGGAATCTCATGGACAAAGGAGCCTATGGCTTCCATCCATAGGGTCTCAAAGAGTAGGACATGACTGAAGCAATTTAGCACACATGCAGGCAAAATAACATTTCCCCCTCACAAATTAGGAGTTTCAATAAAGTCTGGAAAGTAAATTATTCTATTTGCTCCATTCTAAGATTTGTCAATCAAATATAGGCTTTTCTGTGGATATAAGGAAATAATTAATTTGAAGAGGAAAACTGAACAAAGCCACATCAAATATATGTATTGATTACAGGAAGCATCTCAGTTTTGGTCAGTGAGGCGGTTGGGTAAAAAAATTTGTACCAAGAGAATCTCATTTATCTTGTTTGTATTGGAGAATATTAGGGATTTGGGGGTGGGGAGGATAGCCCAAATTACTGTTATGAATATGTGTACAATAGGTTCAAAGGGCATTTGGAATAAAAGTTAAGGTCAAAGAGCAGTATTGGATGGTGTTTTGGTACTTAGGAATATTTCACACTTACCTAAGATACATTTTTTCCTGAAAATGAAACATAGGTCTCCTTGTCAGAAAGGATATTAATTTAAACTAAAAGGAGCCACCTTGAAGGATGAAGAGGTAGGTCTGCAAAATGTGTGTTTGGGGGAAAAGAAAAAAAGATGTATCGAAAAGCAAAAAAGAAGCATGCTGCAGAAGAAGCTAGTCGAGATTGGCAAAGGCCACTTTAAATGCTTCTAAATTATGCACACAGTGTGAGGCTGAAGCCAAGCCCCTCCAGAAATAACTAGCAAATGATTGAAGTAAAGATGGGCATTGTTGGCTGGCTTCTCCATGCCCACGTTTCACACATGAGACAAAGCAAGGTTTACCTTTAAGTTCCAACTGGGGTTTCCCTGGTGGCTTGGTGGTAAAGAACTCACCTGCCAATTCAGGAGACGCAGCTTTGATCCCTGGGTTGGGAAGATCCCCTGGAGGAGGACATGGCAACCCAGACACCAATATTCTTGCCTGGGAAATCCCATGGACAGAGGAGCCTGGCGGACTGCAGTTCATGGGTTGCAAAGAATCAGACATGCCTTAGTGACTGAGCACAAAAGGTCCAATTACACAAAGCCAAGATTGATTCCAACACCAGATGTGATTCTCTGTGATGGTATTTCTTGCATGTAAAGCAGTTTATTAGAAATAATTGTTTGGTTTATTTAGTTAAACTCTGTCCTTTTCAGATTGAACCTATGCACACTAAGATATTTTTGGCATGAGATATGGATGTGTGTGAAGTCTCAATGAACCTCAATGGTGAAGAAAGTTAGGAAATTGTTCTCCTCTTCTGGCATCACCCAACACCTAGCGACTGCCACTCAGGAGTTGAGAAGCAGGTCAAGGCTTGTTTCATCCAACATTTTGACTCCCTTGAATAGGTGACCAGAAATCTGACCTAACAGTTACATTCACTTCTAATTTGCACCCACTCCCTAGTTTCTCACCCACTCCTCATTTTCTCTATCTCTGAATCCAAGAAAAACGTTCTCATGACCTAGCACCTCTCTTCCCAGAGACAAGAGATGTCTTCCTTTATCCCATGGCAGTTGTATGTTTTGGCCATAATATTACCCTGGAATCCTCACAGTTCTTAAATTGACACTCCACACAATAAATCTTGCCATGATGTTATATAGGAGAATCTTTGTGAACACTTTGTGAAGTTTCAGAGACAGGGAAGCACGCCATTCTCATAAAATGATCATTTGGATTTATTTTTGAAGCAATCTTCAAAAATAAATTTTGAAGCAAGTAACATGTGTTACTTGCAATCTGTTTACAATGCATTAAAATACTTATTTAAAAGGTTTTCTGTGAGCCAATGGCCGTCTTTCTTAGGATCATCTGTGCTTACGGGGGGAAATGTCTGCAGCTGTGGCAGGCATTGTTGCTAGCGGTTGATTATGTAGATCCCCATAAACTATGTTTATAAATTATATTTATTGTGTTATAATTAGTAGCACTAACAGTGCATAATATCAATAAGGTCATTAAATATGTAAATAATAAATAATAGCAGTACTAATGCCACCAAGGAGCAGGGCTCAATGGCATCATGTATATTCAGTCAGTTCAGGACCACATTTCTCATCATTTCATCAAGAAGACATGGAACAGAGCCAGCCATTGGTTTAATGAACACACAGTCAAGTGCCGAAGATGAACAAGCCCTTGCTTAACGGATGGGAAAATAAGAACAGCAGGCTGTTTTCCTGAGAAACAGAGAAATGTACAGAGTGTGGCCTATTCCACAAACCAGTGGGTTTCTGGAAGTTTGAAAAGTGGATGGAGGGCAGGTTGGGTAGGACCTATCAAGCTTTTCACCCAAATATAGTGTCTGTTAAAATTTCCCAACACAGCTGCTTCCTTCTTCTCACTAAATGACCACGGAGACTCAAATGTCCCACAAAAATAAGGACTTCTAGACAATTTATAGACTGAATCTTGGAAAACTTTTCTACTGGCTCCGTTCCAGGGAAATTTGGTTAAGGAACACAGTCGATGAGTGACTCTGGGGGTCCCGGGTGGGCACTTTCACCAGATGACCATGCTGAGAACAAGAATCCACACTCAAGCAAAAATTGTACTTACAGCAGGTCTGCAGAGCCCACCCCTCTGATTGGTGATAAAGTCTTAAAAGTACATCTGCAAGAGATGAGAAATGGCGTGTCCTGACTAGGAAGAGAAAGAGCAGAATGCTCCAATAGATTTCTAGGCGGAAATAAGATGGGCTTCTTCGGTGACTCAAACGGTAAAGAATCTGTCTACAGTGTGGGAGACCCAGCTTTGATCCCTGGGTCGGGAAGATCCTCCTCCTCCCTGGAGGAGGGCATGGCAACCCACTCCAGTATTACTGCCTGGAGAATCCCATGGACAGAAGAGCCTGGTGGACTATAGTCCATGGGGTCACAAAGAGTCAGACGAGACTAAGTAACTAAGCACAGCACAGAAGATAAGATTAAATTTTTGAAAACTTTTGGTACCTTTTCAGTGGTATAGTTATGAAACAGGAGTGGAACATCAAAGCTGGAAGCTTGAACACAACAGGGTGTGAGGAAACGGGAGATAAGTAAAGATGGGAGAATTACAAGGGACCCAAAGGTCTCCTTTAGGAAACAGTAAATGTCAGAACTTATACTAGCCAGGAAATTGAATTATTAATATAGAGAATAATTTACAGAAGTTTTCCAAGAGGAGAAGACAGAGGAAAAGAAAACAAAAGTTTTAAGAGATGGAAAAGTCTGAGATGTGATAAGAAGCCCAACCTAAAATCATCATTTTTTGATGAAAAACAAAAGAAGATAAATGGAAGAGGATATCTACCAAAGGCATAGCTGATGAGACATACCTGGAATGAAGTGAGGCCTGGTTGTGTATGTCAGTACATCCTAACTATATAAAAGTTCTTATATAAAGGGTCCTTTCTCTTTTTTCCTCTTAAATATGAGCCGAGGAGGAGCAGAAATGTAAAGAAATTGCTCAAAATAAAAAACAAAGACCAAAATGAACAAAAGGTTAAAATTATTAGAAGAAAAAGAGATTAAGATTGAAGAAAATTTTTAAAAAGAAATTACTGATATCCTCAGGGAGATAAAAGAACCTATTCTTTTCATGAAACAACAGCAGGGTGCAATGAACACAGAGCATTCTATATTGAAAATTCAGTTCTACTGAGAAGAATTGAAAATTCTATTCGTTAAACTATTAACCAAGTGTGAATAAGAATAAAAACATTTTAAATCATGGAATATCTCAAAAGTAACACAATGACTACAAAGGACTCAAGCTACATCAGGCCATTTCAGTAAAGTATTAACAATGTTAGAAAGAACAAATATTAATTTGCAAGATATGAACTAAAAATAGCATAAACAAACCATGCACTCTATATATATTCTAAATTTAGCATATAATGTATTAAAACCAGCTGAAAATTCTGCAAAAATAAAAGAATTAAAAATCATCTCCCATATATATTTACACACACACACACATATATATATATATATGTAGATACAGGTAGTCTACATGAAACTTTGAAAGTTAAAATTTTACATTTTGTTTTTTCTAATAATCATTCTAACCAAGTAGGATTTAGTCAAAGAATATAAGGAACATTAATTATTAGAAATGTGTTACTGTAATGATCAGATCAGCAGGGCAAATAAATTTCCATGGAGTCCCACTAAATATTGTTGGTAAAGCCCTTGTGTAAAGGAAACTCTGGTCCACACTGCCAAACCCCAGGATACTATGGAAAAGGAATAACCTAATTTCCTTTCACGATGGTTTTACAGGATGCCCAGGGAGCAGGGGCCCCAGAAGCTGCGGTTTCCTGTGGATCTAGATTTTCAAAGCCTTCATACAACATGAAGCAGATTGTATTAGAAACTGGAAAAACAGCTCCCTTTAAAGAAAATTGTTTTCAACTTAATTTTATATTGGAGTATAGTTGATTTTGTATTGGAGTATAGTTGATTTTGGGCTTCCCTGGTGGTAAAAAAAAAAAAAAAAAAAACCCACCTGCCAATGCAGGAGACATAAGAGACATGGGTTAAGTCCCTGGGTCTAGAAAATGCCCTGGAGAAGGAAATGGCAACCCACACCAGTATTCTTGCCTAGAGAATCCCATGGACAGAGGAGCCTGGCGGGCTACAGTCCCTGGGGTCTCTAAGAGTTGGACACGACTGAGTGACTCAGCACGCATACGTAGCTGGTTTACAGTGTCTGTGCTAGCTTCCCGTGTGCAGCAAAGTGATCGGTCGTGCACATCCAGTTATGCAGATACACGTGTCTATTCTTTTCCAAGTTTTTTCCCATTCAGGCTGCTATAGGATACTGAGCAGCGTTCTCTGTGCTGTATTCAACTATATACGCTTCTACTTTAAAAGTGGCATTTGTTCTTCCCCAAAAGAAAAATTCTATTGGGCCAGAACTTAGAAGCCGCAGGACAGCCTTTGATAGGTGAACAGATGCCGACACCCCACACACTAGCACGCTATTGCCTTGCGTTGTGTGCGGAGTATGCCACAGCATTGTGCGTGTCATGTACTATTGTGCTATAGTTTTTAAGCTTTTATAAAATTGGATATTGTTCCATTCTGGCTGTATTTTATATTATTCTCACTTGGACACTGTTTCATTTACAGAGTCACTATCTTTGTGCTTTGTTTTCACGTATGTGTCTTTGCTCATTTTGCTTTAACAAATATTAAAGCAAAAAGGTCCAGGTGTACCCCCAAAATGTTACAGGCGTTGACCTAGAGCCCTGATGAAAAGGCTGTGGTCACTCCCCCACTGGGATAGTTAGTCACAGTGCCAGCACCCTGGTCCAGCGGGCTGACGTCAACACTTATTTTCTAAGAAACTTCTAACGTGTTTTATTTCTTGCCTGTCAAAAAACACTTTGATTCTTATTTTAAAGGCCAGATACAAGGCCACTTATTTTAGGGCCACAAAGAAAGAAATTTTTTTGTTCCAATTTCTAATATCTTGATGACAAAGTTTCTAAGCTATTAAAAATCAACTCTTGAAATTTCCAAAAGTTTTATTGCTGTTAAAACTTTGGAGTTAGTGGTTGAAGAAGCCATTATAATTAGATCTTTTCTGTTCTGCACAAAGTCCTTTCTATTTCACAAGCATCGACAGTGTAAATTCACAGCAAAGTGAATGCTTTTATGGTTGGAAAATGTTGTCAGTCAAGATGGAGAGGTGACTACTCTTATGTTGGATGATCTGTGAAATGTTTCAGCCCGTGTATTTTGGATATTTATTTCTGAGACTATACTAAACACTCATCAGTTGAAAATAACCTGCTCATCAACAGGCATGAGAACTCACTACACCCAAGGGAGGTGTGAGCCTGCCGCTTGGAGGCCCAAGGTGTCAGCCAACTTCCCTGAAACTGGGGGCGGGGGAGGTCAGTCCTCAGTCCTGACACCATCACCTGAAAGTGTGTCCTCCCTGCCCCCAGCCCGCTCCTGGTGGCAGTTTGCACAGGGCAGGTACCGCCTCTGTTCATTTCAGTCATTAGACATTGCCTGCTTCCACAGGGAAACAAACATTAAGCGCACTGAAGCTGTCTGAACCGTCCAAGAAGGTCAAAGTTGGGGTAATTACAGTTATCCGACTGGTGTTCAGACGGTCTCGCATTCCCAGCTGAATCCGTAACTAACTCTCTGTGATGGAAATATCGTACATTATTCTTGCATTTGCCAGCTTGCAGTGTCATTCCAGATGGCAAATACAAAAATAGCCTGAAAAATTTCCTCCCGAAATGCACTCTTTTAAAGTGTTCTGTTAGCCCGCTAACAGATCCTCCAAGATGTTCCAACATTCCAGCTTTAATGAATCTAAGCAATGTGCCCTCCTCCCCTTCAAACTCCCCCCCACCCGATATTAAAATGCTTCATTACAGCAAATTGCTGGTTGTTATTAATGTCATTATTGGTTGTTTGCGAGAGCACCCTCCCTCACCCGGTAAGGAGACACGGGTGCGTGTTTCCTGGAATCTGTGTTCATTATGGTAGGAGAGTCTCCAGAGCAATGGAGATGCAAAGGTCTCGGTGGTTAACACAAGAAGAGAACGGCTTAAATTTGATTACCTTGTTTAATGAAGTGTCACATTTATTTACAAGATGACATGATGAGTCACATTACTGGTCCCGTAAATCAGTGTATAAAAACGGACAAATGATTCCATAAAGTGATACCTTTACGAATTTCAGGTGGAGAGACTTGAACTCATTCAGATATTTCCCACACTAGAAAAAAAAATTGCTATTTTGAGATCAACCCAAGAAATAAGCTTGATGATTGGCTCCTTGAAAACTTCCACATTCTTCTATCACGGGGGCCTTGAATTCCATCTTGGCCTCCGTCGGCATCTTGCAGTGACTGGGAACTCTGCTTCCAGCCAGCCTCCCCCAACCAGCAGCTGCAAACACAGCTCCGTCCTTACACATGCAAGACCAGCCCTCGGGTGCCCGCTGCTTCCGCGGGGAAGGCAGGGAGTCACTGTGATGTCTGACAACCGGACAGAACTGCCGGGGGCACCGGCTACTCTTGTCCCAGGTTTGTGTTTTTTTAATCAGCCGGGTGGAAGAGTATGAGTAACCCCTCAGATTACAGGGCAAATGCCCATGTCTGCTTGGAGCAAATTCAAATCTGTATTCACCGTGGGCTGCTCCAGGGAAAAGCAAAGGCTCGGATGTGTAGAGAGAACTGAATGAACAAGAAGTCAAGCAATGGGACCGGGACTGGGTGATGCTGCCTCTTACTGCGGGTGATGGACAGGATCACTCATCCTCTGCCCCTTCTCTTCCAGGCCCATGCTGAGCCGCAGCTCGCAGTTCCAGGGGGGAAGTCCGGGACAGCAGGGCCTCCTGGGTCAGGACTGCCCCAGCAGCCGCTTTACCCGGCCCCTCGATTCCTGAAGCTCATTCTTCAGGGGTGGACTGGAGTGAGTGACGGGGATGGATAATTTCTCCAGTGGACCAGGCTGGTAGGATCAAGGTGACAAGGTCCACGCTAGCCACCCCCTCCTCCCCCCGGCTGATAGCATGTGGTTCACAGAGCTGGGCCTTCTCCTTCCCAAGATGAAAGGAGTGTTGCCCAGAGATGAAGGAAGGAAAACGGGAATCACTATTCGGGTTATCACTACTTGCCACAACCCACGTGAGCAGGAAGTGTTTGGCGGTTTTTTGTGTGATTAAAAAAATATACAAATTTATTGGAGCATAGTTGCTTGACCATATTGTGTTAGTTTCTGCCATACAGCAAAGTGAGTCGGCAAAAAATATCTGTAAATACATTCCCCCCTTTCTGGTGCTTTTCAAACTTCATTTTCTCTGAGTAAACTAGACCTATATTCACCGGGTAGAATGAAATGCATTGCAAGTTTGGGTTAGGGGCCTTGGTTTCATATACCAGCTCTACCATTCACAACTATTTGATCTGGACTGATGAGTAGTCTTCTCATCTATAGATGAGAGATACTGACACCAAACTTCCCAAGGTCACTGTGCAGTTTAAATGAGATTAGGAACTCCCAGAAGGCCTGATACAGCCAATTACTGGAGAAATGACAAGTTCTTCCTTCCCTGCTTCTCTCTCCCTCTCTGCTTTCTCCTACTAGAATCTACATAGTTTTCTTTTCTTTTTTTTCACACACACACACACACATTCATTCAACCTATATATTTTAGGTATAGTGTTCCTCATACACTGAAAATTATTCTTTGTGAATTCTAATTAGGTATACTTTTTGTATATTTTGAGTGCGGCCTATAGGAAAAGAGTGGGTACTTAAATTTAAGCCTCTAGGAAGATAGTTTACAGAGCTCTTAACTTTAGTAGCAAAAGGTAAATATAAGCCTACAGATTCTGTCTTTCTGGATTTTCCCACCAAGCAAACAGATAACCTAAACCTTGATTCCCTGGGGCCTGGATGGAGGGAAAAGAAGGAAGAATCTGAAGTCACTATGGTCTTTTAAATAGGATCAAAACTTACATTTTAAGCAGGGGTTTAGGCATAAATTTGGTGGCGTGAACCCACAGGAAAATTCAGTGTGAACAGATTTTAGGTTGAAAATATGGTTATTTTGGCTATCTGAACGATAACAATAGCAAGAGAGGCTCGAGTTCATTTTCAGGCTCGGGGGAGCCTGGCCCACACTGAAGCATGGAGTGAAGTCGGACCATGGGGCATCACTCACCCCAGGGGCATCACCACCTGCTCACTCCTGGTCTCTGCTCTGGAGCCAAGCCTTCACAGAAGTTCATCACCACATCCACCAGGGAACTTATTTTTGAAATAACAGGAAGCGTTGGTTCTTCTTTGTTAGCTTTTAAGTAGCTACATGCTGAGGTCTTTACTGTGTAATCAAAAAACTAGGAAAATGTCCCCCCCAATTTATAAACCACTCCTCAGTCTTGTGCCTAAGACAGACAGTTGACTCTGGCTGGAAGGAACTTACTGGGCTGGGACTGGAGATGTCCTGGGAACCTGTGCAGCAGAGTTGTCTATCTGCCACACGGCTGCCCTCTGCCCAGCACGTCTGCCAGGACTGACATGCAGACCCGTGACCACCACGTGTGGCCTTCGCAGCCATGCCAGGCGGCGGGCGGGGCTGCTGGAGCACATCCCTGCGTGTGCAGAGTGCCAGGTGTGGGTGGCGGCAGAGAGGGCCCCGGGCCTGAACCTGAGCTTGCCGGCCACATCTGCACATCACAGCCTTGAATGACAGGTGTACATGGACGCCGCATCGGCTGCCAATATGTTACGAGACCATGGTAACAATCGCTCATCTCCAGGGAGCGGTGCTGCCTCGTTCTTCAGCATCAGACATGAAAGAAATAATTTCAGGTGCCAGAAAAGGATCTCTGATAACAGAAAACATTTCAGCTTTCATGCACTGGAGTCTGCCCTGAAGCAACAGCTCTGATATGGTTTTCTTCTGTCTCCTTCTTCGCGTTTGCAATTAATCCATGATTATCTGCAATCCTTTGGCCGATAGGGTGCTGGTAGAAAAGAATTGGTTGGTTTCTTTAAAAAACAGTGTCTTCTTATTTACTTGAATATTCTATATACACACATAATAGTGTCTTCTTATTTACTTGAATATCCTATGTACAAACATAATAGTGTCTGCTTATTTACTTGAATAGCCTATATACAAACATTTGCACAGTGTCTTACCATTTCCTTTCACACAGAGAACCTGCTTTTAGTTCACTTAATCCTTACAACAAACATGTGCGGTGAGGATCAGAAGATTATCTCTGCTCTGTAATGAATAACATTAAGTTCCATTCAAGGGGACTGCTGAACACACAACTATCCCTTGAAACTTTCTTGACACCTTTTTGATGAAATTCTCCCGCCACTGAACCTGTCGATTGAGACCACTAAACAGAACGGGAGGCTAGCGGGAAATGGCCGAGGTGTCTGAAGCTGCTTCCTGCATTTTGCTGAAGCTCTGTCCACAGAAACAAGGACAACAGTAGAAAGTGGAGTTCACTTCCTGCTCGGTTCTCCTCCAAGTTCTGTCTTCCTCTTGGAATCTGCTTTGTGTCTAAGAATCCATGACAAACAGAAAGCAAATTTACACAAATGAAGCATCAGTTTTGGGTCACAATTCCCCACTTGGTAGGGCTTGAAATGTATAAATATTCTAAATGCATAAATATGCGTATTTATATATATACTTGATGGGCTTCCCAGGTGGCTCAGTGTTAAAGAATCTGCCTGCCAATGCAGAAACCACAGGAAATGTGAGTTTGATTCCTGGGTCAGGAAGATCCCCTAGAGGAGGAAATGGCAACCCACTCCAGTATTCTTGCCTTCTATGGTCAGAGAAACTTGGCAGGCTACAGTCCATGGGATCACAAAGAGTTGGACACAACTGAGAACTAACACCCGAAAAAGATGTCCTTTTCATTATAGGGGACTGGAATGCAAAAGTAGGAAGTCAAGAAACACCTGCAAATTTGGCCTTGGAGTACAGAATGAAGCAGTGCAAAGGCTAATAGAGTTTTGCCAAGAGAACGCACTGGTCATAGCAAACACCCTCTTCCAACAACACAAGAGAAGACTCTACACATAGACATCACCAGATGGTCAACACCGAAATCAGATTGGTTATATTCTTTGCAGCCAAAGATGGAGAAGCTCTATAGAGTCAGCAAAAACAAGACCGGGAGCTGACTGTGTCTCAGATCATGAACTCCTTATTGCCAAAATCAGACTGAAATTGAAGAAAGTGTGGAAACCCACTAGGCCATTCAGGTATGACCTAAATCAAATCCCTTATGATTATACAGTGGAAGTGAGAAATAGATTTAAGGGACTAGATCTGATAGAGTGCCTGATGAACTACGGATGGAGGTTTGTGACATTGTACAGGAGACAGTGATCAAGGCCAACCTCAAGAAAAAGAAATTCAAAAAGGCAAAATGGCTGTCTGAGGAGGCCTTACAAATAGCTGTGAAAAGAAGAGAAGTGAAAGGCAAAGAAGAAAAGGAAAGATATACCCATTTGAATGCAGAGTTCCAAAGAATAGCAAGGAGAGATAAGAAAGCCTTCCTCAGTGATCAGTGCAAAGAAATAGAGTAAAACAGTAGAATGGAAAAGGCTAGTGCTATCTTCAAGAAAATTAGAGATACCAAGGGAACATTTCATGCAAAGATAGGCACAATAATGGACCAAAATGGTATGGACCTAACAGAAGCAGAAGATGTTAAGAATAGGTGGCAAGAATACACAGAAGATCTTCACCACCCAGATAATCACAATGCTATGATCACTCACCTAGAACCAGACCTCCTGGAATGTGAAGTCAAGTGGGCCTTAGGAGGAATCACTATGAAGAAAGCTAGTGGAGGTGATGGAATTCCAGTTGAGCTATTTCAAATCATAAAGGATGAAGCTGTGAAAGTGCTGCACTCAATATGCCAGCGAATTTGGAAAACTCAGCAGTGGCCACAGGACTGGAAAAGGCCAGTTTTCATTCTAATCCCAAAGAAAGGCAATGCCAAAGAATGCTCACACTACCACATAATTGCACTTATCTCACACACTAGTAAGGTAATGCTCAAAATTCTCCAAGCCAGCTTCAGCAATATGTGAACCATGAACTTCCAGATGTTTAAGCTGGTTTTAGAAAAGGCAGAGGAACCAAAGATCAAATTGCCAACATCTGCTGGATCATCGAAAAAGCAAGAGAGTTCCAGAAAAATATCTATTTCTGCTTTACTGACTATGCCAAAGCCTTTGACTGTGTAGATCACAATAAACTGTGGAAATTCTGAAAGAGATGGGAATACCAGACCACCTGACCTGCCTCTTGAGAAACCTGTATGCAGGTCAGGAAGCAACAGTTAGAACTGGACATGGAACAACAGACTGGTTCCAAATAGGAAAAGGAGTATGTCAAGGCTATATATTGTCACCCTGCTTATTTAACTTATATGCAGAGTACATCAGAGAAATGCTGGGCTGGAAGAAACACAAGCTAGAATCAAGATTGTCAGGAGAAATATCAATAACCTCAGATACACAGATGACACCACCCTTATGGCAGAAAGTGAAGAAGAATGAAAGAGCCTCTTGATGAAAGTGAAAGAGGAGAGTGAAAAAGTTGGCTTAAAGCTCAACACTCAGAAAACTAGGATCATGGCATCCGGTCCCATCACCTCATGGCAAATAGATGGGGAAATAGTGAAAACAGTGGCTGAGTTTATTTTTCTGGGCTCCAAAATCACTGCAGATGGTGATTGCAGCCATGAAATTAAAAGACACTTACTCCTTGGAAGAAAAGTTATGACCAACCTAGACAGCATATTAAACAGCAGAGACATTACTTTGTCAACAAAAGTCGGTCTAGTCAAGGCTATGGTTTTTCCAGTGGTCATGTGTGGATGTGAGAGTTGGACTATAAAAAAAGCTGAGTGCAGAAGAATTGATGCTTTTGAACTGTGGTTCTGGAGAAGATTTTTGAGTCTCTTAGACTGCAAGTAGGTCCAAGCAGTCCATCCTAAAGGAGATCAGTCCTGGGTGTTCATTGGAAGGACTGATGCTGAAGCTGAAACTCCAATACTTTGGCCACCTGATATGAAGGGCTGACTCACTGGAAAAGACCCTGATGTTGGGAAAGATTGAAGGCAGAAGGAGAAGGGGACGACAGAGGATGAGATGGTTGGATGGCATCACTGGCTCAGTGGACATGAGTTTGGGTAAACTCTGGGAGTTAGTATTGGACAGGGAAGCCTGGCATGCTGCGGCTCGTGGGGTTGCAAAGAGTCGGACACGACTGAGTGACTGAACTGAACTGAACTGAACTGAGCACCCATGTATGTACATACGTTACACCTTCATTTTACCATGCCCTTGTCTTCCTTAATTAAAATTAAAAGCCTCAAACTGTGGTTGCAAAGAAACTCAATCATCGCCCAGGAGCACCTTGGATTCCAGAGACCCTGGAGTATGCCACTACCCAGTGATCAGGCCACTCTGGAAGCAGCGGGCAGCTCAGAGTCCCGTCGGCTTCAGCATCCCCAGGCCTGTGATAACACCTCTGCTCTGGCTCCCCCCTGAGATCGCAGGAGCTTGTGGTCCAGCAGAGAAGGCTACTGTGTGACCCACGGGTCCACATACTGGTGGACTGACGGCTGGGCCTTCCCAGGAAGAGGCAGCCAGAAGGCGGGAAGCGGGGATGCGGTTATCTCAGGCACCCGGAGAGCTGTCTACTGCACTCGGACAATGGACAGGAAAGAAGGAAAGTGGACTGGAATTCGGGACGGTGAGGGAGGAGCCCAGATGAACTCAACCACTCCCCTCTTAATGGCTGAACTTTATTCCAAACAGTAGAGTGGGCCTGTAACAAGTTTACAATTCTGGGATTCTTACTTTGATGATTTATCAGCGGAAAAGTGGGGGAACGGTGTGTGGTGAATGGGGGTGAATACTACCCCCACCGCCTGCACTCACAGGCTCAGAGGCCTGTGAAGCTGAGCGCACAAAACCAGTAATGCCTCGGGGTGCTCCTTGCATGCATGTAACCATCTGTTTCATTAGGGCCACTGAGGAATGAGCTTAGCTGGCTTCTGAGAGAATGTCTTCAAGACTTGCTCCTAGCAGGGCGAGGCCTGGCCCTTCGCCGTGAGGCTGGGCCGGGGAGACCACACCTGGAGTGGGGGGTGGAGGTGGTCGCGTTGAGTAGCCTCCCTGCCCAAGAAGACAAGGGCTCTTCCTTCAGTGTGTTGTGCAACGTTCTGTCAAGCTTGTTATACTGCGTTTATCCCAAGATCACTTCCAATTAGACCTCATGGCTGGCACTTTGCGGTTGTAATGAGCAGCCAGAGCTGGGCGGTTTTCACATCATGGGAGACAGGACAGGACAAGGCCAGTGTCGAGGATAAGGTCTAGGTCCCGTCGGGGTGGCCCCACAGCTGTTCTCTCAGGAAGACGAGGTGCCCTTGTCGGGGTCCTGGAGTGGCCACGCGCTCTGACCCCTGACCCCAAGTTTCTTGCTTCTCCCTCCAGGCCGCTAAAATGAGAACCATCTTTTTTTCCTTCCTTTCTGCTTCCTCATCATTCCTTCCTGGGACTCTCACAATTACCTTTTCTTTCCATTTTTAGCCAACTTTCATTCAGTCTTATCATTATTGGAGGGAGGAAAGACTTAGAATATTAATGATTAATTAATATAAATAACATAAAAGTTATTAGCACAATTAAAAACGTTTCAAATCAGTTTTGCTTGGAAAAACCTCATGGTAGGGATTCAGTAAGGGATGGTGATGAAGAGCCATCTGTTGGGGAGCAGCCGGCTCCAGGACCTACTCTGTGACCAGGAGAAACTGTCCTAGCTCCTCCGATTGCAAGCTGGGATGGCGGTACTGCTCCCCTCGTGGGGCTGGTGGGTGACTCAGAGCCACACCCACCAGGGCCCCTGCAACATGCCCAGGGCACTGGGAGGGCTCCGTGGATGTTTACTCCCATTATGTCAGATGCAGACCCTTACGATCGTTGCCCCCCCTAGAATGAGCAGCAGGAACAGAGTGGAACAGACCCCGGTCAAGACTCAGATGATGCCCCACCCCCATTAAAGCTGGAGTCCACACCTAAAGATTTTGTATATTGTGTGAGCAGACTGTGTATAGACTCAAAAGGTCTTCAAAAGTTTCCAAGGAAACTTCCCATGGAGGGGAAACATTTCTAATTCCTAAATGGTACACTCTCCATAGTTTTAGATTTTTGCGACTTGACATCATGCTCCCTTCAGGTTGAGTAATATGGCACAAATCCAGTTTTGCACACTCGGCTGCTTTTATTTAATTAAAAGGAACAGAAACCATAAAGTGAAAGTGATCCTTTCTTTCTTTCTTTATTTCCTCTCACTGGAAACTTCCTCTCGCCAAGGTCCACTTGGGAAATTTCCATTAAGGAATTTTTTATGAAGTTACGAGAGACAAATTAGGTGATTTGAATACGTTAGCACTGTGTCCGCCGCTTTGAAGATCACAATGCATGGCAGAAGTGATATGTGCTGTTTGCCTTGTGGGGGATGCAAAACTTCATTAGTTGAGGTTTTGTAAAGCATTTACAGGTCCTTCATCAAAAGGCCTTTCTGGAAGGACGGGCATCATGGTAGGAACCCTTGACTGCTGATAAACATGGATATTGAAACCACAGTCTGGGTTAGTTTGTGCAGTGACACCGTACCCCATAATATTTAAGAAAAGGGCAACAGAGCACACGCTGTGAAAGTGAGTGGCATCACTGGGGACCATTTGCGAACCTGGACCTGTTACCTCAGAGTGGCTCATTCAGACATAAATAGCCCCGGACTGATTTTCAAGGTCGAGAAAACTGTTCATTCATTCATATTTGCCGTGTGGCCACCCTGATCATTGCCGGCCACCGAGGGGATTTCTTCTTTCTGAGAACCAGGAGCAGTAAGGCAGTCTCTTGGTTAGGACTCCTTACCTCTGTGTGCGTCTCCCTCCTGGCTGACAATCAGCTTGCCACTGTACACACATTTACTGTTTCAGGGACACTGGGACCCACTGTGCTTACAAGGGAGACGATTTCAGGAGAACGCTTTCCTCCAGGATGTGTTAAATGAACAAGATTTTCTCCCCACATTAGGGTTGCTTAAAAATCCTAGCCTGGTATGTCTCCTTCATCTAAGTAGTGACTCCCCACGGTCAGCAGCTCTGGAGTGGACTGGCAGCTGATGACCTCCAGGCCAGGGGAATGGACCCCTCTGCCCTCCTCATCTAGCAGAGCATGAAAGTGGCAGTCCATGTATACACATGGGCCACACCCCTAGGTACCAGGGTGAGATGGAGTGCCCAGTGGGAGCCCAGCCTATGGTTTCTATGGCAACCATGGGAACCAGCACAGTAGGAAGACCTCAGCACCCAGTTACTTCCCTCTCAGAGCCCCCACATTGCCAAAAATTACAGTCTCGAGATGGAGGAAAAGGCGCCATGTGCTGTCGTTTGGGGACCATGAACTAGAGACCAGGTCAGAAGAGGAGGCGGAAAAATCGTCAGGATGCGTCATCTGCTGACCTGCCACGGGTGTCTATAAAACAGTTGGACAGAAGGATCAAATGACCTGAACACCCTAAGACATTCCAATTTAACTCATGAGAGAATCCAAATGCAAACCAGCCCTCTCCCCTGCTACATGCTAAGAGCTCATGTGTAGATCACAAACTGCTTTGGAGGCTGTGTTGACGTGAGTCTCCCTTTTTCTTATCTTGGGGCTGTTGGTTTTCAGATCCTGCCCCCACCCCTTGTGGAAGATGCACCTTCTATTGCCTCTCTATTCTGGCAGCTGGATGCCTCCCGGACATAGCTGGGTCCTGGTGCACTTGATTGGGCAACTCAGGCAACACAAGGGTCATGGCAAAAGCTGCAGAGACAGTCTTCAAATCCATGAACAAAAAACCGGAGGGCTTTCCCATTCTCACCTCCATTCTTCCTCTCCCCTTATCATCCATAGACCCAGGGGGCTGAGGGGGTGCTTTCTATTTTTCCTTCCCACCTCCCTCCTTTCCTCCACCCTGTGTATCCACACGCCTCCCTCCTGTCCAGTTTTATGTCACTGTCTCCCAGCTAACCAAGCAGCGATGCTTTTAAGGATGGGCTGATTTATGGAAGGAAATAAAAACAATCCAAAGGATAATAACAAACAGATTGGAGAGATGAAGGAATTATTAAAGACCCAGCCCAGGCAGGGTTCTGTGCCATTATACATGGATCGCTCCCCCGTCTGAAAGTCACAAATGTTGGGGGCTCTTCTGCTTTCTCTTTCCCTCCCTTCTCTCTTTTTTTTTTCTTTATTGTTTTTCAAAACCAAGATGGAAAGAAAGTAATGCACAAAACAGAGCTTCAATGTATAGGTTTGTTCATGTTTTAGAGGGAAAAAAAGCAACAAAAAACCCAGGGCATTGTGCACTCGAGGAGGGCTCAGCGGTGGATCGGTGAGGGTTTATTATTCTGAGCAGCACTCCATCAAATGTGGCCCTACGAGCAGACAGAATGCTGGGGAATCGTCCCGGGGGCTCTTTTTCTGTGTGTGAGTGGTATCCATCTGTCAGCTGTCAATGCCGGTGAGAGATATACAGGGCTGTCACTTCTCGTCAGCCAGCGTTTGTGAAGTCTTTTGCAGCTGCTACACAACACATACTGTCCTTATTGAAGGCCAGCGAGGAGTCGGAGACAATCATGCTGACCGGGATGAGAGGCGGGAAAGAGATGTCGGGCTGCACTGGGACAACAGCATCAACTCCTCCAAGACACATGTACAAGCTGCGTTTGTTTCCCTGAAAACAACAACAATCAAAAAGGGGATCGCATTAAAAGAAAGCCTCAAGTCTCAGGGGGTCATGGGGCTTTACTTTGTCCCCAGGGGTCCTAGGCAGGTTGGGGCTCTTAGGGCCTGTAAAATCTGTAACAGCGAACAAAATTTATACCCCAGCAAATGAATACATGCAACGTAGAGATGGGGATACACATTTTTTAAATCAGTGGGATATAAGTTTTTTATGGTTCCCCTAAATAAATTAAATTACTGCAAAGATTATGCACATGTGTAAAAGTTTGCATAATGGAATGTACATTTAATATGTGTTTGTAAAGCAAAAATGAGCATGGTGAGCCACGGACATGCCCACACTCTAATAATGCAGATGTTAAAAACTGGGTTAATTTTGATATGGAAACACTCTATTAATCATTACTCTGGTTTTCCATTGGACATTTCAATATGTTTATTTATAGGGTGACTTCTACTTAATTGAATTATTTTAAACGGATGGTGTTTCTGGTGTTGCGGTCCTTCATCTGCAGGAAGTTCTTTGTCCAACACCTGCCTTTAAAAGCAAAACTGCCTTTACGGACCCTTAATGCGCTCGCTAATATGCAGCTACAAATGAAATGGGGAATTTCAATGCACTCTTTTGTTTGATGCTCATTTTAAGATATTGCGAAATTTAATTATATTTTGCTTTTCTGTGGGTTTGGCAGGACTCAAGTTTTTAAAACGAAAAGAAATCCAGTATGCTTAAATTCTTATTTAAAAAGAGAAAAAGGGAAGGGATTTATTGGAAAAATGAAGAATTAATTGATAGGATAGAAGAGTCACTGAAACAGTGAAAAGAAGAAATGCAAATAGTCAGAGCTCGGAGTATTTTGTAAAATCCTAGTGATGTTGATTCCATGTTTAGAGGAGAGAAAGGTAATCCTGTATCCAGTGAAATACGTGTCATTAGGCGTATTGGCTCAAATTCTTGGGGTTAAAACCTGGGATGCAAAGGTTATATTCTTACCATGTCAAAATGCACTCTTCATGTATCATGTGATTGAGGCGCGAGAAGAGCAATTGATGGATCATGCCTATTAAGGTCTTGGGTATGCTTCTAGGGGAACCAGCAAGGTAAAATTAAATTCAGAGTTTCTGTCTTCAAAGAGGCTGTAATCAAGTTGTGAAGCCCACATAAATATGGAAAAGTTGAATAAATCAAGTACTTACAGAAGTGTTCATGTTTAGGCTGAGGGAGCATGATACAGTGCGATTTTTGTTTTACCTGAATGTAATCGTTATGGTCGAAGAAGGAGGTCTATCCCTTCAGAAGGAAGGCACAGAGAAGCGCTGCAGCTGGCGGGAAGAGGAGGGTGAGGAGGAAGAAGAAAGACGGGATGGCATTTCAGCGTCTCTTTGCTCCCTCTGGCTGCGGTAACAAATTACTATAAAATGACAGGCTTAAGAAACCATGAATATTTTCACACAGCTCGGGGGCCAAAGTTCTAGAATCAATGCACCTGCAAGGCTGGTTCCTTCCAGAAGTTTCTAGGGGAGGACCTTCTGCCTTGCCTTTCCTAGCTTCCGTGGGCCGCCTGCTCCCGTTGGCTCCGGGCCCCTTCCTCCCACCACAGGCGGGCAGCTCAGCATCAGTCTCCCCCTCACCTTGGCTTCTGCCTGTGCAGTCTCTCCCTCAGCTTTGGCACTCACCCCCTCTCCTCTGACCCTCCTGTCTCCTTCTTATGAAGACCCTTGTGATTAAATCATGACTGTTTGGATCGTTCAGGATAATCTTCCCATCTCAAGGTCCTTAATTCCTCACATCAGCAAAGTCCTTTTTGCCATATGAAGTGAGCCATGGATTTCAAGGATGAGGACATGGTGGTCTTTGCAGGGGACCAGCCAACCACAGGCAGCAAATACGATGGAGTAAAGCCTGGGCACCGCAGGCCATGCAACACAGGTGTGGACTTCAGGTTGGAAGCGGTTTGCCTGGAGCTAACGGGTGGGAAGAAAAGTGAATTCAGACAGACACTGAGGAATACTGGGACCTAATTACAGAGACTGTTGGGTTCCAGACACAGAATAGGGAGACTATTGGGAGGTGGATACCAGTCCAGCATGAGGAAACAAGGCCAGGATGGGAAGGAAGGAATGGGCTCTCTGATGCCAGAGATGTAAAGACAGACACAGATGACAGGACTGCACAGAGTTTTAAGATACTCCCAGCTCTGAGAATCTAAGGTCCTGTTTTCACAAAACTGACTGCTCAAGAGTAGGTTGGACTCAGAAGCAGGTGTTTTACAGGACTGGGAGAAATCTGCTGCTCTCTACCTTAACTCTTCAGAATGCTAAAATACATCGTAAACAGTAGCATTGTACGTATTCACATTGTGGCTAAAGGATGAAAAACCAGAATCATTTTTTTTTTAAGATTTAGAAGGGCCTGAGCACCCTTTCTGGAGAAGGCAATGGCACCCCACTCCAGTACTCCTGCCTGGAAAATCCCATGGACGGAGGAGCCTGGTGGGCTGCAGTCGATGGGGTCGCTAAGAGTTGGACATGATTGAGTGACTTCACTTTCACTTTTCACTTTCATGCATTGGAGAAGGAAACGGCAGCCCATTCCAGTGTTCTTGCCTGGAGAGTCCCAGGGATGGGGGAGCCTGGTGGGCTGCCATCTATGGGGCCGCACAGAGTCAGACACGACTGAAGCGACTTAGCAGCAGCAGCAGAGCACCCTTTGAAGCAGACTGAGAATTCTGGGTCTTCTCACTGTCAGCAAGCCTCAAACAAGGAGGATGCAGCGGTCAGTTCAAACTTTGGTGTTTTGGCTGTTACTCTGATCAGTTTTTCAAACTCAAAATGAGTCAAGAAAGAGAATTCAGAGCTCGGAGTGAAGGCCCCTGCGGGGCTGTCCACGTCTTGTGCGTGTTAGCGGTGGTGACTTCTGAACTGAGCTGTAAATAGCGTCAGCCCTCTGTTGTGCAGTCCGCGTTACAGGAACGCATGAAAGCCTTGCTCTGCAGGGGTAAATCGTTCAGAGCGACCCTTGAAGATGCACTACTCTGTGGCCTCCATTCACAAAGGAAAATTGACGGGCTAACAACAGATTGCCTTGTAAAAGTTATTCTATCCTGGGGGGCACAGAAGAAATGGGCTTTGGTGGAGGCGGGGAGGAGTGGGGAGAGGTGAAGGTACCAGTTATCATGATTAAGTCACCCAGGAGGCGAGGAGATCTTTATAAACTTAGTTATTCTCCAGGATAGAAAGCGACAAGCCTGAAGTAAATTTGATCTAGAGAAGCCCGTTCACCAGGTAGAGAAAAGAGCATTCTTTGGACCAGAGAAGCAAGAGTTACAGCTTCTCTCTTACTATTTGAAGTCACCAGATCACATAGTGTTTAAATGATTCATCACCACTTAACACTGTTTTCCTTTCCCTTTCTTCCCTTCCCTCCTTCCTTCTTCTTTTCTCTCTTCCCTTTATATTTCAGCTTCCTGGAGACAGACGTGCCCCTTAAATTACATCTCTTCTTGTGTCTCTGAGGCTTATGTGTCCAACTTGCTAAGATTCAAGATGGATGCAATAAACAGTAAGAGAGAGGGTGGGTCTATGAACACACGGGAGCCATCAGACAGCTCCCACGGGCAAGGGACTATATTCTAAAACTTTTGAGTTTGGTGTCGTTGATGTGCACGCAGTATCTAGATTCACTGGCATCTGGACACTTACAATACATTACGTGGAAAATATAAAGTGCTCAATGCTTTTGGCATACAATAGAACCAAATTTTAAAACTAGCAGAATACATACAGTGAAGTAAGTCAGAAAGAGAAAAACAAATATATTAATACTTATATGTAGCAGAAATAGAGACACAGATGTAGAGAACAAATGTTTGCATACCAAGGGAGAGGGAGTGGATACACCAGGAGATTGGCACTGACATATATACGCTACTATGTATAAAACACAACCAGTGAGAACCTACTGGTAGTACAGGGGACTCTCCTCAGTGCTCTCGGTGACCTTAATGAGATACCCCTTCTTTTCGGATTTCCTTGGACTGAAGAGACTTAGCACACACACACTACATACATGCGTGCTGAGTCGCCTCAGTGGTGTCCGATTCTTTGTGGCCCATGGACTGTAGTCCTCCAGGCTCTTATCTCCACGGGGCTCTCCAGGCAAGAATACTGGAGTGGGTGCCGTTCCCTTCCTGCACACGTTGTTGTACAACAGAAACTAACACAGTGTTATAAAGCAGCTATACTCCAATAAAAATTTTAAAATAAAATTAGCAGGATGCATATTATGGGTATTCTTTGATTCTGAGGGACTTTTGAGCATGAGAGGATAGTCAGCAAGTTGCAAATCTTTCGCAGAAATAGTCATAAACTATGATGAGATGCAAGCTTGGTTTGAAAAGGAAAAGGCAACAGAATGTGTTTTGTGTATTGACATTTTTATTAGCAAAATATAACTAAAGGAACAAAATTGACAGGGATAAAATTTTCCAACCAGCAGTGGTACAATTATAGCTTGGAGATCTTGTCAAACATCAGGAGACCATTAAGAAGCAATCCCAGTCATCACACACCAAAGAAAACAAATTCACAAAAAAATACCTTGTCAGGGTAAATTCCTTTCTGCTCCAGATACCAAGCATCTAACAATTTTCTCCCCAGGAGAGGTAATAAAGTGAATACATTAGAATAATAATAATAATTCCTATGTTTGTAAATTATTTCAGCTTTTTCCAAATTTCCAGTTTTCTACAAGAAATCATAGGAGAGGATGCAAAGAAGTCCAGTCAGGCTTGATCATTGCCTTTTCTGCTTCTCTTCTTCATGAGAATGCTTCTTTGGGGAGGGGAGGGCCAAAAAGAATTGCCTTGATTATTTTTGCCCGCATTCTGTGGCTTATCTCAATCCACCCTCTCCCCATCACAGTGTATCTGTGTGTGTGTGTGTGTGCATGTACATATCTGTCTGTTCATAAAGGGTAAGAATGGGAAGGTTTTTGATTATTACCTGGCGTTCTTGGGTTTCTTTTTCTGGTTGCATCTTCTTAGGGTTGAAAAACGGAGAAATTTTATTATTAAGGCAATAGGAGCAATATTAAGAGAGAGAGTGAAGAAAGATGAGCATCACCAAGAATGCCAAAGCCAAAGATCAAGAGGAAACTCAGAGGACCACTTAAGGGACCAGAGACTGGGATCAAGTCTGATGGGGGCAGAGGCCAAGGGCATCCATTGCACTTCCAACATGATCCAGTCACCTTGCCTCAGGCTGTCAACTTCTACATGTTCTTGTCTTAACATCACCTTCTCTAGCGTTAAAATTCAATCACTCTATTCTGCTTCTAAAACGTATTCTACTTATTTCCACCCAGAATGTTTCCCTTGGCAGATTTGCTCTTTCCGGACCAGGAATAGGTCCTTCTTGCATTTTACTTCTCAGCCTTAGACTTCAGAAGGCTGTGCACCTTCTGCCATTCAGATCTCACCCAATGTCAGCTCCATGATGGGCTTCCACTTCTGTCTGAGATGGATTTATTTATAGAGACTGGATTTATCTTCTAACACGGAACAAAATAATAACAATAAATTAGAGAATAGAAATATATCTTTAAAACCATTTTAAATAAGCTGGACATCAGGCAACAAAGGACAGAAATTCTTGAGAGACAGAAAACAAATGAACTGTACTGTCTGCATCCAAAGCTTACTGACTAGAGAGTTTCTAGACCATGGTGCAGAGAGGAGGAACCTAGGAAGAACCAGCAGATATCCTGAGTTGAGGAGATAAGGTGAGATTCAGGAGAGAATAAAACAGGTCCGCAGAGCCAAATTTCAGAGAAGAGGTCTGCAGAGGCTCCCCCTCAGTATTATCAGGGTGCTGATTAGCACAGGCAAGCAAAGAGATGAGCTGAACTTGAGAAAGAAACCATCAGTAAGTATTAAAGGGATGGGTAAACTGAAGCTCAGCAAAAATTCAATACGTTTGTGCTTTGAATAATATTATTAAGAAAATGAAGATAATTAACTGGACTAGAAGAAACTATTTGCAAAACACAAATCTGACAAGAGACTTGTATCCAGACTATACAAAACAATTATATAATTCTAGTTATCCTATTCCTTTGTCAATTGCAATAGAATCAGATTTTAAACATGCCTTCTTTATAAGAATACTGTTAGTTCTTCATGATTTATGGAAAAGACTTTCTAAGATTAAACATATAAACAAATTTTGTTATTAACAGTAAGCTGGTAGCAGACTGAAATTTGGTCTTCTCCCTGTTTAGAGAACAAACTTTTCTTAAAATTCAGCTTTCAATAACAGATTATAAATTTCTTTGCCTTTAAGTGATTTATGTTTGTTTTTAAAATCTTTTCCTTACTTTGGCAAAGGAAATAAACATTATTTAAGGTTATGGCACACGTAGAGAAAGCGCATTCTGCTTCTCCAAAATAACCCCTCATGGTTTGACTTTTGCTATCTTGATGTCCTTAAAACATGGCAATAGTCTGCTCTTACATCAGGAAATTAAATAAACAACAGCTAAAAATCAACGAGCTAGGGCTATGGGAAATCCAAGACAGCCTCTTGGCTTTTCCCGGCTTCCTGACAGACCTCATTTTTATTTGATGGGTTAAAGCCTTACCTGGCTACAGTGTTAATGCCCTCACAAAGAGTTCTCCAAAAAGAAAAAAATTATGTTTGACTAAATATTAAGTTCTAGTTTTGTTAATTAAGGTGGTGACCCAGAGGGATGGGGTGGGGAGGGAGGTGGGAGGGGGGTTCAGGATGGGGAACACATGTAAATTCATGGCTGATTCATGTCAATGTATGGCAAAAATGACTACAATACTGTAAAGTAATTAGCCTCCAACTAATAAAAATAAATGAAAAAAAAAAAACCAAACAAACAAAAGCCTAAACAAAAATTCTCTGAAACAATGGGAAGGTAAGCAAGTGAATAAAAAAAAAAGCAATGCTTTCTGTAAACACTTTATTAAAGAAAACATCTGAATGGCCAATACATACAAGATCAACATTGCATTAGGGAAATGTGAATTAGAAATGCAATGTAATACCATTCCACACCCACTAGAATGGCTCTAGTGAGAAAAAAAAAAGACATACAATAAAAATGTTGGCAAGGATAGGGAGAAACAGGAATCCTCATACATTCCTTGTGAGAAATACAGCTACATTGGAAAGTCATTTGGCAATTTCTCCAAACATTAAATAAAATTTATGCTATTACTCAGCAATTCCATTCAAGTATCTATTCAAGAAACATGAAAACATGCATCTACACAAAGAATTACACAGGCATGATCTTAGCAGTTATGGATAGGAAAATAGCTTAGTCATTTCCTGGGGCAGGGAAGAAGGATTAACAACAGCAAATGGCCAAGAAGAATCCTGTAAGTAAGATGAAAATATTCTACAATTGATTTATGAAAATGGTTTCACAACTTGGCATATTTACTAAAATTCATTGAGTTATACACTAGAAAAGGGGGAACTACATAACATGTTAAAAATATATATTAGAGGGAACAGTATCATTACTCACACAGGACCAAGGAGAGTGTCTTCCTACACTCTTCACCACTGAGCCACTAAATACATATGAAAGGACATCATCTCAAGAGGTCTGTCCTAATCATTCAGGCTAAAGAAGCTGCTTGCTCATTCTCTATTAATCCGCTAGTTTTAATTCCCTGAATAACATCTCCTTACACCTGATGTTTTGACATTACCTGATCATTGTGTGTTTTCCACTTTTAGAATCAAGATTCCATGTGAGTAGAACATTCTGTCTTATTCATCATTGTATCCTCAGAACAGTATCTGGAACCTTCGACAGTTCTGTAAATATTTTGCTGAATGGGTGAATGAAGAGGAACAAAGCATTAGGAAAAATAAGGACTGGCAGCAGAAGGTGGGAGGGAAGAGGAAAAGGTATGTTTTTAATGAAGCAAATTGAGGATGGGATGGGAGTGTGCCTTGCCAGAAGAAGAGGGCTGGCAGGAAAGTCCTCCGGAAATCTCACCTAGTAAACACGGATCTTTGAAGCTGTCTGGCCATTTTTATAGCTGCATTTATGATGCTCTGGCAAAGAGAACTTGAGTGCTGCTTTCCTATAGCAGTACTGATTCTGACAATGGGGTTCAGAACTGCAAAGCCCAGGTCTCTATGGACCTGCTCCCCACTGTAAGAAATCCTACCTGCATGCTCTTTTGCATCTGGCACCTGCCTTTTCTTTGCTTTGAAGGAGCAATGATTTCATTGCTCCACAGCTTCAACAACCACCATCTAGGATACTTTTATCTGCATGGGATACAGGTGCTGTGGTGATAAACACAACATGAATAAAATTAAAATATTGCAAAGTGAATTAAGGCACAAGTAAATCTCTCAAGGGTTTATACAAATCTCATAAATAAGCAGTAGTTGAACAGAGGGCTGGGATTAATATATTTAAATTAATCTCAAACAGATACAACTCAGACTGTGTGTAGGTAAGATAGTTCTGGATGACCTACTGTCAGAAAAGTGGAAAGAGGCAGGATGGGGACAATTGCAGGGGTCAGTTGCTGTTGCTGCTGCAAATCTTAAGGACTATTTGATTCTTTTCCCTCTTTTATTGAGATGTAATTGACATAAACTGTGTAGTTTTTAAAGTTGGAGCTTAATGATTTCACTTGTATATATGGATACTTTGTGAAATGATTACCACAGAAAGTTTAGTTAACATGCCTCACCTCATATAGATAAAAAAAAGAAATAAAGAAAAATAAATGATTTTTCCCTTGTGATGAGAAATCTTGGTATTTACTCTCTTAACAACTTTCCAATATACCATGTGTCACTTTAAAAATTTATTAATTAAAAAATGAGATACTTGTACCAAATTGTACCAAAAAATTGTACCAAATAATAAAAGAAAATCTCAAAGCATGTGAACATCATAAGTTCCTTGATATATGCTTCCCCGGTGTTCAGGCACTCAGTCATTTTACACCCATAAAGACTGTTGTAATCACACTGACATGCATGGTGAGCATTATTAAATTTTTAGAGTTTATTTTTTTTACTTTGTCATATTTTTATTTTTATTTTCATTTATTTTTATTATTTGGAGACTAATTACTTTACAATATTGTAGTGGTTTTTGCCATACATTGACATAAATCAGCCATGGATTTACATGTGTTCCCCATCCCATCCCTCTGGGTCTTCCCAGTGCACCAGACAAAAAGTAGGAGTTTCTAAAAATTCACATTTTTGAGATCTAGCAAAGACAAACAATTTTATATGTCCATTCACAACTGATATCTTTTTTTGGCTGTCCCAGGTCTTAGTTGTGGCATGAGGAATGTGGGATCTTAGTTCCGTGACCAAGATTGGACCTGGGCCTCCTGTATTGGGAGCATAGAGTCTTAATCACTGGACCACCAGGGCAATCCTATCATTTGATGAGTTTTACTATGAACTGTCTGTTACACTCTTTTGACTACTGGGTTTTTCATGTACTACTCATTGACCAAAAAGTCTTTTTACGTGTTAAGATGAATGGCTTGTTTGCCAGTATTTTCAGCAGGTACTTTTTTAGCTTACATTCTCATACTTGAAGGGCTTACCTAGTGGCTCAGATGGCAAAGAATTTGCCTGCAATGCAGGAGACCAGGTTCGATTCCTGGGTTGGGAAGATCCCCTGGAGAAGGGCATGGCAACCCACTCCATGGAGAACCTCATGGACAGAGGAGCCCGGTGGGCTATAGTCCATGGGGTCACAAAGAGTCGGACACGACTGCGCGCCTAACACACTTCCATACTTGAAAACATTTTTATGTGACCAAAACCTTTCTGGGGGAAGTTTCTTCACTTATGTGATGTGCTGTTTTGAGAGAGTAAATGAACATGCACTTCAAAACCAAAAGAAGCAGTGACAATTAAGCAGCCGGTTTCTGATGGTGTTCAAGTGGTATTCTGAAAAGGACTCTGGCTCCCTGCAAAGAGTGCTCTCAGGACATGTGACTCTAATGAATGCAGGACAACATAGGCCAAACCCAGAGTCACTGGGTCCAGTTACTGGAGTGAATCTTCTCAGCCAAACCACTAGGATTCAGAAACTAGAATAATGGTAATAACTCACTAATGCTGATTGAGCACTCATTAAATTCCAGGCAGTAATCCAAGAGATTTACATGCATTATCTCATCAGTAGGAAAGGACTAGAGCTCTGAGTCTGTACTCCAAGCACAGAGCTCCACAACTGATATACCAGGAAAAGTGATGGAAGGGGTCAGGATGGGGTCAAGTCATGGTGTGTGACTTAGAAATAAAAGGACAAACTATTGATCATTCTCTGTGAGACAAAAATAATAAGATTTCAAATAATGCAATCAAAATAAGGCATTATTTGTATTTTTCCATGATACCCCTTTCCAAAAAAAACAACCCACATTTTTGGAAGACGTTGCTATGAAATGGATGGAGGTTGATGCGATTCTGAGCTCTGTTGTCCTCTGCAATGTATCTTTGTTTTCTTGTTTGGGATTTGTTTCCTCCTTCACAAATCACAAACATCACAGCCCCCTGTGGACCCTGATGCTCCCTGGACTCTCTCTGGTCAATGAATAGCACACGAAGACCCCGACAGACCAAAAATACTGCCAGCGGTATCACTGATTTTCTGTGGATAGTTAATAAATTCAAGGTCACACTTAACATAGCGATGAAAAGATGAGGAACTGGGGAGAACACACTTCTCTCTGTGAGTGTATGCAGAGAGTCCATGCAGCTCCTGGAGATGCCAGCAGGACCAGCCCCTCTCATGAGCCGAGACTCGGGGCATCCCTGTGTCCTCCCACACACCAGCTCTTCTGCGGCATTTCGAGGTGTCCTGCTCCTTCTCCTAAGGCCCCTGCCTCCTCTCTGCTCTCGCTTTCCCGTCTCTGATCTCAGGGTTCACCACGGCCCCATTTGTCCACCTCAGACCACAAGTCCTCCTCTCCCCCGCCCAGTAGCCCCTCAGCTCTCGCCGCTCCGTCTCCAGTTCCCCAGGGTCTCTTCTGGAAGGCCAGGTCCCGCCCACTGCCAGGGGATAAGGGTGCAGTTGGTCATTCTAGCCACACATTTGCACTTCAGCAGGTGGAACCTGGCAGCTCACCTCCGTGGAGAAGGGACAACCTCTGCCGGACGACTGCACCTTCAAAGGGGGCCATGCCCTCTGCACGGGCATCTCACAGCCAATAGAGAGCCGAGGGGGCAGAGGGCATGTCGTGGCCCTGACATGTGCCACCCGGGAGCTGCCAACGGAGATGGACTCTGAGTGGCCAGGACACCTCCCACTCCCCTTTCTGCCAGAGAAGAAGACTGTCTGGAAGGGTGGACTCAGAGGATAGCCCTCCTGAGACTTGAGGGCTCCAGGGCCTGCTGGAATTGGGTCATGGCTCGTAATAGTATTAATTCAAGTTTCCAAACTAAAAAGCAAAATACAGACATTAGTCTTTAGAAAATATTGCTACTATAGACAATGGCTTTATTTTAGTATATAAAATATCATTTATATTAACATTACATATATAACTACATTATATATATTACATTACATTACATATACACATTAACATATATAACTATCATATTAATTAATTATAATAACCAGATTTAGCACATTAATTAATAAAATAATTATATAATAATGACATGGTTGTTCATGTGATTTTAATGATTAAATTATTTCATTGTATTAATTTTATTATATAGGTGATAGTATGCAATACACACTATTACATAATTAATTAATGCATTTGACATAATTAGTTACCCATCTATATGATAAATCAGTGCACATTATCACAAAAACATCCACTTCTATAAACACAGATGCAGCTCTAGGACATATAAATTTTCTCTAAAATGATGCCTACCTCATGTAACTTCTTTTAAAGTCTTTATTGAATTTGTTACAATATTTCTTTCTGTTTTATGTTTTAGTGTTTTGCCGGGAGCGTATGGGATCTTAGCTTCCTGACCAGGGATCGAACCCATGTCCATTGCATTGGAAGGTGAAGTCTTAACCACTGGGCCACCTGGGAAAAGAGTCTCATGTAGCATTTTGATGAAGCACACGGGGTGAACATGCTTTTGCTAGAATTCTTTGCCCACACGTGATTCGATTCGTTGGCCTTCTTTTTTGATCACACTGCAAGAATGTCAGACGAGTTGACCAACTTGACTCCTAAAAATCAGACAGGGCTGTCACATGGTTCAGTGGCAGGCCGGCTTCCAGGAGCAGCAGTGTCCTGGGGATAGCCGCCTTCAGATGGCTGTAGGGCTGGGCCACATGACCCACGTGTGACTCTGTAGGGACCGCAGCCCCAGGCTGGCCCTGCCTCAGGCGACCGCTGACCCTTTCTGCCACAGTCACACAGCACAAATCGCATGCAGGTTGTGAAGTCTAGTTAATATTTAAAACATTTTCATGCTTAGATAAAAGAGGATTCGAGTTGTCACCAATTAGTAGGAAAAGACTAATTATTATACAGACCTATGATCTTTTATAAGTAGAAACATTAAAGGAATCTAAGAGCAATCACTTTCCATGAAAGAGCAGATGGCCTGAATTAGACCCTAAAATATAGTAAGTGTGTGTCTCTGTACAGAGATAGACACCCATCATGAAACAGCAAGCTTTCAAAGGACTATTGGAAGGTGGGTGACAGAAAATCAGAAAAGAGGATTTTGTTCTATCTGCTACTGTCTATGGGAATTTATCCAGAAAAAAAAAAAACAAATAACACTCTCTACTGTTCCAGGGGCTTCCCTGGGGGCTGAGCAGTAGAGAATCTGCCTACCAATGCAGGAGACACGGGTTTGATCTCCAGGTCAGGAAGATCCCCTGGAGAAGGAAATGGTAACCCACTCCAATATTCTTGCCTGGGAAATCCTATGGACAGAGGAGCCTTGCAGGCTATAGTCCACAGGGTCACCAAGAGTCAGACATGACTTAGTGACTAAACCACAACAAGTGTTCCAGACTTTTAATGATTTGTAAACATACTGAAATTCTCCTATTTCAACAAAATTCATAGTTTAGGCAACAATTACTGAATTCCTACTATGGGCCAGGGTCTCAAATAATACAATATACAGACTGCAAGGATTGTTCTTAAAGAACTCACACTCTAGGGGAAGAAGACAGATGAACAAATTGAATGCAAGCAGATATCCTTTAAGCCTGATTTCTGTCCGGTCACACCACCGCCTCGAAAGCTCCTGGGAAGTGGTTTGTTTCGTATCAGCTCCTGTGTGCGCCCCTCAGCCACTCATGGCCCTCCCCAGGCATCCTAGCTGGGCTGAAGGCCACTGTAGCCTTAGCTACTGATCATCTCCTGAACCCTGGGTCGGGAGCCACAGACGCCCTGCACAGGCTCACATTGGTCAGTGTGGACCTTGGTCAATACCCTTGGAGTAACAGCCACACAGAAAGGTCTTGGGTCCTTTGGCTGCCTGGGCCTCACCTCTTCACATCGTGGGATTTCATCGACTCTGCTCCATGTTTGGGATATAACTAAAGGAACCGACCAAGGAGAAACAGGATAGACCAAGTGTGATGCTTCCCAAAGACCAAAGGAACGTTTTGCACGAAGTTCCAACCTTCACAGCCTCCCATGCGTTTCCCCAAGAAAGAAATCAGAAGGATATTCATATCCTTCCTGAAAGTGAGGTCACTCCCCGTGGAGGTGGAGATGTTGTGGGGAGAGGCACCGCCTCCAAGAGAGCTGGACGCTGAACCATCACTTAAGGCAGATCTCTGAGTCTCCGGGCCAGTGTCAAGTGGGAAGTTTTCCCCCATCCTTTCAGGTCTACTGATGGAAACCACTGGCCTAAGCACACACACGTGCATATGCACACACATTCACATGCACACATGTGCACATGTAAACACACATACGCATGCACATGTGTGCACACCTCTGATTTTGTTACCCTCAGATCCTAAAGATGGTGTTGATACCTGTTTTCCCCAGCGTGAACCCCAAGACTAGACAAGTGAGGGGAGTAGGTAAGTCTTCCAAACAAAGCAGGAACGAGGAACAACCACAGGACCCTGGCCTTTGGGGAGGGAACCCAACTGAACTGTTTTCAAGATAGATTGTTCTATTGGATGAAATAAGGTTTTAGTTTTTTCAAATGTGGCTTGCAAATTAGTTAGGAACATTTTGTCTGACATTTATTCCACAATCTCAGGAGCCACAGAATATTTACAAACAGATTCAGAAATTGGGGACCAAGGGTTTAGGGTAATAAAGAGCCTTTTCATTGAGTGTAAAATAATCTCTAGGTAAAGTGTGCTAAAATGATGAAATGATTGAATGTGGCAAGTGATAGTGAAACTCTTGCAAACCTGACGATCTTTTCTCAACTCAGCAGAAGACCTGCTGTCCTACCACTTTTATCCAGCAGCTACTAATGTGTCAATTTAAGATAATGACTGAGGCTGATAGTTTCATCAGGCATGAATTTCTGTGTGTGGAGGCAGCTGCATTTGTGTGATGGAGCCTGTATCACCCATAACACAGTGAAGGTGCTGCTTGGTGGGAGATGGGTGTGGCTAGACTGACTCCTTGAACCACACATTCATTTCTTGAGATTTTACTCAGCGTAACTCTTCCACTAATTTGACTTTTCTCCATGAGACCATCCCTGTCTCTCTCTCTTGTCCAAGCCTGTTAACTCTCCCCTCAGTGAGTAGATGGCAGATGCTGTGTGTGACAATTCAGGATGCCCCTGCTGTGAGCACAGGTCTCTCCCAGAGGGGAACTCCTCCACTTTCCTTTCACTTTCTTCTCTATTTTCATTCTTTTAGAGAATTTTGCCCAGTTACCTCTTTTTGCTTCTGACCCTCTGTGATAAATCCGTTGATTGCACATCTCAGTTTTAAGACAGTCAGTGGGATTTGTTCCTCCAAATTTTTTGGTTTAAACAAAAAAAGAAAAGAAAATGAAAGAAAGTTCCATCAGAAATGGAAGAGAAGATGAGACTCCAAGCTCATAACCATTCCAGTTCAACGGGGGCTTGGTCAGTGACCTGGGAAGGAACATTCTAGCAGTGAAAAGTATTTTTAGGCCTCTTGAAAATACAGCCACAGAATAAATCTCATAGAAACAGGAAAAGTAGAGTTTTTATTCTTGAATACACTGTGGTTCTTAAAATATGAATAAAATTACTTCCTGAAAGAGCTCAAAAAATGTATTAATCGTTCTCTTTTCAGTCATGATATTGAGCAGGGTCCCCAGTGTCCCCCTACAGCTGGTCCCACTGGCTTGAATGATCTAAGCCAGCATAAATCCTGGCACACTTCCACCATGTTGAGTGGCCAGTGAGGTTTTAGATAAGCATCTTGCTTGACACTGATGCTTAAACATCCTGCAATCAGATGTAGAACTGAAGGTGTCATTGACTTGCTGGAGCTTCCTCCATTCCTCCTTCCTCATTCTCTTTCTTCTGTGCTCTCTGTTTCATTGTATGTTGCAGGTTTTCCCTGCGGTCTTCACAACTCTCATTATCTTGGGGTGAAATGTTACAGAAACCAGGATCCTGAGTGTAGGTCAAAAAATAGCTTAAAATGTCCAAGAAAGGCTCTTCAAGGAGAGTGGTGAGTCCAAGTCAACTTTGATCTCACCAGACTAGCCAGACTAGCCAGACACCAGGCTAGTCTCTTCACCCCTGAGAGAAGAAAGGGGATACCTTGAATGACAAATACAGACCATGTGCCATCCTACGACATGACAAAGTCAACTTTGGACAGATCAAGTTGAAGTAGTCTGTGAATACGGAGAGCATCAATTCATTTGTCTCTCCTTTGCATTAGCATTCATGATGCACCGTCTGTGTGATTGGAGAAGGGGATGGCTACCCAGTCCAGTATTCTGGCCTAGAGAATCCCACGAACAGAAGAGCCTGGCAGGCTATAGTCCATGGGGTCACAAAGAATCGGACATGACTGAGTGACTTTCACTTTCACTTTCTGTATGATGGTCATTGTGTTTGTGGGGCTACATGAGAGAAAGAAGCTCTGTATCACCACATACCTTCTAAGTATTTTAGTCATAGTAACAAGTTATAGACCAAAATAACGTTTCACAGTAGCATATCAATGTCCCCACAGAAGTATAAGTGAAGCTCTTGAGTGTTCTTAGGAGAAAAGGGTAGGATCTAACTAGAGGAATGTGAAGTCTACCAGGAGGAATGGATTTTCCCCCAGAAGATGATATTTCAAGGATTATTAAGGATTCAATAAGAGTTTGTTCCAAAGCCATGGAAATCCTGCCTATAAAGCCCATAAAGAGGTGAGGTTTGGGTGTATCTGGAAAACATTCAGTCACCTCACTGAGATGTTCCAGGAGATAGTTCACATACAGAATGATGATGAGAAGGACACAGATTCTGTCCATGAGGTGTTCGAGGCTGATATCATACATGATGAATAAAAAACAATGTTTAATACAGTGTTCAAAGTGCTATATTAGAGATACTCACAAAGGGTACAGAACAATGGGTCAGAAAAAGCCATAAAGACCTATCGTGGAAAATGCACATGATTTTTATCAAGCCAGAGGTGATTACAGGCATAGCAAGAGTTTGTACAAAGATGCAGAGATGAAAAACACACATCCTGTTGAGCATATCATATCACAAGTTTTGCTGCCCAGAGCCCCGAGGACAGGAAAGAGCCAGGAGGGCCCAGATGCCTGGGAGTCCAGGTAATCAGGTCAAGGTCAGACTAGGAAGGACCTTTAACACCAAAAACAAAGAGAACCTGGATTTATTTACTAGGCCACAAAGTCTTCTAAGCAAGGAAAAGAAAGAATCACAGAAAAATTGACAAACAAATACCTTTCTTCTTCAGTCAAAATGAAACAGAGAACCTTCTTTTACTACCCTGATGGCTCAGATGGTAAAGAATCCACCTGCAATGTGGGAGACCTGGGTTTGATCCTTGGGTCAGGAAGGTCCCCTGGAGAAGGGAATGGCAACCCAGTCCAGTATCTTGCCTGGAAAACCTCATGGATGGAGGGCCTGGTGGGCTACAGTCCATGGGGTCGCAAAGAGTCAGATATGACTTAGTGACTTGACTTTCACTTTCTTCACTTTCATGGTGACTGCAGCCATGAAATTAAAAGATGTGTGCTCCTTGGAATGAAAGCTAAGACGAATAGACAAAATATTAAAAAGCAGAGACATCACTTTGCCAACAAACGTCCATATAGTCAAAGCTATGGTTTTTCCAGTAGTCATATGCAGATATGAGAGCTGGACCATAAAGAAGGCTGAGCGCCAAAGAATTGATGCTTTCCAGCTGTGGTGCTAGAGAAGACTCTTGAGAGTCCCTTGGACTGCAAGGAGATCCAACCAGTCCATCCTAAAGGAAATGAATCCTGGATATTCATTGGAAGGACTGATGCTGAAGCTGAAAGTCCAATCCTTTGGCCACCTGATGTGAAGGGCTGACTCATTGGAAAAGACCCTGTTGCTGGGAAAGATTGAAGGCAGGAGGAGAAGGGGGAGACAGAGGATGAGATGGTTGAATAGAATCACCAACTCAATGAATACGACTTTGAGCAAATTCCGGGAGATAGTGGAGGACAGAGGAGCCTGGCATGTTGCATGGGGCTGCAAAGAGTGGGACAAGACTTAGCAACTGAACAACAAGATAACCACAAATAGATAAAAGTACGAATCTCAGTAACTTGGTTTATAAAGTAGTTTTGAAGTTTTTGATCAGAATCAAGTACAAGATCCTAGGGTTTTAAGATCCACAAGGGCATGGATGTATGTGTTTATGTATCATCAGGTCTCAGCAATTTAATGAATATTTGTGGGAAAAGTGAAGAGAATATCCGATAAGTAAATGAAACAATGAAAATGACCTCAAAATAATTCTAATATTTACGAAAGGTGGAACAACTGTGGGGAAGAGCAATGCTCTTCTGGATGGACAGCCTCTGAATGCAAAGACAGCATGGCATGGCTGGAGTGTATTGCCATTTCCTTCTCCAGGGGACCTTCCCAACCCAGGGATCGAACCCTGGTCTCCCGCATTGCAGGCAGACACTTCATCCTCTGAGCGACCAGAAGAGAAGGAGGGGGCAGCAATTCTACAAGCTTCTTCTCCCTCTCGGGAGCTCAGCAACTAAGCAATAATTTTAATAAAAGGAACACATCCCAAAGTCAGAGAAAAACAATAGATGCTATTCCTAATAAACATACTTCTTGAGGACTTTCAACAAGTCTACACATCTTCCCTGGCTTCCCTGATAGCTCAGACAGTACAGAATCCACCTGCAATGCAGGAGACCAGGTTTTGTAAGATTGGGAAGATCCCCTGGAGAAGGAAAGGGCAACCACTCCAGTATTCTTCCTGGAGAATTCCATGGACAGAGGAGCCTGGCAGGCTACAGTCCATGGGGTTGCAAAGAGTCAAACATGACTGAATGACCAACACTTTCACAACACTCTCACACAACAAATAGGTGAGAGTAATGTTGTAACTGACGAAAATAAGAACAATGAATGTTTTCACCTGGGTTCCCTGATAAGAAGGGCAATAGAGGAGATAATCACAAGCACTCCACAGCAGAATACAGGCAGAGTAGCTAATGAATACCTACAGCAGAAGCAATATGTAAATACACATAGTTCTTGCAAAGAACAATGTAGGATCTCCTATTATCTGCTTAAACATATCAGTGACCTCTTTGAAGCTAGGACAACCTACTCGGTGTCTTAGCACAGTGACCTAGGAGGCTCATAGGCACTTGATGCGTGAATGACACACACAGATAAATGAATTTATACAGATGCATCTTCTGGGGTCTGCATCCATACCTGCCTCCAAGGACGAAGGTGTTGCAGTCCACCTAACCACCCGCTTCCATCAGCTGGAGGGGCGTCAGGAGACCGTCCTTCCTTGGAACCCATCTTCCATGTCACCAGTAGGACACTAAGTTTTCCCTTTTTAACTTTACCATTATGATTGTTTTTTCTTTTTTACTGCTTGTGGTTCACCAGACTGCCCATAAAAACATGAGCCAAATGGTTTTGGGGGGAGTCAGTAAGAGTGACAGAGCCAGTTGCATCAGCCCCTCCCTAAGCACTCCACCAGGGCCTTGCATTGTGTGGGCCACACCTCAAGGCTGCCTTAAAATCCATCATGCTCCGAGACGGGCTCCTCTCCAGGTGTGGACTGCTGGCTGGGGCGACAGGCCAAAGGCTGCCCTGGGTGCGAGGAGGTGAGCCTGTGTCCACACTGCTTCTGGATGAGGTGACGGAGGCGATGCTGACCAACACTGAGCTTTCACTTGGTTCTCACTCCACCGGGTAAAGCGACAAGGCGGCACCGGGCCCAGTGGTTCGGACACCTGAGAGGGCCCAGCAGTCTGCACACTTGAGAACAAATTTCATGCTGGCAAACCCTGCCTGTCAGTATCGGAAGCATGGTCCAGCTCTCCAAGGCTGTCTTCCTCCTGCCTTTCCCCCGCTGAGAAAGCAAAGCTGGCTTGGGTCCTGCACATCCTGGTGGCCAATCCACTGTGTGCCATGAGTGCTCCTTAACCTGAAACTTTCCTCTTACCGTTTCCAGGACAGAATCATTTCATCTGCAATAATTTTCCATCGGAGGCTGGGGAGAAGAGGCTGCTGGAGCTTTACCTGCTGTTCCAACCAGGCACGGTCGAGAGAGACCATTTTTCTTTGTGTTTGAAACCAACAGGAGGACGAAAAGGCCCCATAAATACAGTCAATCAGGAGTATTTTATATCTCTCGCTGCAATGAGAAAACCCACCTGTAACAAAATAGAAGAGGGATGCAAGGAAATCAGGAGAGAAAAAAAAGAAGAAGAAAAGGAAGAAAGATTTAGGGAAAAAAGGCAGCAAGGTTCATCCTTCATGTTGAAATGCTCCTGTGGTTTATAGCAAAATAGTGCTTTCGAGCGTCAGGGCTATTAGTCAGGGGTTAAATGTCGCTCCGATCATAGCCATCATGAACAGGGAAGTGTGTGCATGTGTGTGTGTGTGTGTGTGTGCATGTGTGTGTGTGTGTATGTGTGTGTGCACACTCAGAGACTGGAATGCTGCTTTTCTATGCATTTCAAACAGAGCCAGGCTGGCCGCGAGACGCCCTGCCACTCTGTTGCTCCGATCACAGTCATCATGAACAGGGAAGTGTGTGCATGTGTTTGTGTGTGTGTGTGTGTGTGTGCACAGACCAGAATGCTGCTTTCTTATGCATTTCAAACGGAGCCAGGCTGGCCGGGAGATGGCCTGCCGCACGATTTTTAAATTATCTCCGTGGCGCTCTGCTTGTTTTGGAAACGCTCTAAATAAAAATAATGGACTGTCTTTTAATAAGTCTCATTGTGAGGATTCCACATATCAAACCACGCCGAGCAGCTTGGAGGCAAACATCGGGCGTGTGTGATCTCGCTGAAAGAGAGACAAATGGGGCTGCGGGCAGCTCCATCCAGGGGCCGCTGACAGCGGAACGGCATCCGCCAACCGGCACATCTGTCAGGACGCGGGGTATTGGCACCTGTCACGCAATTTCAGCCATGACTTTTAATAAAGCCGCCTTCCCTTAGGTAAAATTGGAACTTGACTGTAATATTAGCTGCAAGCCCGTCTTGTTTTCCCCTTCAGAGCGCTTTTGTACGTGAGGCGCTTCACATGGATCTCAAAGCTGAAGTATGGTGTTTACCAGCACCTCCCCTGTGCCCCAGAACTGAGGGTTTGAAAACGATGCCTCATCGAGTTTTTTTCTTCCTTCCTTTCTTTTGCAAAACGTCTCCTTTGGCCAAGGGATGCTGGTTTTCCTATTTATTTTCATATCACTCTCCCTCCTCCCGCCTCCATCCCCTTCACCAACCCTCTCTGGATTGTTGTTTGAGTGAATTTAGCCCGGGGACGTATGTATATCATAAAAATCGGGTTGGGATTTGTTGGCTGTCAGTCAATAAATCAGTCAGAGTTTAATTACCAAGCAAGTGATGGGCTGCGGTGACAGGCCTAGCTCTGGTGCAGAGCATTTCTTTGGGAGCAATCGCTATGAAAAACCCTAAAAATGAGGTTACTCTGTGAGTGTGTGTGTGTGAGAGAGAGACACACACAGACAGACACACAGACAGACACACAGACAGGAGAAGTCTAAGAGGCAAGGTAGTGAAGCAAAAACGTAAGGGTACATAAACCAAAATGAAATGAAAAGAAAGGACTCTGTAATTGCAGTCAACCCTCCAAACTTTGTGTTCTAAAACAGTCAAAGTATTAGGAGTCATTTTAATACAGTGTTCTTCAGGAAAAGCTTTCCATGTTGTGCCGGAAACATTGTGAGTTGAGAGTCACATGAGTTCTGTACTAACATGCTAATTTTACTTCTTAGTGCAACACACAGACATGTTTTCTTTGTGATATGTTGAATTTAAAAACTCCCTCAAAAAAAAAAAAAAAAAACAAAAAAAACTCCCTCAAACTGGAAATCTCAAATCCCCACCCCGCTGCCACAAAATCAGAAAATTATATCTTAAATGCTGTTTCACAAAGTGGGAATCAAGTGGGTTTTCTCCCTTTTTTAACACTGGTCTTATTTAACATCCCTTAATTAACAATTTGTTCCTCTCCTTCACCTTCCACCCGGATTGCAGGCTGGGTGACCCTGAAACACAGACTCCAGATTGTTTTTATTCTTTTTTTTCCCAAAGGCAATTCACACTCAACCTGGATTTTATTTTTGACAAGTTCTAAGAAATAACATTTTATACTTGTCATGTGTCACGAGACTGTACTTGAAGACACCGTGGGATGTTTTGACTGAAAAAAAAAAATGTCTATTTTCTTCTAACTGTTCGCCAGTAGTATGTCTCAGTTTGTTTCTCTGCAGTCGTTTGGGAAGTGTAGGAACCTGTGAGTACAGGTAATATATCCAAGACTCAGAGGAAGAACTCTTTGACTGGGAGCAGGGGAGGAAGGGAGAAGGCAAGCTGTCCCAGCAGCCCAGAGCAGCAGAGAAGGCCTGGCACATGGGGTTCTCCTCCAGAATTTACATTACATTGGATTTTCCCAAGCTGGCCTGGATCTTATCCTCCTTCCTCAAATTCTTTTAGAATTATATCATTAGAAGGATGCAGCAATCATCAACCAAAGACAACAGGCTGGGATTCTGATAAGCTTATCACTAAGATTGAAGACAAAAGACCAGGCAGGACCAACCGGGAAGCCATGAAAAAAATCATACACACAACCAAAGCAAAATCAGCAGGCTTCTGGCTTTTGCCCATTCTTCTTTGTGAAGAAAATGTCTGGCAGTGTGCCTAAAATCTTAGCAGCAAACAGCAGCCACTCCGGCTTAAATTGCTATTCTAGAAGACAAAATCAAAAAAGCAAAACAAAACAAAAACCTGTACCACCTGGCCAGAAAGCGGCCTGTGGCCGGAGCTCTGGAGACTTAAAAGCGAGAGCCCAGCACCCTGCCCCCACCTGCTCTGTGCCGAGTCACTCCCAGGCCTCGGTTTACCCGGCAAGCAGCTCAACGCCAGTCCTCTCGGGGTTCAATAAATTTCTCTATGGTTCCAGTCTAGGTAGCGAGTGATCAATTTCAATAACCCTAAGAATGAGCAGGCTTTGTTTAAATGTCTGTTAAAACAAATTTTATGGCTGCGTCAGGGTTGTATCAGATAGCTCGCCGTGTTCACATAGCCCATAAAACAAGTCACCAGGCTCCCCGAATATGTCGGGTTAAGAGAACCAGAATCTTTCCCAGTCCTGTTCCTTTTTTTGAATGTCTCACCCCATTTTAAACAACCTTTAAGTCCCCAACTTAATGGGCCATTTTAACCAGAAGAAGTAGAATCAGAAAAAATAATAGTGGTATTGTCTAAGAGCAGAAAGGAAGATGGAACATCATAAGGTGGAAAAAAATAAACCAAATGCTGTTTTAAATGAGCCGGAAGGATCGTCAATCCATACGGTCTGACATTTTGCAGTGTCAAAAAGCTGCCTGTGTTTTTGCCCCAACAGGATCCTTACCTGCCACAAAACAGTATTTAAAGCTAAGTCATGGAAAGCTAAATCATGCAAACCCTATTAAGACAAATCTAAATATGTCCTCAATAGTGAAAAGACGGGCTGATCCCTCCTTTAATCCCACCATTTCTGTGGAGTGCTATTTCCTTACAGTCTTCAAGTAAAAGAGAAAACAAACACTGAAATAGTTATTAAAGTGTATAGCTTTCCTCTGGTTCCAAGCAATCAATATCGCACAGAGATGTCGGATGGTGACTTTCTGAGCAACCTCTCATGGCTTTGATTGTTAACATCACCACTGCATTTCAGAACAGAGTAAAAATTAAACTCTGTCTTGATGGTATCCCATTTTTAAAGGTCTTCAGGAGGAGACTTTCACAAATAGAAGAGTACTCTATTACCATGCTCTGAAATTCTTCACCACTTTCATTCCAAAGTGCAGCTCTAGAAGCTCATTTCCTCTTAAATTCTTTTAAGAGAAAGAGGAAAGAGGAAAAGAAAGAGGAAAGACTTCACTTACGTGCCATACGTCTAATTTTTACAGATCCGATCATCCAGGTGGGATCAGAGAATTCAGAGACTCGTCCCTGACTTGTCAATGCTTCTGCACAGACGTGATGCCAATCATCTCCCCATGGCTCATTGTCAAGGACAGGTCACTAGGTCAAGTTGAGCACAGAGGTGGCCAGGAAACCCACTGGACCACATCCCTGACGGTTGCCGCTCCTCGGTCGCCTGGCGCCCCTGGCCTCGTGGTCAGCACACGTGTATGCTTTCCCTCACACGCAGAGCCACTCCCTCAAGCATGAGAGCTACACATTTTGACTACATCTCCTTCTGCTCTAGGAAATACAGCTCTGAACATGCAAGGCAAGGCCCCTGCTTCAGATGGGCTCATGTCCTCACGGGGATAGACTGAAAACAAACAAACACGTGAGCAAGAAAAACATCAGAAGGCGACCAGTGCTCTGCAGAAAATTAACATGTATGGGGAGAGAACGCTCCCAGGGTGTTCTGGTCAGGAGAGATCTCTCCAAGGGGTGATGTTTCAGCAAAGGACTTAGATGAGTGAAGTCAAGGCAAGCACATTCCCGGCAAAGGGGGCAGCTTGGAGTCTGGGGATGTGAAATAAAGGCTGGAGTAATGAACAAGGGTGACGTGGCCATAGGTGAGTGAGGACAGGTGGGTGGGAGGGAGACCATGTGGGCTCTTGGCCCCGTGGGGACCTTGGGCAGCAGTACATCTTCAAGGATTAATGGGAAGCTAGGGGAGGGTTTTAGGATGGAGACTGGCCGGCTTGATTTGAGCTGAACTATAAAAGGATCATTCTAACATCTATTTAAGTGACCAAAAGTAGAAACAGGGAGGCCAGAGAGGAAGAGGGCCCGTGGCGAAAGAGGGCTGGGTAGATAGCAGTGTTCGATGAGAAGGGTAGGGACACAGCACGTACCTGGAAGCGGCATCAGCAGGAACGGCTGAGGGACTGCACAGTGCTGGGACATGGAGCAGCCTCAGCTCAGGGTGACCCGGCTGCATCACGTGGCAAAGAGCATCCTGACGTCTTAGAAGTTCTTAGAGCAACTCCTCCCTCAGGTTCCATGTTCACGGCAAGTCAGCAGCAAGTCAGTCTCCAGGCTGATGGAGACTCTCCACTTGGAAGCGGGCTGACGGCTGAATTAGGGCTACGAGAATTCAGAGACTCGTCCCTGACTTAGACGTGACACCAATCATCTCTGCCCACAGCTCATGGTCAAGGATGGGTCACTGGGTCAAGGGGATGGAGAAGTGGAACTAGTCTCTATGGGAAAGAATAGAGGGAAACATCAAGCACTGCAGGTGTCAAAGACAACCGCTAACACTCTGGTTCTAGGGAAGGACTCTGCTCCTGGTTCATAGACAGTGCTGCCATTCTCGGCTGTGGGAAAATGCGGGTGGGCACCCTTCACTGTGATTATAGACATTCATCACCCACTTCACCAGGGCATGCTCCATCCTCTCCAGACCACAGCTGCCCTAGCTTGTCCTCTGGACTCAGACTGGCAAATATAATACACACTCCGTGACATTACGACTGAATGAATGAACCAAGAATAAGAATAAATCATTAGCCATTTGGTTGACTTCCCAAGGGTGGCAAACAATTGCGCTTTCATGCTTCCTGTCTGATGTCATCCACATTTGAGTATCTATTGCAAGGGAGCTCCCCCGCTCGGGGGCTGACTCACGCCTGAGTCCTTGCAGCTGTGTATCTCCCCAGGCCATCATTTGTCTGTCGTGAATTTCTGGGATCCAACTCCTAACACCTTCCCAAGTTTTGGCAGCTTATTTGATTACCTACCCGGATGCCAGCTAAATTCTCAATATTTGAGTAAGATGCACTTCCAGCTCCTGCTAAGGGACACTTTGGTCAGCTAAGGCATTTGGACTTTGTCCAACCAGCTGTAGCAGGCACGAACCGTTTTTGGAGTGGTAGACTGGCAGGAACTGCACCCTAACTGAAAACTCCTGAGGGCAAGCATTGTATCTTGGGATCTAAACCTTCTCAGCACAGATGAGAGTAATGGACACGCATACACACACAATAGAAGTGTGATGCACAAGCTGCCATATGTACAGCCAAATGGATCATTGAATGAGGTTTAAGAAGATGAATGTTGTGGTGGGAGCAGGTTGAATTGGGGGAGGTGCAAACTTGGGGCAAACAAACTCAGATGATGTTGGAAAAGTCTAGAGGACAATTTACAAGACTCTCATAAGCGCTGACAAATGCCCAGATACTGGCTGTCTCAGTTCAGTGAGTTCCTGGCTAAAGATGAGCGATATTTAAAATTGCAACTCAATATTCCTTCTGGTGCAATGTCATTGCAACTTGTTATAAAGACACAGTGCAAGATTTAAAGAAATATCTTGTAAAAATTTGCATAGAGAGATAAATAAAATTCTCTCATCAGAATGACTAAAGCCTTGACTGCCTCTCCAAGAGTAACCTTGAATACCAACGCAATATAATCTGATTTCAGGTAAACATTCATTGAGTATAATGTTAAGTCAACAAGCATATAGTTTTCAAAACCTTTTTTAATCTATAATATAAATTTAAGTACCTGCTAAAGGGACCCCAACGTCACTTTTGGTATATGGGAATGCTAAAATGCTGTTCATTTTCTAGTACTATATTAATATGGAGTTTACCTGCAAGAACAGAAACTCAGACTAGCTTAGGGGAATTTGTGTGCTGAAATGAACAAGCCATTAGGCAGGAGGGGATTCCCATGTGGCGCTAGTCATAAAGAATCCCCGTCAATGCAGGAGATGCAAAAAACGTGGGTTCAGTCCCTGAGTCAGAAAGATCCCCTGGAGTAGGAAATGGCAACCCACTTCAGTATTCTTGCCTGGAAAAATCAATGGGCAGAGGAGCCTGGCCAGCTTTATCCATGGAGTCACAAAGAGTCGGGCGCAACTGAGTGACCTGGCACACACATAAGGCAGGAATGTGATATCGTTGGGAAGATGGTGTGCACTTGACCTTGAGGGCCACTGAGGTCAGAGACTCAAACACCACCAGCTTCACTTCCCTCCCATTTCAGTCTGGTTCTTTCCCTATGTTACCTTTGTTCCTTTATAGTATTGCTAGCTCCTCTCACACTAAGGAAGATATGGTAGCCATCAGCCCTAGACTCTCATCTCTCCACCCCAGTTCAGTTCAGTCATTCAGTCATGTCCAATTCTTTGCAACCCCATGGACTGCAACATGGCAGGCCTCCTTGTCCATCACAAACTCCCGGAGTTTACTCAAATTCATGTCCATCGAGTCAATGATGCCATCCAGCCATCTCATCCTCTGTCGTCCCCTTCTCCTCCTGCCTTCGATCTTTCCCAGCATCAGGGTCTTTTCAAATGAACCAGTTCTTCACATCAGGTGGCCAAAGTATTGGAATTTCAGCTTTAGCATCAGTCCTTCCAATGAATATTCAGGATTCATTTCCTTTAGGATGGACTGGTTGGACCTCCATGCAGTGCAAGGGACTCTCAAGAGTCTTCTCCAATACCACAGTTCAAAAGCATTAATTCTTTGGTGCTCAGCTTTCTTTATAGTCCAACTCTCACATCCATATATGACTCCTGGAAAAGCAGTAGCTTTGACTAGACAGACCTATGTTGGTAAAGTAATGTCTCTGCTTTTTAATGTGCTGTCTAGGTTGGTCATAACTTTTCCTCCAAGGAGTAAGCATCTTTTAATTTCATGGCTGCACTCACCATCTGCAGTGATCTTGGAGCCCAAAAAACTAGTCTGTCACTGTTTCCACTGTTTCCCCATCTATTTGCCATGAAGTGATGGGACCGGATGCCATGATCTTAGTTTTCTAAATGTTGAGCTTTAAGCCAACTTTTTCACTCTCCTCTTTCACTTTCATCAAGAGGCTTTTTAGTTCCTCTTCACTTTCTGCCATAAGGGTGGTGTCATCTGCGTATCTGAAGTTACTGATATTTCTCCTGGCAATCTTGATTCCAGCTTGTGCTTCTTCCAGCCCAGCATTTTTCATGATGTACTCTGCATATAAGTTAAATGAGCAGGGTGACAATATGCAACCTTGATGTACTCCTTTTCCTATTTGGAACCAGTGTGTTGTTCCATGTCCAGTTCTATTGCTTCATGACCTGCATACAGGTTTCTCAAAAGGCAGGTCAGGTGTTCTGGTATTCACATATCCTTCAGAATTTTCCACAATTTGTTGTGATCCACACAGTCAAAGGCTTTGGCATAGTCAGTAAAGCAAAAATAGATGTTTTTTCTGGAACTCTCTTGCTTTTTTGATGATCCACATGAGTTCCTCCACCCCAGGAAGAACTCAGTTTCTTCTCCATGCTCTGACTGGGTGGCAAAGCAAGATGTCAATCCTCTGTTTCCTCAAAAGATAAGGGAATATGATTAACAACTTTCATGTAAATCATAGGGTGGAAGTCTCAGTCAGTGGCTGAGAACAGAAGGGTGTATTAGTATGCTCAGGCTGTCATATCAAAGAATCACCAGCTCGGCAGCTTAAACAACAAGGATGTATGCAGTCCTGGTTCTGGAGTCTGGAAGTCCAAGGTCTAGGGACACTGCTGGCGAATTTATTCCAGGTCCCTCTCTCTCTCCTGCTTACTTCTGGTTTTCTGACAATTTCTGGTATTTCTTGGCTTGTAGAGGCATAGTCTTCTCCTTGTGTGCAACCCTGTCCAATTCCCCCCTTCTTTTAAGGACACCACTCATGTTGGATAGGGCTTCCCAGATGGCATGAGTGGTAAAGAACCCACTTGCCAATGCAAGGGACACAAGAGATATGGGTTCAGTCCTTGAGTTGGGAAGATCCCCTGGAGGAGGGCCCAGCAACTTACTCTAGCGTTCTTGCCTGGATAATTCCATGGCCAGAAGAGCCTGGCGGGCTACAGTCCATAGGGTTGCAAAGAATCAGACACGGCTGAAGGGACTTTGCACACACCCATGGTGGATTAGGGCCACCCACATGACCTTTTTTAAACTTGATGACCTTAAAGACTTGTCTTCAAATAAGGTCCCACTGTGAGGTACTGGGAGTTAGGCACCCACCATATCCTTTTCAGGGGACATAATTCAACCCATTGTACAGGGTGATGGACAATTCCACTAGACAAAATAAATCAACTTGGTGAGAATGAGTACCACTCAAGCTACTTTGTTTTATAAAACCCTCTTTCAGTTGTTAGTTTCTTATGTTCTTCATCAGGTTATTACTTTTATTTCAGGACCTTTTTTTAACCAAAGTTAAACTTGTCAATTTGCATTTAAATCTAGCAACACAAGTATAAACAACCTTACTTTTCTTGACTCCTCCCAAATAATAAGTCATTACCCATTTTTGGCAAACCTATGAAAAATCAACATATAAACGTAAGTTATTTAGAACTTTTTCAATTGAATTAGTTTTTCATGAGAGTATTTCTCAAATTTCCATTTGAAAAATTGGTTATTTCCCCTTCTACCTACAAAAACAATTCTCAGTAAGTGTTTTATCGGCTGTATAAAACTGTAGTATGCAAGGTTAAGCTGCTTTATAAATTGTGGTTATCCAATACTGAATCGCCCTTCCAACATTAGCCTTCCATATTATAGCACAATTCATATTAAAGAAAGAGGTTAAGAGAAAAACTAAGTTTTTAATAAAGGGTATCATTCATCATTATCATTTGTGAAGGGCAGAAAAATTTGTTTTCCTATGAAAATTTATCACAATCAAGAACTGATCTAAAATTTTGTCTTAAAGTGCAAGTGTTAGTCACCCTGTTGTGTCTGACTCTTTGTGATCCCGTGGACTATATCCCGCCAGGCTCCTCTGTCCATGGATTCTCCAGGCAAGAATACTGAAGTGGGTTGTCATTCCCTTTTCCAAGGGATCTTGCTGACCCAAGGGTCGAAGCCGGGTCTAGTGTCGTGGTTAATAATGGTAGACGAAAAATAACCTTTAAAACTTACAAGATTTTTTTTTAATTTTAAATAAAAATATGTTTAAAAAAAAGTCAAAGAAATACAGAAATAATGTCATGTGCTGGTCTGTGAAAGCAACTGGGCCCTCGTGTGAGCCGTTGGGAAGACCTACTGGGTCCAGGAAGAGAAGGAACTCCCGGAGACTCACCTGTTCTGTCCTCTCAGGAAAGTCCGTATCAATGGGCCTCTATTTTGGAAAGGCTGTGGTGGCCTCCAGCGGTGTCTGCTGCTTGCACACATGTAAACATGGACATGTCTTTCCTTTCTTCTGTGAGTGACAGAGGAAGAAAGTGTGTTCTGGACGTGCTGACATCAATATATTGTTACAATATGACTAACAAGACAGCCCACTGACAGATGGGCACTTCCATTTATAACACTGGCTCGAGGTCCTCTTCTTTCCATACTCGGAGGACGAGGTGCACGCCGTGTCCTGGGAGAAACCTGGGGAGCTGAGGCTTTAAGCAGTGACACGTGATGACCTCGAACTTCCCTGAGCTTGTTCCCGCCTGGTCTGGTCCCAGCATCAGGGCCAACGGCCCGCTCTATCCCGCAGGCTTGCCCGGTCTTATCTCCTGCTGGAAACAAGAGCAAACCCACCCCTCCCACGTCCTCATGGCACTGATGCTCACAGAGAAATGCCACCAACTCAGGAGGAGGCTGCCAGGTCCCCGAGAAGCCAGGCTCAAAGATGTGGAACTTAAAATTTTCTAACAGCTCATTTCTTTCTTCTTTTGACTGTCTGTTTTGTTTCCATCTCAGCATCAGACAAAAATCTACCTCTCGTTTCACGTCACATCAGCTGGAATTTCATCGGATCCAGCGCTGGATATGATCATGGGCTTTCCGCTCCTCCCGTTCCCCTCCTGCAGGCGCATAAACATCAAAGTGGGTTCAGTGGGTGGTGGGGAGGCCCACCAGGTTCTCCTGATCCACACGTATAATCACCCTGCCCCCGGAAGAAGCGGCTCCTCCAAGCAGCAAAGCACCCCTGACCTGGGAGCACACAAAGTCAGATGTTTTCGCAACAGTTTTCCTAGCAACAATTCACAGATCAAAAGGTTAGAGTCTGGCAGCCCCACTCTGGCGCAGGCATGCCTGTTTATGAGGACACTTAGTGTGGATTTAGTAAGTTCTCTGCAAAGCTCCAGGGGCGCCTGTCTCTTTAAATCCATCTTCTCCCAAGTGAAATTTGTGGCCCTGATGAATGGCAGAGCAGAGTCATCCATAAAAGGGCAGAGGAAAATCACATTCATTTGCATACAGTAATTATTCTGTGAATCAGGCCACCTTTATTGCCAGTAGAAAATCTACTGTCAGCATCACTCGATAGATCACGTTTGAAAATCTAACAGCTGAGGAAAGTAATTGTTTGGGATCCATGCGGTCCAGCACTCCTGTCTCCCGCACGTCAATGATCATGCTTCTAAGGAGAGAGCAAAGTTTCTGGGTGCCAGTCAAGCAGCTCCCCGCTCTCTGCAATGCCTGTGTCCTTGTGTAGGGAGGACCCCTGCTGACTAGGCTCCATCCCAGACGGGTGGAGAGGAGCATGAGAATGCGTGTACTCAAAGGGGTGTGCAGGGCCCCCAGCCCGGACCTGTGGGAGCTGCCAGGTGCCAATCGTGATTGAGTCCCGCCCTCTCTAGCACCTGACCCCGCACACATCTACCCACCAACACGCACACGCGTGTACACACACACTCACAAACCACCATCACCACCACCACCACCACCTTCTACCAGCTCTGGCTGAATCCACCTTCTCCCAGGCCCTGAAGTGAGTCCCAGGGCTTGCCCACTGCAGTGTCTCCCCGACATCATGGAGACGACAAACGAAAGTGTTAGTTTTTTGTGGCTCTTCATTCTGGGGGGAAATGGGTGGTGTTTGCGGTCGAATGGAAGAGATGCTGTGAGATGAAATAAGTGCATTATTTAAAAAAGGATAGCAAGAGGGCACATGGCACTTATTTCCATCTCCATGGGGACGCTGTGAGGGAATGCTTCCATTAAGAATAATTTGTGTTGGGTGTAGTTAAAAGACCAAGACTTGCACCAGGCTTAATTCAAAGAGTTAGCAAGAATAAGGCAAAGCAGAAAGGCCTCACTGGGTGACCATCAGGAGTAAGGCGCACAGCTAATGTGACTGAAACACGTGAGCTTTGATTTTCGTCATTTCTGTTGCTGCCTGTAATATACAGCTCCTTCCCCGGAGCCAGGTCTTAAGGTGAACACTGTACCTGGGACAATGACTGAACGGAGCCCGGGAAATGCTCTGCGCGCCGACGACGCTCCCTGCCCCTTCGCTGTATCCTTTCCGTACCCCGGCCCCAACGCCTCTTGTAAAAACAAAGTAAAGACATATGTATATCAAACATTCAGACAAGGCCCTTGATGCAGAAAAAGTGGCATTTGAAATATCATGAGCTGGAGGGCTGTGTCAAGCTGCTTCACCAGCACCAGGAATTCACAGAGAAAGTTGGAAGCAAAGAAGTCAGTCGGGGTCCCGCTGTGATGCTCGTCTCACTGGGAGAAGGGCTCTGAGCAGGGTCTGAAACGCATGGCATTCCAGCCTCAGAGTCCCCACAGGCTGAGATGTGGTTTGGATCAGTAAGTTGAACATAAATGTTTATAAGAGAGGATTTAAATTCTCCACGACTCTGGATTTTCCTTCTTTTCCTTTCACTTTCCTTCCCATTAAAAAAAATGCTTTTCACAACATGGATAAAAGTCGAAGATAGGATGCTGAGTGAAATAAGTCAGGCGCAAAAGGAAAATACTGTAGGATTCCACTTAATACTTGAGGTTCCTAGAGAAGCCAAATTCATAGAGATGGAAAGTAGAAGGGGGGTGGTGTGCCCAGGGTTGGGGGAGGTTGGAAGGAGGGGGGTTGTTTAAAGGGGGCAGAGTTTCAACTTGGAAGATGAATAAGTTCAGGAAATGGATGGCCGTGACGGTTGCACAACACTTTGACTCATTTAATACCACCCAACTGCACAGGTGTCAATTTGGGGTTATGTATATTTTACCACAATAAAAAATAACATCCACCTGAAAAGTTGTTTCTCTTTATGGCCCATAGTGGGGAATCCGAAGGAAGAAAGTAATTAAAGTTACAACAGTGGCAACATACCAAGATTTTTGATCAGAGACAACATCCACAATGAATTCATTTTCTCTCTTCTTGGAAATGTTGGGACAACACATGAGCTGTGATATGAACTTGTCTCTGCCAAGCAAGGGAATGGTCTGAAGTGTCCAAGACTCAACCACGACCTCAGAGAGCAAAGGCATGTGTCAGCTGCTGTTGTTGTTCAGTCGCCCAGCCGTGTCCGACTCTGCGACCCCATGGCCTGCAGCACACCAGGCCTCCCTGTCCTTCACCATCTCCCAGAGTTGCTCAGACTCATGTCCATTGAGTCAGTGATGCCATCCAACCATCTCATCCTCTGTCATCCCCTTCTCCTCCTGCAGTCAATCTTTCCCAGTATCAGGGTCTTTACCAATGAGTCAGCTCTTCACATCGGGTGGCCAAAATACTGGAGCCTCACCTTTAGCATCAGTCCTTCCAGTGAATATTTAGGCTTGATTTCCTTTAGGATTGACTGGTTTGATTTCCTTGATGTCCAAGGGATTCTCAAGAGTCTTCTCCAGCACTTGTTTCAGTAAACATCATAATCTCCTAATCTATATGATTTTGTAGTATAGGATCCTTTAATAATATAAAAATAATAAGTATGTTACTACTTCAACAACAATCTCTGTCATGATGTAGAACTTAAAAAAATGACAACAGTTCATAAAATTGTGTATGTTACCATTCCTGGGTTATTTAATAAATGCAGTATTGCTCTCACCAGTGTAAGGACATTGATGTGTATGTTCTTCCCAACTCGTGGGTAATTAACCTGACATAGAATAGTTCAGCAATTTACCAAACTCACAGAATCATGCAATGTTAGAAAAAGGCATTATACCACAAAACACAACCCTAACTCAGTACTTTTACGATCACAACATTTCTGCTGAATTTGTCTCCTAATTCTTAAATTCCAGGACAAATTTAAGGGAATGTGCAAGAAGTCGATACCATCTATATCGCCACAGGTGACAAGAGACAATCCTGAAAGGGTTGCCTATATATATATATATATATACACACACACACACACATATATAAAATACTTGAACTTCCAAAATAGTAACGTTAAGTCCCAAATCAAGAGTGAAAAACAGACCGTTTAACCAGTGATTTATCCTAATCCTAGAATTGAGCTGGGGGCCCTGAGTTCTGGGTCCAGACTCTCGGATGAAACATCTGCAGAACTTTGGGAAACGTATAGACCTTGTCTGAAAATGGTGATGAAATCTGCCTATTTATTCAATTAAAAACATGTACTGGTGACTCAGATGGTAAAGAGTGCCTGCAATGCAGGAAACCCAGGCTTGATCCCTGGGTCAAGAAGATTCCCTGGAGAAGGGAGTGACTACCCCCTCCAGTATTCTTGAGTTTCCCAGGTGGCCCTAGTGGTTACACACCCACTTGCCAATGTAGGAGATATAAGAGATGTGGGTTCGATCCTTGGGTAGGGAAGATCTTTTGGAGGAAGGCATGGCAACCCACTCCAGGATTCTTGCCTGGAGAATCCCATAGACAGAGGAGCCTGGTGGGCTACAGTCCACGTGGTCACACAGAGTTGGACACGACTGAGGCGACTTGGCACAGCACTGATATTGATTATGTTCCAAGCACTGTTCTTCTTTTGTGAGCCTCTCGTTCCTGAAAGGTCTTCATCAGAGGAGAGCTAGGCTGAGGGATTTTGTTCACCAGCACTTGGGGACCAGTTAGGGACTCTGCAGGGGGCAGCCACCCAGCCCAAAGGAGCTGCAGTTAGCCTTTGAGGACAAAAGGTAAAGCTTCTTGCAGTTGGTTGAGAACCCTAGAGTTTGCTGGAGTGACTCTGAGCTCCAGCAGTCAACAGGAAAGGTTGGGGAGGGCTTGGGTGCTGAGGGGCTGAGCCAGGGTACGGTAACAAGCCCCATGGCTTGACTTGTTTTCTGAGATGATTCATAGGGTGAGAGAGCTGATTTCCAAACAGGCTGAAATCAACCCAGCATGAGGTGTGGTTGGATTGGAGGAGTCAGCTTGCCATCACTCAAGGACCTAAGAATTTTCTTACTACTTCCACTGAGACTCCCTAAGAAGGTATAATCATGGTCTTGGGTGTGAAGAGAAAGGGGAACCCATCAATTGGTTGCCAAATGGTATGAGTATCAGGTCAACAGTCGCAAAGCCTCACCCCCAACTAGGGATTCTGACCTGAGTGCTCTGAGGTCAGAATGGCTGACATGCTTACAGATTCTGGTTCAAGGGCAGAGACCACTTCTCATCCAGATTTTTCTTCCTTCCTAATGGAGTCAAACAGTTTACTCTGTACACAGTGGGCACTTAATAAATATTTGCTGATTCATTAAATAAAGGGGACTTTCTAGATGGCTCAGCTGTAAAGAATCGACCTGCAATATAGGAAATGCAAGAGATGCCAGTTTGATCCCTGGGCTGGGAAGATCCCTGGAGGAGGAAATGGTAACCCATTGCAGTATTCTTGCCTGGAGAATCCCATGGACAGAGGAGCCTGGCAGGCTGCAGTCCATGGGGTCACAAAAGAGTCAGACATGATCGAATGCAGAGCACAGTGGAGCATTAAATAAAAGCTCTAATGTAAGTGACTGATGTGGAGGGTGGTAAGAGAAGAAAAGGCCATCCCACCAAGGAAGTAAATATCAAAGATTTCAGTGTATTTTACACTGAAACTATTTTACAAAAACAGGTTTTTTAAGATGGTGCTATTAATTAAATTTATTTATTTATTTTTGGCATCACCTCGCAGACATGTGGGATCTTAATTCCACAACCGGGGATCAAGCCCATGTCCCCTGCAGTGGAAATGCAGATTCTCAACCACTGGACCAACAGGGAAGTCCCCAAAATAGTTTTTAAAGGTTTAGTTTACATTTCCCATTGCTCTGATGGCCCTATTGACTCAGGCTCTATTGTAGATTTAGAATTTAAGTTTTCTCTAGGGAACTTGATATGCAAGCCACAGTCAGAAATTGCTACCAAGTAATTTTTTTTTTCAAATTTCCTTACAGCACATGAATTTTAATGCAAAAAAAAAAAAAACCAGAATCAGTTTAAAATATTGACATATACTGTGATCTCCTCCTTGCACATGAAATGTAGTGTTTTACTGTTGAGGGCCTGGCTCAGGCACCTTGGTGTATCCTAGCTCTGGAGCAACTTCACCTTCCTTGTGTCCCATGCTGTGGTCTCCAGGCCTCTGGAGACTTGTTGGGCCTGGTGGGGAAGTTTAGATGCTGCTTAGAAAGCTGCTGAAATTAGTTGTGTCCATCCTGCATAAGAGGTGTGGATAGATGGTGGGCAAATGTACTTTTCAGGGTGTTATATCTCCAAAGAAGAGCTTAGAATTTAGCATTTGCAAATGGTAGAGTCACTCTGAGGGCTGGAGAAAAACCCAGTTAATTCCCTGGCGAGTTCTGAGAAATGCAGCCCTCTGTGGCATTTTCATCTGCTCCCTGGGTGACTGCACACCCCGTGTCCCTGGGAGGGGTGGTGATCAATGCTGCTGTGAAAGCTAGTCACTCAGTCCTGTCTGACTCTTTGAGACTCCATGGTCTGTAGCCCACCAGGCTTCTCTGTCCATGGGATTCTCTAGGCAAGAATACTGAAGTGGGTTGCCATTCCCTTCTCCAGGGAATCTTACCAACCCAGGGATTGAATTCAGGTCTCCTACATTGCAGGCAGATTCTTTACCCTCTGAGCCACCAGGGAAGCCCAATGCTGCTAGTCTAAGCTAAAGCTCCAAGTGACATCCAGCCCCCATCAGATGCCAGCACAGCCATGAAAGTGCTGGGAAAAGGTGTATAGGGTTTTAGTCATTTTTCTATTTTTCCTTCTACTGGGAGGTGCTACTCGGGGTTCTGCTATTCATTAAGGCTCAAGCTGCCAATATTGGCTTACGCAGATGAGTTCTTTATATAACCGCACCGATACCAGTGTTTGCATTCCTCTTCAACTGAAAATTTGTCAGAGAAGAAAGGCATTAAGCCTGTCACCACAGATAAAGATCAGATGTTTGATTTCAACCAGAAGAAGAAAACACTCCAGAGTGGGCTCTATCGGCTCCTGAGCACTCGACCCAGAGTGATACAGGGAGCTAGATGGGACCCGGAGGAGGCGGGCATACCCATGCTTCACCGCTGTTCTAGGAACCACAGAGGACCATGGGCTGGGCGGGACGGGCACACAGAGGAGGAGAAGTGAATGACAAAACCACCCCCCCCCATTCTTCCTTCCTTTCCTCTGATTACAACTGTGATTTCACAAAACTAATAAATCTAGCACAGTTTGCCTGAAAAACAAGTCAGACTATATGTAATCATTTACATCTAACTAAAAGAATGGGACTTCCCTAGTGGCTCAGACGGTAAAAAATAAATATCTGCTTGCAATGCAAGAGACCCAATTTCGATCCCTGGGTCGGGAAGATGCACTGGAGTAGGAAATGGCAACCCACTCTAGTATTCTTGCCTGGAGAATCCCATGGACAGAGGAGCCTGGTGAGTCACAAAGAGTTGGACACAACTGAGAAGCTAACAGTTTCACTTTCACTTTCAAATACTTGGGAAGGTGGTTCTGGAAAAGTATTTGGACATTGAAAAAATTAAAGTATTTCATAATACCTACATATCATCATTAGAAAACTAGCCCCATGTGGAGAAATAAAATGCCTACTACCAAAAGCTTCCCTATCAGTACACATTTCTTACTTCCATTCAAGTAAAACCAATGTGTTTCTCTAATGCATTGAAAATAGGTGAGTCATTTTCTTTGACCATGACCTCAACCTTGAATTCATATAGCAGCTATTTCCAAACAATCTGATCACTAGGAAGATTAATATGCATAACATTTCTGTGACAACCTGGATGACAAGTGTCATTCAACCCATTTCATGTATTCAGATACCAGGGCAGGGAGAGGTTAAGAAACAGACTGAGTGCCATAAGGAAAATCAGATGCTCTAATTTAGAGCCTTTGTTATGATGTTGCTTCTGAAGGGAGGTATAAAATGGTAGATCAGGAGTCAAAAATCCAGGGTTGTCATCTGAACCCAGGACTGACTCATCCACAACCTTCAGTTAAGTTCAATTGCTCACTCATGTCCGACTCTTTGTGACCCCATGGACTGTAGCACACCAGGCCTCCCTGTCCATCACCAACTCCCAGAGTTTATTCAAACTCAAGTCCATTGAGTCAGTGATGCCATCCAACCATCTCATCCTCTGTCGTCTCCTTCTCCTCCCGCCTTCAATCTTTCTCAGCATCAGGGTCTTTTCTAATGAGTCAGTTCTTTGCATCAGGTGATCAAGGTATTGGAGTTTCAGCTTCAACATCAGTCCTTCCAATGAACACCCAGGACTGATTTCCTTTAGGATGGACTGGTTGGATCTCTTTGCAGTCCAGGGGACTCTCAAGAGTCTTCTCCAACACCACAGTTCAAAAGCATCAATTCTTCAGCACTCAGCTTTCTTTATAGTCCAACTCTCACATCCTTAGGCAAGTAATTTCTCTGCTCTCTCTCGGCATTCTTACCAACCCTCTCCTGGCCTGCTGTGGGGATTATTGAGGCGAGACCTGTACCTCACAGCTTGTTGCTAGAGAGGCCCTGATAAATATGAAATATGATGAGTGCTTTCTTCCAGGTTCTGTGGGGTCCCCCGTGGCTTCAGAGACAGGGACACCTCTTGCAGTGCGTTGGAAAATGCAGTCCTGTGCGCCCGGGACTAGGGCGGCTCAGAGACCCTGTGGCCTCTGACAGTGCACGTGCAGGCAGCCAGATGCTGTGCTGGGCTGGGAGTTTGTGCAACTTCGGTGGGGCACCTGGGAGCTGACCGCCTTTCCAGGCCCGCCCTGGAAATTGGAGAATCCTGTGGTGGGTGGGTTTGTTCTGGGCAATCCCACCAAAGGCAAGTGGGGTCTAAAGCCTACATGGTAGCTGTGAAGGTGGTTTGGCGCTCGCTCCTCTCCAGAGATGGGGGTTTGCTTGACTCCCCACGGGGAATGCCCCAGAGACCTCTGTGGGTGCTGGGAGGTGACACTCCATGGGCAAGGGAGATGTCAGACTGTCACACTTCAGGGGGCAATGTGTGTGTGGCATCTGCTCACTTGTGTCTGATTGTGGCTGACTCTTTGTAACCCCATGAACTGTGTAGCCCGCCAGGCTCCTCTGTGCATGGGATTCTTCAGGCAAGAACACTGGAGCGAGTTGCCATTTCCTTCTCCAGGGATTGAACCCACATCTCCTGTGTCTCCTGTACTGCAGACAGATTCTTTACCACTGCGCCACCGAGGAAACCTTCTTTAGGGGTCGATGCCAGCGTGTGAAAACAAGGCAGGGAAAACCTTTTCTCCACCCTCTGCAGCCAGACCCTTTCTGACCTTGTACTCTGAAAATCACCGGAAGGGTCTTCTCACTCCCATTCACAGAGTCGTCAGCAGTTCTGCCTTTACACCCAGCATGTAACACGGCAACTCAGATCCCTGCCTCCAGCCTCCTTCTCTGTGTCGCCAACTCCAGGCTCACCCCCATGGCTGCACGGTGACCATCTCAGCTGGGAGCGGGGCAGGCTTCTCCAACCCAACCAGCCCAGCCGTGCACCCTGACCTTCCCCCGACCCCAAACCTGCTCCCCAGCGAACTTCCTCGTCTCAGGTGTGACAGCCCCCTGGTCCGTGGTTCAAAGACACCTGAGTCACCTTCTGCTTTTCTCTTCTTCTCCTGAGCCCCATCCAACCCTCAGGACCTCTGGGTGCTGCCTTTCCAGCTTGCCGGAGTCCCTGCTTCCCTTCTCCACTCTCACCTCTAACTGCTCACCTAGTTCTCTTTCTCCTTATTGTCTGTCATCAACAGAGCACCCAGTTATTCTTTTCAAACCTAAAGGAGACCTTTGTGTGATTTTTCACTTACAAGCCTTCAGTGGTGCCTCCGTCACTCGGGGAGAATCCCAGTTCATGGGGATCCCGGTGACCCCTGACCACCTCCCTGACTGGCCGGCCTCCCTGCCCCCCACCCCCCACTCTGCCAGGCACACAGCTGCCATTGCATGACCTGTCCCTCTGCTGGAGTGGCTTCCCCCAACTCCCCACCCATCCCCACCCAGTCTCAGAGTTTCCTAAAGTCCTCTGAGTCCTTGCTTGATCCCAACATTTTTTAGGCAGATCTGTATAGATGCGCCCCCCCCCCTCCCATTTCACACCATGGTCTCCCCAGCACCTCGACCACCTGGACTGGGTCTTCATGTACTGCGTTTGTCACCTTCCAATCCACTGTGTCAGTTTCCTGATGCTGGTGGAGCAATGCACCATGGCCTGAGTGGCTCAAAGGACAGAAATGTCTTGTCTCTCACTTCTTGAGCCAGAAGTTCAAGACCACGGTTCTCTCTGAGGTCTCTGTGGGGGCCTCTCCTGGCTTCTGGTGGTCACCGGCAGTGATCCTCTAAGACCTCGGCGTGTAGACGACATCCCCCTCCAGTCTTCACGCTGTCCTCACTCTGTGTTTATCTGCATGCCCAAACTTCCCTTTTATAAGGACACCAGTCATGCCGAAATAAGACCGGCATTCATGACCTCTTTTCAACTTGATTCCTTCTGTAAACACGCTCTCTCTCAATTAGGTCACACTCTGAAGACTGGGGTTTAAACCCAAATAATCCTTTCTTGGGGGAGAGAGCACAATTCAAGCCTTAATATATAATCTGCTCATTGAATGAATTTAGTTTTATCATCTATTTTCTCTTGCTAGAAACAGTAAACTGTGTGACAGATATTTTTATGTGTTTTGAGTTGCTATTATTTTCCTGATACAAAATCAAGCATTTAGAGTAGTTATCAGAACATAATAGGTATAGATGCACATTTTTAACTGAAGAAATAAATGGACTTCATCACCATTCTGCAGACAAGTTCTAGTTTCTTTCCCAGAGTCCTGCAGATGTTTCATCAGAGAGTCTGGACCAGAGCTCAGCCCCAGCTCAATCCTAGGATTAGGATAAATTACTGGTTAAATGTCCGGCTGGTGATGAAAATGATGAGATTATTATCAGATGGAATCTGCGGGCAACAAGACCCTGGGAGTCTGGCTAACCCAGAGGCTTCCTGGGCTCTGGTCTCAGATGGGACGCTTGGAGCCTGGTCTCTTCCCACAGCCTCTCAGCGTTAATCAAACAGCACAATAGTTGCCTGGATACCCACCTCATTTCATCAGCCATGGTGGCCTGTTACCAATTTTCAGAAAATGAAACGAGACCCCTGAGGACTGTAATTTGGGGAGCGCAGTGATTTAGGAATGTTTAGAGGGGTCCGGAAAACCTGTCTAGCTAGTTCCTTCTCAGACACAATCGGCAGAGGGCCCGGATGTGTGGGGAATACGGAGGGCCGTGCTGGCTGCCTTATCAGCTTCACTACCAGGACCTTTTGTTCGTTTACTCACTTAGATAAACTCTCCAATCCTCGGGAATGCGCCAATAAATCTGTTTCTCTAAATGCTTCATCCTTGTTTATAGAACACCTTCAGAAGCTTTGACAGCTTGCTGCAGACAGAAACAATGCCTCATTCTGAACAAAACCCATCTTTTCCCCTGGTTCTGAAATATTTCTTGAGAACATTAAAGTCCTTGAAGTCATGATCTTGAGTATTACCCTAAGTGGAAACGTTTTGCTGGAATTCCTTTGGCTAAATTTTTGCATATTCTTTTTTAACTTTTTTTTCTATTTAGGAATACACTAAAAGTGTTGGTTTTTTTAATCTCTTTTCAATATATTTTTATTTGGAATGTAGTTGATTTACAATGTTGTATTAATTTCTGCTGTACATTAAAGTGATACAGTTTTACATGTATATATATTTTTTAAATATTCTTTTTGTTATAGTTCATCATAGGATAGTGAATAGAGTTCTCTGTGCTGTACACTAGGTGAACCTATCTACGAAACAGGAACAGAATCACCGACATAGAGAACAGACTGGAGGTTGTCCAGGGGGAGGGGTCAGGGGAGGGACGGAGTGGAAGGTTGGGGCTCAGTTCAGTTCAGTTCACTTCAGTTGCTCAGTCGTGTCCGACTCTTTGCAACCCCATGAATCGCAGCACGCCAGGCTTCCCTGTCCATCACCAACTCCCAGAGCTTACTTAAACTCATGTCCATTGAGTTGGTGATGCCATCCAGCCATCTCATCCTCTGTCGTCCCCTTCTCCTCCTGCCCCCAATCCCTCCCAGCATCAGGGTCTTTTCCAATGAGTCAACTCTTTGCATGAGGTGGCCAAAGTATTGGAGTTTCAGCTTAAGCATCAGTCCTCCCAATAAACACCCAGGACTGATCTCCTTTCGGATGGACTGGTTGGATCTCCTTGCAGTCCAAGGGACTCTCAAGAGTCTTCTCCAACACCACAGTTCAAAAGCAGCAATTTTTCGGTGCTCAGCTTTCTTCACAGTCCAACTCTCACATCCACACATGACCACTGGAAAAATCATAGCCTTGACTAGACGGACCTTTGTTGGCAAAGTAATGTCTTTGCTTTTTAATATGCTATCTAGGTTGGTCACAACTTTCCTTCCAAGGAGTCAGCGTCTTAATTTCATGGCTGCAACCACCATCTGCAGTGATTTTGGAGCCCAAAAAATAAAGTCTGACACTGCTTCCACTGTTTCCCCATCTATTTCCCGTGAAGTGATGGGACCAGATGCCATGATCTTAGTTTTCTGAATGTTGAGCTTTAAGTCAATGTTTTCACTCTCCTCTTTCACTTTCATCAAGAGGCTTTTTAATTCCTCTTCACTTTCTGCCATAAGGGTGGTATCATCGGCATATCTGAGGTTATTGATATTTCTCCCAGCAATTTTGATCCTAGCTTGTGCTTCTTCCAGGCCAGCATTTCTCATGATGTATTTTGTATATAAGTTAAATAAGCAGGGTGACAATATACAGCCTTGACGTACTCCTTTTCCTATTTGGAACCAGTGTGTTGTTCCATGTCCAGTTCTAACTGTTGCTTCCTGACCTGCATATAGGTTTCTCAAGAGGCAGGTCAGGTCTGGTATTCCCATCTCTTTCAGAATTTTCCACAGTTTATTGTGATCCACACAGTCAAAAGCTTTGGCATAGTCAATAAAGCAGAAATAGATCTTTTTCTGGAACGCTCTTGCTTTTTCGATGATCAGTGGATGTTGGCAATTTGGTCTCTGGTTCCTCTGCCTTTTCTAAAACCAGCTTGAACATCTGGAAGTTCACAGTTCAAGGTTGGGGTTAGCAGATGCATATTCTAACTTAGCATTGCCTCATGGAAGGTGAACTCACTCCTTAGCTACCCTGGGATTGCTCAGTTGCTAAGTTGTGTCTGACTCTTTGCAACCCCATGAACTGCAGCACTCCAGGCTTCCCTGTCCTTCACCAACTCCCACTCTTTGTGCAAACTCATGTCCATTGAGTCAGTGATGCCCTCTAACCATCTCATCCTCTGTCGCCCCCTTCTCCTCCCACCTTCAATCTTTCCCAGCATCAGGGTCTTTTCCAATGAGTCAACTCTTAATCAGGTGGCCAAAGTATTGGAGCTTCAGCTTCAGCATCAGTCCTTCCAGTGAATATTCAGGGTTGATTTCCTTTAGGATTGACTGATTTGATGTCCTTGCTGCCCAAGGGACTCTCAAGAGTCTTTTCCAGTACCACGATTTGAAAGCATCAATTCTTCAGTGCTCAGTCTACTTTATGGTCCAGCTCTCACTTTTATACATGACTACTGGCAAAACTATACCTTTGACTATATGGACCTTAATCAGCAAAATAGTATCTGTGCTTTTTAATACACTGTCTCGGTTTGTCATAGGTTTTCTTCCAAGGAGCAAGCATCTTTTAATTTCATGGCTGCAGTCACCATCTGCAGTGATGTTGCATTTCAATAGGTGGCCTTAATAGAATGACTATTCCACCTGAAAGCAGCAAACTTATTTTTATTCTCCATTGTTATGAAAATGATCCAATGGAAAACGTTGATCATCTTGCGTCTATAGAAACAGAGTGCTAGCAAATTGGATCGATGTGCTTTCTCTGGTCACAACTGGGCCAACATCAACCCAAGGTCCTGCACCTGGCTTTTTATAGTTCCTGGGCAGGTGGGTATCATTCCAACAGCCTTGCCTTTATTATCCATCTAATAGATTATCCTGCTTCATATCTCTGTAGCACCAGATGGCATTCTCTCCTTAGACTGGCTGTTGCCTTGTTAATACAGAGTTACACAGAAACATGAAAGGTCAGGAGGACACCATATGGTCTATTCTGTCCTGCCCTTTTACGCCCAGGAAAGGCCAAGTCATCATCAGAGTATTGCTTCCGCCAATAGCCGCTTGTATTTGATTCTCTTTTGGACTCATTATCTGGTTTCTGCTGAAATGCTACGGTCAATAATACCCCCAACATCTACACTTTGGCCATTATTTTATTTTATATTTCAAATATCTCCTCTTCCAGAAAACTAAATTATAAAACAAACTTTAACTGCTTTATTTTTCTTAATGCTGCTGCATCCTCATTTTGATAAATTTTGCTATTTTTGTAACAATTCTATTATACTTTACTAATGGTTGAGTTATGGTTATACTCTGGAGCTACCACACCATTGATTTGTAATTATCACTTGAAATCTGGGTTGTGTTTGTACAATCTATTTCTGTCTGTCATGGATATCTGGGTCTGTGTCTTGCCATTTAGGGTTTTAAGTCTTATTCCATCTTTTAAATTATTGCCTTAAATGTCTCCCATTCAAACAGAGAGGTCTTTGCATCTCTCTCATGAATTCTGGTTCTAATAAGATAAGAACAATTGAACTGTTGACTGTGGGGGAGGAGCCTCTGGTTGAGACGCATCTTGCTTTGGGACCAGTAGTCATCAGTCCCAGAAGAATCGCCAGAGGATGTTATTTCAGGGGTCACGGTACCACCAGAGGGTCAGCGGATCAGTAATTCTGACACTGAGACTTTTCCTCTTGACGTACTTCATGCACGTTCATGATGAGCTCCCAAACTCTTCTTCCTTCCTAGAAGCACCTTTTAATCCTTGCTCTCTTTCTCTTTCTTTGTCTTTCTTTTTTTTCTACAGAAATTTGGATGAAATGCCTGATTCTTCTTAAATATATTTAATATCTATTCTTAATTTAATGTTTACCAGATTTTTATTCTTTGATTTTTATTAAAAAGAATGTATTCCTTTTAAATATATTTATATATTTGTTGTTCAGTTGCTAAGTCGTGTCCAATTCTGTGACCAGATGGACAAAGCACGCCAGGCCTCCCTGTCCCTCTCTAACTCCCAGAGTTTGCCCAAGTTCATGTTCATTTGACTTGGTGATATCATCCAACCATCTCATCCTCTGCTGCCCTCTTCTCCTTTTGCTTTCAATCTTTTCCAGCATCAGGGTCTTTACCAATGAGTCAGCTATTATTTCATATATATATATATGTATATGCATTCATATATGAAATATATACCCTTTAATATTTATTAAGAAGACTATATTCTTCATGTGTGTGTAAATACCTTTAGGTCAAATTCACCTTTTAGGACATAGTGTGTTACAACTATTAGCAGATGTCACTTTAAATTCCCTTTGTTGTCGTTGATTTATAGCAACGCTTAAAGTTATGAAAACTATTTGCTCCCCATAATTCAGATTAAATAATTCTTCTCAGCTGGTGCCCTGTTTTTCTTTTATTGATGCAAAAGTAACTTGGCTCCATTACTGGTATTTCACAGACTTCAGGAACAAGGCATGTTTTATATTTCAAATTAGACAATTGCAAGCTACTCACCTTCCTGCAGCATTGTATTGTCACCTATGTGGTATAATTGGGGCTGTCTGAAGAGCCATTTCTAATCAAGGCATTTAATATTCTTTTTCAAGATGCTATAGATCGACTCGAAGACATAGGGTTATAAGGATTATAACAATCAGTTCAGTTCAGTCATTCAGTCATGTCCGACTTTCTATGACCCCATGGACTGCAGCACACCAGGCCTCCCTGTCCATCACCAACTCCCGGAGCTTGCTCGAACTCATATCCATCCAGTTGATGATGCCATCCAACCATCTCACCCTCTGTCGTCCCCTTCTCCTCCTGCCCCCAATCCCTCCCAGCATCAGGGTCTTTTCTAGTGAGTCAGCTCTTCACATCAGGTGGCCAAAATATTGGAGTTTCAGCTTCAACATTAGTCCTTCCAATGAATATTCAGGACTGATTTTCTCCAGGATGGACTGGTTGGATCTACTTGCAGTTCAAGGGACTCTCAAGAGTCTTCTCCAACACCACAGTTCAAAAGCATCAATTCTTCACCGCTCAGTTTTCTTTATAGTCCAACTCACATCTATACATGACCACTGGAAAAACTATAGCCTTGACTAGATGGAACTTTGTTGGCAAAGTAATGTTTCTGCTTTTTAATATGCTATCTAGGTTGGTCATAGCTTTTCTTCCAAGGAGCAAGTGTCTTTTAATTTCATGTCTGCAGTCACCATCTGCAGTGATTTTGGAGATACCCCAAAATAAAGTCAGCCACTGTTTCCATTGTTTCCCCATCTATTTCCCGTGAAGTGATGGGACCAGATGCCATGATCTTAGTTTTCTGAATGTTGAGTTTTAAGCCAACTTTTTCACTCTCCTCTTTCACTTTCATCAAGAGGCTCTTTAGTTCTTCTTCACTTTCTGCCATAAGGGTGGTGTCATCTGCATATCTGAGGTTATTGATATTTTTCTCAGCAATCTTGATTCCAGCTTGTGCTTCTTCCAGCCCAGCATTTCTCATGATGTACTCTGCATATAAGTTAAATAGGCAAGGTGACAATATACAGCCTTGATGTACTCCTTTTCCTATTTGGAACCAGTGTGTTGTTCCATGTCCAGTTCTAACTGTTGCTTCCTGACCTGCATACAGGTTTCTCAAAAGGCAGGTCAGGTGGTCTGGTATTCCCATCTCTTTCAGAAGGAATTGGCCACCTGGGGTCATCACATGTTTTAACTGATGGCTCAAGGAAAACATTTATCTCAGTGCCTAGAGAGTAAGTTAACAAGGGTTCAGTAAACATTCTTTTTATTGCATGAGCTCCAGTAGTGATTTCAAGGTGATTATAATTATTCCTGGTCTTCCTGGGTGTCACTAGTAGTAAAGAACCCACCTGACAATGCAGGAGACGCAAGAGACATGGATTTGATCCCTGGCTTGGGAAGATCCCCTGGAGGAGGGCATGGCAGCCCACTTCAGTATTTTTGTCTGAAGAATCCCATGGATAGAGGAGCCTGGTAGGCTATAGTTCATAGGGTCACAAAGAGTTGGACATGACTGAAGTGACTTAGCATGCATGCACATATGATTATCCCTGTTTCACAGATAGATACACTGAGGCACAGATAGGTGAAAAGACTATTGGTTTCAAACTCTGAGCTCATAAAAAAGGCAAGACAAAAGCCCAGGTACTCTAAATTTTATCTGATTTATACGCAGCACAACCCTGCAATATAATACAATATCTATTACAGAAAGAAATGAGTCTCTTGGTAACCATTTCCCCAAACAGAAATAGGAGTCATTCAACCCTGAAACCCATATAAGTGCAGGTAGATGTAAGTGTTCCTCTCTAGGTCCAGCCAAGCAGGATGGAATCTCAGATCCAGGCTGAGAGAGGATCAGATGGTGTGGACGAGGGCAAGGCTAATTGACTGAAGGGCGCTCGGACCCCTGAAGAAGATGGGTGACGATTAATGCTCAGTGTTTCAGATTATTGAAATAAACCTCTGATGTCCTTAACACTTATCTAGATGAAGCCCCCTCCTGAACCCCTGCACTCATCCCCGGCTCTAATGGCGTGTCAGTAATGGTGACCAGTAAATTAACCCTGGAAAACACTTATTGATCTCTAGCTCAGATTGCTGACTTCAAAAAAATGTCATTGTTTCATCACACACTGTTCCGCCTCATTAGTTGCTGTCACTGTGTTCGTGGCATCAGGGACTCATTATTCCTGACATAGTAACTCGCCATGAGCTTGCTGGGTTGTTAGGAACCCAGACAACAGGTGGTCCCCCCAGCCTGCCTTGGTCTCCCTCTATTTAGAGTTGAAAGGGACACTTGGTCCTGATCACCAGGCCAATGGACAAAGTGTCTACTCATCTAGGAATCATCCAAAGAATTTAGTTTCTTCTTTATAGCCTAGATAAGTACGTGAGATTATATTCCCTCAAAGGCAACTTTTAAGACCTAATAAAGCTCCTTTTCATACAATAATTGGCATCTCCTAGGCTTCTGGTGATGACTAGGAACATTTTATAGTAGAAGTTGCTGAGCCCCATTAGATGGTTCTTAATTGGGTAAGAGCTAGCCAGAGATCTGAAATGTAAATTAGAAAACCAGGCTAAGGGAGAATCAGACCAGGTCATTAAAGACCAAGCCAGGAAATGGCATAAGTGTGTAGAAATAAGAAGGTAAAGGCAAAAAAAAGAAAAAGAAAAAGAAAATTCAACTTCCAAAGATGTAGGAGGCAGCAAGGAAAATTTTTTAAAGTCTAATATCTAAAATTTTATCATTTGCCTTTACTTGGACAGGCAAATCATAAAGGAAAAGATAATTTTTACTTTCCTTTTTCTTAAAATAACATGCTGTGCTGTGCTTAGTCGCTCAGTTGTGTCCGACTCTTTGCAACCCCATGGACTATAGTCCCCCAGGCTCCTCTGTCCATGGGGATCCTCCAGACAAGAATACTGGAGTGGGTTGCCATGGAGAATAACTAAAAGAATTACCACTTAGTGATAGATTAAAAATCAACAGAAGTAAGGAGCTCCTTGGTGGTCCAGTGGCTAAGACTCCCAATGCAGGGGGCCTGGGTTTGATTCCTGGTCAGAGAACTAAGATCCTTCATGCCACAACTAAAGAATCTGTAGACTGCAATGAAGATGAAAGGTCCCATGTGCCACAACTAAAACCCAGTGCAGCCAAATAAATAAATCATTTACAAATCAACAGAACATTACAGATAAAAATGTGAGAGGCATGAGGCATGTCAGTTTTGGAATTTGATGAAAACTACTTCAAGGGGATGTTAAACTTAACTTGAGGAGTAGGCTTAAACCAAACACCCCCAATGCAAGCATTTGTCCAGGCAAGACGATCGTCTCCTTGCACATCCGCTTATGAAGTCACATGCCATCCTTCACACGTTTCCACAGCTTCTCTTTCAGGTAGATCCTTTGCTACACTCCTCTGGTGATGAGCAGTAATAAATGCTTGCTCTTTAAGGCTGTTTTGCAAATAGCCAAGAGTCTTTTTCAACCAATATTTGTGAAACCTATGTGTGATTCAGTCTGGTAACACTGTGGGGATTCCTAGGGGAGAAAGGGATGGTTGCTTGATTTTTGGTTTTAATGATGCAAAACACTAAATTTTCTTTTATGGCTTGTAAAACGGTCCCAAAAGCAACTGGTGATTCATGGAAACTTATCATTGGTTTTAATTCCAATGAAGCATTGTTTTTCTTGCATCTGGGCTGCCCTGTGGCTTGCTTAATCAGAGAGTGAAATAATCCAGTGCTGATTTTAGGCCTAGTCTTTAAAAGGCCTGGAAGCTTCCATAGGCTCTCTCAGGAGCCAGTCACCATATAAATGGTCTAGGCTAGACCTCTGTGTGAGACAGACCCCGACAAGGAGGGTGGCAGTGCCCCAGAGGCCAGCCACCCTTCCTCTCCTGTCCTGCTCGGAGCTCAGCTAAGCCCAGATTCCAGCAAACCCAGGTGTTCGCAAAGAGCCAAAGGGCAACCAGTGGGTCCACACAGTCCGAAAGAATGTTTCTCTTGTGCTACATGCCTTGGTCTGGGGGACTACAGGGAAAGATGTTTTAAATAATAGAAAAACAAGTATAAGAAATTTTAACATGATCTGCTCAACATTCCACAAGTTATGAGGCAAAAGCAAGCTGAGTGTGAAAATAATGCAATTATACATAAGTAGTGGAATTGACATAAGTGACTAAATGGCCCAGTACTCAGATAAACAGACTTGAGAATGAAATTGGCTGGGCTGAAAACTCTCCATGACTGTGGGACTTGTCTTGTTTTCTTACCTGTAATATACAAATAAGTTATCCACCCTAAAGGGTTGTCAAGAGAATCAAACAAAATAATGAGAGACAAACACTTAAAGTGACTTAAATAATGTCATCAAAGCCAAAAGAGTAGTTTGTAAAGCCAAGAAATCAAAATTGGCAAATACTTAGCAAATATTGGTCTTCCCTGGTGGCTCAGATGATAAAGAATCCTCCTGGGTTGGGAAGATGCCCTGGAGAAGGGAACGGCAACCCACTGCAGTATTCTTGCCTAGAGAATTCCATGGATAGAGGAACCTGGTGGTCCATGGGGTCCCAAAGAGTTGGACATGGCTGAGCAACTAACACTGTCACTTTCACTTGGCAAATATTGATACTAAAAGGAAGAGAAAGAGATTGAGGTACAAAACGAAAGTACATAAGGCAGAGAAACAGAAATAGTAAAAATTATGAACAGAAGTGATGTTTAACTCTTACCAAGGGGGGAAAAATTAATCTACCAAAATATCAGAATTTTCCAGACTTTGTGCAAAATTTTCTCTCCTTGAATTATGCTTTTTTCCAATACTCTGTTCTTACTGGGCTTTCCTGGTGACTCATGACTGAGCAACTCACTTTTGCATTATTATAATATATTATAATAAGTATGCCTCTCACACAATCCAGAAGAAAATCTAAACATGGTCTGGGAGATAAGTATTATGATTATGAGAGGTAATGTTTTCTATATGACATAAAGCATATTGAAGATGTACAGTAATTAAAAGTATGGCATTCTGGCACAGTATACTTTAGTATGTTATTGGGAAGCTTCTTTAAAACGTATGTGATGGACATGCATCCGTCTATGTATCTATCAACTCTCATCCATATCCATTATCTTTTACTTTTCACCCAGCAACAGATCATCCTGCTGCTGCCCCATTCCCTTCCAGGGGCCCATTCCTTGCTGAACTTTAATTCTTGCACTATTTTTATGGGTTGCTTTGGAAAGTGACTTTGGCTTCTCTTGCCATATCTGAAGCTTCAAGGTGGTGAGCCATGGAGCTGCTTCAGGGAGCAGAGAGCTTCCAGAAGCCCCCATGAACCTTTCAGAAGAAAGGAAAGCCTGCAAGATGGAGAACGGAAGAGTCTTATTATTTTCTCAACTGGGAATTCAGGTAAGCCTGGAGTTCATTTCATTCTTGGCCTTCCAATTGGATAGACTAGAATCTTCCTTTTTTACTGGAACCAGTTTGAGTTACATTGGTCTTAACTGCTATAGGTTTACTTTCTGAACTTTTTTTTCTATTTTTAAATAGCTTTATTGGGAGTATAATTCAGAGACCACACAATTTATTTAAAGTATTGAATTAAGGAGCATTTAGTATATTCACATACATTTGCATCCATCACAATTTTAGATTCTGTTCTTGACTCTGTACTCCCAAGCCATGATCCCCTTGAGCCCTAGAAAACCACAAATCTACCTTCTGTCTCTATAGATTTGCCACCAGTTTTGGACTTTTCTTTATAAATAGAATCATACAACATGTGGTCCTTTGTGATAGATTTCTTTCCCATGGCATAATACTTTCATTGGAAGGTCTGAAACAGACTGGAGCTGAAGCTCCAATACCTTGGCCACCTGAGGCAAAAAGCTGACTCACTGGAAAAGACCCTGATGCTGGGAAAGATTGAGGTTGAGATGGTTGAACGGCATCACGAACTCAATGGACATGAGTTTGAACAAACTCTGGGAGACAGTGAAGGATAGGAAACCCGGACGTGCCTCAGTCCATGGGATTGCAGAGTCACACATGACTTATCGATTGAACAACAAATGCTTTCAAAGTTCATGCTGCTGTCAATACACCGTTCCATCTAATTACCAAATAACATTCCATTGTGTGGAAATACCATATTTTATTCACCCAGTCATCAGCTGATGGACATCTGACTAATGAGAAAATGATCCATGGATGAAACATTTGGCAGTGTTTCACTCCTGGATTCTTGTTGTGTTGAGCAATCCCCTCTGGTTCTCAAACTGACCAGGTCCACAGGGAACGTCCATTATGAAGATGCAAGGCTCTTGGCTGCAAGCAAGGTCCTTGGTCCCTCTGCGAGTGACAAGAACAGATGAGTTGAGTTGACAGATGCTCTTATCAGCATCTATGGAAGTTGATAGCACCTGAAGCAAACCTCCACCTTTTGAAATTTCAGAGCCCCAGTTTAGCAATTCTGGAACATTAATGATCTGTCGTGAGGGCCATGCAGCCACTGCCTATTTCTGAAAAACTGACTCCTCTTAGCTTGGTAGCAGCCCAAACAAAAACAGACTGCTAACCAGGCAGTCCTAAATATTTTATTTCATTTATCAATTCTTACATTTTTTTTTTCCCAAGCACTCCTTTGATGCCTGCAGTCATTGAGTTGTAGAGGAGAAGAATACTGCAAACCAAATCCTGTTGACATAACTGAATTTTCCATGTCTTATTCACACCTTTGCTAGGCTGGGTCTATTGTTAACATGATACCTTTTTTTTCTGTTCTGGGATGCAGGTTACAATCTATCAAGAGAAAACAACCATAATAAGATTTCTCTCAGTTTTAAACCTAAGTTTCCTAAAAGAATCTGGGAATTTTAACTATTTGTCAATACACGCTTCACTTCCCTCTTTGCTTTGTCTTTTCGTTTTGGGGTCCCCTCTCAAGACTATGGGATTTGCCTGCCTCTGGGGCCAGGATCTGCCATTTCTCTGGAACAGATCATCATCTGGGTATGGCATGTACCTTTTATGGCACTTTATGCAGACCGGCCTGAGTGAAATAAATACACAGGATGCAAAGCTCAAAGTGACACATCCCAGATCTCTGACATTCTTACCATGGCTTTGAGCTTCAGGCACTGACAAATCTCCCACGCATACCAGCTCTCCCAGAGGACGGGCTGTAACGATGTTTATGTTATACAATATGTAAAATATTTATACCCTGGCTTCGGCACAAACTGACTATCACTTAAATCAGGAGCTAGTATTTACATCCGGGGCACAGGAAGCTCTCTGTGTCACTCTCTGCAGGCAGAAGGGGAGCCCGATAGAATAAATGATCAGTTTATGTACAGAATCAGATTCCAGCAGTGTCTCTCCTTTAAAAATAACAGTTATGGGAAAGGATTTTAATGTGTGTGCTTCTTTTAGAATTGTTAAATTACCAAGAAGGGCAAAATTTATGTCTTTCTGACTATTGCCCTTATCTTTAGAATGGAAAAAGTCTTTTCTTTTGACAAACCGTTCTTTCATGAATAACCTCTTCAAGAGCATTTAGTTATCATTATTAATAAATTGTTACCGTAATAAATTATATTTTAAACATTTTATTAAATGCAGTTCTCATGTACTTAAAATAAATTGCAAAGCCGGCTTTTTTCAAGGTATTTAATATATATGGTGTGACACAATGTGCTTTTAATATATTTAATGTTATATACTTTAAAATGTAAGTGTGTTGTACTTTTATGGAACTTACTTTATATTCCTTTCTGTATGGAAAATGTATTACTTTTTAATACGGGTTCATTGTGGAGTGCCATTAAGAAATAGAGCACGGTTCTTAAAAGTGGTAACTTTCAGAATTTAAGTACATTAAGTGTGGGGGAGGGGAAGAAACTGCATTATGGTAACATCAAGCATCTAATTGAAACTGACAAAAGCAAGGGGAGAAATCTCACATTGACATTGTAATGGCACTTGCATTTGCATTGACATCATAACAGGTCTAAGGCAAGTGCAGGAGACACTGCCACTGACAAAAAAGACTTCCCCTGACATTCCTCTGCTTTCACACTTTCTTTGGACATGCTATCACTGTCATTCACAATAAAGATGAAAATATTATGAAAAACATCTTCAGTCCATGCTTATTAGATACTTTCCATGGTTGAAATGTGCTGGTCGTTGTCGAGAGCTTCTTCTTTTTCAGCCTCAAAAATACACTGCTTGAGTCCCTGGGGAGAATGCATCACCAAATTTTCCATCACTTAAAACGATTCTGTAAAAAAGGAAATTTAAAAATGGATTTTGCAGGAAAAAAATAGTTTTGCATTAGATCCTCAAGGCAAGAGAGAATTCTGGTTCTGCTTTGGAAGCTGCAGTAAATCTTTTGGCTGAGTATGTACAACAGGACAACAGCAGACATGGGGGACAAGTGTGTTCCCCCTCCTCCCTGGGGAGGCAAAATAATCCCTGAACTTCAAGGGAGCCACTGGACCTACCCGTGAGGACAACTACTAACCAACTTAAGTTAAAGAACTGCGTCTCTAGGCTGGAGTTCTAGAACACTACCTTTGTCCTTCTGGGACTTCCAAGGTGGCTCAGTGGCAAAGAATCTGCTTGTCAAGCAGGTAGATGCCGGTTCGGTCCCTGGGTCAGGAAGATCCCCTGGAGGAGGACATGGCAACCCACTCTGGTGTTCTTGCCTGGGAAATCTCATGGGCACAGAAGCCTGGCGGGCTCAATCCATGGGGTCGCAAAAAGTCAGACACGACTTAATGACCAAACAACAACCACCTTTATTCTTTCACCTCTGCTGGTTACTAGGCTCCCAAGCCCAATAGCAGCTCTGGAAGCAGCATGCCAGCCTCAGAACATTGTCTAAGACCATTTCTTCATCCACCAGGGCCCCTCTGCCGGGCCATGCACCTGCCTTCTTCACTGCTCTGGTCCTCTCTGCTCCCGGCTGGACCCTGCTCCCACTGACCAGCTTCCCTGGGGTTCCCGGGGGCTACAGGGCCAGATTCCTCCCCTACACCACCATCGGGGTCTGAGGTCCCAGCGTCTGTTCCTTTCTGGAAGGTACGTCTCCTCATGGACACTCATCTCCCATCTCACCTGTCACAGTGCCGGCCGCCAGGCTCTGAATGGCCCCGTCCTCAACGGCCATGAGAAGGATCGTCTGCGCCCCTGTCACATTTTAATATAAAATGTTAGATTTTTGAGGGGAAGGTGAATTTTTTCTTTTGTTCATTTTTTCCACATCCATCCCCTGGATATTTATCAAGCGACAGCTCCATGTCCAGCTCCGCTGTTGGCAGAGCGGTCCATCAGAGGATGAGAAGGGCTTGGCTTCTGAGGGACAGCAGTCAGACGGTAACTCGCTGATCCATGCATGCCCTCAACCATGCCGACATCAGTCAGTGTCATCAGCTGGCTGGACGGCTCTTCCGGCTTTAGGAAAATAAGGGTTTGCAACACGGAGGAAGGAATGGAGGTGCAGAGGCAGGAGCTGGGGGGACTCTGGGGTCGCGTCGAGGGTCAAGCTGAGGCTCGCAGGGTGGGCGGGACAGGCGGGGTGGCCGTGAGGACCACGGTGAGGACCACGGTGAGGAGGTGCTGGGTCAGCCGCAAGCCCGCAGCTCAGCCAGGGGCTTGGGGTTGCGTTACACACAATTCCTCTGCTGCTGCCACCTCAGGGATAGAAATAGGGACGATAATAATATTTACTCCTGAAGGTCACTGAGAGCGTTAGAGGCTGATGCCTGCAAGTGTCTGCACAAACAGCCCGGGACAGACGCTGCTCGTTTCTGTCGCAACAGACGTCCAGCCCCAGCGCTTTAGTCTGCTGCAGCCCGGGTCTCTCCCCTCCCCCGAGGGCCCACACACCTGCTCTTGCAGGCTGACCCAGTCGGAAAGGGAGCGTTGCGGGTGGAGCTCTGGCCACTGTTCACAGCATCGTCTCAGGATAGACACCTCAGGATCCTAGAAAGACTTCTGTATTATCAAATACATCGACTTTAGTGTATCGTATTTTAATCTGTTTACATCCATTCTCTATTGATGAGCTACACGGTAACCCTCTATTAAACACCATATTTAATGAATCCTAATTCCCTCGATTTGTCATATGACAAGGATTCACTGAGGCTGCCAGATAGCAAAAAAAAAAAAAAAAAAATCAAATTTTAGAAGCATGAATTACTGAAAATATTGAAGTATCATTGGAACCTATTATGCAAAGTAAGCCATCATCTCTGTTTTCCTCAGTGGGTTGGATTTTTGGATGTTTTGAAAGCTGCAGTGTTTTCTCTCTGCTAAATAAATTTCTCTGTGTAGCTGAATGTCATGGATCCAGACGTTTGGGGAGGGCCAGTTCCAAATACTGTAATTTCGTGTCTCTTTTTGTATCAACTAATGTTGTCAATGGAGGCAATGCACTGGCAACCAGGATAGCTGGTCTCTGGTCCAGCCAGAAAGGATCCTTCCCAGAATTTGCATTCCATAAATTGTATTGTTCTTTCTTAAATAAAGACTTTGTTCTCTTCGCCCGCCCCCTGCCCTGTTTCCTTAATTTAACTCATTCTTCTCCTTTCTTCAAATTTATCCTAGATTCTGGTTGGCTTTCCAGACCAAAAGGGACCTTCTTGCTTGGAAAGATCCACCATAGGAAAAAGAGCCTCAGAAGGCTCTAGAATCACCAAGAGCAATTCCACAGCCGCAGGCATGGAGAGTTCCACACTGGGTCCTGTGTGAGCCTGTCCCAAGCAAGATGGCCTCTGACCATGGGAAGGTGTCCAGGAAGGCCCACAAGCATCCTGGGGACTCTTTATGCTAAGTTCCCCGAGCGCTCAGACCTTTTCAGCAGAGGCAGAGCAAAGAGCCGTCTGATGCCCTGGTGTCCTGAGAGCGCAGGCCCAGGAGCTCACGGTCCTGGGAAGGCCAAGAACGCACTAGAGCTGGTTACTGGAGAGAGAAGCAACTTTGGAAGCAGAGTGGAACTAGCCATGCTGGGTTGAACAGTGTCCCAAATGCATGTCCATCATTTGGCAACAGGATCTTTGTAGATAAAATCAAGTTTACGGTGGCCTGGGCCTAACCCAACATGTCTAGTGTCCTCCTGGGAAGAGATGCAGAGAGACAGGTGGAAACGCCACAGAACGAGCAGAAGGAATATAAACTCAAGTGCTGAGCACTCTTTCCCAAAGCTGGCACTGACCATTCCCCAAAATTACAAACTTCCACGGTCGGCATTCATTACATCCATCTCCAAACGTTTCTAATTTGCAGCATATATTTTAACTTTATTGATGAGGCATATTAGGGTAATAATGTGCTGTATTTTTCACTTACACTCTGTTTTTGAAGAAAAAAAATATTTAGCAGATGAAGAAGCAGATAGGAGAAGATAAAATGCCCAAATAAATCACCCAGTTCATGAAAAATAAATCATCACTCTTAACTTCCCTTGCCTGCTCAAACCATATCCCAGGGCTACATTTGCTCTAAAGCAATCTTGATAGGCATGTAAGGAATGAAAAAAAGTTATTTTGATTCTTCCATCCCCCTGATGATTCATGTTTCTTTGTAAACTGAAATGTTGAGAGTCAAATAGATTGTATCAGAAAGAACAAAGTGGTTAAAGAAAACAGAGATAGAAAGATGTTGGAGAGGCAGGTCTTCGGGACTGTTTGTAACTGATGCTATAAAGAGAACACTTCTTTTCTTTAGAAATGTTTCTTTCCTAACACAAAAGAAATAAGAGGGTTTTCTGGGGCCCGCATGACATGACATAATGTCCCATCATCTCTATTAAGCTCTCACTGGTAATATGGAAGCATTGGCATTTAATGGAAACAGATTCGAGGTCAGGTGGCTTTCTAAAAATACCTCTTTCCTTGCTTGGAAAGGAATGTGAGTTAGACCACAATCCATCGATCTTCCAGACTAGTTCTAAACTCCCAGCAGCCTGGAACGTTTCCCCCCACACTTACCAGAAGTAAGGCAACGACACTAAGCTTCAGAGCCATGGGTTTATTTGGAAACGCTTTTCGAAGCACTATTCACTCTTGTTTCAATTCTTCAGAACAGGACTCCTCATATTGCATCTCCTGTTCTGAAGTCTCAATCAGTCTGTGTCCTGAATATGTGCAATTTTACTGCAATTGACAGAGATCCTTTCTCACTTATTTACAGTGTGAGAGACACCACAGAATCCCGTGTTCCTCTTTCTAAATTTCCAGGGTATCAGAGGCTCAAGGGTGAAAGTGTGTTGATCTAGGGTTCAGAGGGATATGCCAGGTTGTTTTTCTGATCATGTGCTTCAGGGATAGAGAGGAAACGCAGGATTTAAGGACACCTCAAGTTTAGATACGTTAGTCTACCTTTATTGCAGCAGCTTTTTAACTCCTCCAAGGGCCGGACACCCAAGAAAAATCTAAGCTAATAATAGCAGTGGCAGGTGAAGTAGACAGTCGTTCTTTAAGGATGAGGCGTGGTGTATCTGACATCCTGTTTCACTCTAGTTTCCTTTAGACGTGCACCCAGAAGGGGACCACTGGGTCGTAAGGCAACCCCATTTTCAGGGTCTTGAGGAACCTCCACGCTTTTCCCATCGTGACTGTGTCCATTGACACTCCCACCAGCCGTGTCCGAGGGCTCCCTCGTCTCCGCACCCTCACTGACACTTTTGGTCTCTTGACCTTGAGTTTACACAGTGTTATATATCAATCGTGTGTGTGTGATCAGTCGCTTCAGATGTGTCCAACTGTTCGTGGCCCTATAGACCATAGCAAGGCCAGACTCCTCAGTCCAGGGGATTCTCCAGGCAAGAATACTGGAGCGGGTTGCCGTGCCCTCCTCCACCCCTGGGATCTTCCCGACCCAGGGATCGAACCTGTGTCTCCTGCATCTCCTGCATTGCAGGTGGATTCTTTACCGCTGAGCCACTGGGGAAGTCCATATATCAACTACATCTCCTTTAGAGAAAGAAAGAGCTTTCTGGGCCCCTATGCTGTTCTGTCCTTCCTAATATGTGTGATGAGTAAGAGTACGGGGTGGAGGGAGGGCTGGGTTGAGCAATAGCACCTAATGCATTTCTTCCAGCCATCAACCTCAAGGGTCCATGGGCTTAAGTGTCTCACCCTATGTGTGGTCTTCCTAAACTCTCCCTCTCCCCTTTATGCAGGGTAAATCATCATAGTGTGTCCAGTTGAGAGCGAGACAGAGAGGGTCCCCTGAACCTGTGATCCCTCAGAAAGACTGTGGGGCAAAGACGTTCTCAGGGCCCCCAGAGGCAGTTTACCTTGGACTTGAGCTTGGTTTTCTTTGCCTTCCCGGTAGCTGGGTGGCTGCTGTTACCTTGTTTGAGGAACGGATGCACAGAATTGACTATCAGCTGGGAAGGCAAGAAGAACAGGCAAACATAAGATGTGAGAAGCATGGGTAACCCCGATTTGAATAATCCTCTCTTAACTGATTGAACTCTGGCTTCACAGAAGGCACGCTGCCCTGTCTTCCCTCCCCACTCCCTGCAAGTTTTGCATTTCTATTTGAGTGCTGCTCCTCATGAAAATGAATTGTAGTGTGAAAACAGTGTTGGCCTCCCTCTCCCCGCCTTCTTGAAAATGTAAAAGAACATTACCCCCCAGAATAACTTCATCAGTTTGCAAATACGGTAAAATGTGTTTCCATCATATACTCATCTCTGGATCTTATCTGTCTATCAAATTCAGTCTGAATAAGCCAGGCAGAGCCTATGCCTAACTCTTATTATTTCGTACAGTGCTCAGAACATAGATCATATCTAATGTATGAAAATAATAATAGCAAATGTATAAAGTGATCATGAAGATACATGGCCCTGGCCAGTGTAGATAGTAAATCCTCAAAAGAGGATTTCTTCTCTCCTGCACGTTATGGGATGGGTCACATGGGCTGCAGGTACCATCCATGTGCAGCGGCCTGGGGACAGCTGAGCGCTGCCCACACTGACCTGACTTCCATCAGCTCCACTGAAGGTAAAGGAGACGAGGCCCCTTCGGTCCCTGGGTTTACGCAGCTATTCCTCTGAACAAGAAGCTCAGGCTCTGCTGTGGACCAAGGGCGGGGAGGTTGTTTTCTCCCCACTCATCTACAGAAATCAGCTACTTTTACACAGTTTCCACAACCACCTCATGCTACACTTTCCCAGACCCTAATGAGTCAGCTGATGTCTGCTGTTTCATTGAAAACACAAAATAGATACACCATTTTTGAGCACCTCCTCCAGCCTTTCCAAACCGGCAGGCTTCTGGTAGCACGGAACACAGTGTCTCCGCTCAGCAGCTCCCAGACCTAAGACGCCACTCAGGGAGGCAATAGGTCATACTCTGGTTCCTATTTCTCCACTATTTCTCCAGATGTCTAGATGGTTTATTAAGTGGTTTTCTCCACAACTTGGATGTCCTACATATTTAACACACGGGTAGGGATTTATCTGCATGTTTATTTATTTTATTCTCTGCCTTCTTCTAAAAGTAATTTAAGCCAACTCAGAGGAATATAAACAATGCGACAGAATGACAGCAAAGAAGTAAGTGAGGATGTTTCAGGGAAGGGAAAATAAGGAGTCAAGTTCGTAATGGAATGAATTAGTGCACAGCCTGTACCTGTCAGGGAGGGTGCCACTGTGGCCGTGAGTGTCCTGACAGCCGATACGAGGAGAGAAAAGACACAATTTACATGATTCATTACGTCTATAAAGTTAAAAAATGTTTGCTTAGGGGATGCATAATCATCCCTACCCCTACAGCCGGTGAGAATTCGTTCACAAGTCCACATGACGAGGACACCACATAACACAGGAAACAGCAGCCTCAACGGCCAACCCTCCATGGGGCCACGGCTCGGAACATCGCTGAGAGCAATCTGGAGACAAAACGTTGATGGGTAATTTACTCCAGCAGTTCTGCAGGGGAAAAGAAAAGGTAGTCTGAGTACAAAGGTCCCCTCTGGTTCGGTTAGTCCGAAGCAGATTTCTAAGTACCGAGGAGGTGGGTTGGGAGGCTCTCCAGGTTCCCGTTCACCACCAGGCTTTGGGTAAGCCCTGAGCAGCACTGAGTTTGAGGTTGCGCCTCATTGCAACATCTGAAGTGTGATGACTCTGGGTAGCTGGAGGCAGACATGCCTGCTTTATGTGTTGGCTGAGCTGAGAGGAGAGCAGGACCTCCCACCCCCACCCCAACAGGAGAGAAGGAGCCTGAGAAGAGCATATGCCTGGGAAGATGGCTTTCTACTTCCCCGCGAGGAGGAGCTGAGCAGGTAGACCAGATGGACCACCTTGACTAAGAGTATGTATGTGTTTAATTGTTCAGTGGTGTCTGACTCTTTGTGACCCTATGGAATGTAGCCCACCATATTCCTTTGTCCTTAGGATTTTCCAGACAGGAATACTGCAGTGGGTTGCCTCCTCTAGGGAATCTTCCTGACCTAGGGATTGAACCCACATCTCTTACATCTCCTGCACTGGCAGGCGGATTCTCCACCACCAGTGCCATCAGGGAAGTCCGAAGGTCTTTCATAGCAAGATACATTCACACACGACCTAAAGCACTGACCCAGTGGCAGAAACATGGGGTACAGAGGAGCCGGAATAAGCAGGAATGAAGAGCTGCCTTTGGACAAAGGTGTCACATGGTGTATAAGACAAGGGAACACTGTTAAAATGCACTGTGGCTTTTTAGAAGCTATTTAAGGCTGGAAATCAAAGGCCTTGCAGATCCATGTGGTCATTTTAGCCACAAGCATAGGGATATTTCATACCAGTACACGTGTGTGCAGACACACACACATATACACACACACACTAGTAACACTGAGAGTCAGGAGACACGGATTCCAGTACCAACTCCTTCCTTCTCTCACCACATAATTTTGAACTGCATTACCATCTTTGCGCTTTGTATATCTTGTCCTAAAAACAGGCACTGTTGAATCAGACATTCTCCAAGAATCCTTAAAATTCAGTAAGCCTTTGGAGATGGCTTCATTGAAGTTGATTGTTTTCATTCCTAAAATAGATAGTTGAGAAGAACAGGGAATATTTCACTTGATAACAAATACAAGTAGTATGGTCATGTCTCAAAACAGAGCCCTTTAAAAGATAGAGAGATAATATCTAATGACAGTTTTCTAACTTAATGCCATTTTATACAGGAAAATAAAGTGTGTTTTTGCCTTTTCAAAACCAAGTTAAAAAATAATGCATATGATTCTCATTAATAAGTTCAAACACATCTTATTGCGTGAACTCATCTTACGGAGCTATCTCATTGAAAGAATAGGAAAATGTTGCCAATTTACTGCAATAAGGTAATTACTGTAATAAGATAAATGTTAACTTTTTAATGAAAACCACTGTACTTGAGTAATTACCCTTCCGAGGACTATTCCATATATGATTTCTTCGCAATTATTAAGATTAATTCACTTTTTTAGTAGGAATAGACCAAAATTCCAAGCCAAATGATCATTTTTATAAGCACATTTTCCAATGTCCTAGAACTTTAAAAAGGGAAGAAAAAAATGGATTTAAGTCTTTTTTCAAAACTTATTTTATTAAGTCACAAGTTGTTAAGTTTCTAGGTTCAGTTAAAGGCAAACAAAAGCAACAGAAGCCTGGTAAAAATAGATGTGATTAAAAATGAGAGTGTCCATTGACCATCAGCTACAACATGGCAAAAAGTGAAGATTTTATTAGAACTTTCTCTGTTCACAAATCCAGTCTTTCTATAAATAACTCTTTGCATGAACATCCTCAATGCATAAATACATGTGTGACAGCACCCTACCTTGTGTATTCCAGTGATTCTGAACGCCTCCAAGATGCTATTTCTGGAAGATTATCACAATATCAGCTTAGTGTTTAAAGCAGCACAGTTAATGAAACAGCAAAATCCAGCCAGAGTAGTACCTGGAGAGCACAAATTTCACTTCGAGATGCTTCATCTGCACGTTTGTTTTTGTTGTTGGGTTGGCTATGCCTGGCATCACATCTTCGTCTTAGACAAAGGGTTAGGGCGGCATTCTTTCCTGCTCTTTGGGCATCACTTCTATTTTCTAACCAGCAGGGGAGGAAAATGTGGCCCTTTTTTGTTTTATCAGCTTCGTGGATTTCAGCATGCCTTTCTGGAAAGCATCAAAGTGCTCTGTGTGAGCTAGTTCCCATCTGGATTTGCTGTAGCAAGGTCTGAGGGACTCCAGCAAACACTCGGTCTAAAGAGAACACTCCAGGAGCTCTTTGCCCGACTCCTACTTGGCACTGACGTTTGTTCATGGCTTAGAGTCACCCAGGAAAATACAAGAGCAAAATGTTTATTAAATCTATCCCATCTATCATATCTATCTATCTATCTGGGCCTTCCCTGGTGACTCAGCTCAGTTTTGTTCAGTTGCTCAGTCATGTCTGACTCTTTCTGACCCCATGGACTGCAGCACACCAGGCCTCCCTGTCCATCACCAACTCCCGGAGCTTACTCAAACTCATGTCCAAGTTGGTGATGCCATCCAGCCATCTCATCCTCTGTTGTCCCCTTCTCCTCCTGCTTTCAATCTTTCCCAACATCAGAGTCTTTTCCAATAAGTCAGTTGTTCGCATCAGGTGGCCAAAGTATTGGAGCTTCAGCTTCAGCATCAGTCCTTCCAATGACTATTCAGGACTGATTTCCTTTAGGGTTGACTGGCTTGATCTCCTTGCAGTCCAAGGGACTCTCAAGAGTCTTCTCCAACACCACAGTTCAAAAGCATCAATTCTTTGGTGTTCAGCCTTCTTTACGGTCCAACTCTCACACCCACACAGGACTACTGGAAAAACCATAGCTTTGACTAGACAGACCTTTGTTAGCAACTCAGTGTCTCTGCTTTTTTTTTTTTTTTTCCCATTTATTTTTATTAGTTGGAGGCTAATTACTTTACAATATTGTAGTGGGTTTTGTCATACATTGACATGAATCAGCCATGGATTTACATGTATTCCCCATCCCGATCCCCCCTCCCACCTCCCTCTCCACCCAATTCCTCTGGGTCTTCCCAGTGCACCAGGCCCGAGCACTTGTCTCATGCATCCAGCCTGGGCTGGTGATCTGTTTCACCCTAGATAATATACATGTTTCGATGCTGTTCTCTCGAAACATCCCACCCTCGCCTTCTCCCACAGAGTCCAAAATTCTGTTCTGTACATCTGTGTCTCTTTTTCTGTTTTGCATATAGGGTTATTGTTACCATCTTTCTAAATTCCATATATATGCGTTAGTATATTGTATTGGTCTTTATCTTTCTGGCTTACTTCACTCTGTATAATGGGCTCCAGTTTCATCCATCTCACTAGAACTGATTCAAATGAATTCTCTGCTTTTTAATATGCTGTCTAGGATGGTCATAGGTTTTCTTCCAGGGAGCAAGCATCTTTTAATTTCATGGCTGCAGTCACCATCTGCAGTGACTTTGGAGCCCAAGAAAATAAAGTCTGTCAATGTTTCCATTGTGGCTCAGTGGTAAAGAATCTACCTGCCAAAGCAGCAGATGCAGGTTTGATCCCTGAATTGAGAAGACCCCCTGGTGAAGGAAGTGGCCAGCCACTCCAGTATTCTTGCCAAGGAAATCATGGGCAGAGGAGCCTGGCAGGTCACAGAGAGTCGGACACAATTGAGCGACTATCTGTCTATCTGTCTATCTATCAATTTTCCATTCTAAGTGTTGCACTAAAAAAGTCAGGAAGAGCAGCTCATCATTTGTCTGTTGAGTCTGTTCTAGTCTGTGCTACTTTTTTCAATTAGAATTAAACAATCCAATTCACTACTAAAATCTCTCCACATTTTTGCTTATTTTATGGCCCCGTCCAGACGGAAATGGGGTTTTGAGAGAATACGGTTTAAAGAATTGCTGGTTGGGGCATGGGGGGACCCCTCTTGGTGTTGGTTCTTGAATCTGTTCCTAGAGCTCAATGGAAAGGAGCCCGGGGTGGTGGTTAGGTTGGACACCAGGACCAGACTGCCCCTGATGCACCACCATACAATCTGAGTCATGGTAACCGGCCTTGACCACACCGTGGTTTCCTCATCAGCCTAATGAGAAAACAAGTACTCAGCTCAAGAGATTACTGCACGCTGTAAGCACTGTGTGTTAGCTATTATTACCGAGTGAAATTCAAATAGAAGGCAGTTAGCCTATGTGGCAGAAAGCCTTCTGAAGATGCTCCCAAAGGTCCCCAACCCCCTGCTTATTCAAACCCTCCTCTGAGCACTGCTGTGAGTGTGGCTGGGAGATGACCAGGGTGGGCAGGTCCCATCAAGTAGTCCTTTAAGATCAGGGTGTCTTCTGCTGGAGGAGAGGGAGAAGGCAAAGATCTGAAGCTGGAGAAGGACTCAACGTACCATCACCAGCGTTGTCAATGGAGGCGGCAGCACAGGAGGAGATGCGGGTGGTCTCCAGCAGCAGACCCGGGCCCTGGCCGAGAGCCGGCCAGGAAACAGGCCCCAGTGCTACGGCCAGAAGAAGCTGGACTCCTCCGAAACCTGGGGTGTTTAGAAGAAGCATCTGCCCCAGAGGCTCCAGATGAGGATCCAGCCCAGCTAACGCCTTAGCTGTGGGCTTGTGAGACCAGAGCAGAGCAGTCAGCAGAGTCCCTCGGTCCTCCACCCGACAGGAGGGTGAGCCACAAGTGGTGCTATTTAAGCTGCTGCATTTGAGGCCATTCTTTCCGCAGCAACAGAAGACCAATATAACATAAAACTAAGCCCTCGGGTGGGGTAAGGTCTTGCAGACTCTATTCCTTTCGTGATATCTTATTGGTACATTGTGCATCCCAGGTGGCGCTAGTGGTAAAGAATCTGCCTGACAATGCAGACAACATAGACCCCTGGGTTGGGACAATCCCCTGGAGGAGGGTGTGCAACCCACTCCAATGTTCTTGCCTGGACGATCCCATGGACAGAGGGGCCTGGTGGGCTACAGTTCATGGGGTCTCAAAGAGTCTGACACGACTGAAGTAACTTATCACACGTGCACGCATTGATAGGTGAGCTGTTCGGGTGGGAGGGGTCCTAGAGGAGAGTTGAATCCAGAGAAGATACTCGGCAGGAGGGCACCTGCTTGAGCAGCATCCTACGTCTCCGATCCCCAGGGCTGCCTGTCCGTCTGTCTCCATTCTGGAACGGCTCCCAGACTGCAGAGAGATTGCTATTGTCCTGCATCACCCAAAGAAGGAGCCCTGGGGCTTAGTGCCATAGGAAGCAGGCCTGGCCACCAATCAGAGCTATTCACGGCAACTGGGGTCAGTTTAGAAAGATGTGGAACAAAATGTAGGCTGCATCGCTGTTGTAACAGAGGCTCTTCTGCGGCGTTTGAGTCCAGGCCCACTTTCTCCTCCATGGAAATTCAGAAGGTCACACTTTCCACAGCCTGCAGTCAGGTGAGGGTGCTTACTTCCAGGCAGATGGAGGGTAAAACGGGGTGGCTCTCACTCTCTCTGCCACTGGCCAGTGACCTAGGGGGCCCTGTGCTCACGGGGCAGGGCATGGACAACAGCCCAGATCCCTGGGTCACTTCATGGGGAACGGCCACTCTGGAAAGCGGTCGACATACCATGGGATGTTGAGCGAGTGAGAAACTATTCTTGTGTGTGTTTCATGGCTATTTCTTACCTCATTGTAACCTAGCCTGGCTTCCCAGGTGGCACCAGGGGTAAAGAACCCACCTGCCAATGCAGGAGATGTAAGAGATGTGGGTTTCATCCCTGGCTCAGAAAGACCCCCTGGAGAAGGGAATTGCAACCCACTCCAGTATTCTTGCCTGGGCAATCTCATGGACAGAGGAGCCTGGTGGGCTGCAGTCCATGGGGTCACAAAGAGTCAAATACAACTGAGCAACTGCCCACATACATGACCTTACCTATCCCGCAACTCAACAAAACCACTGTCAGTAGTTTTAAGCATTAGAGGGACTACAATATGTGAATTTTAAGGTCATTTCATCTAAGAGCCTTCATTTTCTGACTTTTCAAGTTAGATCAATGAGTCAATGGCAGTAATAGGAACACTGATTATTATCAAAGTGCAGCCAATATTAATTATGGACCTATGCCATGCTAGAACCATACTGGACTCTATACACACTCTGCCTCCATCAGAGTGTGTACAGATTTATACACTCAGCAACTCCATCAGGTGGGCACTGTGCTCATTCCCATGATAGGGAGGAGGTCTTAATTAACTAGCCCAGTGACTGACAACCAGCCAACGGCAGATTTGGGAAGTGGAGTCCAGCCTTCTAACAAAACTTTGTGCAGTAAGTTAGGCAAGTGGAGCAACTGCAGACCACATTCTAAATCTGTCTGCTCCGTGATTTTGTACAGAGAAGATGGGCGTTTCTGTTTTATTTCTGATATTCCCTTCGCTAAAGTCACATTGCTGCTCTTGGGAGCATTATGCTACTTTTAAGGCGGTGTCAAACTTCCTTTCCAGGGGCTTCATGAGCATCTCAGGGTCCCCAATTATAAATAAGTAGGAACAAAAATCTGGTTGATCGTGAAAGGCCGCCATGATGAAAGTGCCTCCCAGTAAAACGTGGAGTCTATTTACCCTCCCCGTGAATCTGAGTCAGCCCACAGCCTGCTTTAACCAGTAGAACTGAGGGAATGCCCAGGGATGACTATGAGCCTCAACTTCCAAGAGATCCTGCAGACTCTGCTCTGAGAAGCCTCTGCCTGGCTAGGAAGCAGCTCTGTGAGGGAGACAGGCTTGGCCCCTCCTTTCAGCTGAGGCTGCAGACACATGAGTGCGATCGAGTTCAGCATCCAATCCCGACCGCTCCCTCCACTGGCTGAGGCCTTCAGAACCATACGGCCAACCCAAGGATGCATCAGAGGGAGCGAGTCACCTTTGCTTTGAGCTCCTATTTGGTGTGACTTGTTATGAGCCACATTGATGCAATAAAGTCAAAGTCTGTGATTAAACCAAACCAAAACCTTAGAAAATTCAGTTTAGGGAATTTTCCAGGATTAACTCTAGGAAATAGCCCTAGTGACCTCAAAAGGCTTTTTTTTTTTTTCCTTTTAAATCCCATTTGCTAAATCTAATTATTCCATCATTGATTTTAGAAATAATAAGTAATTTTTCCATCCATGGGTCAAACCTCAATTTCATTTCTCCTGGAGAGTTAAAAAGGAGTCTATTCTCTTACCTGACTCTATTTTGTTCATTTTCTGAATAGTCGACTAGCGTTCCATGCAAAGTATCTATTGAAAAATAATTCTACACTTAATGTTAGAGCCCGTTAGACCTTGCCTGCTCTGGCAGGTCAGGCTGGGTCAATTATTGGTCATTTCTGAGAACCATCTTCTCTGGGCTGCTGGAAGCGTCAGTGGAGATTTACGGCTGTCATATCGAGCCAATAGCCTGGTGTGGGGAGCTCTGTCTTTCCGAAAGGAAATAAAAGTAAAGAGCTCAGGGACATGAGCGCTCCTGTCAGTTTTGATTGATACCATCATCCTGGATAAATTCCAACCCTAGTAATGGCATCACTTATGCTTTTGTTATAAGCAATTAAGGCATCCACTGTTTTGTTCAGTTTCATTCTCTGCTAACTCATCTCCTCTGTCTATTCAACTGATTTCTGCCCTCCTGGATGACCGGACACTGCTTAGACCAGGGGTCTGAAAACTTCACTTTGGAAAGGGGCAGAGAGTAAATATTTTAGGTTTTGCAGGCTAAAGAGGAAAAATTAAAGACATATTTTGGTATTTATATAACAAAACAAGCAACAATGCCCACAAATCTTTTGCTGAAGTTCAGAATATAATAATAATAATAATTGAGTACAATGTCTTAATCTATGACTAATGAAGAGTATAGAATTCTTTGGCAGCATAACATTCCACATATTTGGGGTTCAAAGTCAGTGCATTCTATTTCAAAATCAATTGAAAATGTTCACCTGCAAAACCATTCTTAGCTTGCAGGCCATCCCAAAATAGGCAGGGAGCTGGATTGGATCTCCCACCCCAGGTTGCAGTTGGCCCAAGTCTGGCGTAAGTCACAGCTTCATCCATATCCAAGTGGGAAACAGACTTCCTCACTTGCCAAACTGGATCGACGGGGAACAGACATGAATGGAATTGTGACTCAGCGCTGGGACTTGGGAAGGAAGACGAGCTGGTGGTTTCCAGTGGCTGCCAAGGAAACAGCAGCCTGAGTACCTCTGCTTTTTAGACCTTAGTCTACGATGGCTTTTTCTGGATCGGTGGAGAGCTCTTTATGAGAGCTCTGTAGTTGTGAGACACTGTGGAAGGGAGAGGATCTTCCTTATAAGAGAATTTTACTCACCCTTTGCTTGGATAGCTGACTTGCCTGCCATCACCCAGTCATCACTAGATTGTCAATACTGAAATCAGATTGATTATATTCTTTGCAGCCAAAGATGGAGAAGCTCTAAACAGTCAGCAAAAACAAGACCAGGAGCTGATTGTGGCTCAGAACATGAACTCCTTATTGCCAAATTCAGACTTAAACTGAAGAAAGCAGGGAAAACCACTAGACCATTCAGATATGACCTAAATCAAATCCCTTATGATTATACAGTGGAAGTGACAAATAGATTCAAGGGATTAGATCTGATAGACAGAGTGCCTGAAGAACTATGGATGGAGGTTCATGACATTGTACAGGAAGCAGTGATCAAGACCATCCCCAAGAAAGAGAAATGCAAAAAGGCAAAATGGTTGTCTGAGGAGGACTTACAAACAGTTGATAAAAGAAGAGAAGCTAAAGGGCAAAGGAGAAAAGGAAAGATATACCCATTTGAATGCAGGTTTCCAAAGCATAGCAAGGAGAGATAAGAAAGCCTTCCTCAGTGATCAAGGCAAAGAAATAGAGGAAAATTATAGAATGGGAACAACTAGAGATCTCATCAAGAAAATTAGAGATACCAAGGGAACATTTTATGCAAAGATGGACACAATAAAGGACACAAATGGTATGAACCTAACAGAAGCAGACAATATTAAGAAGAGGTGGCAAGAATAACTATAGAACTATACCGAAGAACTATACAAAAAAGATCTTCATGACCCAGACAGCCATGATGGTGTGATTACTGGATTAGAGCCAGACATCCAGGAATGTGAAGTCAAGTGGGCCTTAAGAAGCATCACTATGAACAAAGTTAGTGGAGATGATGGAATTCCAGTTGAACTATTTCAAATTCTAAAAGATGATGCTGTGAAAGTGCTGCACTCAATACGCCAGCAAATTTGGAAAACTCAGCAGTGGCCACAGGACTAGAAAAGGTCAGTTTTCATCCCAATCAAAAGAAGGGCAATGCCAAAGAATGTTCAAACTATCCCACAATTACACTCATCTCACACGCTAGCAAAGTAATGCTCAAAATTCTTCAAGTCAGGCTTCAACAGTACGTGAACCATGAACTTCCAGATGTTCAAGCTGGATTTGGAAAAGGCAGAGGAACCAGAGATCAAATTGCCAACATCCGTTGGATCACAGAAAAACCAAGAGAATTCCAGAAAAGCGTCTATTTCCGTTTTATTGACTTACGCCAAAGCCTTTGTGTGGATCACAACAAACTGGAAAATTTTTCAAGAGATGGGAATACCAGACCACCTGAGAAATCTGCATGCAGGTCTAGAAGCAACTGCTAGAACCGAACATGGAACACCTGACTGGTTCCAAATCAGGAAAGGAGTAGGTCAAGGCTGTAAATTGTCACCCTGCTATTTAACTTATATGCAGAGTACATCATACGACATGCTGGGCTGGATGAAGCACAAGCTGGAATCAAGATTGCTGGGAGAAATATCAATAACCTCAGATACACAGATGATACCACCCTTGTGGCAGAAAGTGAAGAGGAACTAAAGAGTCTCTTGATGAAAGTGAAAGAGGAGAATAAAAAATTTGGCTTAAAACTCAACATTCAGAATACTAGCATCATGGCATCTGGTCCCATCACTTCATGGCAAATAAATGGGGAAACAATGGAAACAGTGGCTGACTTTATTTTGGGGGGCTCCAAAATCACTGCAGATGGTGACTGCAGCCATGAAATTAAAAGATGCTTGCTCCTTGGAAGAAAAGCTATGACCAACCTAGACAGCATATTAACAAGCAGAGACATTACTTTGCCGACAAGGGTCTGTCTAGTCAAAGCTATGGTTTTTCCAGTAGTCAGGTATGGATGTGAGAGCTGGACCATAAAGAAAGCTGAGCAGTGAAGAATTGATGTTTTTGAATTGTCTTGTTGGAGAAGACTCTTGAGAATTCCTTGAACTGCAAGATCAAACCAATCAATCCTAAAGGAAATTAGTCCTGAATATTCATTGGAAGGACTGATGCTGAAGCTGAAACTCCAATCCTTTGGCCACCTGATGTGAAGAACTGACTCATTTGAAAAGACCCTGATGCTGGGAAAGATTGAAGGCAGGAGGAGAAGGGGACGACAGAGGATGAGATGGTTGGATGGCATCACTGACTCGATGGACATGATTAGTTTGAGCAAACTCTGGGAGTTGGTGACGGACAGGGAAGCCTGGCGTGCTGCAGTCCATGGGGTCACAAACAGTAAGACGTGACTGAGTGACTGAACTGAACTGAACTGAACCCAGTCATCTGGTGAGGCTGAGGCTCCAGGGCCAGCCCAGGACCCCCTGGGCTTCAGCAGTCCCTTCGTTGGCCTTTCAATAGCCTTGCAAGTTTATTCTGAGCTTTTATTAGACTGTTAATACTTTGTTGATAGAAAGCCTTTGGGGAAATTGTTTCTAAAACAGACATTTTTAAAGCTCACTTTTGTTTGAAAGCATTATTGGAAATATGAATATTATGGATAGATACTTAAGCCTAAATAAAACTGAGTTAAACTATTTTAGAGTTAAATATACACAGACTCTTAATATTACACTTTGTTGAAGTCACTGCATAAGGATAATTTAACTGTTTTGAACCTGGTGTTTGAACACTGGATCAGGACAAAATTTATGTCAGGCCAACCTGCAGAAACCTGGAATGATTTGCCTCTGGAAGCTATGAATTTGTTCTCATAGGAGGACACCCAATACAGTCAAGCCAACCTAGGCAACCCTTGCTGTACATTTCACTAGGAGCAACTATTCTGATTTTCTGATTTTCAAACTTCTTACCCTGTGACTCAGTGAATCTGAGGCCAAAATCATAAGTTTGAGTATCGTGTGACTGTAGCTCCCTTCTGAACCAGCTAGTAAAAAATGTCAATTTACATAACGGACAGAAGATGATGTAGAAACATCACTACTACTAGAATATGACACGTACATAATATAGTCTTTGTATTAATACTGAAAAGGAAGTGAAAGTGTAGTCACTCAGTCAAGTCTGACTTTGCAAGCCACTTTGTAGCCTGCTAGGCTCCTCTGTCCATGGGATTCTCCAGGCAAAAATACTGGAGTGAATGGCCATTTCCTTCTCAAGGGGATCTTCCCCACCCAGGGATAGAACCTGTGTCTCTTGTGTCTCCTGCATTGCAGGTGGATTCTTTACCATCTGAGACACCAGGGAAATCCTGGATTAATATTAAGGCTCTAATGAATCTCTTTTCAACCACTGAGACATTACACCAGCATTGGATGATATACAAGGACCTTGCTAATACCCTGCAGCTACCATCTGTAAAATATTTTCCATCAGTTTAATGGGTTTTAAAATACTACCACACTGTGGTCTAATGCCCAGAAAGACTATAAGACCTAACTTTAGAAGCAGAGGAATTTACCAATGTTTTTAATAGAGTTCCCAGCCCAGCCCAGCATTTAGAGCATTTGATAGGAACTCCTTATTTGTATAGAGTCTGTTTTGTGTGTAAGGGCCTCCTATCTCTTGGCTGCTAACACAAGAAGCCCTCGGGCTGCACAGTGTTTGGCTTGAGAGCCAGAAGCATTGAAAGACAGACTCTATGGGTCCTTATATCTTAAAGCAGAAAAGAACTTGGGAGGTAATGGCCCCAAACCATACCCGCACCTCTGGCAGCAGACGGCAGGTGCGTGCCTCCAGGGCCTTGCCTGGAGGAACTTGTTGTAAGTCAATGCAAATGAGAACAGTTTCCTCAGAGCAGAAAGGAACCTTCAGGAACCCAGAAGGCAGGCGTGTATTTGAGGATAGCACTCGAGCCCGGTCAGCCCACAGCCACTGGATGACATGTCAAGGCAGGCGCTGGGACCCTGCTCTTCGTTCCTCACTCGTGCGCCTCAAGGGAGAAGGGAACGCTGCCTACACATTTGTGGTAGCTTTTCCTTTAAGCCTTTAAAAATTTTAGAATTTAAACTTAAGAGAAAGGGTAGTCTAGCAGCAAACCTTAGATCTCTTCTGCTGATTCATTTTATTTGAGGTGTACTCTACAGAGTCTGGCCTCCCTTGTGGCTCAGATGATAAAGAATCTGCCTGCAATGTGGGAGACCTGGGTTCAGTCCCTGGGTTGGGAAGATCCCCTACAGGAGGGCATGGCAATCCACTCCAGTATTCTTGCCTGGACAACCCCATGATAGAGGAGCCTGGAAGGCTACAATCCATGGGATCACAAAGAATCAGACACGACTTGGCAACTAAACAGCAACTGTAAGTGGAATCACACACTATTAATTTTCTGTAACTGCTTATATCCTCTAGGTTTATCCACTTTGTTGCATATGGTAGGATAGCCTTCTTTTTAAGGCTGAAAAATATTTTGTTTTGTATACATCACGGTGCCTTTCTCCATTCCTCTGTCAATGGACGCTTAGGTTATTTCCACATCTCGGCTACTGTGACTATTGCTGTCATGTAGATGGGAAAGCAGACCTCTCTTTGAGATCCTACTTCAATTCTTTAGGGTAAACACCCCAATATGAAATTTCTAGATCACATATTAGCTTTATTTTAAAATTTTTTTGAGAAAACTCCACACTGGTTTCCATAGTGCCTACACCATTTTACATGTTCACCAACAGTGGACAAAGATTCTAATTTTTCCACATTCTTGCCAGTACTTGTCTTTTTTTAAAAAAATAATAGCCATTCTAACAAGTGTGAGATGATATTTCATTGTGGTTTTGATTTTCATCTACCTGTTGGCAATTTGTATGTCTCTTTTAGAGAAATAGCTATTCAAATCCTTTGCTGATTTTTTATTAGATTACTTGGGTTTTTTTGGCTATTGGGTTGTAGAGATTCATTATATATTTCAGATATTAACCCTTTATCAGATATATGATTTGCAAATATTTTCTCCATTCACCCACGCTATGTGTGTTATAGTTTCCTATTTTTTCTACTGAGTAGTATTCCCTTGTATGGCTGCATCATAGTTTGTTCAACCCACTCTGATTGAAAGACTTTTGAAAAACAAGACATTTGGATTGTTTCTAGTTTGGGGTGATTATGAGTAAAGCAGCTATAAAAATTTGAACACAGTTTTTGTGAAAACACAAATTTTCATTTCCTTTGGGTAAATATCCAGGTAAAGAAATGACGGAGGGGATCACTGGATCATAGTATATGTCAGTCTAACTTGTTGAGAAATTATGCAGCTTATTTCCCAATCAACACAGACGAAGGATATATTCCCTTTTCTTCAAGAGCAAATTTCTCTCTATTACAACCTTCCTCTTCACATGGGACAGTAGAGTCAGATGAATTGTATATTTTTGTTTGGTCTAATCTCCGCATTTTCTCAGAACAAAGGATCGAAAGCCCAGAGAGATGGTGCACATCCACACATATGCAATGACGGAGACGGACGGAGGCTGGACCTCCACGCCAGGCTTCTGGCTGCCCACTGCCCCTTGCTGCGTGCTCTATGCAGAGTCTCCTGTGAATAGAAGTGTATGGAGGAAGATCCACTCAAGTAAAAGATGCCCTATATTTTAAGGAATAAATGGGGTGTTTGAGTGGAAGAATGCAGATAAATTATTTACATTAATCAGATTCTTTGAGAAATGACTAAACTCACAATTGCCTTTGGCCCAATCACACATGCACCTAACTACTACCTTTTAGTCCATCTCTTCTCTAGATAACAGCTAATACAGTATTAATATATTTATGTTTATCTCATTTTTTTACAAAATTCCTACATATAAAAATGTGAAATTTATAGCGATCAAAGCTCATTGTAGTCACCACGATGCAGAGTTGTCATCTTGCTCTTGATTTTGTTAAGAGTGCATCCACTTGCCTCAGTTCCTCTTCTTAGCTTAATTCACAGTTAGCACAGAGAAATTTTTTAATGAACATCTGAGATTAGAGTACCACTGCTGACAGCAAAATTACAATTTGTAGTTTAAAGATGCATTCAATTATGATTGCTCAGATAGAGAGAAAAGAAGAGGGAAAACAAAGTACAAAACCACATACGTCAAGGAAAAGCAAGGTCTTCAAGAGAAACTCAAATCTTAATCCAATAATCTATTTTTAATTATCCACATTATGGTCATTTACAGGGTGATCATTTCAGAGCCTCAAATATCCAATCTTTTGGCCCAAAGCCGTGGGGGTAATTGCTTTATAACTGGGTAAGAATATATCATCTAGTCTGGTCTAGACTCAGCAAGGGTATTTGCAACCAATATTTAAAGCTGCATTTCTGGATGGGATTCAATCTGCCTGAAGACTTCCTACTAACATTGCTTATTTTGTCTAATACCTTCAGAAACTGCTTAAAATATTTTTATGCCTTAATCAAGTACTTCTGCTTTCTAGCTCTATAATCTGGTGGTGCGGTTTTGAGAAAGAATCTAAGAAACAGCCAATGCATCCGTGGCGCCAATGTCCTATAAACCCCAAGTGTCAGATGCTGTATAAAAGAATACTTGCTTTGCTGAGTAAACTACAAATCTAACCCCAAATTGATCCCAGCATCCTTGATTCTGATAACCATTAGGGTTCTTGGCCTTTCCCAATCAACAGAAATATATCAGAGGCCAGCCAAGAAATCCAGGCAAGGCTTTATGCCAGCCACTGCTGCAGTAGGAGGGAGCAAGAACAAGTTAACAGTCCCCTTGCTCACTCCCGAGAGGTGACCTTGTTCCTTATATGAGGTAAGGGTAGGGGTGTGTCCAGGGGTCTGGTTGGAGGGGAAGCTTAGGTGGCCTGCCCACCCCTTTGCTGGTGTGGCGTGCAGGGGTCATGCGGAGGACCCTGCTATCGCTCCAGGGTCTTCACAAGTGGCAACTGGGGTGTTTTGTTTTGTCTTTTTATACTTTGTCCATAATTTGCCCCAACTGCACAAGCAGTTATTTTTAGTGCCTTAGAGTTTATTAGTATCTTCTTGCTGGAGGACATGTGTCCAAGTGCAAGCAATGCAGCAGAGTCCCAGGTCCCAGCGTGTCCCGAGTCTACCTTCCCGCATTTCCCCTTCATCCTTCCTGCCAACTGCCACGTGGTTGGCCTCAGGTGTGTTCCGATTATCCTGGAACATTCTGCCCTAGCAGTCAGAGCCCAAAGTTCCAAGCTCGTCAGTAGTCCTTGGTGCAGAAGAGGCAGGCTGGGACTTTCATAAGAGCCTGACTTACTGGTAACAGCACATGAACCAGCGTGTGTTGACAGGGAGTGACTGACAGTCCTCTCGTATGCACCCCTGCCCCCCACCCCTACTTTCTTCCTGGGACACCCAGTTCTGTTTCATGGACACGGCTTCCTAAAGCCAAAGAGGGTTCCACCCAGGTCCTCTCTGTTACCCTGTCTTCTCTCTTGACTCCAAATACCTTTTCATTTTTCTCTGTGTGTGTTTGTAATCTGAGGAACATACTCCTAACCAGAACTAGACACCAGAGGCATCCTGTCTGTTCAGACGAGACTCCGCCCCTTTGCCCCTCACCCCAGCGGCCCTGCCCTGGATGGTTCTCTTTCCCACAGTGCTGAGATGGGCCCCCCGCTCCCACCCCAAGGAGCCCACGCCTGCGCACTGGCAGCTCAGAGGACCAGCCCCCAGTGGGCGCGGCCAGGGGCGGAGTCAGGTGCACCCTCGCGGAACAGCGCCCGAGGCCCTGAGCCAGGGCCCTTTCTCTTGACCTCTGCAGCGCGGAGTCCTCTCCTCCGGGCGGCAGGGCGGAGACGAGCCGCACGCCCGTCGCCAGGGTTCCGGAAGCCTCTCGTGCGCAGGGCAGCGGGTTGTCAGCTTTTGTTGGGTGTTCAGCCGTAGCAGCTGGTGTCTTTGCTGCTGCCGCTCGTTCTGGCCCCCGCGGCTCTTGATTACCAGTTCCCATGTTTATGCAGACAAAACGCATCACCCCAAGCGGTGACCTCTACATACAGTGCTTCTATTTTCTTAGACACGCGTTTGACGGCTGTTTGGAGGGGTCCTGAATCCGTCTCCTGGGCTGGGACCTTGACACGAAGCTGCCCAGGGTCAGTCAGCACCCCCGGGCTCAACGAGGCTCTCCCTCCAACCACCGGCCCCACTTCCTCTTTGGTCTCGTCCTTTCCCGATTTATAAAGACATCCAGAGGCACTCAGGGGCCTCAAGCTGATGCTCTCGGAGGTTTCGCGGATGGCAGCGCCTGCCAGGAGCCGACGCTGGCAAAGCAAGGACGCCGCGTTCCTGTCTCCAGTTTAACATGCCATCGCCAAGGCTCAGGAGGAAACGGCTCGGGGGCCGAGGCGTGTCCTGTGCTGCCGTCCCACGTGGTGTGGACCGGCCTTAGCACCGGAGTCCTGCTGCGTGGGCAGGGCTCTCTGCGGAGTTACACGGCCGTGCCCTTGGAAATGTTGTCAGGGATCCCAGGGGGCATAACTCAGAGTACGCTGCAGCCACATGTTCTTTATGAGCATCAGGCGGAGGGTAAGCGATTCCAAGCTCTGGCAGATACCACATTTTGATACCCGTGGCCTCGCCTCTGATAATTCAAGCTTGATCACAAGGCGCTACTTCCAACGGGAAATAATGGAGCGGAACTCTCAGCCGGGGAACTTTCTCCTCCATATGGTTCACGCGTTCCCTGGGCTGTGTAATCCTACTGGGAGCGCCATCTGTATAGACTCCGCGCAGGCCCGGGCTGGGGGAAACTCCTCCCTGGTAACTGAGCCGCGGACTTTCTTCTCCTGTGAAAACACTCAGACAAAAGGCAAGATTCTCACCTGCCCGCCCTCCTGGCCACTCACACGTGTCAGGGGCCGCTTCCATGCGATGTCTCTTTTCCGGGTGAGGAACCAACCCTGCAAGCCCCAGAAAGGTGACCTGGGAATCCACTAGCTGGTCCAGAACCCACACAAAGGATGGTCTCTAGAGGCTTGAGTGGCCTTGTGGAGCGGGATTCACATTCACTTCCCTCTCCACTGGGGGGGCGGCGGGGAGACCACCTGAATCCCACCTACTGGAGTGTGAAGTCCTTAAGGTCACCAGGAGGGTCTTACTCACCTCTGGAGCCCGGTTGGTGTCCAGCACAGGGAATTAAGTAGGATTCTGCTGGTGGCTCAGATGGTAAAGAATTTGCCTGCAATGTGTGAGACCCAGGTTTGATCCCTGGGTTGGGAAGATCCCCTGGAGGAGGGCATGGCAACCCACTCCAGTCCTCTTGCCTGGAGAGTCCCCATGGACAGAGGAGCCTGATGGGCTACAGTCCATGGGGTCACAAAAGAGGCAGACACGACTGAGTGACTAACATTTTCTCTACTACCCTGTCACAGGCATGAGACTGACAGAGCAGAAGCAAATGCGTCGAAAGGATGTCACGCAGATCAGGGAAGCATCAGAGAGGCTGGGGATCAAGGTAAGGCAGCATTTTAAGAAAAGTGCCAGAGCCAGCTGCCCCAGGCTTGGTGAGAAACCGCATCTGCTGACACCAGGCCTGGGTGCCGCAGTCCTGGGTCCGGCTTGCTGCCCTTGGCCACAGGGGATCTCTGTGCAGACGGAAAATCAGCTTGTGCCCTTGTCTCTCTGGTGCCTCTGACTTTGAGTGACTGCCTCATAGGAGTGAGTCTGGGGGAAGACAAGTCACATACCCAAGGCCCTGACATAAAGGAGGCTGGGAAGGTTAACACCGAGAATTAAAACTTGTGAAATAGGGTTCAGACGCTCGAGAGACGCAAGGTATCACAAATATTCATTCCTTATAGCCAAGTCTCATGTTGCGCAAACTGAATCATCTAATTGACGAGAGAGTAGTTAGGAATGATTGTGCTGATGTTTAGGTTAGGTTTTTAAAGGCTTCAGTTTACTCACATTGTCTCTTCAGATGAAATTCTCTTCCTGGGTAACCATTCGAAGAGCTCTAGAAATGCTGAGAGGCTTTCTAGTCTGCCAGACCCACATCAGGGCTACACTCCAGACCTGTCAGAAACTGAACAACCTCACACTTTCTGTGCCCCAGTAGAAAGTCTCAGAATTATCATCCCATCCCATGTGAGCCAAGAGTTGTCAAGTTGTATTTTTTTAGAACTGGTACATACTGTACATGTAATAATATTTGAGACTCTTCAGTGAATATGCTTAAGATATTATTAGTAGGTACATAGAGATGGCAGATGCAAGGAAAGAAAGTTAATTCATTGTACACTTTCTAGTTCTCTCTGTGGGTGCGTGGGTGTGTATGTGTGAGTATGCATGTGGGTGAATGTATATGTATGTGAGTATATGTGCCCTGTGTGTCTGTGTGAATCTCTAAGTATATGTGTGTCTGTGAGGATGTATACATATGCATGTGAGTTGCATGTGAGTGCGTATGGGAGAAAGCTGACAACATGTTTCTGATCTAGAACAATTATGAGTCCAGCTGACCAAGACAAGCCATATGGAGATTCTGCCAACTTGAATGTTCTTTTGCTGGATCCATACTTATTAGGTAATTGGTACAATCATCTGCTCAGCTTTGACTGCATAGACCAACCCTATAAAACTATCTCTGACCGAATACTGACAAATGCCAGGTACATCTCTACTGTATGTTTTCTCATTTTTCACTTTGAAATAAATATCCTGTGAGGTAGATGTGATTAAGCCCTTTTTTACAGATGAAGAAACCAAAGCTACCTGAGTTCAGAGTCTTTTTCTGCTATAACATAGCATCTCTCTAATGAACACCTTGAATATCCATTCATTTCAAAATGAGGCCTTAGGTCAATACAAAGATGATGGCATTTCTACCTTAGTACTTTCATCAAACCCTCGCAGAATTCAAATTAATCACATTACTGAATTAACAGTCTAGTACAGTGGGATTTTCTCTAAGCATGAATCTTGCAGCTCAAGAGCTCAAGAAAATAGGAACTAAAGGATTAGACCAAACTGATGCTCCAGGAAGACTAGAAAAGCCTTGAGTATACTTGTGTAATAGATTTTTGTTAAGTCACATGTTACTTGTAATGTTGATTCCTGTGTAAATTGGGATTTTAAAAAGTTCCTTTGGTTTTTGATCAGATATAATTTATATAACTTAATTTATTGTAGAAAAGAACTCTAAGTTACTCTTTACTAGGAAACTTTTTCTCTTGCAATTGTTTTCTAATTCATCACCTCTGTCCTGGATGACCATGGCTTATCTCCTTACCTGAATTTCAACACAGTCATCCTTATGGATGGTGAAGTCAGATAGAATTGAGTTTTAATTCCTGTTCCACCACTTTAAATTATAGAGTGGGGCAGCGAACTTAAACTCTTTAAACCTCCATTGTTGTTCTTATTGAAAATGGGAATGAGAACACCTAGTTTACAAGGTTATTATGAGGTTTAGGGAAAGGCTGAACATAAACTGGCACCGATCACAAAGCCAAATATTAGAAAAAGCTCAATATAGAAAGGTAAGTATTAGCTCAGTCTCTTCGCATCGTGATTCCTCTCCTGTGCAGCTGCCACATTTAAACTTCAGATCTCACAGAATGAACCACGTCATCTCTCAGATCAGAAACATTGCTGGCTTCACACTGAGTAAAGTTCAAACACCTTAGTTTAAAATTTAAGGCTCAATTCCTTTGCTACCCTTCATGCATCCTACACCTTACTTAAAATGAGCAAAATATTAATTTCTCTACACTTCATTTTCTGCATCTTTGTTCCTATTTCCTTGCTGCTCAAAGTATTCAAATTTGCATTTTTGAAAATCCAGTTTGAGAACAAGTCTCATATTATATCCCCATGTATCCATATTTCATCTCTCCTTAAGGGGACAAACCATTTCCTCAGACACAGAGGAGCATGAAAGACACTTGAAATTTCACATGGTTCAACCATCTTCCATCCCCAGACTGGAATGAAGAATTGCTCTTGAAGGAAGAGACACTAGATTTCTTTCCAGATCAGTTCATGGATATCGATCTCCTCTGCTTCCCAGGAAGAGTCTGTTAGAAAGGAACTCCTGGACACCCGCTCCTAATTATCATAAAAGGAAACTAAATGTTTAAATCAAAGCCTCTTAATTTGAAGATACATTAAAATCGTCTGGGGAAGTTTTTCAATAAGTGTATGTCTAGCCTTCCTCTGACATATTAAATCAGTTTCCTGGGGTTGGGACATGGGCCTGAACAAGCAGAGAATTCTCTCCCCATACATTATTCGAAGCTGCCTGTCATCCTAGAGCAAAACTACTCTCCCATCATTCACCAGATTGCATATTATAGCAACTTCCATCCAAGTATTTAATTGACACACTTTTCTCATATATATTGAGTCTGGAAACAGCAACAGATTTTATTTTCTCGGGCTCCAAAATCACTGCAGATGGTGACTGTAGCTACGAAATTAAAAGACGCTTGCTCCTGGGAAAGAAAGTTATGACAAACCTAGACAGCGTATTAAAAAGCAGAGACATCACTTTGTCGACAAAGGGCCATATAGTTAAAGCTATGGTTTTTCCAGTAGTCAAGTATGGATGTGAGAATTGGACCATAAAGAAGGCTGAGTGCCAAAGAATTGATGCTTTCGAACTGTGGTGTTGGAGAAGACTCTTGAGAGTCCCTTGGACTGCAAGGAGATCCAATCAGTCCATCCTAAAGGAGATCAACCCTGGATATTCATTGGAAGGACATGCTGAAGCTGAAGCTCCAACACTTTGGCCATATGATGGGAAGAGTCAACTCATTGGAAAAGATCCCTGCTGGGAAAGATTGAAGGCAGAAAGAGAAGGGGGTGACAGAGGATGAGATGATTGGGTGGCATCACTGACTCAATGGACATGAGTTTGAGCAAACTCCAGAAGATAGTGAAGGACAGAGAAGCCTGATATGCTGTAGTCCATGGGGTTGCAAAGAGTCGAAAGTGACTTAGCAACTGAACAGGAATGATGCTGGACAAATATTAGACAAGTTTCTAAGGAATAGTGGCAGAATCTAGAACAAATAAAAATTTCTGTTTATTTCATGCTATTATAAAGTCTCTCTCCAGGTTATGAGTATCAGTGATTTTGGCTTCAGTTAAACTCTACAGATCTTTATAATATCTACAGTTTCTCAACACACCAGAACATTTACAGCTTGTGTGAATGAGCCTGCATTTGAAATTGTAGAAAGATGTTGTATTAAGACTTCTCTCCGCAAAGCTGATGACTTTAGATTTGGCACACGGGCAACTTTGCAAATCTCTTCCCATACGGCTTTATTTATCTTTTCTTACTAGTCCTATACATTATTCAAAGGATAAACTTCAGCGAATGTATGGAATGCATATATTTTTGCGGGCATGTTGTTTGTCTTTTGAAAAGCTGCTTGGGGATGAGGATGTGTGCATTTACAAGGAGGAGGGGAAGCTGAGAACCATCTTTAGCAATTCTCAAATATTTTCTTCCCCAAGTCACTGTGGCCCAAAGAGAGAGCATGCTCGGTGGTACTCTGAAACACGCTGTGCCACCTGGTGGAATATTCCTGCAAGAGAATTATCCGCAGTCTGAATTACCGCTCAGCTGGATCATCACCTGAGGCATTTTCTCAGCGCTTAATATCACTAGTCTAAGTGTAGATTCCCTACTGTGTCAGGCAATTTAACCACACTAGGCCCATAATAAAGAATTTTTTTTTTAATGTGAAAATTAGTCTTTAGTGAAAGAGATCCATTTTGTTAGCTGCGGGTAAATTCAGGTAACACAGTGACATCCACACCTTTGGTCACTCTCGTTGCCTCTGGTTAACACACAGGGATTATTGCCAGCCTTCAAGCAGGCAAGACGCAGATGCTAATGCTGTGTTCCATTAGAGACACAAGTTAGTGTTCCGTTAGAGACAAAAGTAATTGTAATTAACCTTTTTCCCTAACCCTCACCCGCAGGAAGTCAAAACAATCTGATAATGTCATATTTAGCAATTAGTGATGTAACTGTTTAGTCAAGCAGAGATTTTTACCAAACATAAAAAGGATTTTAAAAACACATGGGCTGAAGTGATAAGTGATCTGAGGACTGGAAGTCTCTTTCTTAAGACTCCCAAACTAGCACCAGGGAAGGGCAGCTGGGGGAGGCGCTGCATCTTTGTGGGGGGCTGTCCCAAGAGCACAGGGCCAGGTTGTCACCCTGTTCCTCTAAGACACTGCCTTCCATCCTTCCACTAACCCACCCGCCATGTTTTACAACGCAGTGGAACTCAGAACCAACAGAATCCATGGTTCCAACCCTAGTTTACTCATTCTCGGTTTCCTTTTATTCCACGAGATCTATGATAAAGAGAGAGAAATTTCTCTTCCTAGACAGACTGGATGGAGTCAAAGACACTCTTCATTTTGCCTGGAGAAAAAAGGTCAAAGGAACAAAAGAATGAAAAAATCCCCCAAACTTTTCAATAACAAACAGATGAAAAAACAAAAACCCATCTTCTTTGAAAGTAACAATGGATGAGGAAGCAAAAAGCCATGTTTGGGGAAAACCTTATACAGAATTTCCAAGGAGCGTGCTTGTCAGTCCTGCCTGCCCACCCAGATGGTGAATCAGTGGGGCTGGAAGCAAGGACTGAATCTAACATCACCAGTTCCAGTGCGCTGATGGTATCATCGTCCTTCTGGTTCATCAAGGATGCCTCTGAAGATGTTTTTCTGTTGCTGATGTTGTTGGAGTTTGTCATGATTGGTCTGGTTGAATTCATGTCTGCATATTTGCTGCCAGGCATTCTCTCCACGTTGACTCAAGTGAAAACTTTTCCTCCAGCCCACAGCTCTAGCCACTATTTGCACTGCTGATAACTTTTGACATTTCTATCTCTGAGATTCATGTCTGCTGGCTTCTCCTTCACTGAAAGAACCACCCAGCTCTGATTGCTCTGTGCCAGGCGGGTCCCAGCAGTGCCCAATCACACTGCTTTTGCTGGAAGCCGTGCTTCACCTGCCCCAGGAGGAATTCCTTCACTCCACCCTGTGTGCAGAGCCCCATTAAAGCTCATCACACGGCAGCTGCTTAGGTATCCTTTTGTCATCTAGTATCTACTTTCCATAAATATCCATGGCAGCAGCATCGCTTGAGTATTTGTAGATGGGCTGTACTCCATGGCTCGGTTTTATGGTCGTGGTGAAAAATAAAGGACAGGAGCTGAGGATCCTGGCTCAGAATCGCTGCTCCAACTTAATCCAAAAAGTGAGATATGGTGCTACTACTGATAGGTCTGAAAAATTATTAGATCAAGAATTTGTAAGCAGTGGGCCTGGAGGGGGAATAAAAAAGCATGTGGAAAGTGCTATATGAAAGTCTGTGCTTTGAGGCTAGTCTGCAAAGTTCTCTGAACATCAGTATTCTTCTCTGAAAAAAGGAAAAAAAAGGTACAAAAAAAAAAAAAACCCAGAATACCTACTTTGGAGAACTATTAGAAGAATTGGACACAAATCGTACAGATTAAGTAGCCCAACATCATTTAAGAAACAAAATCTCAAGCAAACATAATAGGTATGGTTATTACTAAGTAATTATTATTAATATTTTATCAAAGAAAATCATCACTTCTTTCAAAAACTAAAAATGGAAAGGATTTACTGGACTAGAATAAAAATGGAAAAGGATGAAGGGGAAGAGTTATAATAGAAGTCAGAACAATAAATAAGATAGTTCTTAGCCACTCCTAAAAAGTATTACCAAAAAGGATACACAGTAAACTGAGTTTACTAAGCTAAGCTAAGCTAAGAATGTGGGTCTGAGCTATGTCATTTATAATTCCTGTCAACATGAGACATCCGCTGAACTTTTCTAGGTTTTCTAGCACTCGGTAAGGTCACTTATAAAGTGCTATAAATTTGTTTTTCCTCAATGCTTTATCATTCTGTATACCTTAATAAGACCAGAAAAGAGCCAAATACCTTCTCCGGTTATTCATGGGACAGGGCCTGATGGAAGGGAAATTTAATCCATTGATTTGAAAAGGGGTCAGCAAACCAGGCCTGAGGACCAAATGCTGCCCACTTCCTATTTTTGTGGATAAAGTTTTATTGCAACACAGACACCCATCACTTCCGTATTGTCTGTGGCTGCTTCGCATCACACTAGCAGAGCTGAGCGGTGTGATGGAGACCACACAGGCCACAGAGTCTAAGACAGTTACCACCTGACCTTTACAGAAAAAGTTTGTTAGCTTCTGTTCTAGAGTCAAACTAAAATCAACCAACAACAGCAACAACAAAAATAGTAAGCCACAGCTTGTCAGACTAGTTTTTGAAGCTGTTTGGGAAACAGATTCTTATTTTAAAAGACAGAGAACTCTTGGGATTTGATCTTTTATTGACTCATTTTTCAGGGAAGGGTTAGTTCCCTGTATGCAAAACATATTGCAGGTGACCATGAGAAACTTTTTCTGATATTTATCAGGGGATGAATTAATCATCACACACATGTGATCTCTAGCAGTGAAGTCTTCCATGTGCGTGTCATTCTGTAAAGCTCTAGGCCACCAGATGCAGGAGCCCAGAGGGAGAGGCAAAGTTAGAGCATGCTGGTTTCTCTCCTAATGCCGTCCGGTGTTTAGCAGGAGAAATAAAACTAGAGCTGTGGTCCCAAATGGGCTTCCCTGGTGGCTCAGTGGTAAAGAATCCGCCTGCCAAACAAGATGTGGGTTCTATCCCTGCGTCTGGAAGATCCCATGGAGAAAGAAGGAAATGACAACCTGCCCCAGTATTCTTGCCTGGGAAATCCCATGGACAGAGGAGCCTGGCAGTTTGCAATCACAAAGAGTTGGACATGACTTAGTGACTAAACAACTTCAAAAGAGTCCCAAATGATTAGTCATTTCCAAAAAGCCATTTTGGGTGAGTAACAATCTAAAAGACAGATATCTCATGATATAAATATGCTGATGAATAATTTATTTGGTTGTTATGTTAAGTTGTATCTAACCTTTTCTTTTTAATTCTTTGGTCAATCATCTCAGCTCATGACTTCTCACAGCTACACCTTCTCCTGAACTTCTCTGAGCAGCATGCCAGTTTTTTATGTGTTCAGCACACTTTCCTGTCCTGTAAATCTTTCCTAAAAATTTCCTCCAGCAGGACTGTCTTCTCTGTACCGGCCATATCTGCACAAATGGGGTTTTTACTACTGGCTGCCATCTCATTTATGTCTGGCTGAGGTTGTAAACTCTTCAGGGCTGGGGCCTTGTCTTTTTATGTTCCATAAAGGCATGAAGACACCTGCAGCCATCAACAGTGCTGAAGAGGGAGGAAGCTTATGTTCCTTCCTCCCCAGCCTGCCTCATCCAGAGAAGAAACCATCTCGGCTGAGCGTCCTACACCCTAAGCCAGAGAAACCATTTGCAGAACAAAGAAGTTCTCCATTTCCATAGGTTGTTTGGAGTTGTTGCTCCCATATTTTTTAAACCCAAAGAAACTGAAGGACATCCAGCTATAGAAACAGATGATACATAACTCAGTGGAACACCTTAGCTGACAACTCATTGAATGGAAACAAATTTCAGTGCTGCTGACTTGAAAAGGTGAAAGTGTCCTTTACAATGGAAGGGTTAACTGATGATAGTCAGTCTAGCCGGCAACTTTGAGAAGGAAATGTTTGAGAAGAAAATCAACACTTGGCATCAAATGAGTTGGAAAAACTCCTGAGTGGGGGTAAATGGACCAGTTATTTAAAGATAGAGAAGTAAAGGAATGCATGGGCTAAGTTCGGATCATGTTGCTGGTGGTGTTCACTGCTAGGTCAGGACTGGGGCTTCTGACCTAGGGGAGAATCTCTCACCTGGACACCAGTTGGGGGCATTACCTGAGACATTCTTTCCAAATTGAGGCTGAGTTTTTGGCTTAGCGTAACTTTGGAGGCCAAATGCCTGGCTCCATCGCTTTCCCTGTCTGTGAACTTGGGCAAAGAACCAGTCTCTGGGATTCGCTGAGTGGAGCAGAGCAGACATTGAGCTCTACATGCACCTGGACACATTTGTTGTTCAGTTGCTAAGTCGTGTCCAACTCTTTGAGACCCCGTGGACGGCCGCACACCAGGCCTCCCTGTCCTTCACCATCTCCCAGAGTTTGCTCAAACTCATGTCCATTGAGTCGGTGATGCCATCCAGCCATCTCATCCTCTGCTGCCCCCTTCTTCAACTTGGACCCATGGATGAGCTCAGTAAACACCTGTGCTGTTCCGCTATGGATGCTCCCGGTGCAAGAATGACCTGCTGTGTAGCACCGTGCCCCTGTAGTCTCTGGTGTTCACACACACACACACACAGACACACACACACACCTCGTACGCTGTTATCTTATTCACTAGGCGTAAATGTGGTTTACCTCCTCAACAACATTTGAAGCTCCTCGTGGATAGAATCTTACATTACTACCATTTTGATTGATTTAACATATTTGAAATATCTTTGTTCCCCTATTCTTTGATTTAATAATAGCATTCTTTCATGTATAAATTGGGCTGCTATGTATCTGAAAATGATATTCTTTCAGCTTTGTCAGTTATGATAGTTTATTTTGCAATCCATCACGTACTTTTTGAATATATACCTTTGTACTATCACCTAACATGCAAGAGAAAAAAAATTAAAAAAAAAAAAACAGTGAACAAAACACACTAGCAGAGAGAATTCACAGAGACTTGGGAGTCCTCTCCACACCGCAGTTATGCCTGGGGTCACCATGGCCACTGGTCCTTCCTGCTCTTTTCTGCTCCTGAGGCCATCAGGGTTGCAACTCTCTCCGTGGAGTTTCATGGGTGAGAGACACACTCTTGGAAGCCCAAGCTGGAAGTCAAAGTGAGCAATACATTATTTTGCAAGGTACTCTGTGTGATATCGGGACCAGAGTCGGGTTCCCAATGGGTCATGTGCAGAATAGCCAGGCGGGGTCAGGAGACCAACTGAGGAGGAGACAGATCAGAGGTCCAGCGTCTCCAGATCCAGGACAAGAAGCTCAGGCAGCCACAGAGAAGGACAGGTGGAAGTGATGTGCCACTAGCCTCAAAGGTCAAGGTCCGGCCGGTGGTTTAGTTGCTCAGTCGTGTCCAACTCTTGTGACCCAGTGGACTGAAGCCAACCAGGCTCCTCTGTCCTTGGGATTTCCCAGGCAAAAATACTGGGAGGAAAGGGTTGCCCTTTCCATATCCAGGGGATCTTCCTGGCCCAGAACTCAGGTCTCCTGCAGTACCGGCAGGTTCTTTATTGACTGAGCCACCAGGGAAGCCCCAAGATCAGGGTATCTGATCAAATAATAATAATAAAGGAGAGATGCGAGTCACATCTGAGAAATTTGGTCTGAGTCTGCATTTAGTGACTCAGTAGGCAGAGTCAGAAGGTCAGGGAAGAGATAAAAACAAGATCCAGGTCTTAAGAATCCAAGCGAGGCCTGAGGAGAGGCCAGCAGAGGCAGCACTGAGCCAGGCACCCACGGTGTCCACATCACATACGATTTGACTCCGCTTATCTGATTCTTAGTTAGTAATTGTTGTTGGACTTCAGCCTTCCTGCCTCTAAAACTCTGTAACTCTGTGACTCGATACCAGCCCTGAGTTTGGGAATTTCTGCCATGCCAGTGGGGCAGAGGAAGAATAAAAGCCTCACTGCTAGCCTGTCCCTGTCAAGGCTCAAGCAAAGAAGGAAACAGGCAAAGGAGGAAGCAGATGTGAGCCGGGAACATCTCTGAGATTGTGGACCAGGTACTGACTTTATTCCACACTCACTTTGTTGCCCTTTCGTTGAAAGACAAGGTCTCGTGGATGAGGGCCAGCGTCCTTCACTGGCCCGGTCACTGGCACCAAGATTCAATCCTTGGAGGATCCTCTGAACCTAGAACACCTTGTCTCACTCCTTTTTTCCCCCCAAAACGGCCCAGTGGGATAACATTCCCCTCTTGTAGGACATGGATACTTTCAAAACCAATGTCTGAGCTCCAAATTCTGCCAATTCCCATTTAGAGGTGAGCCCTCAAACCCTCTTAGAGTTCTGGGCCAGGATGGTGATTCATTGGAGAACAGAATAAAGGAGCCCACCCAAAAGGGGCCATCGGAAGATGCTGGGCATCTGAGTAACTCAGGTATCAGGGGCTGGGTTATAATGAAGATTCTGTAGCACCCGTGGCTGCATGTGGCAGCTTGAACCCCAATCTAAGGTTGTTCCTTTGTTCTTTCTGGAAATGCAGAGGCTTTATACCTCATGTCTCCATGAAAGGATGGAGTGTGCCGTGTGGGTGATTTACTGTGTGTGCAACACTGTTCTGTGTGCGTGTTCGTTGCTCAATCATGTCCGACCCTTTGTGACCCCAAGGACCGTAGCCCCATAGCCCACCATCTCCTCTCTTTATGGACAGAATGATGGTTCGTTTGGTCTGGGGTTGCCCACTTCACTATCGATCCTGATGACCAGCTAGGTTAGAGCATCTCTAGCATCTTGGTCCTCAAACAGCAGTCTGGGTCCAGCTCCCACGGGCATTGGCACATGTGCGAGGTTGGCAGAGATGCAGACTCTCTGGTCCTACCACGGATCTGTTAAATCAGAATGTGCATCTTCACAGGATCGTCAGGCAACCCACACACACAGAAGCCTGAAGATTGGTTCTAGTTCTCAAAGCCTGGCACTCAGACGACCTTCATGAACATCACTCTGGACCTGCTGGAAATGCAAACGTTCAAGTCCCACCCAGAACTACTGAATCAGGAACTCTGGTGGTGGGTCCACCATGCTGAGTCTTAAGATGATTCCAGTACAAGAAAAAGTGTTGAAACCACGATTCCAGGGTAGCCCTGGAGGCAGCTGCTATACATACACGTCACTTGGGTGAAGGTCCCTTGAAATGACAGCCTTCTACTGGTCATCATCTCCTGGAAGTCCTTCATCTACTGGAAGTGGAACTTCTCTGGGTCTCACCATCTGCCAGCTGCTACCCTAAGGTTCCTGGGCTGAATAAGACGATGCCCCTTCCCGAGGATGATCAAGGTAAGTGAGCCTATTGGATCTGCCTAGAGCTGTGCTTGCTCTCTCTCTCTCCTACAGCAAGCTTGGCGTGAAATCTCCTCCAAAGTTTGAGTCCTTCTCTTGTATACCTCTCCCCGCAGAGCTGTGCACATTTAGGAGACAAGGCTACACCTGGGACTGTGTTATAAACGGATCGCTGCCCGCAGGCAGTATCATTCCTCAAAGGATGGTCATGATGAGTCTATCCACAGGGCAGCCATGGAGACACAGACACAGAACAGACGTGTGGACACCCTGCGGGAAGGAGGGTGGGCCAACTGAGAGAGCAGCACTGACCATGTACACCAAGTGTCAGTCACTCAGTCGTGCCCAACTCTTTGTGACCCCGTGGGCTGTAGCCCACCAGGCTCGTCTCTCCATGAGATTTTCCAGGCAAGGATACTGGAGTGGGTTGCCATTTCCTTCTCCAGGGATCTTCCCAACCCAGGAATTGAACCCAGGTCTCCTGCACTCCAGGCAGATTCTCTACCGACTGAGCTACGAGGGAAACCCACAAGGGAAGCTATGTACACTACCGTAGGTAAAACCAGCAACGCAGCCGGGGGGGCAGCCCCAGGGCAACTGTCCTCCTTTCTGAGTGCCTCCGGGAGCAGAAGGGAATGTGTCAGGACCGTGCACTCACAGGGCTGCTCCCTTCTGCACGCTCCACCTCTGGTTTCCCTTATCCTCCCTTGCATCTCCCCGCCAGCATGAGCTGACTGACTCTCAAACGAAGCGATTCCCAGCAGCTCAGCTCAGGGACAAGTCCTACATGGCTACCTGCAAGATGTAAATAAACCAGTGCCCTCACAGAGACAGACACAGTTCTGCTTCTTTTAGGATGAAACAGCTGAAGATGTGGACAGCCAGTGGGAATTTGCAGTCTGACACAGGGAGCCCCACCCCGCGGCTCTGTGATCAACCTGGAGGGCTGGGCTGGGGTCGGGGGTGGGAGGGGAGTTCAGGAGGGAGGGGACATACGTGTGCCTCTGGCTGATTCATGCTATTGTATGGCAGAAACCAGCACAGCCTTGTAAAGCAATCATCCTTCAAGTAAAAATAAACAAGCTGAATCCTTCCTTTAAAGATACCTGGAATCACTAAATATGACTAAATCACTGAATATTACTGGACTGAATTCACCTTGCTTTATTAGGACATGCAAAGGGCATAGCTCGAGGCAAAGAAGGGTAGGTCCCCATCCAGTGTCTTGGTCACCAGGCAGCTCTTGGAATTGGACAGGAAGACAGTGGAGTTGTACTGAAGCGAAGGTGACTTTGAACTAACTAATCAGATGGTGGAGATGGAAAAGGAAGACGTTAGGGAAACTCTGGAAACAGTACTTGCAGAGCATGAACCCTGAGGCCTGTTTAAGAAAAGCCAGTGATAGACTATATCGGTTCCAGCCCTTTGAAGGAGCAACACCTCCATGTTCCTCGTGATTCTAATACAATTCCGTTGTTTACTACGTGAGTGCATTTGCGCTTACTTAATGGAAAAAGACTGTATCAAGTGTTTAAGAAGCACTGATAGTTTGCCTGGGCACTGTGATGCCAAGCAGGAGTGCCTGACCATCACACTGCACGCAGGATGCTGAGTCCAGGGTTCCTGGAGGAGGACGTGGCAGCCACTCCAGCATTCTTGTCTGGGAATCCGCATGGACAGAGGAGCCCGGCAGGCTCCAGTCCAAGGGGCCACAGAAGAGCTGGACGTGACTTAGCAACTGAACAACAGTGTTCTAGTTTTCTTACCATCTGCACAGAAGACATAAAGATCTTCCCATGCTGGAAATGTGCAAAACCAAAGTTCCCCTGGAGCTACTTAAAATGACAAGAAATAAAGTTTATTGAACAAGTACAGGGTGTCAGGCCCAGCATCACTGCTGAAGGGGACACAAGGATGAGAATAAAACACAGACCTGACTCCCTGGCAGGTAGCATCTAATGAAGGGGCCTGGCTCAGAGGGGACTGATTCCACCGAGAGAGAAGAACAGCGCTGTGTGGAGGCACACAGGCCAGTCCTGGGGCGAGGAAGCCTGTGCATGGGCCACATGGCTTTGTGCAACAGGCAGGTTTCTTTAAAAAAAAAAAATATTGAAGTATAGTTAATTTATAATGTTATGTTAGTTTCTGGTGTACAGCAAAATGATTCGGTTATATATATTCTTGTTCATATTCTTCTCCATTTTGGTTTATTACAGGATATTGAATACAGCTCCCTGTGGGTAGGTTTTTGATGGGTAATGTTAAAGGGAAGGTCAAGCCACACTTACCATGTGTCCCTTCAGAGTGAAGGTTGTTTCCGGCCAAGAGTGAGAAGGTGAAGGCAGAGAGGAATGAAACTGGAGATGTTAGGCGTCTCTAGAAATATTTCAGGTGACGGATTATGAGTGCAGCAGCAAAAGAAGCCGAAAACATGGTTTAAGAGATACTTTGTAGATAGCATCAGTGAACGCTGGTAAAAGTGAAGTCCGGAAAAGTCAAAGATGATTCAGAACCTTGTGGCCAGGTGCCTGGGAGATGGCCACTGAGCATCTGCACTTTTCACAATGAAGGCTGAATGCTACAGAGGACTTTCACCCAGCATTTGTTGGAAGAGACATGTTTTGGAGAAAATAAATTAAATTCAGTTTCAGATACGTGTTTGGAAATCAGGATGCTTCCATGGTGGCCCCACAGCAGTAGAGAATGAGATCTGAAGCTTAGGAAGGAGGTGAGGTCTGTGGGGTGGGGGTGCAGCATAGGGGAGGAGATAAGAGGAAGAGGTAAAAAATTCACCTGCAGGGCGAGAGACCTGGTTTCAATCCCTGGGCCGGGAACATCCCCAGCAGAAAGGAATGGCTACCCATTCCAGTATTCTTGCCTGGAGAATCCCATGGACAGAGAAGCCTGGAGGGTTATAGGCCATGGGGTCACAAAGAATCGAACGTGACTGACAAACATTCAGTTCAGTTAAGTTCAATCACTCAGTCACGTCCTACTCTTTGCGACCCCATGAATCGCAGCACGCCAGGCCCTCCTATCCATCACCAACTCCCGGAGTTTACTCAAACACATGTCCATCGAGTCGGTGATGCCATCCAGCCATCTCATCTTCTGTCGTCCCCTTCTCCTCCTGCCCCCAATCCCTCCCAGCATCAGGGTCTTTTCTAATGAGTCAACTCTTCGAATGAGGTGGCCAAAGTATTGGAGTTTCAGCTTCAGCATCAGTCCTCCCAATGAGCACCCAGGACTGATCTCCTTTAGGATGGACCGGTTGGATCTCCTTGCAGTCCAAGGGACTCTCAAGAGTCTTCTCCAATACCACAGTTCAAAAGCAGCAATTTTTTGGTGCTCCGCTTTCTTCACAGTCCAACTCTCACATCCATACATGACCACTGGAAAAACCATAGCCTTCACTAGACAGACCTTTGTTGGCAAAGTAATGTCTCTGCTTTTAATATGCTATCTAGGTTGGTCATAATTTTCCTTCCAAGGAGTAAGCATCTTTTAATTTCATGGCTGCAGTCACCATCTGCATTGATTTTGGAGCCTAAAAAATTAAAGTCTGACACTGTTTCCACTGTTTCCCCATCTATTTGCCATGAAGTGATGGGACCAGATGCCATGATCTTAGTTTTCTGAATGTTGGCTTTAAGCCAACTTTTTCACTCTCCTCTTTCACTTTCATCAAGAGGCTTTTTAGTTCCTCTTCACTTTCTGCCATAAGGGTGGTGTCATCTGCATATCTGAGGTTATTGATATTTCTCCCGGCAATCTTGACTCCAGCTTGTGCTTCTTCCAGCCCAGCATTTCTCATGATGTACTCTGCATATAAGTTAAATAAGCAGGGTGACAATACACAGCCTTGACGTACTCCTTTTCCTATTTGGAACCAGTCCATTGTTCCATGTCCAGTTCTAACTGTTGCTTCCTGACCTGCATATAAGTTTCTCAAGAGGCAGGTCAGATGGTCTGTTATGCCCATCTCTTTCAGAATTTTCCACAATTTATTGTGATCCACACAGCCAAAAGCTTTGGCATAGTCAATAAAGCAGAAATAGATGTTTTTCTGGAACTCTCTTGCTTTTTCGATGATCCAGCGAATATTGGCAATTTGATTTCTGGTTCCTCTGCCTTTTCTAAAACCAGCTTGAACAGCTGGAAGTTCAAGGTTCAGGTATTGCTGAAGCCTGGCTTGGAGAATTTTGAGCATTATTTTACTAGCATGTGAGATGAGTGCAATTGTGCAGTAGTTTGAGCATTCTTTGGGATTGCCTCTCTTTGGGATTGCAATGAAAACTGACCTTTTCCAGTCCTGTGGCCACTGCTGAGTTTTCCAAAGTTGCTGGCATATTATGTGCAGCACTTTCACAGCATCATCCTTTATGATTTGAAATAGCTCAACTGGAATTCCGTCACCTCCACTAGCTTTGTTCGTAGTGATGCTTTCTAAGGCCCACTTGACTTCACATTCCAAGATGTCTGGCTCTAGGTGAGTGCTCACACCATCGTGATTATCTGGGTCATGAAGATCTTTTTTGTACAGTTCTTCTGTGTATTCTTGCCACCTCTTCTTAATATCTTCTGCTTCTGTTAGGTCCATACCATTTCGGTCCTTTATCAAACCCATCTTTGTATGAAATGTTCCCTTGGTATCTCTAATTTTCTTGAAGAGATCTCTAGTCTTTCCCATTCTGTTGTTTTCCTCTATTTCTTTGCACTGATCACTGAGGAAGGCTTTTCTTATCTCTCCTTGCTATTCTTCGGAACTCTGCATTCAAATGGGAATATCTTTCCTTTTCTCCTTTGCTTTTGGCTTCTCTTCTTTTCACAGCTATTTGTAAGGCCTCCTCAGACAACCATTTTGCCTTTTTGCATTTCTTTTCCATGGGGATGGTCTTGATCCCTGTCTCCTGTACAATGTCATGAACCTCCATCCATAGTTCATCAGGCTCTCTATCAGATCTAGTCCCTTAAATCTATTTCTCACTTCCACTGTATAATTTTAAGGGATTTGATTTAGGTCATACTTGAATGGTCTAGTGGTTTTCCCTACTTTCTTCAGTTTAAGTCTGAATTTGGCAATAAGGAGTTCATGATCTGAGCCACAGTCCGCTCCCAGTCTTGTTTTTGCTGACTGTATAGAGCTTCTCCATCTTTGGCTGCAAAGAATATAATCAATCTGATTTCGGTGTTGACTATCTGGTGATGTCCATGTATAGAGTCTTCTCTTGTGTTGTTGGAAGAGGGTGTTTGCTATGACCAGTGTGTTCTCTTGGCAAAACTCTATTAGCTTTGCCCTGCTTCATTCCGTACTCCAAGGCCAAATTGGCCTGTTACTCCAGGTGTTTCTTGACTTCCTACTTTTGCATTCCAGCCCCCTCTAATGAAAAGGACATCTTTTTTGCCTATTACTTCTAAAAGGTCGTGTAGGTCTTGATAGAACTGTTCAACTTCAGCTCTTCAGCATTACTGGTCGGGGCATAGGCTTAGATTACCGTGATATTGAATGGTTTGCCCTGGAAACCAACAGAGATCATTCTGTCGTTTTTGAGATTATATCCAAGTACTGCATTTGGGCTGTTTTGTTGACCATGATGGCTATTCCATTTCTTCTAAGGGATTCCTGCCCACAGTAGTAGATATAGTGGTCATCTGAGTTAAATTCACCCATTCCAGTCCATTTTAGTTCACTGATTCCTGATATGTTGATGTTCACTCTTGCCATATCCTGTTTGATCACTTCCAATTTGCCTTGATTCATGGACCTAACATTCCAGGTTCCTATGGGATATTGCTCTTTACATCATCGGACTCTACTTCCATCACCAGTCACATCCACAACTGGGTGTTGTTTTTGCTTTGGCTCCATCTCTTCATTCTTTCTGGAGTTATTTCTCCACTGAGCTCCAGTAGCATATTGGGCACCTACCGAACTGGGGAGTTCCTCTACGGCACAGAGGAGCTACTCCACGTTCAAGGTCAGGAGGGGCGGCCGTGAGGAGATACCCCACGTCCAAGGTAAGAGAAACCCAACTAAGACGGTAGGTGTTGTGAGAGGGCATCAAAGGGCAGACACTGAAATCATAATCACAGAAAACTAGCCAATCTGATCACAGGACCATAACCTTGTCTAACTCAGTGAAACTAAGCCATGCCGTGTGGGGCCACCCAAGACGGACGGGTCATGGTGGACAGGTCTGACAGAATGTGGTCCACTGGAGAAGGGAATGGTAAACCACTTCAGTATTCTTGCCTTGAGGACCCCATGAACAGTATGAAAAGGCAAAATGACAAACATTATGCATCTCTTAAATGGTTCTGTGATGTAATTGATATTACATAAAGATATGCATCATATATTATACAGTGAGAAAAGCAGATAATAATATAATATGTATAACATCCTTTCTGCAGATGAATACCTACATAGAAAAAAAAATCAAACATCTTTCTCTGTCCAGAAGTAAAAGTAAACATCAGAAATAAGAATGGCCTGAATCCCAGTTCATCAGTATCTGCCCAGTTGTGTGACCTCCAGGAAGCTACCTGTCCTCTTGGCCTCACTATCTCCACCTATAAAATAGGAGATAATTATTTACTACCTCACAAGGTTGTGAGGATAAAATGAGCAAACAGGTCACTTACCAGAATGAGCAGTGTGTAATAAGTAGTACGCATATGTTTGCCATTATCAAAACACGTTATACTTTAAAGGTTTTTTTGAATCTCTACTTATTTTACTTTTCTAAAATGAAATGAGTTATGTTAATTTTTTGAAAAAGCAAAATTATTGATGACAGTCAAAACTAGGAGTTTTTGCATAGGGGCTTGAGAATCTCTTTGTCAGGGACATTCCTTTTAAAATGGTACCCTTGAAGGATTTGGGGAGTGTTTTCATGGCCATTTGAAACTTACCCTCTCTTAAGACATTGCTTTGAAAAGGTCTACTTTGAAACAGCACTTGTGAGTTTCTCTGAATCATGTAGTTATTAGCAATCAAAATTTAACCATTCTGCTTCATCTTTATTAAAATATATTTATTCAAAAATATCAACACAATTTTGAAATTTTGGAGACATCTCTCATATGGTTTCAAATCAGATTTTAAAAAAGATTATAAGCTGGAATATTTTATTAACTCTGGTTGGTTTTTAAGCTATGCCTTGTTTCACTGAGTGTTTTTCTTTCAAAATCCAAAGTTTTCCTTTTTTTCGAATTCATCATAATTGCTACATTCTGATTCAATGGTATATACAGTGCCTAGTGAAATATATGTGTATGGAAGACTTTTCTCTATTAATAAGCATGTATTTCTAAATTTACCCATACTATTTAGCATGGCATTGTTGATAGATTTTGTAATCACAATTTTCTTTCAATGGTTCTTTTAAAATCACTGTAAAATACACCTCTTAGAGATATTACTTAATAGAAAGGAATGCACAGAAACAAGAAATTAGAAACCTCAAGTAATGAATATAAATTATAGAAATTAACAAGCAATTGATCACCTCAGTAAGGAAAAAAACACTATTAACTATGAAAGGATTTGTTTTCAACATAAATTAATATTTTACTTTTCATTCAAGAAAACAGAAATTAAGCTTGTGCCCAGGACTCATGCCTTATTTTTCGAGTAGGGTGAACTGCATCCAATCACGGCAGCCAGCTGCACTGGGAGACTCCTGCGTGGTCGTCTTTCTGTATCTCTAGCCACACGTTTCCTGGTGATTTGGGCAGAAGATATATAAGGTGCTTTTTTGTGGCCATTATTCACATGTACCTAAAATGGATAGATGTAAATACTGACCCATTAGGAAGAGAAGAGAATTCCATGGACAAAGGAGCCTGACAGGCTGCAGTCCATGGGGCTGCAAAGAGTTGGACATGACTTAGCAACTAACACCTTCAGGAAGAGAAGAAATGCAATATGGACTCTATCAGAATCTAAATACAACGTATTCGCTTTTTTGGTTGTTGTTGAGTCTCTAAGTAATGTCAGACTCTTTGCAACACCATGGACTGCAGCACACCAAGCTCCCCTGTCCTTCACTATCTCCCAGAGGTTGCTCAGATTCACGTCCATTAAGTCAGTGATGCCATCCAACCGTCTCATCCTCTGCCACCCGCTTCTCCTCCTGCCTTCAATCGTTTCCAGTATCACGGTCTTTTCCAAGGAGTCAGTTCTTAACATCAAGTGGCCAAAGTATAGGAGCTTCAACTTCAGCATCAGTCCTTCCAAGGAATATTCAGGACTGATTTCCTTTAGGATTGACTGGTTTGATCTCCTTGCAGTCCAAGGGAATCTCAAGAGTCTTCTCCAGCACCACAGTTCAGAAGCAGCAATTCTCTTTTGGTAAGTGCTTCCAAAGCACCCTGGGTCTGGCATCTACCACATTATAATAAATTCATTTATTGTCTGTCTTCCCTGTTGAACTTCAAGGTAACAGCAAGAACAGAGATTGTGTCTTATCACATTGGTGGCACTAAAGGTAAAAAACCTGCCTACCAAAGCAAGAGATGTAAGAGATACAGGTTCTATCCCTGGGTCAGGAAGATCCCCTGGAGGAGGGCACGGAAACCCACTCCAGTATTCTTGATTGGAGAATCCCATGGTCAGAGCAGCCTGGTGAGCTACAGTCCATAAGGTCGCAGAGAGTCAGACACGGCTGAAGTGACTTAGCACACACATGCCTGTTACTTGATCCAGTGCTGGAGACACCACTTTGCCAGCAGCCCTCAAGGCTTACTTAGAATCTGAGGCTGAGATCCACTGCCAAGGAGACTGGAACCAATCTTGCCAAAATACCACATGCTTTGTATCATTTCACATAGGAGCAAAAGTGGGGGAAGTGAAGACAAAAAGGCCAGAAAATCACATTTCTCTTCACATTTTATTTCCAGCATTTCTTGGTTGTTGGGAAATCTTTCTGAATCAAAGTGGAAGAAACCAATTAAAAGATCTCATTTAAAGATTCAATTTCTCCCAGGAGAACACCAAGCTGATCGCCAAAGGTCGCTGTTTCAGCACTTCATCGGCACCTTTTTTTTAATCCTCCTGCAGCTGACTTTATTTTATCATTTTCAATACCTATTTAAGTAATTCAGCCCACTCAATTATTCTTTAACAAATTTTTTATCGATGACCTCTCAAAGTATGGTACGCGGGTTGCCTGCTATTAGCTTAATGTCGAACAATTAATATCTTCTCGGTATTCGCTCTCCATTCAACAAGTAACACTGGTAAGGGCCAACCTATCTTTTAAAGGTAAACCTTGCCCAGTTCAACACAAGAATGAAATCACTCCAGATCTATTATTTCTCGGAACAGAATACTCCCATTTGCATAAAATATTCTTCCTTTGACAAGTTGCCAGGAAGAAACACCTCATAGCCATTCTTCACAGAGCTATTTCTATGGTGTTAAGAATAGGAGAAATTGCCATGGTGGCCTTAACACTATTATCCTCCCCGCTTGGCCCTCCTGGCCCGTCCTGATTTACAGTATCCTTCCTCTCTGAGAGCTCTGTCACCGAAACGCCCAGATAATGGACACAGGGGAGCCTCCTCCATAATGCAATTTCACACTAAGGAAACTGGTTCATAGGTTGCAGTATTGGGGTCAAATGCAGAGCCTATAACCCTTGGGTTGGTTGAGAAATAATGGCTGGAGTCAAAATTTAAATAAAATTTAAATCTGCACAAGTCAAATGATCTACAAGCCTTAGAGACAAGCAGAGTAGTAGACCAATAACATGATTATACACCAAGGGAAAAACTGTTGCTGCTCTCAGGGGAGCATGATGATGTTAGAAATCATACAGCTTGTAGAAAAACGGATGCTTTTCTTTAAAACCTAAGTGTGCAAGATAATGCTTCTAAACAGAAGAGTTCTGGTCCAGGAGGAAATGGGAGAGTGAACCGTTTAGGGATAAAAACTTCCTCTGTCAACAGGCAAAGGTGATGGTTAATTTTCTGTGTCAACTTGACGAGGCCAAGCGTGTGCATGCTTGCTAGGATGCTTCAGTCCTGTCTGACTCTTTGCGAACCTGTGGACTGTGGCCCACCAGGCTCCTCTGTCCATGGATTCTCCAGGCAAGAATACTGGAGTGGGTTGCCATTTCCTTCTCCAGGGGATCTTCCCAACCCAAGGATGAAACCCACATCTCTCATGTCTTCTGCTTTGGGGGGTGAATTCTTTACTACTAGTGCCCCCTGGGAGACTAGGCCACAGAGGCATTCAAACAGCACATTGATTGTGCCTGCGAGGGTGGTTCTGAATGAGATCAACCTCTGAATCATAGACTGTATTAGGCAGATTGTCCTCTATAATGTGGGTGGGCCTCATCCAATCAAATGAGTCCTGGGTAAATCAAAAAGCTGACCTTCCCCAAGCAAAGCGAATTTCTCCGGCCTGATCCCCTTCAGACTGGAAATCAGCTTTTTTTTCTGAACTCAAGCTGAAACACCCACTCCTTAGGCACTGGGCATTTGGATTAACTCTGCTGGGTCTCCAGGTGCCACCCACAGTTCCTGGGCCTCGTCATTCTCTGTGATCACATGAGTCATTTCCTGGTAATGACTCTCTTGATGGATAGATAGCTATGCATCTATTCACCTGTATGTCCATACGTTACATATATGCTTCTATGTACGTGTACATGGTAGACCCTTGAACAGCACAGGGGACTGGACTGTCAACCCACTTGCAGTCAAAAATCTGTGTATAACTTTACAGTCACCCCTCTGAATCAGCGGTCCCAAATCCAAGCTCTCAAATCCACTGTTGTGCATCCTCAGACTCAACCAATGTTGGATCCTGCAGTAGCACAGTACTTGTTTATTGTTTTTATTGAAAAAAATCCACATATAAGTGGGCCTCTGCAGTTCAAACCCACACTGTTCAAGGCTCAGCTGTGTGTGTGTGCACATGCACGCGAGTGTGTGCATGCGTGTGTGCGTGCATGCACGTGTGTGTGCGCATGCAGGCGTGTGTGTACGTTCATGTGTGTGCGCGCATGCATGCGCGTGTGCATGCATGCACGTGTGTATGTGCACATGTGTGTGCGTGCACATGTGTGTGCATGAGTGCATGCACGCGTGCGTGTGTCCCCATCCTGTTGGTTCTGCTTCTCTGGAGAACTCCAGCCTGCACAGCGGCAGGGCTGGGGAGAAAGCTCAGACCAGTTTCACGTCCAAGTGTAGATGAGCCATCCTGTGCACCGTGGGGTGAGAGGCATCACTCAGCGAAGAACCAGGGTCAGTCCTCAGGGCTCCCGACGGTGTGAGCAGCAGTGCTATGTGGTCACTATCCAAATGACATCCCCAAGGCACAGATACTCTTCAGATTTTCCATGCCTCCCAACTGGCTTGGCTGTGTTTGCAGCTGTCGTTTGAGCACGTGTCTGGCAAGTTCACTTCTGAAGGAACCAGTCAGAGAGCCAGCAGGACAGAGCCCAGAACGCTGTCTTTCCCTTGAAGGCACTTGCCCTCATTCTCACTCAGGCTCTTTAATTTTGGAGATTAAAATATGGGGGATACTTGTGTCATTGGTTTCCTAAAATAAACCTGTCATTTTCAATTACTCAGTCATGAGTGACAGCTTTAAGAAAGAGTAAAAGCAAAATTTCAAGTCCCAAATTTCAAGCCATGGTTGGCTTTCTGCTTTCTCCCATGTGGGGCAGGTGGTTCTCAATTTACAAATGGGACAAGGGTCGATGTTATATCAACCAGCTGACCTTGAAATTCCAGCCCTTGTTTATCTTCTAGGGGCCCTCAACTTGGATGTATCAGAAAGCTCTGGAAGACAGGTTCAACATCTGTAAAGGGGGCGTGGGTTACTTTCCTGGGACTGTGGTGCCCAGTACAGCAGTCTGGGTGGCTCAGACAACGGAAGTTCACTCCCTCTCTTCCGGAGGCTGGAAGTCCAAAGTCACGGTGTCAGCAGGGTTTGTTCCTTCTGGAGATGCTGCAGGTGAACGTGACCCAGGCCTCTCTTCCATCATCAGGTGGCAGCCGGCCATCCTTGGTGTGTAGCTCTTTTTGATCTCTGCCTCTGTCAGCACAGAGCTGTCCTCCCCCTGTGTCCCTACACACGTGTCTCTCCCCCTTTTCTTTTAAGGATACCAGTCGTATTGGATCAGGACCCACACTAACCCAGTGTGACTTCAAATTAACTAATTATATCTGCAGACACTCTACGCCTGCACCTGCTCACCCATATTGCACAGATCATTGCTCTGCAACCTCTGAACAAACAGGTGAGGAAGGAACGGATAGCAGTCGTTATTTTGTAGGATGTTCATGCAATGCCCAAGACCCAGGTTAGATCTCTGAACTGGGAAGATACGCTGAAGAAAGGAACGGCTACCCACTCCAGTATTCTTGCTTGGAGAATTCCATGGACAGAGGAGCCTGGCGGGCTACCATCCATGGGGTCGCAAAGAGTCAGACACAACTGAGCAACTAGCACTTTCTTTTTCTCATCAAATATATGTCAGTCCATTTGGGTCACCATATTAGAGAGGTCTCTAGTGACAAATCAGCTATCATGGCCCCTTGCCTACAAGACTCTCTCCCTACCCCACTTGCTACCACCTGACATAGTGTATGGCCGGGCATATAAAGTCATATGTACAGTCATGGGGTACAAATGGCCTTGCACAGTGGGAAACTTGGGGCACCAATGCTCCACCCTGCTGAGAATCCACCTGTAACTTAGAGTCAGCCCTCTGGCTGCACAGTTCGGTATCTGCAGACTCAACCAACCTCACATCTTGTATGACTGTTATATTCACTATTGAAAAAAATCACCTGTCAGTGGACCAGTGCAGTTTAGACCCATGTCATTCAAGGCTCCATTGTATTTGGTTTAACTTACGGTTTTTCTTCCCATGAGGCCTGAGATTTTTATCTCTTTGGCTCAGTGCTCTATCCCTGGCACCTCAGATGGGATGAATAAATAAACAAATGAACAAATGAATGAAGAAAGGATAGTTTGCAAAGCAGAGACTTCAACTGAACCACCTGTCACAACAGATCTAGGACCCATACCCAGGCTTTCCAGACCCGGCTCCCGCACTCCGTGAGCAGCTCTGTCCTTCCGCTTTGCAGCCCAGCTGTCTCTCACGCTAACCCTCCCCTCCCAGCCCTGCCACGCTCAGTCATGTCTGACTCTTTCTGACCCCATGCACTGTAGCCCACCAGGCTCTTCTGTCCATGGGATTCTCCAGGCAAGAACACTGGTGTAGGTTGCCATTTCCTCCTCCGGTGGATCTTCCTGATGCAGGGATCAAACCTGTATCTTCTGCTGAGGATTTAGAATTCTGGGCAAAGAACAGCTGCTCCAGGATTGAGACTTGGCTTTCTGTTTTCCGTGCTTACCTCTGCGCCCAAAGCACTGCTGCAGATAAAACCACTCCCTTTCTAGAACCAATCTTTCTCAGGGTTAAAAATAAAAACAGACTTATTGTCTGGGACAGCTGACATTGTTTATCCAAATGCTTTGTGAAATGTCAGAAAACATACGCACAGTCTAATGCCAGAGTGGGAAAAGATCTGGGAGATTATTTTAGTCCAAAACCCTAGTTTAGCTTATATGATGTGTGTGGTCCTTCCTGCTACCTGAAACACTGATGAATATTTGATGCACATTTTATATTTTCTTTTTCTCAAATTTATAAGACTTTTTCATTTTCTGAAAGAACTAGGAAAAACTCCTCTGCATTCAAGATAGGCTAGATGTCTTTGTACTTCCCACATCAGTTATTAAAGTAAAATGCTGGATGATTTCTTGGTCATTTACTGTCCAGAGAAACCTGTGTTTCAAGTAGCTTGATTTCTTTTGCGTTTTCGTTTTTTTCTTTTTTTAGATTCAGGAATACAGACCTTTGTTACTCTGTTGACCAAATACAATATTAGGAATAACTCTACACAAACATCTGTCTTTACAAAGAGCCTCCTGTAATGAAGTATGATGGGGAAGCACCCAGAAATTCTGGGGACAGAGGTTCTATCCTCAATATTAGGAGAGGGACAGACTATACTTGCATAGGGAGCCCTAGAAATTGATTGAAAAATGTCCCCTAAGAAGAAAGAATCTAAGTCACTTAGAAATGCAGCCAAGTGCCATGGATATTACCAGTTCAGTTCTCCTCTCAAGAGTAGCGTCTTGTGATACCCATGCAGCAGAGGGAGGGGGGCACATCCTATGAAATATTCTGGCACTCTGTCCTGTGGGCTTCCCAGGAGGCTCAGATGGTAAAGAAGCTGCCAACACAGGAGTCACAAGTTCAATTCCTAGGTTGGGAAGATGCCCTGGAGAAGAAAATGGCAATATCCTCCAGTATTTTTGCCTGGGAAATCCCATGGACAGAGGAGCCTGGTGGGCTACAGTCCATGGGGTCGCAAAGAGTTGGACACAACTGAGCACGCACATGTGCACACTCTGTGTCCTGTGGAGAAGGGTGCAGAACCACATAGGGACACGCACACACGGATGCAAACACACACCAAGTGTGCCCTTTGGGAGCTTGCCTTGAATCCACACACTCCTTTCTGCTGCCCAAGGGTTCAGGTGAGAACAACCTACCCTGGGGTCCACAGACTGGGCGACTCATCGCGGCTTCTCAGTGCAGGCAGCGTCAGGAAGGGATGGGGGATGGGGACTCTAGATGAGAGCTGAGGTCTCAACACAAGCCTTGGAAGGCCAGTGAGGCAGAGGCATTGCCAGATTTGTTGTTAGAAACATTTGGATTCTCTATTTAATATCTGGAGCTCAGTGTCCCTGCCATCTCGTGCACTAGAGCAGCAGAGATTCCAACAGACGGGAGGGTGGGTCAGTCCCTTTTAAAAATCTGGCCGGCTTGGCTATCAATGCCTGGCAAGCCGGAGCTGTTCCTGGGAGCCAGGCCCAGGTCCAGCCTGCATCCATCCACACTGCTGTCTGCCAGCCAGTTAGCAGGCACTGAGGAGCCAGGATTTAAGTGCAGTCTGTTTGCCCACGATGAGTCCTGGACCACAGGCTGCACCCTCGAGCCTCTCTTGGAGAATTAAATTACCTGCTAACCATCTAAAGTGGTCCTGGGAAAACCGGGGTCCCCGCTTTCATTTCCAAAAGACAGGAGGGGACGGAGGGGACCGGAAAGGGCAGGCGCTGGAAATGGAGGGCAGAGGGCTCTTGGAAAGCGGGGTCTGCTTGGCACCCGGCCTGGCCCTGGGGGTCCCGCAGCTAGTGCGGTCCTGGCAAGCGCTTCTGGCAGGAGCAGCTCCTTCCAGGGCGGGCGGAGTAAACCTGTCGTTACTATGGCAACTAGTCTCCCTGGTTACCTGGAGGGGATGAGTCCTCAGAGAGAGGAACGAGGAGCAGCTGAAGCAGCATGTGAATGCCAGGCCCTGGACATGGAGGCTGGGAGGAGAGACACCTCCAACAGAATGCCCTGCTTGGGAAGCGTGGGGAGGCCTGCCCTCCAGCCCAGCCTACACCTGGTCAGGGTGCGGCTGGGGGTACAGCTCCTGAGGTCAGGGGTGTGGTTCCACGTTGCAGGAGACCCGCCCTCCAGCGCAGCCCTGGGGACCAGCTCTGACTCGTGAAGCTGGTTTCCAGGAACTTAGGAAGCTTTACTGGAAAGATTCCTTAGGGGCAATTCGGGCCTGAACATCCCAGGACAAGGCTGGGGATTGAACGTGATTCAGAGAGATCTGGAGAAGGAAATGGCAACCCACTCCAGTATTCTTGCTTGGAGAATCCCATGGACAGAGGAGCCTGGTGGGCTTCAGTCCACAGGGTCGCAAAGAGTCAGACACGACTGAGTGACTACACTTTCTTTCTTTCTTTCAGAGAGATCTAGAGAAATGGACCACTGTGAGGAGAACAGAGGACCCATCCCCTTCCCCAGGAGGCAGAGTAGGATCTGGAGGATCCAGGCGAGGTGAACCTCACAGGTCCAGGACTAAACCTTCAGAGTCTCAGCTTCCCATGTGCGTTTGCACCTCTCAGCCTCTGCTGGTCTTTCTCTGTCTATCTCTCTGCACAGATGTAACCCCAGACACACGCCTTCCCTCTGTATGACACACAGAGGGAAGACACACACCTTTCCTCCATACAGGAAACTGTACAACTCAGTTTCCTCTTATTGCAAATGCTGAAGGAACCAGGAAGCCAGCATTAGAAGATTTGAGAAGGACCACTTTAGACTTTACCAGTTTTGTTATTGTTGTTCAGTGGCCCGGTTATGTCTGACTCTTTGTGACCCCATGGACTGCAGCAGGCCAGGCTTCCCTGTCCTTCGCCATCTCCCGCAGTTTGCTCAAACCCATGTCCATTGAGTCAGTGGTGCCATCCAACCATCTCATCCTCTGTCACCCCCTTCTTCTCCGGCCCTCAATCTTTTCCAGCATCAGGGTCTTTTCCAATGAGTCGATTCTTCGCATCAGGTAGCCAAAGTATTGGAGTTTCAGCCTTAGCATCTGTCCTTCCAAAGAATATTCCAGGTTGATTTCCTTTAGGATTTGCCAATTAGTTCCTGTTATTTAAAAGGGGGAAGGGGGGTGGGGGAAGAAACAGAATAGCTCATGCATGGCCCGGAAACACGGCCTCTGGACGATTTTCCTGTTGGAGGACCAGCTTGGCTTCATCAGGCGGCAAGGGATGAAGCAGCGGAGAGGAGGTGGGGAGTTGCTGTGGACTTGATTTCCCAGGAAAACATGTTTCTAAGTAGATTGCATTAAAGGCTCTCCTTGGAACTTAAACCCCTGCAGACTTTGGTTCCCCACCTCCATCAGCTGCTTCCCTCCCCATAGCAGGAAAACTTTCAGGACATAGAGAGGGGTTCCTACTCACCTCCTGGGGAAGTCTTCCTGTGTCTGGCTCCCAGTGGGGCAGCTCTGGGACTCATTTGCTCCTTAACATTGTTGTTGGGAAGATTATCTGTGGCTCTCAGTCCATTCCCACGACCCTCTGAACTGCCAAACTCGCCCACAGAGCAGACAGTGGTCTGGACGGCTCCCAAGGCCAGGCAGCCAAGCCTTGACGGTCCATGTGCTGGGACAGAGGACCACGCGTGTTCTACACACCATGTGCCCCCAGCAAGGCTGGTGGGACGGCAAGGAGCCTGTACCACTGCTGCCCTGGGAAGCGCATCCCGGGCGCCAGGGCCCTGCCAGGGCAGCTCAGGGGCCTGAAGGAGCCAGGCCTCCTCACACTTTGGCTCAGGGGCTCCTTTCAGGAGAGCTCCCCAGGCACTGCTGGCAGTAAAGAACTCGCCTGCGAGGCAGGAAACGTCAGAGACGTAGATCAGATCCCTGGATCGGGACAATCCCCTGGAGGAATAACACTGGCAACCCACCCCAGAATTCTTGCCTGGAGAACCCCATGGACAGAGGAGCCTGAAGGGCTACAGTCCACAGGGTCGGACACATTTGAAATGACTTAGCACAGCATAGCACACATCCCTTTCAGGGGTAGGTAGCACACGTATCTTTGGGGAAACTCCAGGAATGGTGTCCTATGTATGCACTATTTCTCTGTGGCCTCTGAGAAGGCTAGGAAGAACCTAGAATGTGCCTTAAGGACCAAATCCTCTGGTTTAGCAAAGTCAAAATAGTGCAAATGACCCTGCTTCTATGTAAAACTCTGAAACCTCCCACATGGTCCCTTCCACAGAGGAGATCCATCATGAAGGTTTATAAAAAGACCTGGAGAAAACATTACTCATCAATGCTAAATATAATAAAGGATTGGAATAACAATGTCAAGGTAAATATAAAATTAAAAACTCCATGCATTTGTCTGTGTATTAGTAATAACCTTATGGGCTGTGTGTCTGCTGGCAGGAAGAAGCACCCACATTATCCAGTGTTCCTTTGGGGTCATTTGAACACTGGACACAACTGAGGTTGGAAAGTCATTCAAGAGGCCTTCTTATCCAGTGATACTGTATTACACAGACTTCCGGGAAGCGACTTCTGGGAAGTCTGCTTACAGGTGCCTTTGAGACTGTCTCCTGGGCCATCAGGGTACTAATAAAATAAAACAGGATCTGTATCCCCTACTCTTGGAGGCCCTGCAGGGGTAAACGTGAATGACTCTTTGGGGCCAAATTCCTTCAACAAGTTGCCAAGTGTAAAGCAAAAAGAAAAGTGAAGAGAGGTGAATTCCCCTGCAAACTTTAATGTATGCACACAGAAGCAATTTCTAGGTCTAACTGAAAAGCTTTCTTTGTTGTTAACCATCTCAGATGCACAAAATAAAGACCCCAGCCAGACAACGCCACCCACCATGCAGCGAAGATAAAGGTTAAGGTCCTTTGCTCACATAAGGCAGAACAAAAGAAAAACACCAGCCCCTGGATCCCAGGTGTCTCAGGAAACAGGGATGCGGTATCATTGGCTGCCTGACTTGGATTTAGAATTTGGGTACATACACCCCATGGACTCAGATCAGGGCAGAAAAACCAGCAGAGAGAACACGGATCCTGAGTCTTCTAAATAAACCAGTCTAAAATGGATGTATCCCCTAAGAGCTCACGGGCCTAATTAAGATTTTTTGAACCTGATCAAACGTTAATTACTCTGCACAAACTGAGCAAACATATAGATGTCACATCCTATGAATGTTTCTTTCAATTGCTGTCCTGGGAAGACAGATAGAAATGAAAATAGCACCTCATTAAGTAGACCACACATCTCCCCGGCCCTGGCTCTCCTGGGTGCTCTGTCTTTGCTGACCATCGTGTTTCCCTTTACAGTCAACCAGGTAGTATATTATAATTTCAGGGACTAATATTTATTGAACACTTACTCTTGTCAGGCTCTTTGCCTTTGGTCCTCTGTTGGATCTGTCAATAAAATTACAAGATGGATTTCAGCATTTGCATTTTATGGGCACTTGTACCCAGAGAGGCCGAGCATGTGTCCTGAGTGACACAGCTCATATATGGAGGGGCTCCAACAAAACCCAAGTCTGTCTGACCGTAAAGGCCGCATGGGCTCCTGCCCCTGAGGGCCACCCCCCCTCCCCACAGAGGAAGGAGGGCAGCCTTGCTGCTCCCATGCTGGTCTGGAATACACTGGCCACCGGGCTTGCCTAACTGCAGAACAGAGAAGGGTCTGTGTGTTTCCACCTCACTTCCAACCTCTGTCCTCCTGCTCAGCCACATGTTTTCCCCGTGAGTGTCCGTGTGAGTGGGAGGCTAGGGGCTTACACGCCTCCAGACTGAGCCCTGGAAATACACAGAGAGATGTTCACAGAATTGTTCCTGATACTCCTTTAACAGATCTAGAGGGTTAATCCAGGAGAGGAGTCAGTCTGAACGGCAGAGTCCTTTGCCCCCACGCATGGCCGTTCCACTGCTGAGGGGCACGGGGACTCTGTCCCGCCTACGTACCTGAATGTTTTCCTTGTCTTCTCAGGAATGAAATCCCCTATTAAAGTCCTTTGAAGGGCCACCCCCACTTTCTTCTCTCCTGCTTTGCGGGCTGATCATGAGCTCTACTGTCGTCCAGGACTCGCCCTGGAGCCCAGCTCTCAGCATCCCAAGGTCCTGGAACAGAGAGAACTGCTGGCAGGCAGTCAGCTCCTCCAGAAACGGCAACTGACAGGTCCGGTCACCTGGTCATCCTTGGATCCAGCAGATCGTACTTAGGATGGACACCCGCTGAGTTAATAAACACCCCCTGCATCCCCAGGTCTACACGTCTAAGTTTCACGCAGTGTTCATCACCCTTCACCTGCTCTTTTGGGGTCTATCTACTCTTGTTTTAGAACACACAGTTCTAATAAGATGGAATTTGGTTTTCTCATCCCCAGTATCTGAAAAACAACAAGTTGGAAGGGAGGAGGATGTATCTTCATTGACTAGTATGCAGTCATTGGTGAGAAGGGAACCTGAAAACAGGATTATAAGGAGGCAGACATGAAAATAGAAACAGCTAGCACTGCAAAAGCAGGCAGGAAAAACCATGTGAGACCCTCTACAGTCCTGCAGGAGTGAGGCATTGCATTGTTGAAGAGCTGACATACATGAGGAGCTGGAGTCTTAAAAGAAGGCTACAGTTGGTTCCCCAGTCTTTCTTTCAGCAGGAGGGAAGTGTGTGATGGTTGAGGGAAAATGCTAGAAATTTTCCAAGTGCTGGCATGCAGAGTGATGTCTCTGTTATGGGAAAGTAACTTACAGGGAATCCCTCATTGCCTCACCATCTTCCTCTTGAGAGAAGCAGCTGGAGGCTGCTCTGCTCTGAAATGGGTGGGATGGGAGATGCTGGACTCGGCCACCCCTCCTCATGGACACTTACTAGGAGACTAGAAATGACCGTTCTTGGGGACCTGATCTGCTCACTGTGGTTTGGTTTTCATTCTGCACTGCAGACACTTTCTCTAAGCCTCATTATAAATTATTTATTTGGCAAAGAAAGGATCACTTCCTTCTCACATGAAAATAATCAAAGGAAGCACACAAGTATGTATTTATGTTTGGTAAGCCTGAATCATTTATGCAGCTGCTGCTGCTGCTAAGTCGCTTCAGTCGTGTTCGACTCTGCGTGACCCCATAGACGGCAGCCCACCAGGCTCCGCCATCCCTGGGATTCTCCAGGCAAGAACACTGGAGTGGGATGCCATTTCCTTCTCCAATGCAGGAAAGTGAAAAGTGAAAGTGAAGTCGCTCAATCATGTCCGACTTCATGTCAAATTGTGATGCTGTAAATAGAAAGAGTCATAGCACTCATCTGTCTCTGTTGGGCTTGACCTTGTGCTGAGCGTGGACACACATTATCTCAGTTAAAACTCACAGCCTCCTTGGAAGGATTGAACTGTTATTATCCCCATTTTGCAGATGATAAAACCTTTGGAGGCTCTAGGCAAATCCTCATTGTTATCGGTTATGGAACGAGGAGGATAATGCCTTCAACTCATCTTAGCCGCATCCTGTACTAGACTTTGGGTGAGTTACCTGAATCTCTGGGCCTCAGTTTCCTCATCTGCATCCTTCTCTTCACAGTTGTTTTTGCTGCCTAATCATAACAGTCATCACGTCTGCAAGCAAATACTTTTGGTCTTCATTTCCCTCAAGGATCTCTCTCAGGTAATTATGTGATCTCTGTAGGATTTTCTTTCAATGAGCCTACCATGTTATCATCCTTGTGGTTTTTCTAGGGTGACGTTAACAATTAATGCTACATTAATTGGAAGTTAATTGTTACATAATTTGGAAGTTAACAATTAATTGTCAACTGCCAAATTCTCTTTATAAATGTCTTTGTGTAAGATTTCAGTAATTCTCCAATATCACATGTATTGATTTCTAGTAGTTGCACATATTTTTCTATTTTTGCAATTTTTCTTTACAATTCAGTTGTATTTTCTTTGCATTGTATTATCTGAATCTATTAGTGGGTCATCATCGACTCAATGGAAATGAACAATCCATTGCATTAGACAATGGCAACTAATTTATAAGTGACCGACTCATTAATGAAGATCTTCCTGCTTTGATGACTTCTGCTTTGATGTTCAGCTTGCATGTCTGGGCACTGGATGATCAAGTGTGGACCAGGAGCTTTCTCTTCTCTGTGCCCCTGGCTAGCAAGATCCTCCAACTTCCTACACGATGCTCCATGCTTTCCTGTCTCCATCCTTGCTCAGTTTTTCCACCAGGAATGCCCTAACCTATTTCTCATATGTTATTTTTTCCATATAGTGTTTCTTAAACCTTCTAATCAGATTTATAGTAGCTTTCTTGCTCACTTACTTTTTCATTCTTGCTTTCCTTTATCCTCTGTAACATAAAATCAAATATAAGTGCTTTAATGTGGTACAAAAGAAGTCGTATTTGTTCCATGTGGCTGACCTTTTCCATCACTGTCTGATATTTGATACTCCAATAAAAGCATAAGCCTCCTTAAAGAGACTCCAAAAAGTGCTACAACTTTGTGCCTGCACATTTATGACCTCTTACACTTTGTCTATTCACAAGCTGACACAGACATGTGCACACAGACATCACCCACTGTTTCTGCTTGACTAATTCGTCTGGTGAGTGTTTCTCACACCGTCACCGGCTTGGATGCTCTAAACTCCACACCTGTATTACCGTAATTCCTCACGACGACCGCATTACCGCTACATACCGAAATGAATTCTCATGATTTGCGGCGTGTTGGTCTCTCCACCACGACTTTAACTTCCTTGGGCGGGGAAAATACTGGAGCGTGCCTTTCCTTAAATCTCAGACACCCAGTAGAGCATGATGTATAGCAAGTGGTTTCTAAGATTAGTTGAATTAAGTAATGAATATGTATGAGCTTTTTGTTATAATTATGTTGATATAATTATGTTTAGTTGCAAACTCCTAAAAGGCAGAGACTGTACTCAATTAGCTCAGTGAGCGATACTCCCGGGTGAGGAAAAGTCCGTGTGCGTCACCATACCCTCTGCCCTTGCTCTTCCTCCTGTCTCTCCTGCTTGCATAACCCTGGGCAGATCACCGAGCTGTGAAGCACTCCATTGTCTGTAAAGTGAGAGGACTGAGCTGGCTGGTCCACAGGAACCCTCCAACTCAATAATGCCGTGAATCATTAGACAATATGTGTTTTACTGAGCATGAACTTTCCTTTACAATCACTTAACTTTTTTTTTTTTACTTTTATATACACAGCAATACATTGTTTGAGCCTGTATTTTACATTCAAGAGTAATCTTACATGTGTCAACATCTTTCTAGTATAACATTTTAATCCGGTGATCATTTTACTTGACTGATAAAGTGGATTCACCATCTTGGGTTGAGAAGTTTGAGATGCTTGTAAGGCAATGATTTATTTGGGGCACTGGGTTCCTTTCTTCTCAAATAGAACTTTTAAACTATTTTTGTCAGATTGATCTCTTAAAATGCTTAAGTGTGACTACAATGTAGAAAGATGAAATGGTCCTCACCATAGAAAGGAAAAATTAAAGCACAACAGTTTCAAAATAGAGGTAACAGAGAATAGAAAGGCCTTCAGGAAAGGCCATTCCTTCTAGTTGCTGCAGGACTCTCACAAGAACAAACTCTTCCTCTTATGCGCATGTGCTTCACTTCAGTCCTGTCCAACTCTGTGACCCTATGGACTGTAGCCCACCAGGCTCCTCTGTCCATGAGGATTCTCCAGGCAAGAATACTAGACTGGGTTGCCATTTCCTACTCCAGGAGATCTTCCCAACCCAGAGATCAAACCCACGTCTCTTATATCTCCTGCATTGGCAGGTGGGTTCTCTTCCACTAGCACCACCTGGGAAGCCCTCTTATATGCACACATGAGTTCAACAGGAAACTATCACAGATGAAACCACTTTTATTGTTTATCTGGTATAGACACAGCTTTGGCAGATGTTATAAAAACTGTTCACCTTGAAGAAACAATATTTTCTGGAAGAAAATGTCAGTTTTGTGCTAGCATCTGAGTATACCAACGTATGGCATTTCATGTTACATAAATTCATTAGTATTATTTGGTGAAAAGAATGTAGTTTTCAGGAAATGAAACCAATCTGCAAGTGAGAAATTCAGCCTTATAAGAAGCAAAAGCAAGAGCAAGGAGTTCTGACTGCCACAGGAGACTTTAGAGCAGGTGAGGAGGTGTCTCAGGTGACGTACAGTCATACGATCATGTAGAGGCACCCAAGAAAAAGCTGAAAAGGTCAGAGATTTGGCTGATCCAAATACATGATTAACTGTGAGAGTGATGGCTGAAGAGTTAAATTTAGACCAAGAGACAGATGCTCGCGTTCTGAAAGAAAACTTGAACATGAGGAAAGTTTCTGTGAAGACTGTGCCAAGTGCTTTGAGTGATGAACAGAAACAGCAAAGTCCTGACATTTGTTCTGATCTTTCAGAGGGAGCTGGGTGAAATAATGCTTCAGGAGGAAAAGCATAACCAGAAATGAACCAAGGAACAAGAGAACTGAGACTCAAGGCATGGAGAGTCCTCAGTGGACACATCACATCCCTAATATACCCCATCAAGGAAATCCTTCATCAAGTTGCCTTTTATTTCATCAGTACTCAGTTGCTGAGCACCCACTAGGTATACAGAATTATGTTGAGCATATCAAGAGCTATAAATATGCAGAGACATCATTTTTGCCTTTCAATTCTTTATAACACATTGAAGGGAAGGTTAAGACAAGCACAAGAATCTTGATAAATATCATGATAGGAGGCAGGAATGCTGAGTGGTGAAGACTAGCACAGCCTAGCACTTTTATGAGGTACCTACAGCTGATTTTTTTTTTGTGGGGGGCGGGTAGTGGGAGGGCTTCCCAGGTGACTCAGTGATAAAGAATCTGTCTACCAACCCAGGAGATTCAGGTTCACTCCCTGGGTTGGGAAGATCCGCTGGAGTAGGAAATAGCATCCTGCTCCAGGTTTCTTGCCTGGAAAATTCCATGAACAGAGGAGCCTGGTGGGCTACAGTCGATGGGGTCGCAAAGAGTCAAACGAGACTAAGCATGCATGCACAGCTGTTTATCAGAACAAATATTAGTATTTCTTTTCTATTAGTGATATACTCAACTTCTCATTCAAAGTAAAATCATATATTGATGTATTCTGAAGAAATTCTGGTGTGAACTGTGTTATACAAAAGGAGGAAATGGTGATGAGTGCCCTGATCATCCAGATGGCTTCAGAGAGCACTTCATTTTGCATTGTTTTTGATTTGTTTTCTTGTGTTGATGTGGTGGATTGCACAGATGCAAACCAAGTATTTAAATAGACTCAAGAGGAATTGGATTTCCCACTACTGAAAAAAGTCAAGAAGATGCGATGTAAGTTTTGAAGAGGTTCCCCCAAATAAGTCCATCTCTAGCTTTTCCAAAGGATGTCTCTAAGTTGATGTCCATTTCATCACTGAAAAATCTGGCATATTTGTTGTAAAGATCAGGGCTTCCCATGTGGTGCTAGTGGTAAAGAATCTCTTTCCAGGAGACACGAGAGAAGCAGATTAGATCCTTGGGTCAGGAAGATCCCCTGGAGGAGGAAATGGTACCCTACTGCAGTATTCTTGCCTGGAAAATTTCATGGGCAGAGGAACCTGGTGAGCTACTGTCCATAGGGCCGCAAAGAGGCAGACACGACTGAGCAACTGAGATCACAGCGCAGCTGTGAAGACCAGTCTCATCACTTACGAGCATGTGTTTTATAACCTTAAATTCAAAACAAAACAAAACAAAACAGTACACATCATTCCAATGGTGTGCCTGGTATCCAGCAGAGCTAGATTTACGCATCCATCTTGTCTAAAGTTTACAGACTGCTTAATTTTCATCAACAAACAGCAAATTAGTGGATTCCATGTTGACTTACATTTGAACCTAAAGGTTTATTTATTTACCATCCACATTAAGGAAACATTATAGAGAGCTTTTAAAAGAAAAACAAACAGCTTTGGGGTCAAAGGAGTAGAAAGAATCCCAATCTATCATTAGGCCAGGTTCAGCAAACGTTGCATTATGAACTAACAGCCCCTAAGGAGGACAGCTCCAATACTCCAAAGAAATACACCATTACACTTAATTGACTTAGATAGAAATCTAATTTCTTGACTGTTTATGGACTTGAGCCCACTGGTGGATGACAAAGTGGTGTATATGCGTGTTTGTGACAAGCATGAAGGGATATCTCAGGTATTGACGATGAAATGAATACATTTTACCATGTACACCCACACAGAGACTGATAACCACTGGGTGCTGCTTTGCACTCATTCTCATTCAGACCAGGACATGATTAAGAATTACACTTCTGCATATATGCAGCCTGTATGAATTTAAGGGTTTTTATAAATGTTGAATGCCCCAAGAAAAATATAACAACATGAATAAAAAATTCTTAGCTATAGCCAAGAGGAAAACAGAAGTGAGGAAACAAAAGAGTCACCATATAATTTACTTCAAACAAACTGATGTTAAAGCTATCACAGAGGTGACGAGAATCAAAATCAAGCACCTGATATACGATTTTTGAATGATATCTTCATGATCTTCTGCTCTAGTGACCTCTTGAGGGCAAATGACTTTGAAAGATGAAAAGGCACATGTTAAAATCCCAGCAAACCAATAACCTTATTTGGCATTCTGAATAAATGCTTTCTCTTTGGTTGGGCGTTACCATGAGTTACAACACCAGAGACCAGTGATAATAAAAGGTCTTTGTTGTTTTTGTCTTCAAGAATCTAACCATGGTCATGTTCACACAATAAAAATAAATAACAATCTTGTTTTGTAATATGTTACAGTATAGCTTAAACATACAAAAACATAAATTTATAAAGCCTAGACCCTAAATTTGCTTCTGGGGGTCATTTTTGTTAAATATTGTATCCCAGTTTGCTTTAGACATTTGAGCTTAGTTTTTTTTGTTTGTTTGTTTTTTTAAGGTAAAATGAAGGAAATTTGACTTACAGAGAGATGAAAACTGTCCTCCATAAAAATAGCTCTAAAGATCCTAAAAACTGAACTTCAACAGAATGATTCGTAGTTGCTATTCATCAAGGATTTATTTTGGTTAAGGCTGTAATGAAGACTTTTTTTCCCTTTAGCTGGAGACCACTATTTCATGGTTGTCATGAGTTATTTAAACAAAACTGCCAACCAAAATTCCCATAGTTCAGTCATGGAAGATTGCAAGGTATTATAAGTTAGTAGTGACCTTGGTGAATCCAAAAGGAAAAGAATCCTTTTAAATAAAGTGTTTGATATAGTCAATGCCAACATTTCTCCCCCAAATAATGTGTTGGTGTTACGGGGCAGGTGAGGGGGCAGATGTGTTATGATCATAGCTGAACAATTTTAACTCATCCATTTCAGGAGGTTGGGAAAATGGTAGAGGTGAGAAATGTATAAAAGGAGAAACAAGGAGAGAAATTTTGAAACACTGTTATCTTAATTTAAGGACGTACATGTAATTTAAATTCACTTACTGTATCTTGGAAGCTATGCTACCCAAATTTACATAATATATAGATCTAGGTGAAAACTAATACATCCTTAGACCAATAAAGAGAAATATTTGGGGTCTTAAAACAAAAAGCTAGTATTGCAAAAAAACTGCCTATAAAATTTCACCACTGAGATCTTCCACATGCCTTTAAAAGGTAGAGGGTTCATAGATTTTCCCTGAAAATTCCGACACTTATTGTCATACTGGGAGGAATCTGACAAATTCTTACTGTACCATCTGCTTGGATTTCTATAAGCTTAATTCTTCCCTTCTGTTTATAGAAAATATGTGTTTATAGCATGGAGGTGGGGGGGAAACACCTCTTTTTGGGCTCCTACAAGATAGGCTGGTCAGAAAAAAATGAACACATCTAGCCAGTATGACAACCTATAGAAGTTCTCTCAACAGACTTTGGAGAACAAAATTGACAATTCATCCTGCAAAACACGTTCACTTTTTATTTTTTATTATTCTTTACCCCATCTAAATAATCTCCTTGTTGTGAAAGTGAAAGTGTTAATCGCTTAGCCAGGTCAGACTCTTTGCGGCCCCATGGACCATAGCCCGCCAAGCTCCTCTGTCTGTGGAGTTCTCCAGGCAAGAACGCTGGAGTGAGTAGCCATGCCCTTCTGCAGGAGACCTTCCAAACCCAAGGATCAAACCTGGGTTTCCTGCATTTCAGGCAGATTCTTTAAGGTATGAGCCCCCAGGGACGCCCATCTCCTTGTTGTAATAGGTAATAAATGTGTCTGTAGTTCTTGTGTATTTCAGGATAATAGGATATGAGGTAAGGATTCTATACTGCGATATATGGAATTTTATCTGGTTTGCTCAATAAACACATCCACTGACAACACCTATGTATTTTGACCCACATTTAAACCATTTTAAACACAGCTGTCTTCATTTAAGAAGAAAGCTTTTCTTGCAAAGTGCCGAGCATTGGCCCTATCTGAGGCTCTGCAGAATGTATTTTTTCAGGGCTCAGAAGCTGGCAACTAGATGCCAGCCACCAGTGCAGTTTCCATTGGTACAAATACACAGTGAGGCTGAGAGTAAGTTACATTGGGCTGCATAGCAGTAATTCATGTGCAGATATAAGATTAAATGATATAAATAAAAAGCCAGAAACTGTGATTAGCATTCAGAAGCAGGATCAGCAAATTTCAGATGAGATAAACCAATGTAGGTAATTTAACGACTGTTTAAAATACATTAGAAATACCTAGTTTCATCTCAGCGTAATTTGTTGGACATTTGATATTTAGTCTCCTGGAGGAAATCTAAACAAATTACTATAAAAGTAGGATCAACAGGAATCAACAGTAATATATTCATAGCAAGCCCAAGTGCATGCATGCTTTTAAAATACCTTCAAGTTCACTGAGAAATCAAGGATTTTTAAATTTTAATATGTGTGTTGATTTGGGAAGGGCTATAAAAAAATGAATAGCCTGCCTCATTTTTCTAAACCATATTAACAGTAACTCACAGACATAACGCAAAAAGACTTAGTCTCTTTGTGAATTAATTAGTTCCATTAATAAGAAAGTCTTCAAAAGGAAGCTCACTCTTCCACAGTGGCTTTCACAAAATCCCGTGTTTCCGGAAGATCCTCTGTGGTCCTGGAGGGCCGTCATGACTTGGCTCTGCCGTTTCCATGAAAGCAGGCAGGCATTGGAGGACACACAGAACCAGGAAACCTGAGCTGCCTTGTTGCCTATGTGTGACATCCTGGTCTCCACTCCTTAGGACAGCAAGTAATTCTTTTCTTTTTTTTAACTGTAGGACTCCAAGAATGAAAGCAATCCTGAAAAACAGCGAATTCTTATCGAAAGGTATGGGCTCCCCGGGTGGCTCAGTGGTAAAGAATCCGCCTGACAATACAGGAGCTGCTGGTTCCATCCCTGGTCCAGGAAGATCCCTGGAGGAGGAGATGGCAACCCACTCCCGTGAACAGAGGAGCCTGGAGGGCTACAGCCCATGAGTCACAAAGAGTCGGATGACTGAGTGACTAAATAGCAGCCACAATCTAAAGGTACACGTGGAAGATGACCTCCCTGAGTTTAGGGAAGTATCGAGTGTTTAGACAACTTTCTACCATTACTAAATGGGAATACTTTGAGGGGGAGGACTTTTTACATTTCTACTGACATTATAGAAAATCCTGGTAAGTGTAAGGGGCTTAGAATTTCTGGAAGCAAAGAATTCCCTTGGGGTTTTGTTTTTTGTTTTTAGAGAGAGAAGTGAGGACAGATGTTAACATGCAAATCTTCAACAAAATGGCAATGACCCTAACTAGTTAAGCATAATTTTACTGGTAAAGGGAGAGTTTTTAACTGTTTTTATGTACTGGCTACATTTTATTGCTTTTTTTTTTTTCTTTACAATAAGACAAAAATCAACAAATGTTGTTTGAGTTTTATGAACCCTCATAAAGGCAGGAGTGTATGTGTACACAAATATTTATACGTTCCGTTTACACGCCTTATGTTTGTGGGATCTCTCCGTAACAGTAATGAATAAATCACATTTGCATTGGACCAACCTCTGAGGACTTCTGATTTTCACAGGCGCCATTGCATTAATGTCCATAGTGTCCTGGAAACATGGAGTGAGGATGGAGTGAGGATGCTACGCTTTCCTGGTGGCTCTGCCGCTTGAGTACCGAAGTCCAGAGAGGCTGAGCACCCGCTCCAGGTCTCAGGGAAGATTCAAGGAGCCCACAGGAGGTCACAGCAGGACACTTTCCACAGACTGTCTTACCTTTAAGCCAAAGAAGAAGAAAGAAAGGCACTGAATTCCAAAAGGCCAGATAACTTGATATAAATCCTCAAGGCCTCAGTTGTTCTGCATATGCGTATTGATTACAGTTTGAAAGAAATATTTCCTTATATTGTAAACTACAGAGCTACCTAGCTATCTCATTTGCATCCTGGAAATGAAAATACATACACACAAAAGATTTCTGATTGCCTCATGCAAGACTTTTAACATATCATAAATAATTGGGATTCCTGTGGAGTCTCTGAGTTTGTGCTTTTTTTTTTTTTAATCTTGTTTCCTTCATTTGTCAAATTGAAAAAAAAAATCAGAACCCGAGAGGACCATGACCCAGTGACAGACCAGGAAGAAGAGAGGCCCCCGGTGTGAGCGCCTGCGTGAGGTTGTGGTGCCAGGTGTCTCCTCCAGGGGTTACTCTTCTCCCTCTTTGCACACTGTTTTTAGAAAGAAGTCAGTATGCACAGCTCACACCGAAGATTCGGAGAGCTGTGGTCCGCCTCCTCCAGGGAGCAGCGGGGACTGATATTTTTATTGATGAGATGTAATGCGACGCTTGGGATCAAATAGCAAAGCAGAATGTGCGCAAGTCTGACGCTCCATGCTTACAGTGCCTGCTTCCCACTCCTTGTTTCACGAACCACATGAAATGCACTTCTCACCTCTGGAGCCCAGAGACAGTCACAACACATGGCCATGTTAGTGACGGACTTGAGGGACCACAGACGCTTGGGGTCAGAAGCCCCTAGAGGTCGTCAGATCACCTCCCTCTAACCAGAAGTGGACAGAACATCCTGAGCAGATCAGGGCCAACGAGCCCTCGCTGGGCAGCTGGGAAGCCAGGCTACATATGACGCCAAGGGACGAGGGCAGGTGTGAAACGTAGAAAATGAGGTTACACAACATGCCAATCAGAAAACCAGAAAACAAAATTTTTGACTCATGATCTGTATAATCAAACTAAAGTATATTTCTGAATTCATGTATGGTAGTCCACAGAAAAATATTAAAAGGAAATATAATGTCATAAAATTACATTCAGAGGGTTCAAATCTTTGTGTTATTTAATTTTTGGATGTTCTTTTATTTAAACTACATCCTTTCACTCTACTTTGGAAACATCTTACATTATTTTATTAAGGAAAAAAACAAGGCAATATCAAATTTATTCTGTGATCTTGGAAACTACAGTTTTCCAGCTTGAAATACTACACAGGGTTCAGTTGCTCACAAGCCTTTCTTCCTTCCACTCTCAAGTTTGTGTAAACAAGAGCAGAAACACACATCTGCACACTGACTCATGATTTGTTCGGTGTCTGGGGGCCCAGTTACAAGAGTTTGAGGCCACCAGTCTGCCTTCATGTGGGGCTTATTCAGAACATGTGCCCCAGGTACTGTGGGCTTGCAGATTCTTCTGGTCCAGTGAGGCTGTCTGATGGAGAGTGATGAGCGTGCTTGCATGCCACATGGCAGGAATAACCGCAGCCCGTGTCAGCACTGAGGGGCAAACAAATGAGCCCCAAGACGCCTGGTGTTCTCTGGTGCTCCTGCCAGCTTCTGCCTCTCCTAGGGACAGTACTGAATTCTGAAGTCATCCATCACAGTGACTCTGACCTTTGGGTGTATACTAGACTGTTTCCATCATGAGATATGCGTTTTTTTCCCAAAGAAATGATCAGTGTCTCTCTGACTGATGTATTGATATTTATGAGACACAAAGAAAAGAAAAATAGTCTAAAAAAACATAATGTGCCTAGAGGTGGGCTTGGGGAGACCATTTCCCTGAGTTCTCCCCCAGTGGGCAGGGGTGAGACCCAGCAGATAGCCTCCATCCCTCATGGGAGAAAAAGCAGACACTGTATGAAACTCACACATCCTGAATTTCTAACTATTAACTCCTTTTCCAGGGCTTCCTCCATGACTCAGCAGGCAAAGAATCTGCCTGCAGTTCAGGAGACACAGGAGACGCGGGTTCGATCCCCAGGTCAGGAAGATCCCCTGGTGGAGGAAATGGCAACCCACTCCGGTATTCTTGCCTGGAAAATCCCATGGACAGAGGAACCTGGCGGGCTACAGTCCACGGGGTGGCAAAGAGTCGGATACAACTTAGCGAATAAGCACAGCATTGCACAACTCCTTTGCCACCGAAATTTAAACTACAACTAGAGTTGTAAACTGCTTACATTGGACTATCAAAGTATCAATGACAGAATAACAATATAAAAACACCTCTGCTCTTAAATCACCTCCCAAAACAAAACCCAAATAGAATACATGAAAGAAACAAAATATGCTACAATTTAGTGTATTTCCATGAGACTCCTCTGCCATAGAGAAAATTAAATGTTAAATGGCACGGTTGTTGGCTGTCCTCTTAGAGAGGTCAAAGTGGAGGCCATCTGGAGAGCAGGCTGTGATTCAAGGTAGGGTTTAAATGGGTTTGATAGAGTCTTGTAAAAAAGCCACAAGAGATCCTGCAGTTTTAATGGTAAGTGGCTTTGCATTGGAAAAATGCCCAGAGGCCGTGTCCACAGCGTCTCTTACTAATGAGCGACAGGAGATCGATGGGTCAGCAGACACTCACTGGGCGGTGTGCACAGCCCTAGGCAGCGGCTGCCTCTGCTGGGGACCCAGGAGCCCGGGGCCACCGCCAGCTCCTCCCAGAGATTGGCAGAGGTTCCCTTCCAGAGCCAGAGGGGAGGTTGGAGGGGAGGCTTTACGGGTCTTTGTCCCAACACTGACAAATGAAGCAGATATTCCCAGCCCTGCCTCGCACCCGGCGCAGGAAAGCCTGGGAGCGCGAGGAGCCGCGGGTGCCTTGGAGCAGCTCCACCCACTTACCAGCTCCGCCTGCGCGGGCACCACGAAGGGCGCCTTGTTCTCCCTCGCCACCCAGCCTCCGGCCACCAGTCGGTCTAAACCCGCTTGCTCAAGCAGACTATCCAAAGGCGTTTGGCTGGTCCCTGTGAATTGATCATCTCTCTAGTGGGGCGGGTCCTTCTCCAAAAACAGCTTCCCGGGGAGCCTCTGCCCGGCGCCCCACCCCCGCCCCCATGGACACTGCAAGAGTAATCTAAATAACCCTCTGCTGCAACAGAAAATAAAAGGGGAAACGGCAGAACCACGCCAGGGCCTTGGGGTTAGAGTTACTTGCTTATATCAGAAACAGTAACACAGAAACAACAGGTACCATCTGAGGAAGAAATAGGTATGGTTTTCTCAAGTCAAAAGTCATAAAGGAATGTTCTAGAAAAGGGAAAAGGAAAGAAGGATGAAAGGGAGGAAGCAGGGGCAGAAGGAGGGAGGAAGGCGAGGAGAAACCACGCAGGCTTCTGAGCTCCTCCTGGAAGGGTGGCTGAGATGGGTGGGCATCCCAAGACCCCCGCGGAGCCTGGTGGGGCAGTGTGGACACGGGCTCCGGGACACCAAATAGGCAAGCACTCCCTGCTCCTCTCCCCATCGCGGGCTCTGTGTCCAGAGTGTTGGGAAGAGACCGTTATTAATTGATCAGCTAATGCTCACAAAGTGTTTCAAAGACAAGAGACCCATAGACATGCTTACTAACATTCATTACTGTTATTAGTAAGTTAAGATGCTTTTTGAGGGCTTCCCGCTGGCGCCAGTGGTAAAGAACCCTCCTGCCAATGCAGGAGACCTCGGAGATGGGGGTTCCATCCCTGGGTGGGGAAGATCCCCTGGAGGAGGGCACGGCAGCCCACTCCAGTATTCTTGCCTGGAGAATCGCCATGGACAGAGGAGCCTGGGGGTGGGTGGTGACAGTCCATGGGGTCTCAAAGAGTCAGACAGGACTGAGCAACTAACACTAAACACTTCTTCTGATGAAATCTGCCTCATCCTTAACCACTGCTTGCCGCCTTTTTCTACCACTGAAAAGAAGGTATTTTCAACACTTTTCAGTACTCTCTGAACACAATGGCAGGCTGCCCCTGCACCAAATATTCCGACAGCATCTCTGTGCACCTCACATGTACTCCAAAATTCCAGGGGGTTTCCATGGCCTCGTTGCCTGACACTGGAATCCAGGTTTGAGCTGGCCCCCTCAGCAGTTGCCACATCTCCAAATTTTACCTGTTCCTCAAGGTCCGTTCATGCCCTCCTCCATCAGACCCTTCCAGATCTTTCCAGAATTGCCTCATCCTTCTGTGGCCTCTGGCAAACTATTCTGTAAATCATTTTTATGTCACATACTTTCAACTTTCTTGTTATCCCTGTTTCTGATACATCTCCTTAAGGCTTGGTCATTGATTTATCATAAAATACCTTACACACAGTAGGTTCTCCGTAAATATTTGATGACGAACTTGCAAAGTTCCGACTGCATTTACCCTGAAGAACTACTAGAATGATCTTTTTTCTAATTTTTATTTATTTATTTTTTTGTTTTTGGTTGTGCTGTGCCTTTGCTGCTGCCTGGGCTTTCTCGAGTTGCGGTGAGCAGGGGCTGCTAATTCCGATGCACTTGCTTCTCATCGTGGTGGCTTCTCTTGTTGCCGAGTGCAGGTTCCAGGGCCTGCAGGCTACAGGAGTCACGGCACGTGGGCTCAACAGTCGCGGTTCCTAAGCTCTAGAGCACAGGCTCGGTAGTTGTGGTGCATGGGCTTGTTCCATGGCAGGTGAGATCTTCCTGGACCAGGGATTGAACCCGTGTCTCCTGCATTGGCAGGAGGATTCTTTACCACTGAGCCACCGGGGAAATCCTAGAATGATTTTTGAATCATAAACATACTAGCAGATCTGTAACATCCCAATAGAGGACTAATATTCTGAATCAAAAGTTCCCCATTTTTGATTCTACATGATAAAGATGACATATCAACATAGGCAACATCATATTGACAAAAGGATTAAGGGAGATTTCTAATCAAGTGGCAGACTGACTCCAAACACATAAAAACGCTGGGTGAAATGTTGTAAAGTTATAAAAATCACATCACATTTGGAAGAAAGGGGGATCTGCCTTGACAGGGAAATCCAGAAATAAAGAGAGAAGTCCAGGATGGGGTGAAAAGCAGAGAAGACTTCAAACAATCCCAAAGGTGCTGTTCCTGGGCTCTCTGAGCCCCACTGGTGAGAGGCATTGCTTTCTGCCCAGTGGGTGAGTCAGAACCAGTGAAATGTTACCAGCTGGTGCTAGAAGCAGCAAGGAAGCCTGCCACCTGGCCAGAACTTTGGATGGATGGGGAAAAGCATCTGGGAGAAATCAGAGCCCTCGGAGTGTGTTTGGCGTTGGTGTGCCAAGAGGGAACTCTGACCCGAGAAATTACTGTCAGTGCTAAGCGAGGACCACGGACACCACTGGGGGCCCAGTGGAAGCAAGCCACCAGAGCGAAACCAAGCCTGGAGGGACACAGGACCATGGCGGAAGGAACCACCACCACCCCCGCCAAGAAGATCAGCTCACAGTTAAGTGTTGCAAACCACATGATGGAATGAAGGGAGAGTCAGCAGATTCAACCAAGAGGAGAATCAGGGCCCCTCAAGAAGCCATGTGAACAAATGTTAAATAACATTGAAGATGTTTATAGAGATATTTAAAATAGAAAGATGATAAAAATAGACAAGTGCTCGGGGCTGGTGCACTGGGATGATCCAGAGGGATGGGATGGGAAGGGAGGTAGGAGGGGGGTTCAGGATGGGGAACACATGTAAATCCATGACTGATTCATGTCAGTGTATGGCAAAAACCACTACAATATTGTAAAGTAATTAGCCTCCAACTAATAAAAATAAATGAAAAATAAATAAATAAATAATTTTTTTAATAGGATAATACTTTTTAAAAATCGGCATAATCTTAATTGCCGATAATCTCTCCCCACAACTTCATCCTTGGGCCAGGCTGCATACAGTGACCTGAGTTTGATCCCTGGGTTGGGAAGATTCCCTGGAGAAGGGAATGGCTAACCACTCCAGTATTCCGGCCTAGAGAATTCCACAGACTGTATGGTCCCCGGGGTCGCAGAGTTGGACACAATTGAGCAACTTCCACTTAACAACTTCATCCTTGAGCCAGGCTGCACTTAGTGACTTGCTCCCCAAGAGTCAGATGAGCTGTGAGGACGTCCGTGTGCAGAGGAGAAAATACGGTGGTAGACAGGAGGCAGCCTTGGTCCCATGGTATGGAAATGGAAAATTTCCTCCCCAACACTCAACCTCAGTCTGATCATGAGGAAACCAGCAGCCAAGTCCCAACTGAGGGACAGCCTACAAAGTACCTCACCAGCCTTCCTCAAAACTGCCCCAGTCATCAAACACAAGGAAAGTCTGAGAAACCCCCACAGCCAAGAGGAGCCTGGAGACACAGAATGACTCAGTGCAATGTGGTATCCTGGATGGAACCCTGGGACATAAAAGTGAATTAAGAAAAAGCAGTGAAATCCAAATAAGTGTGGAGTTTAGTTGGTACGTTTAATAATGTACCAACATTGGTTTCTGGCTGTGACAAGTGTTTCAAGGAATGGAAGATAGACAGCAACAGGGAAAATAGGACTCTGCACTATCTTTGGAAATTTTCTGTCAATCTGAATCTATCCTAAAAAAAAAAAAAAGTGATTAAAAAGAATAGGCAACGCTGACAGCCTTCAAATAGACTTCTGCAAAGATTACCAGTGAAACAAGTACAATTTTGCTGAGAGAAAATTTCTTAACAACACAATAGCTGCCAGAACAATTGAATAATACATTTGAAGCACTGAGGGAAAAATGAAAATGCAAAAATCTATATTCTTCACAAATAATCTCGTGAATTTGAGCAAAAATAAGGTCATTTGCAGACAGAGAGCCACCAAGAGACTTTGCCATTTATGGACACTTAGGAGAATGGCCAGCCCCAGAAGACATACCTCAGGAAAAAGGGAAGTGGACTCAGAGGAAGGCGCTGAGTATAGGAAGTTGGGGTCAATAAGGAAGTTAACACATCTAAATAGGCATTGACTGTAAATAATAATAATGAATTTGGAAAGCAGTAGTTAAGAAGATTTAACAAAATTAATAGACAACAGGTGACTCAGTGGTAGAGAATCCGCCTGCCAGTGCAGGGGCCACCAGAGACACAAGTTTGATCCCTGGGTCAGGAAGATGCCCTGGAGCGGGAAATGGCAACCCCCTCCAGTATTCTTGCCTGGGAAATTCCACGGAGAGAAGAGCTTGGTGTGCTACAGTCCATGGGGTCACAAATAGTTGGACATGACTGAGCAATTGAGCATGAATGTAATACAGAGAAGAGGAGGTCAGTGAAAAAAACGCTTTTTATAATCCTCGGATTGTTTGAGAAGAATGCATGAAAGTTAACTGTGTTTAGACTTCATTTAATCAAGACTGCTTGTAAATATATGATGCCTGTCACTAAATAGGGCTTCCCTGGTGGCTCAGATGATACAGAATCTGCCTGCAATGCAGGAGACCCAGGTGTGATCCCAGGGTTGGGAAGATCCCCTGGAGAAGGGAATGGCAACCCACTTCAATATTCTTGCCTGGAGAATTCCATGGACAGAGGAGCCTGGTGGGCTACAGTCCACGGGGTCACAAAGAGTTGGACATGACCGAGTGATTAACACACACACACACACACACACATCACTAAAGAATTAGAAATGCATTACTTAGCCTGAGAACCAGCCTGAGGCTGCTGAGAATTCAGCTTCTGGACCAGCCTTTAAGCCCGTGCAGCATTAGCCCAGATGCTTAACCCTTCTGCACCACAGTTTTCTCATGTGGTCGGAAGAACCCACCACAGATACCTCACAGTGCTCTAATGGACATTACACAGATGACTAAACTGTTCAAAGACAGTAAGCTCTTACCCATTATTAGCTCTTTTTATTGCAAACCTGAGCCAGTAAGGGAAAAAAGGAGATAGGAAGAAGGTGTTATGAACCCAACAGAACACAGGAAAAGAGGGGAGAAGAAGGTGGGAAAGAGCCTGTTAAATTGAGAACATTAAACGTAATGAGGAGTTTTTCCAAATGTGTGTCAGTTTAACAATAAATCTAAATAGATTAAACTCATACCTTAGAAAATCCAGATGTTTAAGTTGAATAATGAACACAATCCAGCTACAAGAGCCTTATGGAAACACCCTTAACGTGACAGACAAAGACGGTGGAGGATGGAAAAAGGACAAAGGTCAAGCTGGGGCAGCACCATCAATATCAGGTAAACCGGTATTAAGGAAAAAGCCAGCTACTAGGAATAAAGAGAGTAGCACAGAGTAGAGCCTCGGTCAGCGCTCTCTAGACAAACAGGATGTGTATACACTAATATGCCCGGAGAGAGCAAGAGATGTAAGAAATCGACTAACAACTTCATGGACACTGGTCTCAAGGACACGGCCACTGGACTCAGCAGAGTGGAATGAACCACTTCTGGAAACAAAGGAGCAATTTTTCCAGGTCTCTGGAATTTTCATTTATTTTTCATCTACTGCAGACCCATGGTCTCCAGATCAGTTTGAATAGCACACCATTGAAAGGCATATGCAGGGTCCAAATGTATAAAGCAAATCAAAGCACAGAGGTTCTTATCAGAGATGGGACAGGGAGGGGGCTTAGATCTGTGTGGCCTTTTGTGTGGCATCTCCCGTCCACACCCTGGACCCCTGTGGCATGGCCCCAGAACACGCTGGAACAGTTGAAAACTACGAGCATGGGATATGAGCGATTGGATTGACACCACCTTGATGACGAGTGCAGTTGAGTCCCAACCGTGATGTGGAATCTACTGCTTAAGGGATTCCCTAGGAGCGCTGTTTGCAGTTAAGGGACTGAATTTTTTTCTCTTGTCCAACAAGTTCTAGTAGTACCTTCCTGAGTGAGAAATGCAGAAGTCAATCCTACACACACCTTCCTTGGCGATCTCCATGTCTTCCCGGTGTTGAATTGTCATGATGCCTGTGTGAGTCTGTGTGTGTGTTCAGTTCTATAAACTAACTATAAGAAGCACATTGTGTGAGTTGTCTTTTTCTTTTCTTTTTTTTTTTTTATGAAAAGGGAGGGAGAGTCACGCAGGCTGGGATAAATACTAAGGAGAAGGAGAGGCTCTGTAGAAATCAATCTCGCGTTTATAGACTCCCAAATTATACTCCTCAAGAGGGAGCCTCTAGCAGCACTGTCAGTCATGATAAAGCGATCAGTCTGAGATTTATTATGAGTTTTCTTTTCATGTATTCAATGGAAAACGTCCCACAGGTGTGTTTATATTACCAGAGATAGATGAAGATTAATTGTGTGCCCAGGCGCTGAAATGCATTGACATATTTTCTAAGATTTAAGTCGTGTTAAGTCTAAAAAAAAAAAAAAAAAAACTGTCCAGAATTCTACATAGTGAAGGAATACAATATCCCCAAGGATTAAAACAAAAAGCAATCCAACCATCATTTATTTGAGAAATAGAAATTCAGCTTTCACCTCAAGTCCTAAGATTTATATTTATTTGATTTGGAAGGTCCAATCAGAAGTCCTTTGAGGTCAAGAAGATACCCCATGACCTCATCACCCTCAGCTCTCCACCCAACACACTACACCTACTCCTGAAGTTTTCCTTTACTCTCAGCCTAAGATCCAAGGAAAGAGGACAGGTAACATCTGAATACAAGTAACTTCTACCAGAAAGAAAGTTAAGTTAAAATCTTCGGAGCTTTCATTTTCCTGCATTTGCTTGCTTTCAGCCAGAATACCAGAACTCCATCTAAAGCCTCTTCCCTTTGCAAATGTCTAAGGGTTACACATATGGAACAACATTATCTTACATTGTGCAGGACTTACTTCTTCTGGTGGTGAAAAATAAAAATGCTTTGCAGAGAAGAATGAGTCCCTTTCTGTTTTCATTATTTGGGGCAGGAGTTAAGGTGATGGCATCAGCAGATGGCTGTGTGTTGTGAGAAGAATTCTATGAAATCCAGCAATCAGCCCACTCGTGGTCAATAGAAAGAAGACATTTTTGTGTTTTTCTTTGTGAAATTAGCTATTCAGCTGAGGAGGCTCCCAAAGGAGATGCCTATTCCCCAGGGCTGTAAAAAACACACCTTGGAAGAGCGTTGGTATCTGTTTCCGTCAAGAATGAAGGAGGTAAATATCCCTACTATTCTCTGACAGCTTCACTGGCTGCTCATGTAGTACATTCAGCACACCACTGCCCTGAGGCCAAGCTGGACTTGGACAGAGACTCCAAGTCTTGTCAAGTGGAATCCACATGACATGATCTAGTATTTGCCAGCTAACCTTCACAAAATGGAAAACGGCTTGAAAGTTTCAAGGAAGAGAACTTCAGCTTTGAGATGATACAAGCAGGCAGGCAGATGAACCATGAAGAGCTAGCAGAGGTGATCTGTCTCCTACTTCTTTTATGAGCTTTTCTCAGCCACATTAAAAGGGAAGGACTTAACTTCCATGATAATAGGAAGATAAGAAAGAAGAGAGAGAGATTCCTTTTTCCCCTTTAACCTTATCCTGTTTGCTCAGGAGGCTCCTGTGAATGACTAGAGGATGACTGGGGCAACAGCAGTTATTTCGCAAGCATGAAGTGTCAGCATGAGGAGAAAAATAAGCAAGCTGAGAACAGTGGAAAGGAAAGAAAGAAAGAGCCTGGGCCCTTGCCAGAATCACAGAGCTATTTCATCCTGTAAGATATTATTACATAGGTTGTTTAATACCTTCATCGCTTAATTTTCAGCCAAATGATACTAACTGATAGATTTTTATATCAACAAAATGATAGGAAGTGTTGCTTTCTGAAAGAAACAGATGACTGTGTTTCCTTAATCTGAAATTTGTGGTTTATAATTATGTAAATACATTATTCTTTAAAAAAGAAAACTCACAGCTGCAAACTTTAGAAACTTAGAAACAGATCCCTTTTATATGCTTAAAAGTTTTTCCCCCCCAAAAAACAGCTGAGAATTTAAATAAAAGAATAAAAGACACATATTCCTGTTAGTTTACTTGTACAATTGACTGATAAAGGAAGATGGACATTTAATAACAAAAGTTCAGTAAAATCTTTACATAAAGGTTTGAAAACAATGTACAGTAGATTTGAAGAACAAATATTATAATTTAATTAAATAAAACTCTTGGTGCATTTCTCCTGCTTGGTGCATTATGTAACTTTATGAATTTATTTGTTTCTTAGTTATGACTGCTATTGAAATAGAGTGGTAAAATAAACTGAACTTATGAATATATATTTGAATTGCCATATTAAAAAACTGAAACCAAAGATTTCAAATATAATGAAGGAGTTATTGCTCTTACTATGCTTTTATTATTTTTTTACTATTAGCACATATGTCTTTAAGTAACTGAAAATATTGTTTTAAATATGATAGCACATGATTTATAATTAATTTACATATTGAGTAGATCCTTTAAAACTTTTACTGGTAAAAAGATCACATGCCAGGGACTTCCCTGGTTGCACAGTGATTAAGACTGGACCTTCCAGGGCAGGGGTGGGGTGCAGTCCCTGGTTGGGGAACTAAGATCTCACATGCCTCACAGTCAAAAGAGCAAAACATAAAACAAAAACTACATTGCAACAGATCAAGTAAAGACTTTAAAAATGGTCCACATCAAAAAAAATTTTTTTTAATCACATGCCAAATTTTGGAAATTATTGTGTCTCATCTACCAGTAGATTTATCATTTTGACACTTGACTGCCTGGCCCAGTCGCCTGTCACTCCCTTGGCCTGGCAGAGAGGTTTAAACACAAAAGGCCTGCATTTTTCTCATGTGTTCCAACACTGGAATTTGGGGGGACTTGTTAATTCCTTTATTGTCCTGTTAGCATCCTAGGAGCATCACTTTAAAGACAAGAAAGAAGCTTTCAGAATGCATTTTCCACACACACACTGCCATTTATAAAATAGATAACCAGTAGGTTCCTACTGTATAGCAAGGGGAACTCTACTCGATATTCTGTAATAACCTATCTGGGTAACGAATCTGAAGAATTAACATCTGTATATGTATCACTGAATCCCTTTCCTATACACCTGAAATTAACACAGCATTGTAAACCAACTGTACTCCAATAAAATGGAAAAAGGAAGAATGCATTTTCCATTTTCTCATCCATTGCCCTTAAAATGAATAACAATTTAATAATCAACAGTAGAAGAATATAGCATGAGTATTTACCCAACCCTTGCATGAGACTAGGATGAATATCATCTCACCTTACATTTAGCCAACTCCTCACATATAAAAACTGAGGACCAGATTTCATAGGAGTTACAGATGAAACAAAAACTTCCAGATTTCAAAAACTGATAATTCTCACCTGATTAGCAGGAAGGCATTTGGTTGAGGAAAGAAATCCATCAAGTTCTAATAAAAGCCATAAGAATCTACATGACGAAGAAATGACTCAGATGAACATTCTTTTTAAAAAGATGAAAATTTGAAAATGGAGTCTCGGGTTTTCTTGGCATGAAGCAATAGGTCCAGGGAGTGGATAGGGTTTGTGGAGTGCTTCTGGATGAATAATACCTCACCTCTCTTCTGCTTGAGGGTAACAGATTGCCAAAAAAGGTCCCATGAAAATGGCCAGAAGTGCTCCTGGCAAACTAGTCCAATTTTCAGTTAACTCAATTACTGAAGAGGAAGTGGGTCACTCTCTTCCTTAAATTGACCTTTCTACCAGGAACCCGGTTTAGTTTTCTAATTGTTTTTAAATTACTATAATTTTAAAAATGAGCCATGATTTCCTTATAAAAGCTCTAAGACAGACGAAAGCAAAAAGTCAAGTTCAAATATTTACTGTTTTGTCATTGAGCTGTTGAAAACCCACTTCAATTAATTCTTATCTACTCTATTAAAATAAATTAAAATCTACTGTTATTGAGCAGCGGAGTTCTGCAGTCTGCAGGAAACATAGACATCAAATTCTAAGTTCAAGTATAATTTGAATTTCTGGGTTCTTGGGCAGGCCACTTAACCTCTGGGTCTGTAAAAAGAAAAGGGACTGCTGACCTACCTCCCAGGGATAGTGGGAAGATTAACTAATTAATAATCATTGAGTACTTTGAAAGTATAAGGTGCTATGCAAATACTATGAAGTATTATTATTAAAGTTTCACTTAAAATCAGAGCTTACAGGGATAATAATTCTTGATGTAAGAACATAGTTAATATTCCAGAATGAATTCTTTAACATCATTTAGATCATAAAAAAGAACATGCAGCTGAATATTTTGATGCTATTGTCAAATATGTAGAGCAATAACTTGCCATTTTATTTAAGGGAGGACTAGCTAACATTTAAACTTCTAGAAAAGATGAGAAAAAATTTTAAGGTCTTTTCCAAGTCCAAAAAACCTTGGGGACAGCTCAATTCTAAACAATATAATTTTATTTGGATTGGTCAAATTCTAAGCAAAAAAAAATTTATAAAGACTTCCTTAAATGTAAGATCTGATAAAACTCCTAGGGGGAAACAGGGAAAATGTACCTTGACCTTGGCCTTCCCAATGATTTGTTAAATGTGATACCAACAACACAAGCAACACAAGTAGAAATCACCAAGTGGTATCACATTAAAAATCTTCTGCACAGCAAAGAAAACAGTCAGCAAAATGAAAAGGCAACCTATGGAATGGGAGAAAATGTTTGCAAGTCGTGTATCTGATGAGGGGTTAATGCTCAAAATAGGTACGGAACTCATACAACTCAACAACAACAAAAGAATCATCATCATCAGATTAAACACGGGCAAAGCACCTGAAAGACTTCCCTGTAGCCCAAATGGCAAAGAATCTGCCTTCAGTGCAGGAGATCAGGGCTTGATCCCTGGGTCAGCAAGATCCTCTGGAGAAGGGAATGGCAGTCCACTTCAGTATTCTTGCCTGGACAATCCCATGGGCAGAGGAGCTTGGAGGGATACAGTCCATGGGGTCCCAAAGAGTCAGACATGACTGTGTGACTAATGACAAAGAACTTGAAATGACACTTTCCCAAAGACACACCAATGGCCAACAAGTACATGGAAATGTACTCAACGCCACCGGTCATCAGGCAAACACAGACTGATACCACAATGAGACATCCCTGGCTGTTACCAGGAAGACAAAAAAACATGAATGTCAGTGAGGCTATGGAGAAAATAGAACCTTTGTGCAGTGCTGGTGGGAATGTAGGGGAAACAGCATGGCGTTTCCTCAAAAAATTAAAAATAGAGTTACCATATGATCCAGCAATTTCACTGCCAGGTATAATACAATTGAAGGGAAAGAAATCACTATGTCAAAGAGATATCTACACCCCTATGGTCACTGCAGCATTATTTAAGAAGCAAACCAAATGTCCATTTGATGGATGAATGGTGAAGAAAATATAAAATATCTGTCTATCTAATGCAACTATAAGAAAGAATGAAATGCTGCCATTTGCAACAATATAGATGAACCTCAGGGGCATTATGCTAAGTGAAAAAAGTCAGAGAAAAAAGTATTTTATGATCTTACTTAATGTGTGCATGTTAGTCGCTCAGTCACGTCTGACTCTTTGCAACCCCATGGTCTGTAGCCCACCAGATTTCTCTGTCCATGGGATTCTCCAGGCAAGAATATTGGAGTGGGTTGCCATTCCCTTCTCCAGGGATCTCACTTAAATGTGTCTCTAAAAGAGCTGAACTCATAGAAATGGAGCATAGAATGGAGATTGCCAGGGGGTCAGAGAACTGGGAGAGATTTGGTCAAAGGGCACAAATTTTCCATTACAAAATAAAGAAGTTCTAGGAATCTAATGTACAGCCCAATGGCTGTAGTTAACACTGTATTGTTCACGTAAAAGGAGCTCTGAGAGTAGGTCCTAAATTTTCCCATCATAAAAACAACTGAATGGCAATTATGTGAAGCAGAGAATGTGTTAGCAAACTTTATTGTAATAAACATTTGATGATATATGTATAGTAAGTCATCACAATGTCATATGTTAGTTACATCTTGATAAAACCGGAAAAAAGTGATGAAAATAAGAGAAGCTTCCCATATGGTAACTGTTGCTTTTATTGCCTGAGTATTTAAATAATATTCTGTGAATATTGTCTATATATTATATTCTATGTCTATATTATGCTTGAGTAACATTCTATTATTTTATATATCATTCACTTATAAATTGTATTATACTTCAAAAATATCTTTCAGAGCTTATATTCTTAAAACACAAAAATAATATTCAAAATTTAAGATACAAACATTGGAAAGGAGAGAGAAAAATAACAGAAGACCTGTTTATTATTGCAGCAATACTTGTAGCATTTGTGTGTCAATTTATATTTTACAAATCACATTTCAAAAAGTCTCATTTAATTACACATTATAGTCATCTGTGAGCCTCTTAGCAACCAGGGTGAAAAAAATCAGTCAACTAAAAAAAAGAAGCTTATGAATTTTCTTGGCCTCTTTCCTGAGAGAACATGTTAATTGGACCTTACTTTAATAACTTTAGGAAACATCTAGTGTTCGCCTTTATTAATATTTTGTAAAGTAACAGAAACTGTCTTCCTATGGACTTCTGCTGATTCATTTCTCTATGTTTACAGAGCTTCTATCTTGAAATCCTAATTCAGGGATAACAGGTCTTTGAGAACATAAGCTGATACGGTCCAGATAAAAGGAAAAGCACACCTCAAATCTTTTCAGTGTATTGGATGCTCATGCTAAGAGTTAATGAAATAGAACATGCCTAAGTGTGTGTGTGTGTGTGTGTGTATACGTGGGTGAGCGCTCATGTGTTCCAATCAATTAAATAGGGAACTTTATAATTAGAAACATTAAAATTCAGGCACTGAACGTGGAAGTAAATGTCAGTTATTACAAACATTTAAAAACCATAGGAAGCAGGAATAGTTTTTATTCACCTTTATGTGAGATGCAACATACAGAAAAAGTAAACTAATGTTTGTGAGATGGAATAGTGGACCTGGTGCTTGGCAGATATTTTCTCATTGATCTTCCCAGAAATAGTCTCATGAAAAGATTTTACCATTTTACAAAAGAGAAAGCCACGGTTTGGGAAGGTTAGGGACCCTTGACGGCATTGCTATAACATTCCATTCTGCCACCCAAACACTATAGCTCCTTCTTATTTTGTATAAAATCGAACCACAGTCATCAGACCCAAAGATCAATATTGTCTCAAGTGTGGATTTCAGTCTATGACTACAATGTTTTCAAACAAAATTCTTAGATCCATTTGTTATGTATTCTTACATTAGTGGTACCTGTTCCTCTTTGCTAACAGGAAAAAAAATTCCTGATATTCTCTTATGGTTTCATAGATGGGCAAATAGTCTTAACTTCAATTACATTTACTACATCAGAAAACAGAATATTCTTGATTTTGTCCTTTAGACATAACCTAATGACAGACCAATATTGAAAGTAAGCAATTGCCTGAAGTCCATTTCAATTCACAGCATCCAATATGTCTAGTATAAAATAATAAAGTGTTCCTAGAAATATTAGAAGAAACACCATTATTTAATTACCATAAGGCCTTCCGGGACAGAAATAAAACATGATTTACGTGGAAGAGCAAGGGGGTGGAAGGGGGGAAAGATTGAAAAGATATTATACAGATGAAACATGAAATGCTAAGAGAAAAGAAAGCAAATTGTGGACCAGTGAGCAAAATGATAGGTGAAATGCTAAAATAAAATAAAATAATAAAAAGGAAGAAATAAATTCTACAATAATATTCTGTATTATTGAGGCTGAAACAAATAGTTGAAGCATAAAGGGGAAACATTTCAGAGATTCAATAAAGTAATGTTTTTCAAACTGGACAGGAGGAGAAGTCATGGAATAAGTGTTTTAATTTTTATTTCTTATAAGACGGCATATTCCTTGTAGAGAATCAGATGAGTTAAGAAATTGATTTAGTCATACAAGCCATTGGTTCTATAAATGGATGACCTAGATGGCTAGAAACAAAATAATAGATATACAAGCAAGATCTATTCAATGAGAGACAGGTTAAGAAAAAAAAAAAACTAAAAAATGTACTTGATATCCTTTGTAATCAACTAATCAAAATTTGCCATAAAACATCAAATGTTTTACCATATAGTTTTGAGATTCACCCTTCAGAAATATAGATAGCCCATGGTTGGAGATATTTTTGTTTAGTTGTGACGGACTCTGCGACCCCGTGGTCTGTAGCCCATCAGGCTCCTCTGTCCCCTGCACTGTCAGGCAGATACTGTATTGCTGGGTCTCCAGGGTAGTCAGTAGCTGGAGATGCCAGCTCAATTGCAAAAGTTTGGATACACATCAATAGACACAGCAAGTTAGCATGCAAATTCACTTTATAAAGAGCTTTAGAACATTACAGATTGTTTATGCTGTGTGCAGCTTAGGTCGCTTCCTCTCCCGGTGAAAACATTCCCTTCTTTGTGTTAACCTGAGTCTCCATACCTGCATTGTTTTATGGGATTCTTAAATGCATTACAAAGTTGAGGTTTTGGACAAGTTGGTATCTTATTTCCCTTGGTGACATAATGAGAACAATAGTTATTTGGGACTTCTCTGGCAGTCTGGTGGTTAAGACTTCACCTTCCAGTGCAGGGGTTGTGAGTTTGATCACTGGTTGGGAAGCTAAGATCCCACAGACCTCAGGGTCAAAAAACCAAAAATGTAAACAACAGAAGCAATGTTGTAAAAATTCAATAAAAGCTTTTTTTAAAAACAGTCCACATCAGAAAAAAAAAATCTTTAAAAAATAAGGCTAATTATTTCATTTGGATTAATATAAGTAATTGGGGCTTCCCCGATGGCTCAGTGGGTAAAGAATCTGCCTGCAATACAGGAGACGCAGGAGATGCAGATTTGATCCCCGGTTCAGGAAGATCCCCTGGAGGAGGAAAATGGCAACCCACTCCAATACTCTCGTCTGGGAAATTCCATGGACAGAGGAAACATGAAGGGCTATGGTCCATGGGGTCACAAAGAGTTGGACACAACTGAAGTGACTTAGCACACACTCATGCACCTCTTGTATGTCAGTCTGTTCTCTAAATATCTAAAACGAAGCTGCTGTCCTGTGCGGAAACATTCCTTGTATCTGTGGATAGGGCTAAGCCCACATCCCTCAGCTGGGCAGCCAAGCCCTCCCGTTCCCCTACACCTAGGGCTCTGGATCTCTGTATCCAGCTATGGCCGGCTTACTCAACACCGCCCCCCCAAGATGGCAGCTCTCTCAGACCAGGGACATTTATTTGAGTTTTATTTTTCAATAAAGCTGTGAGGTTTTTGTTTTTGTTTTTTAATAATCTTTAAGTTTTAGATAAGGGTCTCACTTCTTGAAAGTTTCTGACCAGGATGAAATTGAGGGAAAAAAAAAAAATTAGCCAATCAACAAATAAGAAGAGACAGCCCCAAGCCGAAACCTGTTATGTATGAGAAATTTATATATGACAAAAATGGCAATCCAAAACAATGAGAAAAAAGGATTATTTGATAAATGGTTAGCCAGTTGAAGGAAAAGTACAGAAGTAGCTTGTTCTCACAGTATACACCACAGTAAATCTCAAACAGATCAAATTAAGTAAAATAATAGAATAACAATAATAATAGAAGAAAATACATACAAAAAAACATACATGAGCTCTGGCTAGAAAATAACTTTCCATTAATTAATAAAATTAGCAAATTTTATAAATTTACTTTATAAATTAAAAAAATAAATCACAAAGAAAAGCATTACTAAACCGATTATACAAAAATATAAAACTTCTGTATATCCATGTTATAGCCTTCTCTGGCAAATAATAGGTCAGGAAAATATTTTCAACAAACTGATGGACAATGATATCTAAAGAGTTTTAAGAACAGATTTAAGAAATAGATTCCAAAGGAAACATGTTCAGTGACAGAGAATGTTACTGCGCAAAATATGACATATAAATATTTAATAACTATATTGAAAATGCCAAATCTTATTAAAAATCAAAATTTTCAAATTGGAAAGCAAAATAAAGGGTTCAGTCTTTCTAATCCACCTCATTAGTCACTTGAAAATAGAACTGAAGTTATATAATTCATATTCTTTGAGCCCAACAATTCCATTCTAGAAGTGTTTCTCAGGATATAAAAAAGAGATGCTGTTAAACACCTGCTTTCAAAGATATTTGTTACAATGTCCTTTTTTAAAATTGTGGAAAATTGGAAGCATCCTCTATGCTCAAGTAGAAGACTGACTAATTACAGGTTCGACAGCGCCATAGCAGCCGGGAGATGGTGTGGGTACATGCTACTTAATGATGAGGGGAAACGCTCACATGTAATGTTTAGTGAATGCACAAACCACATAAAAATCCACATGTAAGATTCCAGAGAATAGGTCAAGAAGGTGATGCAGCAAAATTGTCCACAGTACTTATCCTTAGGTCAAGTGACAGCAACCATTTCTATTTTCTTTTCTTTATAGTCATTGGTATTTTCCAAATTTTCTGTGATGAAGATGTGTTAATTTTAGAATTAGAGTCAAATGATGAGTAACTTACAATTATAATACTTAATGTTAGTGTGGGTGCAGTGAGCTGTGAAAGCTGGTATTCTGTGGGCGGGAGGAAGAATTGGTAAAACCGCTCCAAACAGCAAAATAGTGAGACTGTCTTAAAGGCAATCATGCCCATCGAATCAGGGACTCTAACTTTAGAAAGAGAGCTGAAGCGTTTAATAAAAGTGCTGTTTATTAGACACAAGATTTCTATACCTAAAATTAAGGAAAATATGACTATACTTGAATACACAAAATATGAACTTTCATTAATCTCTAAATTAATAAATAAAGTTAAATGTTTGCCTACTTAGGCAAATAACAAGTGGGGAAATTGTGTGATAAATATCTTATTTTTTAAAATGCATATCCATATATTTATATTTCATAAGCAAATATTTATATATTAATATGACTGTATATACTGTACAAAAGATATGTGTGTTTTGCCGTTATAGTTATCACATGCATGCTTAACCCCTCAGTCACGTCTGACTCTCTGCAACTCCATAGACTGTGTAGCCAGTCAGGTGCCTCGATCCATGTGATTTCCCAGGCAAGAACACTGGAATGGGTTGCCATTCCCTTCTCCAGGGAATCTTCCCGACCCAGGGATTGAACCCACATCTCCTGCATTGGCAGGCGGGTTCTTTACCACTGAGTCACCTGTGAAGCTCATCTCTATCAAGACAAATATTCAAAAATAACCTCTATGTCCATGAATAAGCAGGAATTACATAAACTTTGATCACCGATGCAGCAGAATATGCTTATGGTGTATGTTAACTGGGATAGAAATTTTCCTAGAGAAGGCAACCTCAATTAAGCAAAAATTTTGAAGTGGAGAAAAGACTCAAGGAAACACAGGAATATGCTAGGTGCATATTATGGAAATTTTTCATTTATATCTTTATATCTGGGGATATTTCCCAGTGTTTCCTCAAAGTGTCCTTTTGTAGCAAAGAAAATCTATTTAACTTTTTCAAAGTCAAAAGAAATATTGAATGGAGTAAAAAGAGAATTATTAAATAATTTTAACTCTGAATCTTAAGATTCCAGCACATCTCAAGTATGAGCACAGTCATCCTGACCATTAATTTTTTCAGGAGGAATATTTTAACATTTTTTCCTTGCCTGATTCTTTAATTAGTATGATATTTATGCATCAATTCAGATATCTACCTCAAAGAAAACCAGTGAAGATTGTTTCATTACACATTTTGTGATGAGAAGGGAAATTTGCCTTGACAAGCTGGCAATAAATCTACTCGAAATAAGTAAATTGTTTTGGGTGACTCATATACACCAATGTGCCCTTTTGTTGTGGGTAATCCTTCTAAAAAGCTTCTTGAATGAAAGAACCATTTATGACATCAAGTCACTAAATTATACTCCTACATACAAACTGGTGGAAAGGAAATAAAAGCAACCCTCTTCAATCCAGGCGAAGAAAGATTTAGAGAGATGAAAGATCCATCAAAAAGGAGCTTTGAAATGAACGGTACCCACAGGCTCACGAAATCTAGCCACAGACAAATCATTCCAATCCTCTGTAAGATTTCAGCAAGTTAAGAAGGAAAAATCATCCCCAGTCATTGTCTGATTGTACTAAATATTGACAAATACCATTTTCTTCTGGTCATGGTTCTGGAATTAGGGACAAAATTACTGTAGAATCACAGATGTTAATGAGAAACCTGAGTTACTAAAAAATGCACCACCTACACCTATAAAAATGGGTAATCCCATTTATGAAATTATGAGGAATATTGAAAAGAACAATTGTTGACGCTGATGACCTGATTTGTAGTTCCAGCTCTGTGACTGACCAGAAGACTTTCGCAAATCATCAGATCTCTTTCTTCTCCTCAACTGTATATCGCAAAATGTGATTTTTGACACTCAGACTCAAAAAGGAAAATAAATAAGCCCTATGTAAACAGAGAGAAACCCTGTAAACTGTAAAGAGTTTTACAAAGGAATGACATTTTATTAGTGCATTGAACACAGAGCTTCGTAACCGGCCAAGCATCCTGCATTGGGGATGTAAAACGATGGTTTTAGAATCTCAGGCATGCCTTGAATTCATCTTGAAATTACAGTCAGAAGACTGATTGCACCTCCTGGAGCAGTCCAACGGAAACACGCTCTCCGGGACTCACCTGGTCATCCACTAAGACAGCTGCCCCTAAGACCCGCCCCTGACCTCCTGCTCTCCCAAGCTCCCATCAATATTGGAAGGAGATCCGTAAGGCACACATCCTAATGATTCTGCAGCCATCTCAGTCCTGACCCAGAGAATCTCATCTGACATTAGTAAGAGGCCAATTGCTTTTTAATTTAAAGCAATTAGAAAGGAGGGTGCCACCAAACACCATTTGTGAAGAAAGTATCACATGAGAATGGCTGAAGAAATGCAGGCTGAGCATCGGTGAATTCTAAATGTGCTTCTGTGCATAACTAGCCCGAAAATGCCTGAAAATCAATGAGTTGGAAAGGAAAGTTATTATATCTGTCCACAGTAGTGTGTGGCCATAATTGTAATTGTTCCCTTTTAAAATACGAATCCTTTGAGTTTCCTTTGTAGTAACTCATCGTGTAACTTCACCACAACCCTGAGGGCTGCACTGAAACTCAGAAGACAAAGCCATCCACTGGGTCTAGAAACCAGGAGAAGGAGCTACGTGTCTGATTAGCAAGAAATGAAACCCAGAAAGGGCTCCCTGTTTTTCTTCTTCTCTCCCTTTGTCTCTGCCTCCCTCCTTCCTTTATCCCTCCCCTTCCTTCCCTTTTCTTCCTTTCCCATTTCCTTCTTTTATTTCCTCTTTTCTTCTAGCATTCAATAATACTTACTACTTCCATGCCATGCTTATGGGAATATAAAAATGAAACAGAACTACCATATTTCTAAGTATAACACAAAACTTTAAGAAAGGAGAAGCACCAAATTTATTATGTGTTTTTCAGAGGCTTTCAGAAATTCTTTCTATGATATATATCAAGGAAAATATACAAGAGTGCAGGGAATAGTGGAATTTGGGGCTTTTCCTAAACTGGCAAAGAGAGTGACTTAATTCAGGGCCAGTATATATTTAAATTCTACAATTTGAAAAACATCTGTTCCCTGGATAATAGCAAATAAAATGAAAAAAATGAGGGCTGGGTTCAGGGGTTGGTATACAGGGGATAGGAGTAAATATGCTGAAAAGAATACAATATCATATACCATCTGTCCATTTTAGTGCGGTAACTATTTTAAATATACATGCAGGCAAGAGGACCGGGTTTGAATTGGATTTCTTTTTTCACAAATGAAAAGTTTTCTACCAGGGGATCCCAAACAGTGTGCTAGACCTACTGGGAACTACAAGGATGAGTAAGAAAGGGCCTCCAACTTCAAGACGCTGATAGTCTGGAGAGGGAGAAGAGGATTTCTCTTCTCACGCGGAAAGTGTGATGAACACGGGAAGTAGCGCAAGCAGAGAGGAGCCCGGAGCGCAGACATACGAGGCTGGAACAGGATGAGAACTGAGTCCTGGCTTCTGGGATGGGTGTAGGAAGATTAACGGGGACTTCACAAAGGTGGGAAGGGAAGAAGGAGAACCATGGGTTTAAGGGCGAGCAGAAGCGCAGGTGAGCGAGGGTGGACCTGCCCACACACGCAGTGCTGGGTGGAGGCAGGAGAGGCCAGCGCGGCACGGGAGACCCCCGAGTGGGAGGAGCTGGGTGGGCGGAGGGCGGCTCGTCACAGGGATCAGGCCGACGCTGCCAGCCGCAGCTGGTCCTCTCTACCACTGCCTACGCCTGCTTGTCCTCTGGTCCAACACAGCTGCAAACGTCAGCGCCCGCAGGGACCCGGCTCCCCTGGGATCCCTGTGGTGGGCAGTCCTCCGCCTGTGTTCAGGGTCTGAGGTCATCCTGGAAGGTCCCGGGCGTGGGGTGACGTGCAAAGTGACGCTGTGGAGCACATCACTGTCCCCTGGGGCCAGTCACTCGGGACAGGCGTCGCATGTATCTCTCACTAAAACACGTGCGCTCCTTCACCTGTGTCCTCCTTGTCTGCTAGCGCTCCGGCCGTGACAATGCTCTCGGAGATTTCTGGATTTGCAGCTGTTAGGCAGCTAGTCACAGAGAACAAAAGCATCGCCAGAGCCTTGCTTATTTTGAACTCGGCAAGACCCCTCTTCCGCTGGATGGCAGAGCCATGCCCCCCAGCCAGCCTGTCTCCTTCCGCGTGGGCATCCCTCAGTCGCAACGATCAGCCATGTGGTCCCTATCTTCTGGGAACGTGCATGCTGCACGTTCATTTTAATAGTGAACAATGAAGAAATTGCAATTGTTTCCATTCACACATAGTTTAATGAGGATCTCGGGATAATAGCAGCAGTTGCAAGAAAATCTAAAACTTTTCAGTTACAGAAAAAGCTCCAACACGTGGGTAATTATGTCCCAATTCAGAGGCTTTCCAGAAGAATGAAACAACATATACATCGTTTTATTTTGTTTTGTTTTGTTCTGTTTTCTCCCAGATCATAGCAGACGAAAGGAGAAAAGGGGGGGAAATAATACCCTGACTAGGTATGAAAAACTGATTGTGATGGTAATAGACGATTACATCATGTATCACCATAGCAACTCAACTTATAAAATAACAATTATGTTAGCAGAAGTTATTTGAAATAGCTTTCTTGATCGTTGATATACAACCCCCGTGAAAAGATGAGACAGATAAATAGAAAGATTTGTTCTTTCAATTGAGGTTTGATTCACATTTGTCTCTGTTCTTGATTTTTCCCTATTATACTCTGAACTTCTTTAGAGGGAAGAAAGATCCTTTTGTCTCTTTGATGGAATAAAAGCGATGCTTAAACCTTTCTCTCTACCTTTCTCTGTTTTGGAAGAGCTCTACTATTATTTACTTTACTCAAAAGGGAGCAAAGCCCACGTTCAACAAGTATAACATATGTAACAATAAGAAAAATACTGTGGGGAAGTATTTTCCCAGAACAAAAAAAAAAAATAAAATGAAAATAAAGCATCAACGAAACCAGCTACAAAGTTCACTTCCATTTTGAAGGCACAAAATGGAAGGCGGTTGAGTGTGTTCCTCGCCTAAGTTAGGTTTCATTTTGCTTCAGATCCACAGTGTGAAAGAAACATAATAGGCTAGGTTTACCTTGTAGAACTGGAATTCTTACTCAAATCTACCTTGCACTCACCTTCCAACAAACTCCTTTTAATGCTTTTGAAAAGCTGTTTGATGGTCTAGAGAATTAAAATACTCCTAGTTTTTAAGCACCTAAGAGACTTGTGTTACAACGCATGTTTTCTTTCTTTTTTCCTTTTCTTTCCTTCTTGCTTTTCTTTTCTCTTTTTTCAAGAAATGTGGAAAACATTAGCTAAAATTGTGTTGGTCTGTACAATTTTATCCTGTTAAAGACAGGTTTTATGATACATTTAGCCCTTTAAATGACACTAATAGTCTCTGGAGACACATGGGTTTTCCTCTCGTGTAACAATTAAGTCCATTTCAATGCTATTTGGAAAACTTGAAACAATTCAGTTACTGTATGTCTGCTCCTAGGTCTGTACTGTAGGCCCAGAGGAATGCACTGAATATGACCTAAATAACAAAGTTTTAGCCAACTTCAGACACGTACCAAAGTATTCGCTTTTTCCATATTTCACTCCTGATTTCACTTCTCTCATTTCTTGTGGGAGGGGGATAATAAGAACTTCTGAGGTGTGTGCTGGTCACAGGAAGGACTTGGTAATGGCCTTATGAATCACGCTGGGTGCTTTTCTGCCCTCCCTGGAGTTTCAGGTGTGTTTACCACCAGAAGTAAAGGCAGTTTATTCAATTTATTATTTTTTTAATCAAGTAACTTAGGGTAAATACACGTGTGAATTAGACACACACATTTTGCTTTTCAGATGAAAGGTAGCAATCTGTTCTGAATATGTATTTGTATATCACCCAATTATAAAGCTCAATTATAATCAACTTATTGCTGCCTGAGAAATAAGGAAGTCAGAGGAAGTCATTTAGTGAATTCCAGATCCACACATTTGGCCCAGCTTATACTTTTAAGTTTAATCGTCAGGAGGAAAGTAGAAGGCTAGGAATTCATCCACTTCAGCAAAAAGTCCCCAGGCAATATTATTCACTTCTCTCAGACATCTGATTTGTTGAAATTACCTTATTAGAAAAATTGCTGGTATAAAGTGTTATGTGTGTGTTTTTTTTTTAAAACATGAGCACATGTTCTTTTGTCATTCTTTCAGAAAAGAAATGGAGAATTTTAATAAAGCTGAAAAAATGATTTGAAGATTTTGAAGACTTGGAGGCATTATTACTGAGTTTCCTTGTTCCTAGCATCCAGTCTCTGAAACCAGAAGAAACAGCAAGAAGCAGCAAAAGAAAATGACCACCAAAACAAACAAATGGACCGATCCCAGGATCCTCCACAGAAGCCTGGGTTTAATTGCTAATCAAATTGAGATCATGATAGACATATTTTCACAGGTGCTGCTTTTTTTCATAATTTCTTCCTGAATTCATTAACATAATAATATATAGGAAATAGAGAATCTCATCACTGGTCATTATGTGATATCCAGGATGGGTCAGAAAGATGAATTTTCTTCACTGTTTGTCTCCAGACAGTAAGAGTGCCAACCAACGTGAAGTAAAACTCTCCCTGCATACGCACACGCAAAACCAGCTCAGTCGTGTCCGACTCTGTGCAGTCGCAGGGACTGTAGCCCGCCAGGCTCCTCTGTCCATGGGATTCTCCAGGCAAGAGTACTGAAGTGGGTTGCCATGCCCTTCTCCAGAGGATCTTCCTGACCCAGGGATTGAACCCATGTCTCCTTTGTTCCAGGGGAATTCTCTGCCACTGCAGTACCTGGGAAGCCCAGACCTCTCTCAAGCCCAGAGCGATCTGTGTTCTTCCAGGAAATGCAGCTCACCTGCTCCTCCGGTAGCAAGCAACAGCACAGGGCATCACCAGGGCATCGCAGGCATCACAGGGCATCGCCTCTCCACCAGGGCGTCACAGGCATCACAGGGCATCGCCTCTCCACCAGGGCGTCACAGGCATCACAGGGCATCGCCTCTCCACCAGGGCGTCACAGGCATCACAGGGCATCGCCTCTCCACCAGGGCGTCACAGGCATCACAGGGCATCGCCTCTCCACCAGGGCGTCACAGGCATCACAGGGCATCGCCTCTCCACCAGGGCGTCACAGGCATCACAGAGCATCATCTCTCTACACGGGAATGCAACTCTCCACTGCGCGTTTGTCCTGCATATCTGTCTCCCTGGAGAGAAGAAAACATCCTTACTTGATGAAGCCTAGGTTCAGCCCTCGTTGATACCAATGAAACTACCATGGTGTTGAAAAATTTTGTGAGCTGAAGTCAGGCCCTCCCAGGTTTCAGGAGTTAAGAGCTAAACTTGTCATTGTCCAGTCACTAAGTTGTGTCTAACTCTTTGTGGCCCCATGGACTGCAGCATGCCAGGCTCCTCTGTCCTCCACTATCTCCCAGAGTTTGCTCAAATTCATGTCCATTGAATCAGTGATGCTGTCTAGCCATCTCATCCTCTGCCGCCTCCTGCTCCTTTTGCCTTCACTCTTTCTCAATATATATCTTTGAAACAGACAAAAAAGGAAGAAAGAGAGAGAGAAAGAAAGAAAGGGAGGGAAGAAGAAAGAAAGAGGAGACCAGGGAAACCAAGGTAGTAAGTGTCTTACCATAAAAGCATGAAAAAAGAAATTATTTCTGCAAATCCAAAAGAGAAATAAACATGGATTTATTGTCTTATATACATGCATTTTTTGTTACAGAGTGAATGAGAATTTTCTTCAGCATTTGGATTAAGCACATTGAAAATATATGTATCTTTATAAAAAATGAGAAATTTATATAGCTAATGTTGAATAAACAGTTATTTTCTCAGCAAGTTTTCTGGTTCAAAACTGTATAGTACACCATTTTATCATTTGAAAGAAGAGAGTTGTAAAGATAAATGAAAACGTCTGAAAGGAACTTTAAAGTAGTCAGAGAAGGCAATGGATTTTAATGCAATGCATTTTTAAGTAATTAATTTCTGTAAAATGCTTTCAAATTGTCCATAGGAATGCAATTTCTATGGTAAATGTAAAGTGGTAGGTTTGAAGCTTATACTAGAACTTCAATATTGAAAGGCTAAATATATACCTTCTCTTTCTTTCTCTGTGTAATTGGACAAAGAGAAAGTTAGTTTAGTGCCCTGACTAATATATTAAAACAGGAGAAAAAGATCAATACAATTTTCAAAGTAAATAAGCTCTCACTGCTGTTTTTATTTCTTCTGTCATTTATGAAACAAAAAGCCGTCAGTGTTTCTGTCCACATTTTTATTACAGCAAAAAAATCTCTAAGCCAGACAACACTGTTAATATAATTATAATTCCTCCTGAATATTAGAATGTTAAAATATCATTTCATATTGTTAATTTTCCTTCATAACCAGGTGTCTCATCCAATTTATCTTCACAGGATTGTTATCAAATTCATCCAATATTTGAATATATATATGTCAGGAACCATGTAAAATGTTTAGAGTTTAAAAATAAATAAAGCTCAGTTTCCAAGATATAGGAGTCGTAGAATTTGGTTAATGTTGAGTTCAATTTATGTATGATTTCTAACCAAGAACACGTTGATCCAATTTGAAAAACTTTATAATTCCAGGGGAAAAAAGTTTTTGTTGTTCGTAATTTTATTTTCTTATTTATGATTTATCTCAAATGTTAAGTTTAACCACAAAGCAGTGTGTTCATGCTAAGGGGAGATAGTGAAAGGCAGAGGAGCCTGGTGTGCTGCAGTTCATGGGGTTGTAAAGAGTCTAACATGACTTAGCAATTGAACAACAAAAATTCAGTCAACATATCTCCTGACTAGGTGCTCTGACCCAGGGATGCAGGCTTATAGACTCCTGTGGCAAATGAGCAATTATCTCATGGTAACTCAAGTTCATTAACCAGACAAAATGTGGCCTGTCTTTGAAATTACAAAAATGTGAATATTATCAATAAAAAGTATGGGTATGTGTGGAGATTTAAGATTTAAAATGTTTGCAGGCTGAACCTACACTTTCTGCCGTGGAACAGCAGGCTGCTGGAAGGTCAGATCACTCTTAACCATTTATTTTCAAATTTGAAGTAAATAGAATCCATAAACTTCTTACAGCTTACGGATTCTATTTACTTCAAATAACCAGGCCGAGTTTGTTTTGCAGTAAGCCATTAAAGGAGTGCTTGTCATGGCAATGGCAAGAGGGGACCAGCTGGGTGGACTTTGGAGTCTAGCACGGCCGACTCTCTGGCACAGCCAGTCCTTCATGTCTGCGCTGTGTTAATTTGGATGAATTACTTAATCTCTCTGAGCCTCAGCATAGTCACTTAAAAATGGGGCGTCTATCAGGCTATTATAATTTCATAAGGTAATGCTTTGCAAAGAGCATAGCACAGTACTCTACACAGACAAACGGCCCACAAATGGCGGCTGTCACAATACTGATGACACTGTTTATAATATCCATGCTGACGATTGTGATGCTGCTGCAAAGTAGACCTTCCAGGGACACAGAGTAAACATCTTATGGAATCATGGAAGCACTGCTCTTAGAGGATTTGGCTGGACCAGAACTTTAGTATCTCAAGAGCTGAGATTTCCCAGCTCCATGGGGTGTTGAAATGGATCCACATTGAGGAAGCCCAAGACTGGAAAGACTTATTTCCCCATCCTGTGAATTCCACGACTTTAACCTGGAGCTCAGTTCAGGTGAGTCGTGGTCTAGTAGATATTTCAGCTTTAATATTTAGAATAGGCCACACTTGAAGGAAAAGAAGAGGCTTCCCACATGGCTCAGTAGTAAAAAACCCTCCTGCCAATGCGGGAGATATAGGAGACACGGGTTTGATCCCTGGGTCGGGAAGATTCCCTGGAGGAAGAAATGGCAACCCACTCCATTATTCCAGTATTCTTGCCTGGAGAATTCCATGGACAGAGGAGACTGGTGGGTCATAGTCCATGGGGCTGCAAAGAGTTGGACGCGACTGAGTGACTGAACACATATGCACATAATGAGAAAAAACTGATCATTGGTTCTCAATTCATAAAAGCATGAGATTCTAGATATCTTCCCAGAGTCAAAATAAGCCAAGCAAAGTACTCTTATCAGTGAGAAGCCAACAAGAAAAACTTCAAGTATTCTCCAAACATCTTTATGTTTAAATGTTTGATGGGAAAGTGCTCTTGGGTGAAACATTCATGTATTCCATGGCCAGGACTGATTTTTATATTAGTGAAACTATTTAAAAACACAACAATGCAGAATCAGGGAACCAGGGGTCCTGTTGCCTGCCCAGGCACAGAAGTACATGGAATAAAAACCTGAGCCGAATTACTGCTAGTTCCGCATCCTGATGAAAAGAGTACATGAGTCATGGAACCGGGGTCCCCAGGATGTCATCTCAAGGCTCCATCAATGTGTCACTTCTCAAAAGACTCGTCCCCATCATATTGGTCTCCAGTCACGCCTCCCCCCCACACTGCCCTCATCTGATCACACCTTCTTTCTTTGGTTTAAAGACTGTCTCACACCGTAGCCTCCACGAGGGCAGGAAGCCATGGTTTTCACTTCACTAGGCTTTCTTGAGTAGGGTTAGAAATGGCGGGGTGGGTGCAGGGGAATCCGCCCTGTGAACCTGATCTTCTTTGAGAGTTGGGGTGGGAACGTGTTTCCTCAGTTTAGCACCATAGTGAACAAACACAGACCCAGAACATCTTGTTCAGTGGTACCAGGAAAGAGGTGAACAACGCAGAGACATGCCACACGTCAAGTCACAGAGGAATGCGCCACCTGGGGGGGTCCCTGCCAAAGCCAGCACCCAAAAAGCAGTGCTTCTGTGATGATCGCACTTGGCACCCCAGCTGAGAGAGGTGCCATGAGGAATTTCATCGCAGTGCAGCCCCGGAGTTAGCAATCGACACTTCAAAGGTATAATAAACTAGGAAAGATTTTCAGGTCAGTCCTGGAGTAAAAGGCCTCTCATACCCTTACATTCCGATGGGCTTAATTGAGAGTGATGGGAGGTTAGGATAATAGAATTCAGCCTCATTGCTGTACTCTCAGCCTGTAATAAGCACAATTATTGACACACCATCGATATCCCTGGCAATTATAAATATTGCATTGTTTCACTTTCGGGCAAATTCAGGGCCTGGGGAAAGGAACTGTGTTCCCACACATCATAAATGTCATCCTTCAAGTGTGTTCCTAGAAAAAAGACCAGAATCACTGCTCTAGATCAGAGATAAGCAAACAAACAAACCAAGTAGTAAATATTTTAGACTTTGTGAGCTCTGTGGTCTCCGTGGCAACTAATAAACTCTGCTGCTGCTAAAGCAACCTTCAACAGTACATACATGAGGGGCACTGCTGTGTGCCAATGATCTTTATTTCTGGAAACAGAATCACAAAATATGATTCATCTTCTGATTTTTTAAAAATCATATAAAAATGGAAAACCATTCCTAACTCAGGGCCATGCACAGTCAGGTAGGTGGTAGTTGGATCTGGTCCACAGACCAGAGGGCAAGAATCCTTTCTCTGGATTATGAAAAAATCAAAAAAGACCAATAGTGAGTAAGTTCATAATAGATTAGAACTTGCAATAAACACAAAAATGATTAAACATATACAAATATCAAAAAAATTTTTGCAAATATAGAGGATAAGGAATTTACAATTTAAAAAAAAAAACTTGTTTTAAAACAGGATATAAACAGGATATAAACAGGATATAGCAAACTGGAAATGCAGCAGAAAATTTTTTTTTTAAATGATAAACTCCTTATATGACATAAAAGGAGAAAATTTCTACCATTTAAAATCTTAATTAGACTAATGCAATATTTATTTGTAAAGTTTTAGCTAACCACTGGTAAAATTTAAAACATGGCATTAACTTTCTAAACCACAAGAGAACAAAAAAGAAGGAATAAAGTGAAGAAAATGCAATCTATATTGCAAAAGTCAGGAAACAAATAATCAAGAAAATAATTCTTTAAAATTACAATGTTAGAGAACTAAGACCCCACATTCTCTCATGTGTTTATTGAACAAGTGATGACCTTTGGAGTCAAAACAACGATTCATTTAGAAAAAGTAATAAAACAGGAAATGAATAATAAGAATTTAAGGGAAAAAAATTCTTCTTATAAACTTAAAAGCACTCTTTCAAATGACTACATGGTCAAAGAGGAAATTAAAAGTGCAATAATAGAAAAAATAAAACATGACTATTACAGATTAAAATCTCTGCTACTAAGACTGTGCCCACAAGTATTCACATTCTTTCCATACAGAAGGCAAGGACTCCCTCATCTGCATTCTATATGGAAAGAAAGCAAATGAAGTGTTCAATTCATGTGTTTATAAGATAATTTCAACATTCCTAATTTAAAGAAAGCAGAGGGGGAGACTTAATAAAGAAAAAAGCAGAAAACGATATATCAGAAGAGCAAACTCTTGACTAGGAGAGTGAGTCAGCGGACTGGAGATCTGGAGGAGAGTGCAGGAGGCCCTGGGGGCACTGGGTGGCCGGTCTGTGGTCAGGAGCCGACTGGAGCCAGGGGAGGGCCCTCCTGCTGGATGGGGGGTTCCTTCACTGGGGGCCCCTCTGATCCAGTGCTGCTCCTCTGGCCAGTGCTCTCTGACGGTCACAATGCAAGATGCAAGCAACGCAGTGTGCACGCATCACCCCCGCACCCCCAGGCCCACACACACCCCTCCCCCCAGGCCTCCTTGTCTTGAATCCTCCAATCCTGCTCCTTCCAGCCAAGCTCTCGGCCAACCCCCAGGGATCCATGTATTAACATTACTCATCTTGAGAAATCTGTATGCAGGTCAAGAAGCAACAGTTAGAACTGGACATGGAACAACAGACTGGTTCCAAATAGGGAAAGGAGTACGTCAAGGCTGTATGTTGTCACCCTGCTTAATAACTTATATGCAGAGCAAAACATGCGAAATGCTGGGCTGGATGAAGCACAAGCTGGAATCAAGATTGCTGGGAGAAATATCAATAACCTCAGATATGCACATGACACCACCCTTATGGCAGAAAGCAAAAAACTACAGAGCCTCTTGATAAAAGTAAAAGAGGAGAGTGAAAAAGTTGGCTTAAAACTCAACATTCAGAAAATTAAGATCATGGCATCCGGTCCTGTCACTTCATGGCAAATAAATGGGGAAACATTGGAAACAGTGACAGACTTTAATCACTGTAGATGGTGACTGCAGCCATGAAATTAAAACACACTTGCTTCTTGGAAGAAAGTTATGACCAACCTAGACAGCATATTAAAAAGCAGAGACATTACTTTGCCAACAAAGGTCCATCTTGTCAAAGTTACAGGTTTTCCAGTGGTCATGTATGGATGTGAAAATTGGACTATAAAGAAAGCTGAACAGCAAAGAATTGATGCTTTGGAACTGTGGTGTTGGAAAAGACTCATGAGAGTGCCTAGGACTGCAAGGAAATCCAACCAGTCCATCCTCAAGGAGTTCAGTCCTGAATATTCATTGGAAGGACTGATACTGAAGCTGAAACTCCAATACTTTGGCCACCTGATGTGAAGAACTGACTCATTTGAAAAGACCCTGATGCTGGCAAAGATTGAAGGCGGGAGGAGGAGGGGACGACGGAGGATGAGATGCTTGCCTGGTATCACTGACTCGATTGACATGAGTTTGGGAGTTGGTGATAGACAGGGAGGCCTGGCATCCTGCAGTCCATGGGGGTCGCAAAAAGTCGGACAGGACTGAGTGACTGAACTGAACTGATCTCTCATTTCTGTTTTTCTATTCAGAACTCACTTTTTATTCATTTTTCTGAGGCATGAATTCATTCTTCTGAGGTTTTTATACTGTTCATCTTTCTCTTCACCTTTTCAGTATCATCAACTGCAGACATGTTTTTCCCCAAAGCATTGTACTGTTAAATTAAATTGTGAGCTCCTCAGAGGTGAGATTTATTCACCTTTGACTCTCAGTGAAGCACCTGTTACCTGGTGAGCATGTTGTGTTTATTAATTGGATAAATGATCTACTATGTCCACAGTAGCTAGTACATTTGTAGACTGCATTTCTACAAAAACATATCCCTTATATCCCTCATCCTCCATAAACAGCTCATGTCAACAGTTATCCCCACCTTGTTTCAAGCCTAGTATGACCTTTGGTTTAAATTCTATGAACACGATGGTGAACAGGCAGTCTGATGAGCCAACGGCACTTTTACTTAAAGTCCTTACGACCACCAGCTCGGCCCAGCCGTGGTGGGGACCAGCACTGGGGGGCAGAGGTGCAGACGGAAGCCTGTGGTCTCGGAGGAATTCTAATGTGACTCCTTCCATCCCAATCATCTGTTCTCCTGAGGCCAGTTGTCATCTGCTGGCCACAAAGTGAATTCGAAGTTTTCCATTCCTTGTGCTGGCACATGACATACTGTATTTAATTCCCGTAAGAGGACATCGCTATCTGGGTTGAAATGAAGGAAAAGGTTGAATGCAAAGGTCGCATGTTTTTCTTGGTAAAGATCACTAAATAGTAGGATATGAACACGCTGTATATTTGAAGTACAATACAGAGACGTAGAAAGATGGATTTATTTCCTTTTCAAGCTTGGTTTTTATTTGATTTCACTGAAATAATTGCCATTGAGTATCTTCCCACAGGTCAACACTCCATCCTCTCAGAAATGGACAACCATGGGTGGAAAAAAAAATTTTCACTCAGCATTGAGACTGAATTTGAAGGCCAAATCAAAATGTGCAATAACATTTACCTCCTCTCTCAAAGCTCCTTTGTCCTGTTTTTTTTTTCTCCCTCAAACCCACTCCACATTAATTCATTGTTATTAGCCTCTTCTGCTGGAACTCGTCTGTCATACACTGGATGTAATAATATGCTGTTTAGCATTCTCTGCATAAGGTAATACAGGCCTTGAATGACAATGCTGGTCATTTCTTTGTATGAAAAGCCCTGTGATAATGTTAGGTATCATGAATATTTAACTGGAGATGTGTGTTTGTGAATGTGTGTGTGTCCGTGTGCCCATGTGTTTGCCAGACTATGCTATCCACAGTGAAATGATCCCTAACCAAGAGTGTGCAAATAAACAACTCATGTAAATTCCAAACACCGCGGGACATCCAGCATCAACGCTCTGGGATATGATTAGCTTCTGAGTCCTGGGACTCTGTGAAGCCAAGATAGATCTCAGTGGAACTTAACGTACAAGGGGAGAAAAACAGAAATGGAAAGGGAAAAAATAGAGTCAGAATGAAACAATAGACAAATAAATACGAGCTGAAAATCGTTAGTGTCAATTACCCTGGTTCAGCTCATGTGTGACCAAATATAAAAACGGTTTTGGGGACTGAGTTGCTGAAAAATTCAACAGATACAGGGAACTGGGGCACGTTAGCATCCTTCTGGAAGGCTTAATTTGGGGTGTGGGGGAATAGAGTCTTATATTTTATGTTTTTAGTCCCTCTGATGGGCAGCACATTCCAGTAAGAGAGTGAAAGTGACAGCAAATGGATTCTGGGGGTGAGAGGACAATAAAAGACATGATGCTCTCTCTAAAATGCATCCTTTCTGTTTAAAAGCAGGAAAAAAGCTACTCTTACAATATCAGATTAAAATGTCAGCATAAACACTTAGTAAACAGGAAGAAAAAACTTAGTTGCTTTAACCAGGGCTACGTAGGGGGCTGCACATCTTCTATGTCAGGCACTGCACCTCGGCACATGCGGAGGGCAGAGAGGTTGACGTGAGCACCAGCCCTGTGCCTCCCCCAGCACATGCATAGACAGGAATAAGGACCAAGAGATATGCATCCAGTCAACAAATCCTTAAACACTGAAGTGTATGTGAGAGTCAAACAAGAGGACAGACCAAGGAGTGTATAACTTCCAGACTGGGGATCAGAAAACTGGTGAGGATTTCATGGGACCTGGTGGGGAATCAAGCGATGTGCCATCCAGTCCTGGTGATCAAACCCCTGGAGAAGCACGAAGCTGTCACTCATATCTTTTGCATTTGATTTCTCTACCATTAAGGAAAAGCATGGAACCTACTGAGCCTAAGGACATTCCTGGTTTAGTATTTAAGGAAAACAAGATGTGAGTAAGATCTGATGCATGCCCACATTTAGGACAGACATGTTTAGGCTGAATGTATCTTTACTATGCTGCGTTTTCTAGTCCATGAACTTTCCACTGGTATAGCTCCTCTGTGATTCGTCGCTCGGCATTTGCTCGTTTTCAGCATTACATTCTATATGTGTTTTGTTAGATTGACAACTAAGCATTTGGACAGTTAGTGGTTTTTTGGAGCACTTATAAAAGGTACTATCCTTGCCATTTTGGTTTCCACATCGTCACAGTTAGTATATCTTCAGGTAAATACAAAGTAAATCAACAATGAGATGTCACCACTCACCTGCTAGAATGGCTAAAACCTGGAACTCTGACACCAAACGCTGTCAGTGATGTGAAACAACAGGGACATTTACCATCACTGGCAGGGATGCACAATGCTGCAGCCACTTCAGAAGACAGCTTGCCTTCTTTGGGGGCTTCTTACAAAACTGCACACACCCTTAGCATACAACTCATCAGTCACACCTCTTAGTAATTACCCAAAGGGACTGAAAACTTATGACCACATGAAACCCTGTAGATGATGTTTATTACAGCTTTATTTATACTTGTGAAAATGTAGAAGCAACCGAGATGTTTCTCAGTAGATGAATGGATAAATAAGCTGGGGTCCATCCAGACAATGGAATATTACTTAGTCCCTAAGAGAAAAGATCTATCAAACCATGAAAAAAACATGAAGGAATCTTGAATGCACGTTACTGTGTGAAAAAAGTCATTCTGAAAAGGCTACGTATTGTATGAGTCCAAATATAGGACATTTTGGAAACTATAGAAACAGTAGATCAGTCATTTCCAGGAGTGGAAGAAAGGAGGAATGAATAAAAGAGGCACAGAAAAATTTCAGGGCAGGGAAAACACTCTGCATGATACTATACAGGTGAATACGTGTCATTATGCATTGTCCAAACTCACAGAACATACAACACCAAGAGTGAACCCTACTGTAATCTATGGCCTTTGATGGTAATGATGTGTGCCAATGTAGGTTCATCAGTTCCTAACAAACACAACTCTCTTAGGGGATATTCATAGTGGGATGCAAGAGCTACAAGGGATATCTCCATAACTTCCCCTCAATTCTGTTGTGAACTTAAAACTGTTCTAAAAAGGTCTTACTTTAAAAAGTTAATATAAATAACAAACACAAAAATGTTGCAAAGCTTTTCACAAATTACCTTTCTATATGTAAAATATCTGGCAAATCGAAGGACTCAGGAAATTAAAAATATAAAAACTGAAAAAATAATGATTATCAAACTATTTTCTTAAATTGGTAGTTTTTTTAAAAATCCAGGGTTGAAAATTTTCAAAAGATAATTTTTTTCAAAATAAAATAAATATGTGTACACATAGGCACACATATTAAACAAAGTTTCCATCTTAAATATAATAGGAAACAATGGAAGTGTCAGCCACTCAGTTGTGTCTGACCCTTTGCGACCCCATGGGCTGCAGCCCAGCAGGCTCCTCCGTCCATGGAATTCTCCAGGCAAGAACACTGGAGTCGGTGATCATTCACTTCTCTAGGTGATCTTCCTGACCCAGGGATCAAACCTGGGTCTCCTGCATAGCAGGCAGATTCTTGACTATCTGAGCCAGCAGGGGAAACTAAAAAACAATATTACAGGGGAAAAGAGAATTTCACTTAGGAGACAAGGGTAAGAATGAATGTAATTGATAAAGAAAAGCCCCAAAGTGATGAGCGTCAAACAGCAACGTCCTGACCGTGCCCTGAGTACTGCCACCACCTCTGGAGACGGCTGTGGGTCGCAGGGGCTGTGTTTCCTCCCGTGACTAGTTGTGCTGGAGGAGACGGTGGTCTTCTTGGGCCCCCACCTGGGACACACTGGAAGCAGGACCAGGAGAGGGTGACTTCATGGGGCCGTGGGCTCCCCGGGTCCAGGCGGCAGTGACGAGATGCCACAGTGAACTGCTGGGGAGGGAAGTGCCCACGACAGCAGGGTGTTGGCCCACCTGGTCCACCCTGCCTGCCGTCCTGGGTCCCAGGAGGATAGGCTTCTCCTGCCCTCATCACTGCTTTCTACTGGAGGGCCCGGAGACCCCCGCTGCTCCACGGCCCCAGACTCTCCAGCCTCCCTCTGTGGATGTTTATACATCGTCTCCATCAAGTGGGGAGGCTTCCTCTTCTGGTATTTTAATCGATTTTATTAATAAAAATGCTGTGTGTCCTCAAACATTTTCATTCCATAAATACAGGCCAGACAATATCTTCCTTCCTCTAAGCATCCCATATTTATTGCAAGGTTTTATTAAAAATAGGAAATAAAGGGAAAGAGGAACAGTAATTGATTCTCCCATAGAGACCGAAACTGCGAGAACAAAACAAACAGACTTGCCAATCCCGTGATTGAGTTTTTTCAGACTAACGCTGCTGAGCCCCGGGTCTCTGCTTCCTGGGGTCCTTTCTGCGCACTATCTTTTCCTCCCAATCCGTTCTCTCACCCTGCACGCCCTTTAGAAGCGACACGGGTGGCGTCTGGCCGCGCTGTATCTTCTGAGCCAGCGCACAGGTGTCTGCGGAGAACCTCCGTGGCGTCTGACAGGGGGTCAGGCATCTGCAGCTTGCCCCTGGCTTCACACCACGCTCTAGTCCGGCGTGGAGAAGTTACTCCTGGTGCGCCCCGTCTGCTCAGCTGCCCCCGTTCCTGTTGCTCCTGGAGGCTCGGCTCTCAGGAAAGACCTGCTCTGGAGAGGCTCCCTGATGACCGGCCAGCCGTGCTGCACCCCCGAGCCAGACACGAGGCCTCCGGACGCATCACGAGGGCAAAGCTGCCTCTGTCGAGACCTGCGGGCCGGGGGTTCCTGCCGCCTGATGCAGAGTTGCCAGCAGGGTGGTCGCAAGTCACAGAACGCTTCACTTTCCCCCTGGCTCTTCGGTCTCCCCTCTTGCTGCCTGCCAGCCTGGCCCACAGCTGACACCCCGTGTGTGTGCGGGACAGAACTCAGCTGTCAGCTCAGTGATGCAGGAATGTGCCGGCCAAAAAGGAAAAACAAAAAAAGGACCATAAACTTTTAGCAAGATGTGAAATGATAGTTTCTTGGTGAAACACTGGCGGCCCAGACACCGCAGAAGGATTTATTTTTTGCAAGTAAATTCTCCCGTGAAATCTGACCACCCCCTCCTTCCCCACCGGCACAAGGCAGCCGGCAGACACAGCTCTGGGCAGACACAGCTCTGAGCCGTCACAGGAGGTAACGAGCATCCACAAACACCTGATCCATCAGCTCTGGGTACCAACCTCCGTCAGGGCCTCAGACCTGCTTATCCCACTAGAGGAGCCCTGATAAAGGTAACCAAGGCCACCCTGATTCCTATAGGAGTCACTGCATTGAACAACTTACCCAGCAGAGCCAGGCAGGCCCTGTCAATCTGACCCTCTGCTGCAAGACAGGGCTTCCTGGGAAGAAAACAGGCTGTGGAAACCAGGAAGCATTGTGAAATGCTTTTTAGGTTTTCCAGTGAGGACGCGGAACGCGGAGGGAGCAACAGGGGGAGAAAATGGAAAAGAAGAAAGGGAGGCGAATTACTGAGATCTAGCAGAGACAAGTACAAATCAATTATCCCAAAAAGCAGATGTAAAATGAAGCTGCATAAATATCCCAGGCACTTACATTGTGTTAAAATAATGCTGAAATTACAGAGCTGTCACCCGCAGACCCACGGAGGGGCTGCTCCCTACACCCTGTGGTTCAGCGCCTTCTCGGGAGGATGGAGGGAGGCTGACATGAGAGGTCGGGCAGAGGCAGTCAGGAAACCATGCGGGGCCACCTTCTCTCACTGTCCGTGGCTTCAGGGGCTGTGTGCTCCCAAATAGTGGCTGTACATTCATCCACAGACACCCTCTGCTCTAGCAAACCAGCCTCCTCCCACCCCCAACCAAATGCATAACATAAACCCATCACTGATCATGGCTGGTAGGAAGGTAACATTGTAGACAGTCTGTTTCCTTATGGGAGTAGAAGGATTACTTTGAAAAAGAAAAGAGATTTCTTTCTGAATAAGTACCAGCAGTGGGAACTAAAAGGGCTTCTAGGGGGATAAAGCAAAGATGCCTAAATTCCCATCTCCCCCAGCAAATGCAGGAGTGAACGTTTTAGACAGACGATTCAGAGACAACTTTTCTACAGCACCATTGTCCAAATTTCACTCCTCTTAACCTTTGAAATGACACTGGTAGGTCATTTTTTAAGCCAAATACTTTGCATATGTTTTCACCTCTGACAAAAAAACAGAACCCTTGGGTTCTTGCAGTATATACTATTTAGTTTTAAAAGATAAAACTCCTGCGACTAAAGAAAACGATGCTTTCTCCCATGAAGGAATTGCCTGACGTTATGCTCAGGACGGCCGGGCAATCCCTGGGTGGGACTGAGGGAAAGATACAATAATTCCACAGCCGAGGAGAGCTCTGCACTTGGAGGGGCATCTGGCTTTGTGTGCGGCTCCGAGTGTCTTCTGACAGGCTGCGACGCTATTGTTCCACTGAGAGCTGGCCTACAGATAAAGGTGGCCCTGTCAGAAGTTCTGAATAGCTGGAAGCTAATTGCTGACCCTAACAGGCCCAATTAGCTGTCACGGGCTCAGCCAGGCTAGCCCCTGGGACCCAGCCTTTCTGGCTCACATTTTGTGAAGCTCTCCTGGTGCTGTACCTTGGCTTGGGGGCTTTGTAGTCCCCATTCTGCAGATCAAAGGTTTATTAGAGGGAACGGCTGCCGTGTCGGTCTCTGTTGGCGCAGACACGGGCGTCCAGTACAGCCACAGGCACAACAGAAAAGCCCGTCGTGCCCATGGGGATGAGCATGAACCCAGACTGCTGTTTTTAGGGCAGGTCTCAAAGGACCGCTTGATGGCTGTAATTTGCAGAAATAATCCCAAGCCTTTAGTTCCAATAAACTCATCAATCATCCACACTGGTTATCGTCCACCCACTGACTGGACCTCTGAAAGTCAGGATACACAGCCAGCATGGGCCTCCCACCTCCAGACCTGCCTGGCCCCTCAAGAACAGCCCTCCCACCCCAGAACACACACAGGGCACTCTCTTGCTTCTACTGAAAGTCTGACCATGTTATTCTTGCTCTAGAATTCACACGTGATCACGGTAGAAACTACAGAAAACAGGAGAAAAAGAAAAAAGAGAGGCTCATCCTCCTGCACAACATTTGGACTTTAGGTTTCTGGAATGTTCTGTGATTTAAGATGTCTCAAACGCATCATGAGTATTGACAGCATAATATTCCACCTTGTGTTGCAGTTCCTTTCCCATTCTCCAATGCTTTTAGCCATTGTATACTCTTTTCGATGTTTTTGTTATTATGTGCATTCTACATAAAACTTTTTCTACAGTTTTGGTTGACTGTCTTAGGATTTCTTATTTATTTATATTGATTTTATATTATTCAGTCAAAGGATACTAATCCATACCTTGTCATCAAACAGAACTGAAACATCTTTTTCTCTGCCAAGAAATGTTTGACAATGGTTTATAAGACATTAACCAGAATTGTGTTATATCTGGAATATTTATCAAATTTTGTTAGATAAGTGTTGCAATTAACTATTTCCATGGGTTTGTTCATGGAAGTTTGTGACAAGTTTTTGCATTTTATCCATTTATCTACTAGCTTTTCAATGGTTTTTCAAACTGATTATATGATTTCTTTCAGTTCAGTTCAGCCACTCAGTCATGTTCAACTCTTTCCGACCCCATGCACTGTAGCATGCCAGGCCTCCCTGTCCCTCACCACCTTCCGGAGTTCACTCAAATTAATGTCCGTTGAGTCATTGATGCCATCCAACCATCTCATCCTCTGTCATCCCCTTCTCCTCCTGCCTTCAATCTTTCTCAACATCAAGGTCTTTTCAAATGAGTCATCAGACAGCCAAGTATTGGAGTTTCAGCTTCAGCATCAGTCCTTCCAATGAATATTCAGGACTGATTTCCTTTAGGATGGACTGGTTGGATCTCCTTGTAGTCGAAGGGGCTCTGAAGAGTCTTCTACAACACCACAGTTCTAAAGCATCAATTCTTCAGCGCTCAGCTTTCTTTGGAGTCCAACTCTCACATCCATACATGACTACTAGAAAAACCATAGCTTTGACTAGATGGACTTTGTTGACAAAGTAATGTCTCTGCGTTTTAATATGCTGTCTAGGTTGGTCATAGCTTTTCTTCCAAAGAGGAAGCGTCTTTTTATTTCATGGCTGCAGTCAAAATCAAAAAAATTTAAAAAAATTTAACCAATTAAAAAAAAATCAATTGCAGTGATTTTTGAGCTTAAAAAAATATAGTCTGAGACTGTTTCCACTGTTTCTCCATCTATTTCCCATGAAATGATGGGACCGAATGCCATTATCTTTGTTTTCTGAATGTTGAGCTTTAAGCCAACTTTTTCACACTCCTCTTTCACTTTCATCAAGAGGCTCTTTAGTTCCTCTTCACTCTCTGCCATAAGGGTGGTGTCATCTGCATATCTGAGGTTATTGAAGGATACTGATATTTCTCCCGGCAATCTTGATTCCAGCTTGTGCTTCATCCAGCCCAGCGTTTCTCATGATGCACTCTGCATGTAAGTTAAATAAGCAGGGTGACAGTATACAGCCTTGACATACTCCTTTCCCTATTTGGAACCAGTCTGTTGTTCCATGTCCAGTTCTAACTGTTGCTTCCTGACCTACATATAGATTTCTCAAAAGGCAGGTCAGGTGGTCTGATTTTCCCATCAGTTTAAGAATTTCCCACAGTTTATTGTGATCCACACAGTCAACGTCTTTGGCGTAGTCAATAAAGCAGAAATAGATGTTTTTCTGGAACTCTTTGCTTTTTCAGTGACCCAGCAGATGTTGGCAGTTTGATCTCTGCTTCCTCTGCCTTTTTTAAATCCAACTCAAACATCTGGAAGTTCACAGTTCACAGTTGAAGCCTGGCTTGGAGAATTCTGAGCATTACTTTTCTAGCACATGAGATGAGTGCAATTGTGTGGTAGCTTGAGCATTCTTTGGCATTGCCTCTCTTTGGGATTGGAATGAAAACTGACCTGTTCCAGTCCTGTGGCCACTGCTGAGTTTTCCAAATTTGCTGGCATATTGAGTGTAGCACTTTCACAGCATCATCTTTCAGGATTTGAAATAGCTCAACTGGAATTCCATCACCTCCACTAGCTTTGTTCATAGCAATGCTTCCTAAGGCGCACTTGACTTCACATTCCAGGATGTCTGGCTCTAAGTGAGTGATCACACCATCGTGATTATCTAGGCTGTAAAGATCTTTTTTGTACACTTCTTCTGTGAATTCTCGCCACCTCTTCTTAATATATTCTGCTTCTGTTAGGTCCCTACTATTTCTGTCCTTTATCAAACCCATGTTTGCATGAAATGTTCTCTTGCTATCTCTAATTTTCTTGAAGAGATCTCTAGTCTTTCCCATTCTGTTGTTTTCCTCTATTTCTTTGCACTGATCACTGAGGAAGGCTTTCTTATCTCTCCTTGCTATTCTTTGGAACTCTGCATTCAAATGGGTTTATCTTTCCTTTTCTCCTTTGCTTTTGGCTTCTCTTCTTCTCTCAGCTATTTGCAAGACCTCTTCAGACAGCCATTTTGCCTTTTTGCATTTCTTTTTCTTGGGGATGGTCTTGATTCCTGTCTCCTGTACAATGTCACGAACCTCCATCCATAGTTCTTCAGGCACTGTGTCTATCAGGTCTAGTCCCTTAAATCTATTTGTCACTTCCACTGTGTAATTGTTGGGGATTTGATTTAGGTCATACCTGAATGGTCTAGTGGTTTTCCCTACTTTCTTCAATTTCAGTCTGAATTTGGCAATAAGGAGTTCACGATCTGAGCCACAGTCAGCTCCTGGTCTTGTTTTTGCTGACTGTATAGAGCTTCTCCATCCTTGGCTGCAAAGAATATAATCAATCTGATTTCGGTGTTGACCATCCAGTGATGTCCATGTGTAGAGTCTTCCTGTGTTGTTGGAAGAGGGTGTTTGCTATGACCAGTGTGTTCTCTTGGCAAAACTCTATTAGCCTTTGCCCTGCTTCATTCCATACTCCAAGGCCAAATTGGCCTGTTACTCCAGGTGTTTCTTGACTGTACTTTTGCATTCCAGTCCCCTCTAATGAAAAGGACATCTTTTTTGGGTGTTACTTCCAGAAGGCCTTGTAGGTCTTCATAGAACCATTCAACTTCAGCTTCTTCAGCATTACTGGTCAGGGCATGGACTTGGATTACCGTGATATTGAATGGTTTGCCTTGGAAACGGAGATCATTCTATCAGTTTTGAGATTGCATCCAAGTACTGCATTTCAGACTCTTTTGTTGGCCATGATGGCTACTCCATTTCTTCTAAGGGATTCTTGCCCACAGTAGTAGATATAATGGTCATCTGAATTAAATTCACCCATTCCAGTCCATTTTAGTTCGCTGATTCCTAATATGTTGATGTTCACTCTTGCCATATCCTGTTTGATCACTTCCAATTTGCCCTGATTCATGGACCTAACATTCCAGGTTCCTATGCAATATTGCTCTTTACAGCATCAGACCTTGCTTCCATCACCAGTCACATCCACGACTGGGTGTTGATTTGGGTTTGGCTCCATCCCTTCTTTCTTTCTGGAGTTATTTCTCCATTGATCTCCAGTAGCATATTGGGCACCTACTGATCTGGGGAGTTCCTCTTCCAGTATCCTATCATTTTGCCTTTTCATAGTGTTAATGGGTTTCTCAAGGCAAGAATACTGAAGTGGTTTGCCATTCCCTTCTCCAATGGGCCACATCCTGTCAGACCTCTCCACCATGACCCGTCCGTCTTGGGTGGCCTCACTCGGCGTGGCTTAGTTTCATTGAATTAGACAAGACTGCAGTCCATGTGATCAGATGGGCTAGTTTTGTATCCATAAACATGGGCTCTAAAATCTTAAATGCTTTGGCACTCTCTAGCTCCAATTTCTGTATCTGTAGTGCCATGAGATTGTTTTAAACTCTGCTTGCTTCTCAACTGCCTTATCTGACCTACTCCTGGTTTCTTAGCCTCTTACTGTGTGGCTGTGAGGAGCTACCCCTTGCCCAAGGTCAGGGTTGGCAACTGAGCACCAAGCTGCCAGTGGCCGAGAGGAGCTACCCCACGTCCGAGGTCAGGGGTGGCAGCCGAGAGGAGATACCCCACGTCCAAGGAGCAGCGGTGGGGGGAAGATAATGGTGACCTCTCTCAAAAGATCCCAGGCATGTACTGCTATAGCCTGTGCCCCCAACCCTGCTGCAGGCCACCACTGACCCACACCTTCGCCAGAAACTCCTAGACACCCAGAGGAAGTCTCCTGTGGGGTCACTGTTCCTTTCTCCTGGGTCCTGGTGCACAAGGTTCTGTTGTGCCCTCCAAGAGTCTATTTCCCAGTCCTACGTAAGCTCTGGCAGCTCTATAGTGGGGTTAATGGCGACCTCCTCCAAGAGGACTTATGCCATACCCACACCCAGAGCCCATGTCCCTGTGGCAGACCACTGCTAATCTGTACCTCCACAGGAGACGCTCAAACACAGTTCTGTCTCAGTCTCTGTGCGGTCCCTGGGTCCTGGTGAGCATGAGGTTTGTTTGAGCCCTCTGAGTGTCTCTGGCAGGAACGGGTTTGATTCTCAATGCGAATTCACCCCTCCTATTTGTCTTGCTGGGGCTTCTCCTTTGCTTTTGGACATGGGATATCTCTTTACAGCCACTCTAGTGCTTACCATCTTACTGGGGTTTTTCTGACCTTGGACATGGGATATCTACTCACAGCTGCTCCAGAGAAGTGCAGGCATCTCTCCTTACCTTGAATGTGGGGTATCTCCTCTTGGCCGCCGCTCCTGACCTTGGATGTGAGGTATCTCCTCTTGGCCACTGCTCCTGACCTTGGATGTGGGGTATCTCCTCTTGGCCACTGCTCCTGGCCTTGGATGTGGGGTATCTCCTCCCCACCACTCACTGCTCCAGCCCCTTGCACCTGCTGGAGTAAATAGCATGGAGGGAACACAGCTCCACCCATCAGTAGAAAATTGGATTAAAGATTTACTGAGCATGGCCTCACCCATCAGAACAAGACCCAATATCCCCCTCAGTCAGTCTATCCCATCAGGAAGCTTTCATAAGCCTCTAATCCTTCTCCATCAGCGCTCAGACAGGCTGAAAACCACCATTACAGAAAACTAACCAATATAATCACATGGACCACAGTCTTGTCTACCTCAGTGAAACTAAGCCATGCCGTGTAGTGCCACCCAAGAAGGATGGGTCATGGCAGAGAATTCTGACAAAACGTGGTCCACTGGAGAAAGGAATAGCAAACTGCTTCAGTATTCGTGCCTTGAGAACCCCATGGACAGTATGAAAAGGCAAAAAGATAGGACACTGAAAGATAACTCCCCAGGTCGGTAGTTGCCCAATATGCTAATGAAGATCAGTGGAGAAATAACTCCAGAAAGAATGAAGAGACGGAGCCAAAGCAAAAACAACACCCAGTTGTGGATGTGACTGGTGATGGAAGTAGAGTCCGATGATGTAAAGAGCAATATCCCATAGGAACCTGGAATGTTAGGTCCATGAATCAAGGCAAATTGGAAGTGATCAAACAGGATATGGCAAGAGTGAACATCAACATATTAGGAATCAGCGAACTAAAATGGACTGGAATGGGTGAATTTAACTCAGATGACCATTATATCTACTACTGTGGGCAAGAAACCCTTAGAAGAAATGGAGTAGCCATCATGGCCAACAAAAGAGTCTGAAATGCAGTACTTGGATGCAGTCTCAAAACTGACAGAATGATCTCTGTTCGTTTCCAAGCCAAACCATTCAATATCACGGTAATCCAAGTCTATGCCCTGACCAGTAATGCTGAAGAAGCTGAAGTTGAATGGTTCTATGAAGACCTACAAGGCCTTCTGGAAGTAACACCCAAAAAAGATGTCCTTTTCATTAGAGGGGACTGGAATGCAAAAGTAGGAAGTCAAGAAACACCTGGAGTAACAGGCCAATTTGGCCTTGGAGTATGGAATGAAGCAGGGCAAAGGCTAATAGAGTTTTGCCAAGAGAACACACTGGTCATAGCAAACACCCTCTTCCAACAACACAAGAGAAGACTCTACACATGGACATCACTGGATGGTCAACACCGAAATCAGATTGATTATATTCTTTGCAGCCAAGGATGGAGAAGCTCTATACAGTCAGCAAAAACAAGACCAGGAGCTGACTGTGGCTCAGATCGTGAACTCCTTATTGCCAAATTCAGACTGAAATTGAAGAAAGTAGAGAAAACCACTAGACCATTCAGGTATGACCTAAATCAAATCCCCAACAATTACACAGTGGAAGTGACAAATAGATTTAAGGGACTAGACCTGATAGACACAGTGCCTGAAGAACTATGGATGGAGGTTCGTGACATTGTACAGGAGACAGGAATCAAGACCATCCCCAAGAAAAAGAAATGCAAAAAGGCAAAATGGCTGCCTGAAGAGGTCTTGCAAATAGCTGAGAGAAGAAGAGAAGCCAAAAGCAAAGGAGAAAAGGAAAGATAAACCCATTTGAATGCAGAGTTCCAAAGAATAGCAAGGAGAGATAAGAAAGCCTTCCTCAGTGATCCGTGCAAAGAAATAGAGGAAAACAACAGAATGGGAAAGACTAGAGATCTCTTCAAGAAAATTAGAGATACCAAGGGAACATTTCGTGCAAACATGGGTTTGATAAAGGACAGAAACGGTAGGGACCTAACAGAAGCAGAAGATATTAAGAAAAGGTGGCAAGAATACACAGAAGAAGTGTACAAAAAAGATCTTTACAGCTTAGATAGTCACGATGGTGTGATCACTCACTTAGAGCCAGACATCCTGGAATGTGAAGTCAAGTGCGCCTTAGGAAGCATTGCTATGAACAAAGCTAGTGGAGGTGATGGAATTCCAGTTGAGCTATTTCAAATCCTGAAAGATGATGCTGTGAAAGTGCTACACTCAATATGCCAGCAAATTTGGAAAACTCAGCAGTGGCCACAGGACTGGAACAGGTCAGTTTTCATTCCAATCCCAAAGAGAGGCAATGCCAAAGAATGCTCAAGCTACCACACAATTGCACTCATCTCATGTGCTAGAAAAGTAATGCTCAGAATTCTCCAAGCCAGGCTTCAACAGTACGTGAACTGTGAACTTCCAGATGTTCAAGCTGGATTTAAAAAAGGCAGAGGAAGCAGAGATCAAACTGCCAACATCTGCTGGGTCACTGAAAAAGCAAAGAGTTCCAGAAAAACATCTATTTCTGCTTTATTGACTACGCCAAAGACGTTGACTGTGTGGATCACAATAAACTGTGGGAAATTCTTAAACTGATGGGAAAATCAGACCACCTGACCTGCCTTTTGAGAAATCTATATGCAGGTCAGGAAGCAACAGTTAGAACTGGACATGGAACAACAGACTGGTTCCAAATAGGGAAAGGAGTATGTCAAGGCTGTATATTGTCACCCTGCTTATTTAACTTACATGCAGAGTGCATCATGAGAAACGCTGGGCTGGATGAAGCACAAGCTGGAATCAAGATTGCCAGGAGAAATATCAGTATCCTTCAATAACCTCAGATATGCAGATGACACCACCCTTATGGCAGAGAGTGAAGAGGAACTAAAGAGCCTCTTGATGAAAGTGAAAGAGGAGTGTGAAAAAGTTGGCTTAAAGCTCAACATTCAGAAAACAAAGATCATGGCATTCGGTCCCATCATTTCATGGGAAATAGATGGGGAAACAGTGGAAACAGTCTCAGACTATATTTTTTTAAGCTCAAAAATCACTGCAGATGGAGATTGCAGCCATGAAATAAAAAGACGCTTCCTCCTTGGAAGGAAAGTTATGACCAACCTAGACAGCATATTAAAAAGCAGAGACATTACTTGCCAACAAAGGTTCATATAATCAAGGCTATGGTTTTTCCAGTGGTCATGTATGGATATGAGAGTTGGACTGTGAAGAAAGCTGAGCACTGAAGAATTGATGCTTTTGAACTGTGGTGTTGTAGAAGACACTTGAGAGTCCCTTGGACTGCAAGGAGATCCAACCAGTCCATCCTAAAGGATATCAGTCCTAGATGTTCATTGGAAGGACTGATGCTGAAGCTGAAACTCCAGTATTTGGCCACCTCATGCAAAGAACTGACTCATTGGAAAAGACCCTGATGCTGGGAGGGATTGGGGGCAGGAGGAGAAGGGGATGACAGAGGATGAGATGGCTGGATGGCATCACCGACTCGATCGACGTGAGTTTGAGTTAACTCTGGAGTTTGTGATGAACAAGGAGGCCTGGCGTGCTGCAATTCATGAGGTTGTAAAGAGTTGGACACGACTGAGCGACTGAACTGAACTGAACTGAACCATTATCTTCATTACCTCCACCATAGTTTGGACCCAGGTAAATAGCAGGGAGGGAACACAGCTCCCATCAACATGATCTCTTTACATAGTATAAACATTTCTCCCTCACTGTTATTAAATAAACTCAGTAAAAGCAAACTACCTGATTAAAAAAATATGCAGAACTGAATAGACTTATCCTTCAAGGATACACAAATGGTAAACAGACACACGAAAAGATGCTCAACATCAGTAATTATCAGGGAAAAGCAAATCTACATCACAGTCAGAGATCATCTCACACCACCTAGAATAGCAATTATCAAAAAGGTAAGCCATATGAAGTGTTGGAGAGGATGTGGAGAAATGGGAAAACTTGTTCACTGTTGATGGGAATGTAAATTGGTGCAGTTTTTATGGAAACGATATGGAGTTCCCTCAGAAAAGTAAAAATAAACTATACCATGTGACCCAACAATTTCACTTAGGGATATATATCCTAAGAAAATAAAATCACTATCTCAAACACCTATCTTCATCCCGCTACTTACTGCAGTATTAGTCATGGTGGCCAAGATGTGGAGACAATTTAAATGCCCATCAAGAGTTGAATGGACAAATATATGTTATACATGTAATGGAATATTATTCAGCACTGAGGAAGAAGAAAATAATGCCAGGTGCAACAAACAGAAGTAACTTGAGGGAATTATGCTAAGTGAAGTAAGTCAGACCAAGACAAACACTGAATAATCTCATATAATAAACCAATATTTTGATAACAATAGGAGTCAATAAAATACAATTATGCCATAATAAAATAATACTTGTATTCATTTTAGTAAAATGAGCTAAGTACTTCTACTTTTTCCCCTCCTCCTTCATTAATTTGGTTAATTAATGCTGGTTAATTAATTAGAAACCATTAATTAGAAACCATTAATGCTGGTTTCTAAGTCTTCTTTCTCTTTCCTTTGTTATAGGTAATAATTTCCAATAAAAAAGTGGCAAATATCAATTTAACCATATTTTGACATTTAAAAAAGTTTAATTTATACTTGTGCTCACAAATCCTCTCCATAGAGCTTTTGTGTTTTTATTTATTGCAATTTTCTGAAGTGTTTGATTAAATAATTCATATAATAACACTACTTGGCTAAATATAAAATTATAGGATTTTCTCCAATTTTTTTCATACTTTTGTAGAAGATGCTCTACTGTTTCTTGTACTTCAGTAGTTGATATTTTTCTTGCAAAACAGAAGATTGAAGTTTATTATTGGTTAAAAAATTGGCTTTTCCTCTCTAGACCCTTACATGCAATTTTACTATGAAGATTAAAAAATCCTAGAAAGGTTATATCTATGTGTGCCTATCATTTTATCAACTTCCCACTGAAAACAGTAAGTTCTCTCAAGTTTTATTTGAAGTCTACATTTCTTAGTAGGAAGTTTTTTTTTTCTTTTATGGTTCTGATTATTGCTTCTGTTATTTTATATTATATCACATACATACATGTGTATCATAAGACATATCTATTATTCTCATCTTTTCATCCCAGTTTTCAGTGTTTTCATAGATTTTTTATGTTTTTATGATTTCACTGTTTTGATGCTATCGTGCTGCTAATTTTTTTTTTTTTTGAGACATCCATTGTGATTTCTGTATGGCAAATATCTTTTTCATCTCTACTATACTTTTGTTTATCTTGGTTAATCCTTTCTTTACTGACCTTTTAAAAGATAATTGTAGAGTCACTTGCAGTATTCTGAAATAATATAGATATTCCTTTTATGCTTTGCACGTTTTACCCCAATGATAACATTTTGCAAAACTTTAACATAAGATCATAACCAGGATATTTGCCCTGAAAGTTCACTGATCTTTTGCTAATTTCCAAGTTGTCCTTGTGCATGTGAATGCAGCTGTGTATTTCACCTACTGCCATCCCAGTCAACATACCAAATGGTTCCCTCATCTCAAAAACCCCTCTTTTCTTGCTCTTCATAACCACGTCAAGCTAACTTAGTCCATTCCTCACCTTCCTGCCCCTAAACTTTGGCAACTTGTCCTCCATTTCTAAAATTTTGTTGTAACAGACATATATTAATATAATTAATTACCTGGTATCCAACCTTCAAGGTTCACTTTTTCACTCTGGAGATTCATTCAAGTCTCTGCCTGCCTTAACAGTTGGTTCCTTTCATTGGGAACTGAATCCATGGTATTCATATAAATGGTTTGTTTAACCATCACCTGTTGAAGAATGCCAGGGCCGCTTCCAGGTTTTGGCTAGTACAAATAAAGCTACTATGAACATTCTTTATGGAACATAAGTTTTCGCTTTTGTGGGATAAACGCTGAGGAGTACAACAGCTGGATCATACAGTGGCTGCATGGTCAGTGAGAAACTGCCAAGCCATGCTGGAGGACGGCCATGCCATTTAACGCTTCCACCGGCAGTGTACAACTGATTCTATTTCTCTGCATCTGCCAGCACCCCTTGGCGTGATCATTATTTTTTTATATTAGCCATTTTGATAGGTATATTTTGATGTCTGTATGAATTGTGGTTTTAACTCACGTCTCCCTGCTGGTTAATGATGAACATATTTGAGTGTGCTTATTTGCATCTGTACTTCTTATTCCTTGAAAACTCTCTTCATGTCTTTTATTTATTTCCAAAGGATCTAGTTTTGTTTAATATCCAGAGTTCTTTGATGATTTACAGAAGTGCAAGTGATTGCTGTATATTGGCCTTTTTATTTCACAACCTTGCTAAAGTCATGTATTACTCTTATTAGTGTTTTGGTAGATTCCTACCACTTTCTACAAACACAATCACTTCATTCTTCTCACTGGGATTTTAGCTTTCAAGAACTGATAGGCTGATGTCCTTCAATTTTCTTATAACCCCTACTGGCTTCTCCGCCTGTTAGTCTCACTTTGGCACCCCAGAATCTTCCTCGGCACCAGGGCTGGGCAGATCCAGGGATCAGGTGGCTGCAGAAAGTAAAGTTCATGCAACTCCCTTCCCTTCTCTTCAGGGTCATCACCCATCATTTCTAACAGCCCTGAAGACCTCCAATGATTTCAGACAGATGCTCTTCATGTTTTGTTTTACTTATATTTTTTTCTGCAGTTTCTAATTGACTGCAGCCACGAAATTAAGATGCTTGCTTCCTGGAAGAAAAGCTATGACCAACCTAGATAGCATATTAAAAAGCAGAGACATCACTTTGTCGACAAAAGGCCCATGTAGTCAAAGCTCTGGTTTTTCCAGCAGTCATGTATGGATGTGCAAGTCGGACCATAAAGAAGGCTGAGCACTGAAGAATTGATGCTTTGAACTGTGTACTGGAGGAGACTCTTGAGAGTCCCTTGAACAGCAAGATTGAACCAGACGATCCTAAAGGAAATCAATCCTGAATATTCATTGGAAGGACTGCTGCTGAAGCTATAGTTCCAATACTCTGGCCATCTGATATGAAGAGCCGACTTATTGGAAAAGACCCTGAGGCTGGGAAAGATAGAGGGCAGAAGGAGAAGAGGGCGACGGAGGATGAGATAGTTGGATGGTATCACCAAGTTGACGGATATGAGTTTGAGCAAACTCTGGGAGATAGTGAAGGACAAGGAAGCCTGGCATGCTGCAATCCATGGAGTCGCAAAGAGTCAGACACGACTTAGTGACTGAACAACAATTGTTTTCAGTGAGATAGATAGTCTGCCACAATTTACTCTGAGCTACAGAGTTCAAAGGAGAGGCACAAACGTGTGTATGTGTTGGCTCAAAAGTGCTACTTCAGTTTTACCTTATTGAATAATATATTCTTCAAAGTTATGTTAAGTTGCCTCAGTCATGTCTGACTCATTGCAAGCCTATGATCTATATAGCTTGCCAGGCTCCTCTGTCCATGGGATTATCCAGGCAAGAATACTAGTGTTGATTGCTATTTCTTCCTCCAGGGGATCTTTCCAACCCAGGGATCAAACCCACGTCTCTTATGTCTCCTGCATTGGCAGGAGGGCTCTTTACCACTAGCGCCACCTGGGGAGCTCTTTGATGGAGTCCATTTATTTTAAATAATATACATACAAACACTTATGATTAAAATATTTTACAGGTGTTAGTAGCTATTATTTCAAAATTAATGGTGTAGCTTTTGTAAGTAATTAGTAACCAGGCAAGGATTTTTGGTGGTGACTTTCTATGATATATTAATAGAATGAGTTGAGCAGTATCCATTGAGACCACCCAAGTTATGTTGATTAGTAATATTTTCCATGCAGGTCAATTCAACAAATGTTTATTGACTATTCATTTTATGACTTATTTCCAGGACTACTTATAACCCAACCATGAAATCAGAACCATTCATTTAATTCATCTTACAACACGGGAATGCCATGAGCAGATTGCTTTCTCCTCTGTGAGTCCCGGCTCCTCCTCTTGCCCTGGACATCTACATTTGACCATCTCAGATGAGATGTAGAGACCATATCTCCACAGTATTACTGACTCTGCAACCAAGGAAGCATGTTAAATAAGACAACTCATGTAAACAGAAAGCAGCTTTAAAATAGACAGAAAAGGACTTCTTAGCTTTTATATTACTGAGTTCTCATTTTCAGGATTAAGAAAGTAGAAAGTAACAAAGATTCAGTTTCTGTTTGTATCACTAATTCTCATTTGTTCAGGATTCTCAAGGCTGAACAACATGTAAGTAAGCACTGTGGCACTTTTTCTTCATACCTTTTGCGTCTGGATATCTGAGAAGAAGCAAAGGCCAAAGAGAAATTATTACACAGCGTGGAAAAAATCCACAGTGACGAAACGCAAGTCCTCCTCCCCAGAAGATACCCCTTCTCTAGAGGGAAGAGTTTGGATTAACAAGTCAAGCACATCAGATTCAAATGCCAGCTCTCACATTTCTGAAATAAAGGAATTTGGGCAAATGTATCTTAAGCTGAGTCTTTGCCCATCTGTACAATGGGAACACCAACAGTTACATCACGGCAACCTTAGTAGCTTCTTCATCACCACCAGTAATCGCCAAGATCAACCTTGGCTAAATTTTCAGAATAATGAAAAAGCTCAATGTTCTCTTAGACTTACTTTCAACTGCTTTGGAGAGCTGCCAGATTTATTAGTGATTACTAAAAGAAGAAATGTCACACCAATCTTGGTGCAAATTGCCTTTGGTCCAGCTTCAAGAAATTTCTCTGCTGCAGGTCAAGTTTCTTTAAGGGAAAGACTAAGTCTACTCCTTGGTCAACCATCACAATCCCCCTGACTACTTTCTGAGGTTTCCTACTCTTAAATGCTGAATTCAAGACAAGCTCAGTAACTGAATATATTTTTGCCTTTAAAATGGTCTCTTTTATTGAATACAGTGTATGTACAGAAATAATCAATATTAGAGACAGAGAATTTCTCTAAACAGGCTTCTGCAGAGAAGAAGCATTCTTCAAGCTTGTGGTTAAACAGATAAGATTATTATACCTCAAAAGCCCAATAGTTAAATAACAGATTTCTACCTGAACACATAGATAAGCAACATTTTTTCCCCATCTGTAATCTGAACAGTTCTGTCTATACTTTGTGGATAAGTTACCACATTATACTAAAACATAAAGGACCAAAATTATTGCTTTCTGTGTAAAGTTATTAAGTTTGGATACATGTGTTTCAAGTTTATATAAAAATTTTAAACATAGTTTAATCACTTATTTTCTAAATCAAAGTAAGGGTTGCACAGGAACCTTCCTGCCACAGCTCTGTGTTAAACTTCAGTCTATGATGATGCAGGCAGACCTGTTTCACATGATCTGTCCAAAGACATGGCATTTTTCACGAGTTGAAGTTTTACAGTGACCGTGCATCAAATCAATCTATCAACCCTGCATTTGCTCACTTCCTGTCTCTGTGTCCCATTTTGGTAATTCTCACGATAATTCAAACTTCTTCATTATTATTATTTGTTATAGTGATCTATGATTAGTGACCTTTGATGTCACTATTGAAAAAGGTTACAACTTACTGAAAGTCCAGGTGATGGTTAACACATCTTAAAGTATTTTTAATTAAGGTATATACATTTTGAGACATAATGCTGTTGCACACTTGTAATTGCCTTTCAGTACGGTGTGAACATCACTTTAATATGGACTGAGAAACCAAAAGCTCCGTGCAACTTGCTTTATCGCAATGTTGGCTTTACTACGGGATGTGGAGCTTCCCTGGTGGCTCAGACGGTAAAAGCGTCTGCCTGCATGTGGGAGACGCGGGTTTGATACCTGGGTCGGGAAGATTCCCTGGAGAAGAAAATGGTAGCCCACTCCAGTACTCTTGCCTGGAAAATTTCATGGATGGAGGAGACTAGTAGGCTACAGTTCATGGGGTCGCAAAGAGTAGAACACAACTGAACGACTTCACTTTCACTGGAACTGAACCTGCGGTATCTCTGAAGTGAGCCTGTGCACCTTTTACTCTTAAAATGGTGCAAATAAGCATTTAACTTGATGACTCCAATATGAGAAGGTATTCATCCAAAAGTCCCCTTCTAGGTGAACAAATGTTCACCTCTGCAATTTTTTACAGTTCCCGGAGAACACAAAATTTGGCCTCATTTGGCTCCCCAAAAGAGAAGGCTGTTTTCACTGGCTCTGTTTCTGTAAGAATACCTTGAAATCTGACTTTTAACTCACACTAAGCGTGCTCACATTTGGGCTTCCCCGGTGGCTCAGTGGTAAAGAATCTGCCTGCAATGCAGGAAACCCGGGTTGGATCCCTGGGTCGGGAAGGTCCCCTGGAGAAGGGAATGGCCACCCACTCCAGCATTCTTGCCTGGAGAATCCCATGGACAGAGGAGGCTGGCGGGCTGCCGTCCACAGGGCGCACAGAGCCAGACCCGACGGAGCAGCAGGGGCGGTGCTCACATCATGCCCATTCGCATCCCGCTGACTGCAACGTGGTCACACGGCCGCCCCTCGGGAGGGAGGCTGCCCCATCCCTTCTCCAGGCGGCTGACACAGCAGAGGAGGCCAGGCGGTGGGGACACTCCCTTGTCACTGTCACAAACTGTCGTTCAACAGGCACCTCACGCAGCTACTTCCCCAGAGACGCCCGGATCACTCTTTCCACGTTGACTCCAGACGTCACAGAGTCTCCGTAAATGGTTTCCTGACCCGGATTCCGTATGAGTCCTGAATCCCCTTGGTCTTTCACTTTGATAATCCCTTTAACAAAGGGATTGAACTTGAACTGACATCATTTTTTTTCTTTGTGAACTTCCTGTGGCTCCTCACAATGAAATCTTCTGGGTATTTACAGACCCTTCAAAACCATTCAGGGAATTTGCTCAGGACTGAAATCAAGTTCATGCACCTTTGTTAAAAACATTCTGCCGGCCTCTCTGTCTCTCTGAAAGCCAGCCTACTTGCCCACCCTGCCCATACATCCCCTTCACTTCCCAGACCTCCTCAAGGGCAGGCCCAGAAACAGCACCTCTCTTCCCACTAAGCCCTCCTGACAATGAGCGATATACAAACCAGAAGTCAAAACTCTTCAGAGTTGCCAGGTGCTCTGCATCAATCCTTTCACCAGGCTTGGTTCCTGCTACCTTGAAGCAACATTTATTTTTACCCTTTTCAGTTTGAGAATTATTCTCCTTGACAGAGAAGACAGGGGCAAAAACGATACAGAGCATTCCGCTTTCTGGATGTCACTGGCTTCAAACTACAGACCTGTTTGTAACCGAATCTCTTTTTCCCTGAACGTATCGAAAGTGCCTTTGATATTTCCTGGCATTATTCTTACAGTTTCATATCAGGCTTATCTAATTTTCTTTTGTCCAACTATCCATGAACTCACTTTTTTCTGTCTCTCCCTATTTGTTCTCATTATCAATTCATTTTCCATTGAAAATTGAAAAGAGTAATCCTGCAAAAATTCAGATGTTATTCCACCAGCCTCAGATTTAAAACTCTCCCCATGGTTTCCCAGGGCTCCTAGAATTTGATGCTATTCCTCTAAATTTGCCTAAATGCCCTCTCCACCTCCATCTCAGACTGTTTTCACATGTTCGGCTTGTCACCCTGAGTGGCCTTCTTCTAGCCTTCCTGGTCTCCACTCTGTCTCCCCAAGTCTGCACACCCTCTCCTTCCCAGGGGACCAGGGCCTCCCCTCTCCGCACGAGCTCAGACTCCCCTGGAGATGCTCCCAGGCTCTCCACTCTGTTTCTTTCTGGCCTCATCACAGTTGCTAGGTCACCCTGCTTTATGTCATTTCTGGACTGTTTCTATCTCTCTGGCCTCACCATAAACTTCTTTAGGGCAGTCACTGGAGCAAATAGCACACTGTGAACACTAAATAAACATTTTTTGAACAAGGAAATAATCAGAAACACATTTCTGAGTGCTTTTTAATTATCCTGATATATAGAACTTCAAAGACCCTTTAATAGAAGAGTGTGCCTTGAGAAACTCTAAGAAGAATCCATAAAATATAAAGAGTCTTACATAAATTTGACCATTGAGTCAATTATTTTATGTGTAAATTATTTCAGAGAAATACTATTTGAGGGAAATATATTGAAAAACATAACTTTCCACTTAATGAAAACATAGATTTAGAAAAATGGTTACTATAATCACAAGAGATGAACTTGATTCTCTGGGATATTCTAGATGGACATCATACTATCCAAGAATAAGGGCTCTTTCCCTTCCCTTCCTAATGGGTTCTCTGCTTATTCTTCTTATTATAACAGAAGTGTCAAGAAAATATTAACTAGTAGTAATGATAAAAATCCCCTTATAGTTTCATTGAACATTCTCCTAATGCTTGGCTTTCTAATCAAGTACATTGCATGTTGAATACAATGATATTTGTTGCTGTTTGAAATAGATAACCTTCTCTCAGTATCTCCCTAGTCTTAGGTTACATAGAGAATTTTTTTTTAATTTGCAAAGTTATTACGTTTTAATAAATATCTTTTGGACCTTTGTCAAATAAATTATGCTTCTCTTCCTTCAGCATGGTAATTGTAGTCAACACTGTTTAGTTATCAGTTCAATTCAGTCAGTCGCTCAGTCGTGTCTGACTCTTTGTGGCCCCATGGACTGCAGCATGCCAGGCTTTCCTGTCCATCACCAACTCCCAGAGCTTGCTCAAACTCATGTCCATTGAGTCAGTGATGCCATCCAACCATCTCATCCTCTGTCGTCCCCTTCTCCTCCTGCCTTCAGTCTTTCCCAGCATCAGGGTCTTTTCCAAGGTCCCATTCTTCACATCAGGTGGCCAAGCTATTGGAGTTTCAGCTTCAACATCAGTCCTTCCAATGAATATTCAGGACTGATTTCCTTTAGGATGGACTGGTTGGATCTCCTTGCAGTCCACGGGACTCTTGATTCTTCTCCAACACCACTGTTCAAAAACATCAATCTTTTGGTACTCAGCTTTCTTTATAGTCCAACTCTCACATCCATACATGACTACTGGAAAAACCATAGCTTTGACTAGATGGACCTTTGTCAGCAAAGTAATGTCTCTGCTTTTTAATATGGCTGCCTAGGTTGGTGATAGCTTTTCTTCCAAGGAGTAAGTGTCTTTTAATTTCATGGCTGCAGTTACCATCTGCAGTGATTTCGGAGACCCAAAAAAATAAAGTCTATCACTGTTTCCACTGTTTCCCCGTCTATTTGCCATGAAGTGATGGTACCAGATGCCATGATCTTAGTCATTTGAATGGTTAGTTTTAAGCCAACTTTTTCACTCTCCTCTTTTACTTTCATCTTCTTCACTTTCTGCCATAAGTGTGATGCATTCTGCGTATCTGAGGTTATTGATATTTCTCCCAGAAATCTTGATTCCAGCTTGTGCTTCATCCAGCCCAGAATTTTGCATGATGTACTCTGCATATAAGTTAAATAAGCAGGGTGACAATACACAGCCTTGATGTACTCCTTTCTCAATTTGGAACCAGTCTGTTGTTCCACGTCCGGTTCTAAACTGTTGCTTCTTGACCTGCATACAGATTTCTCCAGAGGCAGGTCAGGTGGTCTTGTATTCCCATCTCTTTAAGAATTTCCCACAATTTGTTGTGATCCACACAGTCAAAGGCTTTGGCATAGTCAATAAAGCAGAAGTAGATGTTTTTCTGGAACTTTTTGCTTTTTCAATGATCCAATGGATGTTGGAAATTTGATCTCTGGTTCCTCTGCCTTTTCTAAATCCAGCTTGAACATCTGGAAGTTCATGGTTCACATACTGTTGAAGCCTGGCTTAGAGAATTCTGAGGATTACTTTGCTAGCATTGAGATGAGTGCAATTGTGCAGTGGTTTGAACATTCTTTGGCATTGTCTGTCTTTATTTAGCAGACCAAGTGCTAAATGCATGTGTATCTCATTTAATTTCTGAACAGTAGCATGAGTTGAATACAGAGCTTCATGTTCCTTTTCCAAACAAGGAAACATTTAAATAGATTCACTATCTGATGGGTTATTGTTTAGTCACTAAATCATGTCCAACTCTGCAACCCCATGGACGGCAGCACGCCAGGCTTCCCTGTCCTTCATCATCTCCCAGAGTTTGTTCAATTTCATGTCCATTGGGTCAGTGATGCCATACAACCATCTCATATGGTAGATGCTGCTGCTGCTGCTGCTAAGTTGCTTCAGTCGTGTCTGACTCTGTGCGACCCCATAGACGGCAGCCCACCAGGCTACCCCGCCCCTGGGATTCTCCAGGCAAGAACATTGAAGTAGGTTGCCATTTCCTTCTCCAATGCATGGAAGTGAAAAGTGAAAGTGAAGTCGCTCAGTCATGTCTGACTCTTCATGACCCCATGGACTGCAGCCCACCAGGCTCCTCCGTCCATGGGATTCTCCAGGCGAGAGTACTAGAGTGGGGTGCCATTGCCTTCTCCACATATGGTGGATAGTAAAGCCTAAATACAATGCTAAATCTGAGCCCAGGACAGATGTGGGTTCCACAGGAATGTGATCAATCATAGTATTTCTTTTATAGCATTAAGTGAAAGTTGCTCAGTCATGTCCGACTCTTTGCCACCCCATGAACTGTAGCGTGCCAGAGTCCTCAGTCCACGGGATTTTCCAAGAAAGGATACTGGAGTGGGTGTCCATTCCCTTTTCAGGAGGCTGTTACCAACCCAGGGATTGATCCCAGGTCTCCCACACTGCAGGTGAATTCTTTACCATCTGAGCCACTGGGGAGGCCCATTAACTCTATCTCTGTTCTCATGTGTGTTGGATTTGCTAGTGTTTCATTTAGGATTTCTATATTTACCTTCTTAAAAAAATTTTCCCTACTTTCTGTCTTTTCTTATTCTTGCTGTAATTAACAGACTTGGTATCAGATTATACAATCTTTTTAAAATATGTTGGAAACATTCCCATCACTGAGATGCTTTTTAACAGTTATAATTCACAGGATCTTTTCCCCCTTCCTTGGGGGTGAAAGAAACAAACAAACAAAAAAAGTGGATGGTCATTCCTTCCCAGATTTGGTCAAGGTTTTTCACAGTTACTTACCTGCTTCTACTTCCTCCCTTTTCCTGAGTTAACATTAGAATTTATATATCCCTCATAACCACTCATTTTCCAAAAGGCTGTTTGTTCTTTACAAAGTTTTAAGTTGCATTCTATGTTTCAAGTCTTACAATAAGATTTGTGAAAGTATAGAAGTTGAAAAAATAGTAAGATAAACTCGTATGTATTCATCAACTCAATTCACAAATGATCATTCTGCATTTTTCTTAACCCAATATAATTTTTTTTTAAATAATCTACAGACATCCTATCACTTTATCAAGAAATACTTTAGCATGTATCTCCTAAAAAATGAGAATATATTCCAATACAGGAGTGGTTCACACCTAATAAATTAACAGTAATTCCTAATATTTAATATGTAGTTTACATTCAAATTCTCTTTTAGGAACCAGTTATCTATTGTAAGATATCAGTTATCTATTATAAGCATTTTTAAAAAGTTGAATTATGTTTCAACCAATGTTTTGTACTGTATGTAATTAGATATGTCTATTTATCTCTTTCAGTCTAGACAGGTCCCCTCAACTCTCTCTTAAATTTCCTTCCTGACATATTTTCTGAAGAAATAAGTCTTGTGGAATGTTCCATGTTCTGGATTTATCCAAAGATGTTCTTTAATTTTTTTTTCCTGTGCTTTCTGTCCACTGCAAATTAGATCTCAAAGCTTGTTTAGATTTACTTAAGTGATGAGTGCATGTCATATAGCAAACACACCTACGGTGTCAGGTCACAAGATGTGCACGTGCCTGGATCTGTCCAGTGGAGGTGAGAGATGTGTGGCCAGTTAAAAACCAGCCAACAAGACTAGTGGACACAACTGGGGAAGGATAGGGTGGGACGAATTGAGAAGGTCGCATGGAAACACACACATTACCATGTGCAAAATAGTTGGCCAGTGGGAATTTGCTGTAAGATGCAGGGAGCTCAGTGACAACCTAGAGGGGTGAGATGGGATGGGAGGTGGGAGGGAGGTTCAAGGGGGACAGGACATGTATATACCTAGGGCTGATTCATGTTGATCTATGGCGGAAACCAATACAACACGGCAAAACAATTATCCTCCAACTAAAAATAATAGTGAAAAAACCACCAACCTCCAGATGTGAGGAGGCTGAGGGAAATCCCCCAACCCTCCCAACCTCCACTGGATCCACGTTCTCACCACACGTGCTCTCTGGCCACCGGGAGGCCACTGAGCAGAGCTGGACTCAGACGGGCCAAGGAAGCAAATGGTCCTTGACGGCACCAGGTGGTGTGTGAGGAACAGCAGACACCTGATACCCCACTGTGGGCCCTGCGTTCATCCAGCCCTGGGAGAGCGGAGCCCCTCAAACTCCTATGTCATCCATCAGCTAAGAAAAATGAGACTTCAAATGAAATAGCCTCTCTCTCGGTTCTGTAGCCTAAACTCGCCCACCCTTTTCTTTCCTAGGTGGACCGCACAGCTCCTCACTTCCATTAACTTCCTTTGAGGCCACTTCCTTCCTAGGGACCTGGTTTTCAAGGCTGCACTGGGTATAATGTTCGTCTTCTCCCATCTACGTTCTATCTGCAGGAATCATGACGCTTCGGTATCTGCTTGGCTCTTCTCTACCAGCTTCTGTGGTTGGCAAGCGCCTTCCCCAGCACCCACACGCTTGTACAGGGCTTAGGTCACTGGCATAGTAATAAGGTGCTAAGGCTTCCCTTGTAGCTGAGTCAGTAAAGAATCTGCCTGCAGTGCAGGAGACCCCAGTTCGATCCCTGCGTCAAGAAGATCCACTGGAGCAGGAAATGGCAACCCACTCCAGTATCTTTGCCTGGAAAATCTCATAGACAGAGAAGCCTGGTAGGCTGCAGTCCACGGGGTCACAAAGAGTAGGGCACAACTGAGCGACTAACACTTACACTTACTTACTTACTAAGGCGTTAAGACTGGAGAAGAAAATGGCAACCCACAGCAGTATTCTTGCCTAGAAAATCCCAAGGACAGAGGACCCTGGGGGACTACAGTTCATGGGGGTCACAAAAGAGTCAGATATGACTCAGTGACTAAACAACAGCAAGATGTTAAGACAACTTGATACTTTTCAAGTCACAGTATTTCTAGAGACAAAAAATAATAATAATAATAACTTCATCTCATTAACTTCAACTCACATTTGCCACCATAAATCATCCTTAAAACTCTTCAAGTTTTCAGGTTAGGTCATTTCTTCCACACTAGTTTCTTTTCTGCTGGAATTCACTTAAAGAAAACTTTCAGAGTGTCTCAATGTTCTGACAGTCTGGATTTTAAGGACAGATTTTGTTTTATTTTGAGACTATATAACTATGTTTGAGAGCTCAGGTTATTTGGTCTTTGAAGTCAGACCAGGTTCTAATTGCAGTTCTGTGGCTTCAGCCTAGATACTAGCAAGTTATTTAAATGGCCTGTGGCTCAGTTTCCTGGTCTTCAAAATGAGGACAGTATTAGTACCCATCCTGCGGGGTTAAGTAAGGCTTACATGGTTAATATTTACTGCATAGCATGTTGTAGCTCATATTGGCTATTATTTTCACATTTGTAATATTTTAACTTTGATATTTGCAAATATTTTATTTTTATAAATTTCATACCCAATTAACCATTTCCCCCATAAGGGTCTTACTTGTTGATAGTTTATTTTAAAATATTTAAATATTCTAGATTTTCCCAGCTAATCAAAACATGGTAATTATATATATGTATATATAATTATTGGAGAAGAAAATGGCAACCCAGTCCAGTATTCTTGCCTGCAGAATCCCATGGACAGAGGAACCTGGTGGGCTACAGTCCACAGGGTCACAAAGAGTTAGATATGACTAAAGTGACTTCGCACATATATAATTATGTACGTAGGCTTCCAAGGTGGTGCACTGGTAAAGAGTCTGCCTGCCAATACAGGAGACACAAGAGACATGGGCTTGATCCCGGGTCGGGAAGAGCCCCTGGAGAAGGAAATGGCAACTCACTCTGGTACTGTTGCTGGGAAATCCCATGGACACAGGAGCCTGGTAGGGTACAGTCCATAGGGTCACAAAGTGTCAGACAAAACTGAGCGACTGAGCACACACACACTCACTCATATATATATGTACACATATACATCTGAACACAACAAATCTTTTCTTTCCCACCTGCCACATGGATGCTATACCTTCCATCCACAGTGTTTCAAACTCAACGGAGACCAGCAAAAACCGTGAGGGATGGAGTGGAGTGAAAACTGAATTTTCTCCCTAACATATCTGTCCTTGCAAATTTCCAAGCTCTTTTCCTGTAACAATAAGTACACTTTCTTAGTTGCTCATCTTCCAATTCCTCCTAGCCATCCAATATCCTGTTTCACTAAGCTGTTGAAATGAATTCTACCCTGCTGTAATACCCAAAGTCCTTGAGGTGCTAAAGAAAATACTGCATATAAAATGCACGGACAGGCAGAATAGGTTTACATAATGTTAATGTAGATAAATGGCATGTACAAAATTATATCTAGCTGCAATTTAATTAGATTAATTAGATCAATATAATTAGTAGTGCTATATTACCCTAGTTAGACTTGGGCGGTCTCTGCTCCCCTCCCCACCCCCTACACCAGCTCAAAATGGTTTACAACCCTAAAACAGTATAATAGCACATGGAGTACCAATGCAGTAACATATCAATTTCACCATGAACACACCATTAAGAGAGGAGTTTGTGGGACACTCAAGAGACACATAAAATGCTACCCTGCCCAGGAAAATTTTGATAATATAGACTGAAAAATATCCCTACTGTCAAAAAAACTGCTTACTTCACATTAATCCCAAGTGTAAGTCTGGTCATGATCACACAAAAATGAATTTAACAAACAGGTTCTGGAGTGGACCTAATGAACAAAACAGACTGACTGTGGCTTTAGTTAGAAACCCTGCAGAGTCCCGTTTCAGACGCCCACTAAATCACAGATGCAGCCGAACTGCTGGGCCATCCACTGACCACCGGGCGGACGGCAAGGTCCACCAGCATCCCTTCACCTCCAGGAACTGTGGGTGAGGTGGATCTCAGTCAGCAAGAAGACAAACAACCAGGCTAACTGGTGTTCTGGGTCAGGGGAAGAGACTGCTTGGTCCAGCCTCTATGATTTTTTCTTTTCAGTGATACTGTCCAGTCTCCATAATTATGACAAACTAAGACTTCTCTTCAAGGTCACATCAGGTAAAACTGATGGAGATGATTATCGACTAGGGCAGCCAAGTTCACATGATGTTCACAGCCACTAACTAACTTGCTAATCCTCTGCCTTATGGTCTAACGATTACATTTATAGTTCTACTGGATGCTTTTTAGTTTGGACTTGGTATGGAAATTATGGTGGTTAAAAAATTCCAAAACTGTAGCACTGAAATTGATAGAAACTATCAATCCCTGGGCTGGGAAGTTGCCCTGGAGAAGGGAAAGGCTACCCGCTCTGTTATGCCCGATGTCCGAATCCCCGAGCGGGAAGAGAGAAGGCCTCCAAGACAATGCAACTCGCAAAAAGGGAAGTTTATTGCTGACTCGAGTCAGGGCTCCTGCCGCATCCAATGCAGTGGTGCGGGGTCAGAAAGCCCCGAGCCCAAGCTGTTACACAAGTTTATAGGGTGAGCACACGCCATTGGTAGTTGGTTTAAGCAGATTGGTTACAAGTTTGCAAAGCAATTTCATTGGTCAAACACACTCAAAACTTTCGCGTGCAGGACTTTCCCGAGGGTTTCTGCCCCGTTCCTAATTGGCAAACAGCGGTCGGTGTTAAGCTGATTGGTTGTATCCAGGTGGCCTGATAATCTTACCACCCAGAAGTAAGAAGGCCTACTCCTAATCTAAGCTGCCTGCCATGGCGTTACTTCTGCTCACCTCACAGCTCCAGTATTCTGGCCTGGAGAATTCCATGGACTGTATAATCCATGGGGTCGCAAAGACTCAGACATGACTGAGTGACTTTCACTTCACTCACATGTGAAAAAAACCAAATCTTCAATTCAAAGATGTGCCTGGTTTTAGAATTGTAATAAAAAACTACAAGGACTTCAGAAGAAAACAAGGAAAGACAGAGAGATCAAAAAGCTTGCAGTTGATTTATACAGGCTAAAGCTGAACTTAAACCAAGACTGAACAGGCCCCTGTGATGATCTCACAGGATAAGGCAGTCCCCACTGTTTGGAATCACCCTTCCCCAGCTTCTTGGATTCTCAATGCCTTGAAGGCATTTTCATCATTTTCATGGCCCAATTTGTGTTTCAACAAATATTGACATCTATTTCAAAGAGAATGCAAAGAAATCTGGTGCTCATCTGATTTTTGTTTTCATCTTTCTGTTCTCAAGCATAAATTAAGATATTCTGCTAAATGTTAGCTTCTGTAGCCTAATTACACAGAATGCACTGTGGTTGATAGTGTTTACACACTGCAAACTACTTAACATCTTATATATAGTAGGAAAGATGTGTTTAAATATGTTAGCATGGCTTGTGCTTGTACATCTCTAAAATAGACTTGAGTAATTATCAAGCATTACCATCACCATGCTTTTTTGAGTTATAATTAAAATGTATCTTTTTTATTATAGTTACAATTTTTGCTCTAGAAAAATTAATTGTAACTGTGCATTCAAGATTAAATTAATGTGCTCCTTCAAAAAGAAATCTGAGTCATCCTTTATCTATAAATATCATAATTTGGTGGTGGTATGTGTGGAAGAGAATTTGTATAATAAGTGCATGCAAAATTTTAAACACTTCTTCTAAATTTAAGATCTGAATGGTACGTATTCCTTCAGAAATGTTGACAAACATAGCAGGGTACATTTATCTATAGCCAGCAATCCTAAATTTGAGCAGCCAGATTCTCTTCCTAACCCCTTTCTACACCTAGAGGTGAAACTACATTCCTGTTCATTTTCAGAATTTCAAATTTTATTTTGCTTCTTACACTGACCCATGAGATTTTGTTATTGCAAGACTCTATCTCAAAAGTATTCAGAAAGAGTTATTATAACTGAGCTAGAATATGGTTCCTACTTCCTAGCTGGAAAGAACATAAGAAATATGGGATTTATTGATCATTTGGCTCTTGAACCAAATAGAAGTTTGTTCCTCAAGCCCATGATTCTCCAAACTAGGGAATCAAGTTCAAACACCATATCATCAGAACGTGCAAAGCTAGAGACCTAGATCCAGCGCAGGCCACTTGGACACATGGACACACAATGTCCATCAGAAGGGAAAGTGCTGGAGGACCACAAACGTGAGCTTAGCGTTGAGCACAAGCTCTGGGCAAGCTGGCAACTCTGAAAACTGCCTCATCTTCCCATCCACAACTTCCTCCCCTGTGTGTGGAGAATAATGATGGCCTCCTAACACAGTGTGAGGATCAGATGGGCTGTGGAAGAAATCAGCTTCTCTTGTGTGTATAATAACAGCCACAGCATGGTGTCTCGCTCATGATAGGAAGTCAAGCGGGCTTCCCAGGTGTCACCGGTGCTGGAGAACCAGCCTGCCAATGGAGGAGACGTAAGAGACGCAGATTCAGTCCCTGTGTCGTGAAGATCCTCTAGAGGAGGGCATGGCAGCTACTCCAGTCCTCTTGCCTGGAGAACCCCATGGACAGAGAAGCCTGGCGGGCTACAGTTCATGGGGTTGCAAAGAGTCAGACACGACTGAGTGACTGAGCACATATTGCCTACGCTTGGTTTGCTTTCATCCTCAGAATGACCCTATCCTAGTGGAATTAGAGGAGAGAAAACACTATTGCTTTCTAATCCCTACAGAGAAAAAAAAATCACAATTCGATATTTAATGCTCTCAGATCAAGGCTGACAAGAGTGCAACTGCCACCTCTGAGGAAAAATAGCAAAGACTCTCGTGGTGGCTCCTGAAGGAGAAAGGGCATGGAGATAAGAACAGGCAAATCCCAGCTCTGGGATTTCCAGTCAGGTGCCTGAGGTTGAAACCCACGTGCTAGTGTGGCTGGAAGTGAGTGCACTTAACCATCAAGGGTCAACTCTGTGACTATTGAGTGCCTCCACATGCCTGTTCCCAGGGATCAGCAGTCAATGAGCAGACACGTGTCCTGCTTTCATTGAACTTCAGTCAGTTCAGTCTCTCAGTAGTATCCGACTCTTTGTGACCCCATGGACTGCAGCACACCAGGCTTCCCTGTCCATCATCAACTCCCAGAGCTTGCTCACACTCATGTCCACTGAGTCAGTGATGCCATCCAACCATCTCATCCTCTGTCATCCCCTTCTCCTCCCACCTTCAAAATCTTTCCCAACATCAAGGTCTTTTCCAATGAGTCAGTTCTTCGCATCAGGTGGCCAAAGTATCGGAGTTTCAGCTTCAGCATCCATCCTTCCAATGAATATTCAGGACTGATTTCCTTTAGGATGCACTGGTTGGATCTCCTTGCAGTCCACGGGACTCTCAAGAGTCTTCTCCAACACCACCGTTTAAAAGCATCAATTCTTCAGCAGTCAGCTTTTCTTCATAGTCCAACTCTCACATCCATACATGACTACTGGAAAAACCATAGCTTTGACTAGATGGACCTTCATTGGCAAAGTATTGTCTCTGCTTTTTAATATGCTGTCTAGGTTGGTCATAGCTTTTCTTCCCAGGAGCAAGCGTCTTTTAATTTTGTGGCTGCAGTCGCCATCTGCCCTGAACTTACACTCTGATTAATGAATCTCTCTCTCAAATGGGAACAGTAATACTTCCTTCCTTGTCCGATTGTTACAAAAGTTCAATGAGGTGATGCTTACAAAACACTTCATGCCTCTCATATTTAAGTCATGTAAAAAGTATCAGCAGTTAATTTTGAAACACTAATTTTTATCATGACTACTCTTACAGGAACTGAGTCACCCACTGACCCCTTCTCTGGCTCTAGGGCACTAAACGCGGCATTACATTCCTTCAGCAGTATGACAGAGAAGGAGTAAACGGATCCCTAGTAGGAACAATAAGACATGCAAGCAGCCTGGTATTGACCTAGGTGTCTGTTGTATTTATCCGCACACTGAGTTGCCTTCTCTTGCATTCCAAGATAAAGATAAACATGGAAACTTCTCAAGACACAAATATGTGCCATGTACCAGAAATGACATCACCCACCAAATTAATGTGTGTGGGTTTGACATGAAATTATAATTAACAATGTTTATAGCTTTAATTTCAACATAATGATGTGAAATTAGAACATTATGATCTGAAGTTAGAAACCAAGAAAATTTTAGTGTCTGCTTTTCGATGACTCTATTCAAGGTATTGTAGATGTTTTAAGCACATACCACTGAGTACCATTCCACACAAATAGATTTCATTTTCTTTCTATCATTTCTAAATGGATTGTTAAGATATTGTTTAAAAGTGATGTTCAAGATGGTCTTTTCTTTAAGTTAAGAAAGTTAAATGGATTTCAGATTTTCAAGGCACATATTGAAGTTGTGATTTGAGAGTGAGCCTGACTTTGAAAAAGCAGTCCCCATTTTAATTTATTCAAACAGTGTTGCTAAACCTTTAATAAACCACATAGGAATTAGTCTGGCCATTTCAATGATGGCAACAAATACTATTAACAAATGTGAAATAGCCAACCTTCTAAAGAGTAAATGCATGGAAATTCAATTACAGGAAAAAGTGGGGCAGGGGAATAGCCACGTTTCTGACTTCATTTGTGTTCTCATGACCAGGCCAACTGGAGACAGTGAAGAAATTGTGCTTTTTTTGCTCAAGATACTAACTGGGAAGGAAAAATTATCTGAAGTCTTAAGGTTCTGTTCCTACAGAAGATTCCAGGGTCCTGAGAAACCTCCTTAGAAGTTGGTCATGAAGAGAGAGTGGCTTTCCCACTGGAATGGGGCGGGGGGGTTGGTGAAAGATGATTTAGACAGAGCATCGGACCCCCCAGAGACATGCCCTCGTCACTGGTGGCCCTGCAGACAGCTTTGACTTATGGGAAACAGTGTTTCCAGCCACGAGAACCCAAGCAATGGATCTTCTTCACCATAAGTGTTTAAAGCACTGGTTTAGAGTTACAGAATTTAAATATGTTTCTCAAAACTCCTTCTTTGGGGGAAATTCCCATTTAAAAATACCTACAGCTACAGAAAGGCGAACATAAGCCTAAAGTGTAGTATATTAGACATCTGCTCACCACCATTGCTTGTGACCAGCAGAATGATGTGGGCCAGTCCCTTGCTCCTACCCTCAAGAACAACCTTGCCAGGAATCCCACAAGCTTTTGAGAAACCAGCAAAAGGCTGGGGCACTTCAGATGAGCAAAAGGGAGCCCAGCACAGACAGAAAGGATGCAGAAAGTCATTGCCCTTGATAAACTCTGTCTGGAAAGCTTTTTCTCAAGGAAAAGACACAAAGAAGCCCCTTTTCAGGAATATCACATTTGGCTTGTACATTGTTACTGATCATCAACCCGGGATAGTCCCTCTGATGGCTGGGCCCTGGATATACGCAGTGAATGCCTCTTCTAGCAGCAGTAAGGTGCTAGTAAGAGAACTGTCTCCAGGCTAGTTTTCTCCTGGGCCCAGCTGGCCCTGGCTCTCCGTGGGAGGTGAGCATGCAGGGAGGACATCTCGTGAGAAAGAATGGGGCTGGAGCACAGGTCTGGCGGCCTTGGCTCAGCACCCGGAAGTACCTGCCCTGTGCCAGGACAGCTCTATCTTGCCATTTGCCATCTCTCACCTTGGGGCTTCCCAGGTGGCGCTAGTGGTAAAGAGCCTGCCTGCGAATGCAGGAGACTTAAGAGACATAGGTTCGATCCTTGGGTCAGGAAGATCCCCTGGAGGAGAGCATGGCCACTTACTCCGGTATTCTTGCCTGGAGCATCCCCATGGACAGAAAAGCCTGGTGGGCCACAGTCCATGGGGGTCGCAGAGAGTGAGGCACAACTGAAAGGCTTAGCACGGCACAGCAGCCCGCATCTGGCCAAGTGCCCCACCTGAAAGGGCCTTCCTAACCTCATGTGACTCTAGACCCGAGTGACTCTATGTCCTGGACAGCTGGGGATCTTTGTGTTGATTCTGGGAAGTTGGTAGGCTTTCTGTGGAATCTCACAAAAAGATGGGAGGGTATTCACTGCTGGAACCTATTTTCCATATCATAGGAGGCCTTCTTGCTGTGAAATGGATGAAAAAGCCCTTGCAGGTGGGGACACTATGAGTAGCATCTTGATAGGAGAGACTCTAACATATCAGGTTCAAGAAAAGCCACATGGAGTTAAAATTATTGCTGCTCTGTGAAAATTAAAGGATATTTGGTAAATAATCCTCATTTCATGATACTTCAGTATCACCATCTTTCAAATGACTAAATATGTTAAATGTTAAATATGTTAAACATATTTAACATATTTTAAATATGTTAAAATGTTTCCCTTCTCTTATCTCAATGCTAATTGCCCACATTACGATCCATTTGCTTTATTCAAGGATATCTGCCTTGTTTATGTTCCTTTTTATCTGTCTTTATAAAATTTTTCATCAGCTCTGGATCATCTCATCATCCCAGACATCTATTTCCTGATTCTTCTCTTAAAAATCTGCTGTGGATAAACACTCTTCCTGGAAAGCAATGAGGTTTCCCAGGTTGAGGGTGGTTAAGAATTATCCAGTGATCACATAAAGATCCACAGGTCTGGGCTGCAGGGTGGGGTCTAGAAATTCATATTTTCCTAGGTGACATGTGATGATTTTGAGGTGGCAGTCTACTAACTACAGAAAGATGACCTCAGAAGGGGTCAAGTCTGCCTGCATGACCTGTAGATGTCTAATACATGACTCACTGAAGAAACAGCTCAAACTGAACCCCCAAGGTGGTGATTTCTAACGACCTCTCTGAAATTTTGAGACATCGTATTTCTTGAGCCCTTTGTGATCAGTAGGGCATTCCTGGGGCATCTGTGACAAGGCATGACCTTGAAATGCTCCTTAACAGTTCTGGGTCATCCCCATGCCATGCAGACTCAGGATCCAAAATCTCAGATAACCTGTTACCTGGGCACGAACACTGTGGTCTGCACGCGTTTATTTGGCTGAGGTAGAGAGGCAAGGTGTTAGATAAAATGTCATGCACAAATGTTAGGTAATAAGTCTCATTTCATCCATGCTGGCAATTTAAAATGTATATATGCTTTTTTTTACAAACATGAAGGAAACTTAACTTTTGACAAAAGAGAGAGTCTTTCTGTGGTTGTTTTACTCAATTTTAGACTGCATTATCCTCAAAGGACAGTCAATGGATGTAAGGAAAATGTCAGAAGAAAGATGGATTTCTACTTTTTTTACACCTATATAAATGAAGTTTTCCTGCAGAACATGGCTCCTCTGGTTTTATAGGTACTGAAGACTCGCTAGCAAAGCTAATTCATGGTAAAAAAAAATGTCAGACGCACAGTGCTCCGCTAACAGCCAGGCACTGGAGAGCTCCTGGAACCACTCCATTGACATCTTCTGCTCTGCATTGCTGGGAAGCACCGCATCCAACACCTTTTGGATTATATTTTAGATGGAATTAAATCAACAAGCTGCAGATCTTGAGGTACAAACCAGAAATGTCTCCTCCTCTAGGGGCAATTCCTCACCGGGTGCTGGCCGTTTGAGCTGAGCTTAGACCAAAAGACAGGATTCTACCCAAGGGTGTACACAAACAGGAGAAAGAACTGGGAATGGAGATTTCAAATGCATTCGGGTAAGCAGATTCCTTTCCACCTACAGAGAGTTTCAGCATCTCTCAGAAACTATTGAAAGGAGGAGGGGAGGGAAGACTGCTTTTTGTATCGCTGCAATTTCCAGAAAACATTAACTTCATAAAGCACAGATTCCAGCTTTTGGATCTTCTGACAATCTCAACAGGGGTAAAGATCAAGGATTTTCCCTACTGGCAATTTGCAAGTGCGGCTCTAAGCTTTTTCTTTCAGAAGGGATGAGGGAAACAGCACAGTAAAATTCCTTCCTAAAGAAAAGCAATCAGAGATTATACTGAAAACAGGGCTTATTTGAGTTTTTGAGACTTAGTGAACTATTTTTCTAGGTAGTATTTCTGAAATAGTCTTCCTCTCCCCTCCCCCACATATATGTATCTTTTTTTGTCTTTCTGTCTTTTTTGGTTCTGTTTGTATTGTAGCTTCACATATAGAGCCAAGTCTTGTTTATTTCCTGCTATGCAGTTATCCCAAGATTGTGAGCCTGTTTTGGAGTTTTGCTTTTTTTTTTTTTAATTTGGAAAGCATCCTGATCTGTAGTATTTCAAATTTAGAATTCCATTTAGCTGCAAAATGAAAACAAAGAGATAAAGTGCAGTCTTGTATGTTTCAAGTTCGGCTGAATCTCAGCCACATTCCATAGATTATTTTGATTTAGTTTTAACAAAATACCACATTAAATCACTCTAATGAGCTGTTTCTGTTCCTCTCCCAGTACAAGGTCATTAGGTACAAGACAGCATCTCTCTGCACCGTCTTCACTATTTCATGTGCTACACGTCAAAAAAGACTTTGATGGTTTTCCATAGTGAAGACTAGGACACAACTGGTCCTCCAGGAAGGGGGTTGTACCACAGCAAGGAAGCAATTTGTCATGCTCCCCAGGACTGGTTCGGGCCCTTCACGCACACGTTGGTCCTGGGAAGAAGGCTCACCAACCCTTCCTGTTACTTGCTCAGAAATAAGCTACCTCATCACACATCCTGCCCAGGTTATGCTTTCTGGGGATGGAAAGAAAAACCTGAAATTAGCATACTCATTTAAAATATCTGTCACTAAATGAATCGTGCTTTTTTTTTAGGGTCTAACAGCTGTCTTTTTAATTAACGAGAGTCGCAGATACACGATGCTCACAAAATATTGCACCACACATTCTGTTCACCCCTGGCGGGCCAGGGGCACCCTTCCATCTCGCGATGGGATAGACAGCAAGGTGAGAGCAAGCAGGTAGCTGAACGTGACTGACTTAAAGTTGCATGTGAGATGCTAATTATAGAGGAACAGCTCCTGTTCCGGCTTCCAATTAGGGGTCTGAACAACCTCGTCAGTACTTTCCGCAGTTGTTAGCATGTCTAATTATTTATCTCCCTGTGTAATTTCTGTGAAAGCTAGGATTCAGCTGGTGGGTCCCTATCGAACACTAGATGAACTGAAACAGACCTGACGGTGATGCTCTGAACAATACAGGGTCTGGGCTGATGGTAATCAAAGTCTTCCCAGATGGAAGGCAAGCCCCACGGAGGCCACCTTGGTGAGAGGAGGGCCAGGTCTCCCACTCGACAGTTCCGCTCACCCTGGCCCTCCTCCAGCTCCTTCCCTGAGAGGGGAGAGGGTCAGCCACCACTGCCTCAGCAGTACCGGGAAAGAACGCGTGCCTTCCTGCAGGTGTGGTTTTAGGAGAAACGCGCCAACTGGGCCTAAGCCTACTAACCACACCTAAGCAAACACAGCAGCTGCTTCTCTGGTCACCTAGCATTTTCTACCCGTTTTTCATCAAAGTCTAAAGACCTGAACCATGAATTATTGAGAAGAAAGCTGGCAATGATCACATTATGAAACAGTGCTTTATACTGGTTGGTAGGTCTTTGCAAAGTCATATGAGTGCATTTCTTACTGTGCGTCAGTACAATTCCCACTAATGTATGATATTATGCAAGTAAGAATCATACTGGTATACTTATTACATGCTTACAGTATGTGTTATATATTTACAGTATATATTATAACTCACAGTATACGTTATATAATAGTCTATACTGTAGGTATACATTACACACCATCATATATCACATGGCACGTTATACACAGTATAATATATATACACATCTGTGCTCAGTCACTCAGTCCTGTCCAGCTCTGTGCTCGCCCATGGACTGTAGCCTGCCAGGCTCCTCCATCCATGGAATTTTTCAGGCCAGAACACTGCAGTGGGTTGCCATTTCCTACCCCAGGGGACCTTCCAAACACAGGGATAGAACTCATGTCTCTTGCATCTCCTACATTGGCAGGCAGATTCTTTACCACTGCGCCACATGGGAAGTCCCATAATATATATATATATAATATATATAATTATTAAATTAATTATATTGATTAATTAAACATATATTATAATATATAATTATATATTAATTAATTAAACATATATATATATATATTTTGTGGCCACTCTTTCTTAACCAACTAATATTTGTGTACACTGGAACATTGGTAAATAGAAGGTACATTTTCCATCTGTGATCAAATCTTAGCGGCATTTCCACCAAAATCAAAGACAAGATTCTGACCAAGGAGACTGTGTGGGGAGATCTACTAACACAGAAAAGTGCTGAATAACTGTGTGGAAATGCACTTGTGAAGGAGGTTGTCTTAATGTGATTTACCACGTGCATCTGAGGTTTGACAGAGACATTCTAGTTTTAGACAATCAACTGAGTGCCACGACAGAAAACACCAGCATCCTCTCTGCACAGACTTCATGGTACTTTGCTGTGTTTGCCATCTGATCCTTGGCACAAGCTTGGGAGGTGAGCTGGAAAACTGCCACCTCCCTGAGGACATAGATGAGGGGAAGTTGGTACAGAATATGTTCAAGGTTGAACAAAGCCCATGGTCATAGGAACAGAGAGTGTGTTCATCCCAAGAAGTGGGTAAAGGCATAAAGAATGAAAAGGACCCAACACAGATACACAGAGGTGATGTGGTACATGGAGGCTGCATAGGGATGCTCCTCAGGACTCTTGGCCTCAGTTTTCTCTCTGAGAGTTCAGCACACAATCAATACTGCACACAGCCTAACAAAACAAAACCCCATCAGTGAGGTAGATCACGCTCATGTCCCGCAAGAATTAATAGCATCCTTATTAAACACAGAGAGATGTCAGTATAATGAGTAGATCCAAAACGGAAGCATGGTGAGGATGGTTAGTTACACAGGCTAAGTTTTGCAGAATTCATCTAAGGACTGTCTGGGGAGTGAGGTCTTGTCCCTGGACTCAGCGTCCACTCTGATTAACAAGTGCATGGCATTATGTAGCTGGGCTCTGGAATCATCAAACTCGGTGTTCTGGCACTGACAGCCCATCCCCCAGGCACCCTTCTGATTGTTTGACTTCCTAGGTAGCCTGCCTACAGGGACAGAACGTGTCGGTCAGGCTGAAGCGAACATCTGGTCTACCTGACAGTTATATTACTCACTGTAAATTAATGCACTGGCTCTCTGGTTTCCTCTGTCCATCTCCTGTGAGATGTGCTCACGTGAGTCAGTGTCCTTGAACTCTGGGACCCTGGAAAATCTAAACCTGCAAATCAGAGGGCCTGACCGAGCCAGGTCGGAGGACTACTCTGTAAAGTTTCTGAAGGTCTCTGTTAAATTAAAATATCGTCCTTGAAGATCAACCCCTAAACAATTATTTCTTCCATCAAAACCTGACCCGAGAGTTTTGAGACAGAGTGATATAATCCAGAGACACCAGGTCAGCCTCGGTCTAACTTAGAGACCTGGAGGAATTACAGTTGACACCCTGGATCAGACGATGGGACAGGACTAGATGACCACTGAGCCCTGGGGCATTTTTAGTAATGAAAGATGATCTTATAAGTATTGAGGGATAAAAAAAGTCCATGTAAGGGAGACTCCTTACATTGGGAGAGCTATTTTGAAATAACTACAGAACTTTTCCTCAATTGATATTTTTTTATAGGATAATGGTGAGAATAAGAAATTTGTCCTAAAAGAGCAACATAGAGCTTAGACTGTTGCTCTCCGATGAAGCTACCATTTATGTGAGAAGAGAAGAAAAGCATGCATGCAGAGCAGGGTGACCTGTGGTCCCAGGTGGGGGCCCTGGTGGGTCCCTCGGTGCCATATTACAAACTAAGCCCACAGCACGGGTAGAGAGGATGCACAACACCAATTGCAGAAAAAGTGCAAATGGAAAGTCTGATGGGAGCAGGATTTCGCAGGTCTCTAACAGCCTTGGTTCAGGGTGGATTTGCAGCAGGGCCACTCGGATGAGGCAGTGCCAGGCAAGCACTCTGGGGGTGGGGGGTGGGGAGTGGGGACGCAGGCACCCTGATGATCAAGGGCACCCTGATGCAAAAAGCAGTCTTGGACGTGTGCAAAGTGGTGACTCTGGCCGAAGAACAGCTGGCACACACCTTTCCCGTGAACATCGTCTTGGATTACAGAGTAAAACCCACAGGCGTGGACATAAAGCAGAGATGCGGGTTTCCATTCCCACGGCTCCATCTCCCATTTTCACATCCATTACCTCTCCTGGATGGAGTCATTCCTATTCTGACAAATCTCAGAAAAATGGCAAACGCACGTGTCTCTGACCGCTGAGTGGCTAGTTCCCTGTGCTATTGAGTTTACTGCCATCAGGTCATGTGTTCCGAATTGCATACATTTTCTTCATGAGGAGTAACTCGGGTGAATGACGGCTGCCCTTCAATTTCCAAGAAGTGGGGACTGCCCGGGTGCTGGCCCCATCTCTGCATCGTGCAGACAGTTGTCTGTCTGGGAGAGCCAGCGTAAATCACAGCCGAAGATAGTGGCACAGTGGGGAGAGTGCCTGGGGGAGGAGAAAAGAAAAATACCTGGGCCATTTCACGTGCTATTTTCAGGAGTAGAATATTTGGAAATTTCAAAGGCATTTGATAATTCTAAACAGCTCGTTAAATTACCCTGCTCACTCCACAAGAGAAAGGCTTCCAGGTCTGCATTCATATTGCCGAGAGGGGGGAAAGCATTAGGAATGACTCTTGCACAGATTTTTGGCGAGCATCAGGGCCCTTTTTTTCTAAAGACATTCTCTCTATTGCCTGCCGCTTGCTGCTTCATAACACTTGACAAATTCACAGTTCTTAAAAGCCCCCATAAATGTTTTGTAAATTGCTCCATTTTATCAGGGAGTTCTCAGAGTCTGGTCCCTCATAGTCACCCTGTTTTCATTCTCCATTCCCTGTTTATCTTTATTTTGATGCCTCTGCCAACATCAAAAGGCTGTCATCATTAGTATCAGCGATCTCATTATTATCATTGTGACGTTAGCCACAGAGAAGATCTGCCATCTGCAAGCTGGAAAGTTCCCACAGTCTTGAAGGGCCTCCTCTCCTCCTGACAAGCTCATAAAAATAAAGAAATAAATAAATTAAGCCATCCCAAGAAACCTTTGAAGGCATCCTAAATCCTTCTGCTGCTTCAGGAAAAATACACACACCCAGCTCTGCTTCGCTAAGAACCTTTAAGCTAAGCAGGAACGTGACTCCAGCAGCCATGCCGAGAAATCCTTCCTGCATTCCATCCCGACAGGAGGAGTGATTGGAGGGCTGTGGCTGGGGAGAGGCCTGAGCGGGAGCCAGAGCACGCATGGTGGAAAACGGCTTCAGGGACCAGCAGCCGGTGGAGCAGGGACGCTAGTCACGCCGCCCTGGAGACCTGAAATCATAGACCTGTTTGGAATATGAATCCCCGAAGCTGCGAGAAGGAGGCCAGCCGATTGAAACTTGTTTGGAATACTTTCCTGGACAAGTTCTATTAAAAATGAGATAGTGTACTGTAAATATCGGATCCTGTGTTCAAGCACTTTGTCAGTCCTCCAGCTCCTGATTCATTCCCAAAAGCGCAATCTCCTGGATATTATACTGGGACTGTAAGAAGCAGCACGCCCGAGTTTCCATCACTCAGAATTGCTACCTTTTTAAACGCAAGCATGTAAATGAAATATTGTCCCCAGCCAAGCCCGCCCTGGGCAGGGACCAGGCACACGCTGATATGACGCAACGGGAGATCATGATAATGGTGCGCGTCCATTCGCCCCCACCACTCCCAGTCCAGCAGTCACACGGACGAGAGCTTTACCACGGAGAAGCCAAGTCAGTCTAACAGAATCCACATGAAAAGGAAAAGAAGTCCAACACGAAATCGGCGTTTCCTCAACAGCTGTTTGTCGACGTTCAATTTCAACCCTGCAAGTCCACTTTTCCGAGATTAGCTAATAATTGCATCAGGGCATAGGCTCAACAGAAACACATAAATAACACTCCCCCTTCTGCAACCCTGCAGCTGGTGGTCATGGTGATCATCACTGAGTTATTTCACGGTATTTCCGGCAGCGCCTAGACTTTGGGGGGCTCTAGGGGGTTGTCAGGAGGTATTCTTCCCCAAATGACACAGCGCGGGGCCCTCCTCATCCAGCCCATCCACTGGTACCGCCCAGGGAAATCTCCTAGCTGCTCTCAGAATTCCTCATTCATTTCCGGGATGGCCCCACTTGACGCTGGTGGCATTAGCATTAAATCACAGCCTGAAGGCTAATCACACCCCAAGAGAGAGGGAGGAGAGGGAGCAAGACCTGCCTGGCTGCCTGGCTGGGATGGAACAGCTTCCTGGGTCAGAGGTGACAGTGCTGTGATGCTCAGTGGGGGTGGGGTGGGGTTACTCAGGAAAGCAGGTGCCTGTGACTAAGTGGGGTGGAGGGGTATATCGGTCTTTAAGGGCAGCTGACAAGTCAGTTTCAGTTCAGTCGCTCAGTTGTGTTCAACTCTTTGCGACCCCATGGACTGCAGGACGCCAGGCCTCCCTGTCTATCACCAGCTCCCAGAGCTTGTTCAAACTCATGTCCATCGAGTCAGTGATGCCATCCAACCATCTTATCCTTTGTGGTCCCCTTCTCTGCCTGCCCTTAATCTTTCCCAGCATGAGGGTCTTTTCCAGTGAGTCAGTTCTTCACATCATGTGGCCAAAGTGTTGGAGTTTCAGCTTCAGCATCAGTCCTTCCAATGAATATTCAGGGTTGATTTCCTTTCGGATTGACACAGTCCAAGGACTCTCAAGAGTCTCCTCTAACATCACAGTTCAAAAGCCTCAATTCTTCTGTTGATGCTGAGACATACTCATGACCAAAGTCATTTCCTTCCCAACATCCCCTTCTTGAATTAATTTCAGGACAACTTAGGACGTGGAAGGGCACATGGGTGGAGCCAGCCCAAAGCCAAGGGTTGCATTGTCTGACCCTCTTGCCGTTTCCCCTTTTCCGGTAAAACAGATGCGATTACTGAGAAGGGAACAGACGAGAGGGGATTTTAACAAGAGAGAACAGAGGAAACATTCAGAGCTGAGGGTTGGATGACACAAATATTGGACGTAGCCAAAGAAAATTAAAGATCAGCAGGAAGGTGGGGTGGAGGGTGACTAGATCCACACCTCACCTACTCTGCAGGCTGCCTTACAGCTGACCTCGGGTCCACTGTGCATGGAACATACACATTCGTACGCGTGACTGTAGGTGTGCTGGGGGGGTGGAGTCCCTTGTGGGGAGGCTGTGATTACAGCCATCTCTCCTGGAAGCTGTTCCTTCTCAAGCCCCCCATGACCCTTGCCCTCTGGCTGTCAGAGCACTCTCACAAGGAAGTGGCATCGGGGCAGGGCCCCGCCCGGGGATCACAGCCGTCCTGCTGTCACTGGGCCTGGTTCATATCCTGTGCGAGCCCCTGGGCCGCTCTGCAGAGTTATTACCAGGCTGTAAATCCAGGACTTTAGCATTTACAAAGCACAGAGAACTGCTAAAACCAAACGCGGTTTCCGAAACGGACACTGATGAAACTGGAGGCAGCCTCGTTTCCCGATGAGTCATCCGGGGGTGGGTTCCCACGGCACGGGCGGGGCAGCCTCCTCTCTGCCAGGCCTTGGCCTCTGGAGCCCAGCGACCCCCGGATGGAAGGGATGGCCAGAAGCCCACCAAGCAGTTTTGGAAACTCAATCACCACCTTCGGTGGCTTGAATGGTGACCCCCAAACATACATCCACATCCTAACCCCCAGAACTTATACGTGAGGCTTCAATTGAGTCACCGAGTCACATCCAACTCTCTGCCAGCCCATGAACTGTAGCCCGCCGGGCTCCTCTGTCCATGGGATTTCCCAGGCAAGAATACTGGAGTGGGCTGCCATTTCCTTCTCCAACACATGTGGAAAAGAGCCTTTATCTGGAAAACGCAATTACTCCCCAACTCCTTCCCCAAGCCCCCAAAGTTCACTTATCTGCTTTCTGTCTCCATGAATTCACCTATCTATCATCCCAAAAGTTATGATTAAAAGTTGCTATCTAACATCCCAAAAGTTAGAAAGAGAATGAAAGTGAGAGAGTGTCTTAGAGAAACATACACCAGTCAACCAACAATATTCTAGAGGTGACATGCTTAATGAGAGGTCAGGGCTATAGCTTTAGAAAGAAGAAAGAAAAGCAAATCAATCCCAGGAACAACCCCAGGCTGCCCAGTCTTTACACCAGAAAAGCCCTGATATGCTCCTCAAGCTGTGTGCTGGGAAAACGGCAGAAGTGGATTTGCCCCGAGGTCGACGGCTCCTTAGAGACAGAATGCTCTCCGTTCCATCTGGGCACGTTGGTATCACTGAGTTGCAATGATACACACATAGCCAGGTGCTGTCCTTAACCAGATATCACCCCACCCCGGTGCTCAAATAAATCTAAGCCATGACTTAAAGGCAGGACGACCTGGCTGCAGGAACACTGACCAAGGACTTGGCTATTAAGCTGTCCAAGACTCTAGAATCCAAGAGATGTTTGACAGCACAGGGACAAATACATATGAGCAGCGCTGCTTCATCCACCTTTCAAGGGCAGAATTTGAAATCACGCTTCCACACCAGGCAGGCTCGGGTCACCAGGGTACTGTGGGAAAGAACTGCCCAGCTCACACCCCGAGGTGCACCTTGTTGGTTCACCAAGCTCCCTCGGGCAATGCATATCTCGTGAGACAGAAGATACACAGCTCTGAGAGGAAGAAAAGAAAAAAATTTAAAAATTAGTAAAACACTTTTTCGAAGGAGTGATCAGATTAAGCCCCTTGGTCTTCATTCGTGGTGGTGGTGGTGGTTCCATCTCTTAGTTGTATCCAATCTTTTGTGATCCCATGGACTGTAGCCTGTCAGGCTCTTCTGTCCATGGGATTTGCCAGGCAGAAATACTGGAGCAGGTTACCATTGCCTTCTCCAGGCCATCTTCCCAACCCAGGGATCGAACATGGGTTTCCTGCATTGCAGGCAAATTCTTTACCACTGAGCCACCAGGGAAGCCCTCATTCCTGGTGGAGCATCATTATTTGGGAAAACTCGATCTCAGACTATGGAATGTTTGCTTTACACTGAAGGTCCCAGGCAGTCAGGAGGCAGGGTCTGCACTCCAGAACATCGTGATCTGTGCACACACACATTCTTGCCTCTATTCACACACAGGCTGAGACACTCTTGCCCCAAAAATACAAAGAAAGAAAGACTCGCAGTACCCATTGTCCAGGCTAAACCCAAAGGACTTAGTGAGTCTTGATGAAGGCGTTAAGTCTCAGGAGATCAACAGCGTACCTCTTCCTTCGACTTACTTCTTTTTCCTCCAAGACAGCGTTTCATAGCCCTGGCTTTTTTCAAGTTTCTTTTTGAAACAAAGTTTGGCAGGTGCTAAGTCACTTCAGTCATGTTCCATTCTTTGCTTCCCTATGGACTGTAGCCCTCCAGGCTCCTCTCTCCATGGAATTTTCCCATTTGGCAAAACCAAGTCCTAATGGTTAATTACCAAAGCAGTTGGTAATGTACACTGCATTTCTCCATTTCCTGGATGCAGTTCTGCCCTCAGATTTGGGCAAACCATCTTGCAAGTTTTGGTCAAGTTTCTAAGTATTTCCATAGAACATAAGCAAAGAAAACCCAAGGACAGCTGCTCTCCTGGGAGACCAGGGACCATCGCATGGTTCCATATTTCTGTTTCTGGGCGATTAGAAATTTCACTTTCTCATCCCCTCATCGTTAGGCAAACAGGCAAATGGACATGTTGGTAATGAACTGTTTTTCAAAGTCAGAGTTCAAAGGGTACTGAGAAGATTCTGTCTGCAAAGTGAGATGGGAAGTGTTAAGAATTGTCTCACCGGGCGAATGTCAGGCAAAGGAGCAAGGGTTTTGACAGTCTTGTATCTCGGATGACATCTGGTCTGCAGTGTGTCTGTATATTTGCATCAGGTCTTAATATTCCCCCATAACTGCAATTTCAGTTTACTTAGCTTCTGAAATCATCCACTGAGCACCTCCTAGGCATGGGACAGGGAAGCCCTGAACCAGAGGGTGTGGAAAGAGGAGGGAGCCACAGCCCCCTCCCTGGCAGAGGGCTGACCAACATGGCAGGAGCCCGAGGCGGTCAGAGTCCAGAACGCCCCACCGCCCAAAGACCTCCCTGCTCGAGTCCCACGTCCCAGCTCACAGCCACCCGAGCTGCGGGGGCTGCAGGCACCCCCATCGTTCTGACGGTCCAGCCTCCAGCAGCCCCGTGACCTCAGACGTGGAGGAGGAAGGAGCGAGCCCTCAGCTCTTCTTGTCTTTCTGCTCTTAGGGTGCACCGAACTAGAAATCCTTTTGTGTAATTTGCACCCAGAGCACATGGTTCTGGGTCTTTAGGCACACAAAATTTGCTTGGTCAAAATGACCTAGTGGCATTCAGTTCAGTTCCGTTCAGTCGCTCAGTCGTGTCCAACTCTTTGCGATCCCATGACTCGCAGCACTCGAGGCCTCCCTGTCCATCACAAACTCCCGGAGTTTACTCAAACTCATGCCCATCGAGTCGGTGATGCCATCCAGCCATCTCATCCTCTGTCGTCCCCTTCTCCTCCTGCCCCCAATCCCTCCCAGCATCGGGATCTTCTCCAATGAGTCAACTCTTCGCATCAGGTGGCCAAAGTATTGGAGTTTCAGCTTCAGCATCAGTCCTTCCAATGAACACCCAGGACTGATATCCTTTAGGATGGACTGGTTGGATCTCCTTGCAGTCCAAGGGACTCTCAAGAGTCTTCTCCAACACCATAGCTCAAAAGCATCAATTTTTCGCTGCTAGTGGCATTAGAAGAGTGAAAATATAATAATAAATTTTAAATGTGTTTTTTCATCCTCCCCTCCTTCCTCCTTCCCTTCTTCCTCCTCCTTTCTTCCTCCTCTATCCCTCCCTCCCCCATCCATCCCTCCCTCCCCCAACCATCCCTCCCTCCCCCATCCATCCCTCCCTCCCCATCCATCCCCCCTCCTCCATCCACCCCCTCCCTCCCCCATCCACCCCTCCCTCCCATTGCTGCGGATCCACAGGTGGCTGACAATTTCACAGAGAAATGAGCCGGCACCCTTGGTGGCCCTGGGTGCTGCCAGCCGTCCTGTGGGTCCTGGTTGACAAACACACCCGCATCCCTCTAGCCTCAGCACGAGGGAGGAGCGGCTCAGAGCCTGGCGCCCAGCATCGGGCTGCCCGAGGCAGAGAGTGGTGAGTTTTGAGGCCAGGGCGCAGGGCCGGCTGCAGCCGAGGCGGGCGCAGGGCCGGGCCGTCCCACTGCTGCTGCAGCACCCGCGCTGCCCGGTGACGGATCCACCAGACCAGCAGAAGGGTGCAGGATGCGGGCCACTGGTCTCCCTTCTGCGGCCTCCGCTGACAGCTGGCGGCTTCCCCTGGCAGCCAGAGCAGTGGAAACAGCGAGAGAGCAGGAGGATGCGGACTCAGGGCACCCCTGAGAAAGGCAGGCCTGGGGCAGGCCTCAGAAAGCTCCACCCTCCGCAGAGTTCACACTCACCCTCAGGAAGATTCAGTGAAGAAGCAGCTAGTGACCTGTGAGCCGCAATCTGACTTCGTAGGGAAAGCTCTCTGGAAGCCACAGCCACTCACGGGTACCCCCCTGGATCTCCCCCCTCCCCCCACCCGCAAACCCCGGTCGGGCCGGCATCTCCAGTCTGTCGGCCGTCTTCACAGCATCCCAGAGTCTGGGGGCAGGCGAGCTCTCCTGGGAGCGGAGCCGGGGCACGAAGGGCCAGGGGCGTCTTTGGGTTTGGTCCAGCCGCCCGTGCAGCCCCTCCATGGGCTCCGCCCATACCCCCTCGGTGTGTCCGCAGCTCTTTAGGGTCCAGGAGCATCGCTGGAGGAGGGCGCAGCCTGCGCGTTTCCTGCCAGGCTCACGGTCGTTTCCGGTCCCGTCGCCCACACACCGGCGGCCACCTCTTAGCCGCTGGACTAGCCGTGCCCTTCTATTTATGGCCAAGGTGAGCCCTGGCCACTGAGCAAACGAGGCGTGGCCAAGGTCAAGAGGCCGCACCGTGAACCGCAGGCACCTGCCCTGTTGCGGAGAGCCCAGGTCTCCTGTGCAGTTTGCACAACGTGGAATAAAACGTGTTAGCACACTGGGGACAGAAGTGAGTCCGGAATGTCGCCATGACTTCTGACACATAAAGGAGGACAGGTTGCCCTTGGCTCCAGTTTCCCACCTCCCTCCTTGCAGGTACACTCGAGAGAAACCCTTGCATATTTGGGAAGGGAAGATCAAGTCTTCTCCAAAGCCGGGAGACAAAGAAATGACCTCTATGGGTCCTTCTGATGTATGTTTCTAGACAGCGAACAGAATTTCTTAAGTATTTGTTAAAGATTGCAGACAAGTATCTCTTGAGATGCAATTCAATTAACACAAATGAAGCTGACTGCTCTTCACTTCCAAAGAGGCTTGATTTCATAAAGATTGTTTAAACCCGGGAAATTGAAAGGCTCTCTTCAGGAGGCCCCTATCTTGATCTCAAGAAGCCAAAACCTAGAGAGACCTCGTATCAACGACTGAAGTGTCACCGTTTCCTACAAAGGTGCCCCACGGCTCCTCTGACCTTGGATGAGCCCTGAACTCACTGCTGGTGAGCAGGGCATCTTCATGACTGCAGAGATGCGTCGCTGCTTCATATTGACAGCTTTTGAGTGTTCCTGTGGGGATCTTTTGTTTCCTACCTAGATTGAAAATAAAAAATTGTTTAGACAACAAAAAGCTCACAGCAAAATCAGGGAATGGTTGTGTTTTGTTGGTGATGGTTAAAGAAAAAGCCCCCTGAACTTTGTGGGCAGAACAGAACCAGGAAGGGAACTCAAGTTGGCCCGGGCAGGTCTCTGCCTGCATCACGTCTGCAGCCTCTGCTGCTGCTAAGTCGCTTCAGTCGTGTCCGACTCTGTGTGACCCCACAGACGGCAGCCCACCAGGCTCCCCCGTCCCTGGGATTCTCCAGGCAAGAACTCTGGAGTGGGTTGCCATTTCCTTCTCCAATGCATGAAAGTGAAAAGTGAAAGTGAAGTCGCTCAGTCGAGTCCGACTCTTTGCGACCCCATGGACCGCAGCCCACCAGGCTCCTCCATCCATGGGATTTTTCAGGCAAGAGTACTGGAGTGGGGTGCCACTGCCTTCTCCGATGCAGCCTCTGGCCAGACAGTTAAGGAACATCTGTTTTTCCAGCAGACTGGACAAGGTGTTCTCCAGCAAAATCCTCTTCATAGAAAATCATGGTCAGCCTCATGCTTGTCATGCAGGTGAAGCACGTGTGTTGTTTTCAGAAATTGCAAACTAATTAAAATCTTATTTCCATTATAACTCCACTAATTTCATTATTGATGAATAGGTTAGATGTGTTTTACCAATCAACTCAGTAATTCTTGTCGAGACCAGGGGTCTCCTTTTGGTCAGCTCACAGCTAAGCCTGTGGTCAAGTGTTTGACCCATGAGGAGAATAACGCATACTTCCATCGCTGCCGTTACTATTTTTTTTATCTGCACTCTGTTGAGCTTGGCTCACTAATAAACCACCCAAGAAGCAGTAGGGAAGAGAGGAAGCTGGGGCTAAGGGGGATTGAATAAGAAAGGCGTCGTATCCTTTCCTCCATGGGGTTAATTATGTTAACTGACTGAAAACCTGGCAAATCCACAGAAGCGTTTTTTCTTTCACAGCAAGAGTGTTAATATCTCCACAGGGTCTTAACTCCATAGTTTTCACCAATTTTTATAACCCAACCATCAGCATACTTGTAACTGAGACAATTAAATCCAATCCTACACTAGCTTCTGTTGGCCTAAATGAGATCTCAGGTCCATCTGATTGTCCGCATCTCTGACTGCAGTCTTATCAGCCACTCCAACGACCTCCTAGTTGGAAACTTCCTCTCCTTCCACCCTCCAATCCATCCTACACGCAAGGATAGGAACAGCTTAACACAAGTTACACACTTTGAATTCAGGGGGGCATGAAATATTGGATTTTAATTTTATGTCTATCTCAGTTCACTTTTCTTCCTTAAGACCCCATCATCTGGTCACCCCATTCTATTGTAATCGTCTGAATAAAACTGACTCATTGTCTGTCTTCCCAAGCAAAATAAATTAAGAAGTTTTCTTCTGAAAACCTCACAAATTAGTAAAGGAGGAAGATACATAAATAAAAAATTCAGCCAAGGTAGACTATGATAAGTGATACTATAGAAGGAAAAGCTAAATCCTGGTTAAATATATTCCAGAAGGAGAGAACAACTTGGACAGGAATTTGTCATCTAATTTGTCATCACAATTTAACTTCTGACTCTGGGTCAACCTGCAAATTTAATAAATATGAATTCTCGTCTCATTCAGGTCAATGACAAGACATTGAGAGGACAGGGAAGGGGCAAATGTGTTCACAAGAAGAACTCATTAATCAACCCTTTTTTGTGAAATAGTTTATTTATGTTTAAAAAAAAAATATTAGAAAGTACTTCCAATGGTTTAAAGCTGCATCAAAGACTTTCTTATGGGTTTCCTCATGTATCCTGACAACAGCCCTAGGCATTGGGCACAATCATACTGCATTTGCAAAGAAGCAGGCTCAAGTAGTTAAATAGCATATAAGAGTTGGTGTCAGGATGTGAACTAGAGAATTCTGACTCCAGTGCTCACATCTTCAAACACTATGAGATTCAAATTAGGAAGCATGCAAAAGAATAGAAATCCAGGTGTGTGATATGAGTGTATAAAACCACCCATTCATTTAACATGAGGCCGCTGCATCCCTTAGGAATTTTTCACCACTTCGCTTCCAAATACCTAAAACCTTGAGGCTTTGCTAATTTAAGTAAAAAGCCATGCTTATATCACAACCAGAAGATGGATAAGACCCAAACTTCAAAGTTCCCATAGGTAGAAAAATACTCCCACCCAATGCACTACTTCACATTCCACTGCATGTTTTTGTGGAGAACAACAGAAATTCAAGAAAAATGTCATGGGAGAGAAAAGAGGGAAGGTAGCTGTGGGGCAGAGATGGCCCCCAAATACCATGAGACAGAGAATATCCACCATGTGTGCAAGACAAAAGGAGCCCTGGAAGATGGGGAGATAAAAGGGACTCGGAAATGCAATCCATCCGAGACAGTGGTCTTTGAAAGGCATTGCTTCTGTGAGAAAAGGAGTGTAGAGAAGAATGGGGCACACATTACTGGATGTAATAGGGAAAGTAAACAAACAGGGAAATTAATGGCCCTGTGACAATACCTCCACTGACGGAAATTTTAGAAAATTCTAGAGGAGCAACCAGAGTGCAAAGAAAGCCACAGCACAACACTTCACGCTGACTGATATGCTCTGCAAGCGCTGGGGGAAGGAAGGGCCACCTTCATCAGAATATCACCACTTGGCAATCACCATCGTAACGATTCCATCACCGCAGTCTAAGGATTAATTTTTTGAATTGATAGGATGATTTAGTAAAATTGTTGAACAACAACAAAACAATTTACAAAAGTAAATTGCACTTTTACACATGAGAATTCCAGATGTGCAGTTTAGAAAGAGAAGTCACCGTGATATCAACAAGAATTCAAGAACTTTAGAAACAAATCAAAAAAACCTATTCAAGATTTGATGGAGAAGGTTATTGAAAGATATTGACACTTACCTAAATAGATATACCACCGTATTTATGAGTAGGAAAGTCGAACACAGATCATCCTCACTTTTACTGCTTCTCATGTGCACAAATTTTAATGACTATAGTTCAGTTCAAATGCACCCATCCACGCACATCACAATTCACAGCATCCATCTCCACCATCTATTTTCTGCGCACATCACAATTCACAGCATCCATCTCCACCATCTATTTTCTGTGCTTAACTGAAGAGATACAAACCAGGTCTTCAGTCTACAAATCGCAACATAAATAACAGATGTGTGTCATGGTCAGTGACCAATCACACTGCTTCTTCCAAAGTCTGTTAGTGATTAGTTCATGTACATCTTCACTCAGCTCACGAACAGAGAGCAAAGCTCACATTGGGTTGTTTCCTTGGCTCCCAGTAGTAAAATCCACACATCATTTTATGAAAATGGATAACTGAAGGAGGAAATTGTCCAACCAGGATAAAAATGCAGTATATTCATTTCCTGTGCTGTTGCAACAAATTGCCACAAATGAAGTGGTTAAAACAGCAGGAGCTTATCCTCTTATGGTTCTGGAGGTCAGGATTCTGGAAGGAATCTTACCAGGCCAACGTGAAGAGGTCAGCAGAGCTGTTTCTCTCAGAAGCATCTCTTCCCTGCCTCCTCCAGCTTCTAGAGGCTGCCTTGCTTTCCCTGGATCCTGGCCACACCGCTTCAGTCCCCTCCGTCTTTATGTCATCTCCTCTCTCTGATCTCTCATCCCCTGTGGCTCCACTGGGTCTGCCTGGATAATGCAGAATAATCTCCCATCTCAAGTTAAGACTTACTCTCATCTGCAGAAGTCCTTTTGCATAAAAGGTGATATTCACAAATTCTGGGGGTTAGGACGTGGATAGCCAGCCCGCCATGCGGCAAAGAAACAAGAAGTGTTAATGTCAAACTGGATGTGATTAGAGGACAGAAGACCATGGGAGTGCAGACATTGCTTCTTCCTGAGAATCCTGGACCGGCAGCCAGGGGAACCGCGTGGAGGCACCTGTCAACACAAGAGGAAGAAGGTTGTGATGAAGGAAGGGATGACAACATCCCAGGGGAAGTGAGAGACCTCTCAGAGAGGCTCTACAAAGATGAGAGTGCCTGGGTAAAATGCTGGATGCCCCTCCCGACTTAGAGAAGAGGATGACTATTCCTCAAAGCATGGACGAGATGCTCTCTCCAAACCATAAATTCCCCATGATGAGAAGTAAGCATATACTGCCCCAACTTTAAGCTTTTCAAAGAAATAAGACACACTGATTATCAATGTTTCTCATGTTTTTAATTACTGTGTACTAAATAAACAACTTTTACCATTTTTTTTAAAAAGTCCTTCCCAGGTGGCTCAGTGGTAAAGAATCCGCCTGCCAATGCAATCCCTGGGTCAGGAAGACCCCCTGGAGAAGGCAATGGCAGCCCACTCCAATATTCTTGCCTGGAGAATCCCATGGACAGAGGAGTCTGGTGGGCTACAGTCCGTGTGGTCACAAAAAGTCAGGCACAAGCGAACACACAGCAGCATAATACTCAATACTCTGCACATACCACGTTTTGACTTTCTATATATTTACAGCTGACAATAAAAGAAGCTTTAACGTTGTGAGAGTTCTAAGGCTCACAAAGTCTTCATGATCACCAAGGTGGTTTTGCACATTTCAGCTGATACGCCCCACATTTTACACCCCTCAAAATCAGAGCTGCCAGAAGTGTAAGCACCAACCAGAAGTGGAGACCAGCAGAGTCTTCTATCAGAATCAGTCTTAAGGAAGAGTAAACAAGATGGCATGATTGTGGCAGCAGGATCACTAGAGGTCTTGAAGAGACCACCCATGTATGGACATCGATACTGCATATCTCCTAGGAAGGAGAAATCAGATGGACATGGCAGCTAGACTTGCAAGACAAATCTCAAACTTTCAAAAAAAATATATAAGAAATCATTATAACAAAGATAGGAAATGGCTTCTTCATAAAGTCCTAAGGGAAAACATTGATGTATTGTACTTAATTAAAATTAAGAATTCCTATTCATCAAAAATCACAGTAAGGAGAGTGAAAAGACAAGAATGAATCTATATGCACTAGATACAACTTAAAAATTCTTATCACCCAGAATATGTAAAGAACTTCTATACAACAGAGAAAGAATAACTACTCAAAAGAAAACTGTACAAAAGGCAGCAACAGAGTTCACAGAAAAAGAAAACTAAGTGAACAATACAGATATGACATTTCCAAACTTACCAGCAATCAAGAAAATACTCCTTAATACCACCTCGTCAAGAGTGGCAAAAGTTGTAAGTTCTAATAATAGTTGATAAGGAGCTAAAGCAATGAGAACCTTCACACCCAGCTGATGACAGTGTAAATACACAAAAGAACTTTGGGAAACTTTTGACATCACTTTAAAATTTTATTATCTGCCTACTTAAGATCCAGCAATTACATTTGCCCACATACATGCTCCAGAATGTCACCCAAAGGTACAGCAGGGGACAGTCAGAATAAACAGAGATCCCCACTGGTATTCAGAAAGAGAGGAAGAACCCAGCACTGACACAGAGAGAGGCAGGAAATAAACATGGCCATCAACCCAACAGGCCAGCAGCGGGAAAGGACGGGAGGAGGGCTCCAGGTGCCCGTGTAGATCAATCGGGAAGCAAAGATGAGTGAAAACGGCAGGTGGAAGAGAATACCAGGGTGATTCCCTCAGTGCCATTCTGGGTCTCCTTTGAGACTTTTAGAGCCATGGCCAGTTGATTTTTTGATAGAAAGAATCCCATTTGGGTTTGCCAGATTTTCTCAAAATGACATGGGTTGGAACTTAACTAGCATGATTCTTTCTAGCCAAGTTTCACGTTTAGACAACTTTAAGGTGAGTTTGAAGTTCTGTTTTGTTTGGCCACGTGTGATAATCATGTCTTGACCACGGAACCATCAACTGTCCCAGGAGGTCAGAGCAGCTAAAACCATGGCTTGTCCTTTGAGCAAAACTCCCACACATTTCCTGGAGCTACCAAGTAGGTTTTTATGCATAGATTTGTTCAAAACTTTGCCAAAAAAAAAAAAAAAGGCTTTTGCTGAATGTAATGATTAGACACCCATGTGGAAATTTTGCTCAAAACACAGATGCTGCATCTGGAATCCATCTGAGTGAACACTATGTATGAACTCCTTGAGGATGACACCCACCTCCCCTTCTATGTCAAATCATTTCTCTGCTACCTTTTAAAACTTAGCAACTATAGCAGGGGCCATCGCCTTGCTCTCAGCTCTCCTGCCTCTCCTGTGGTGGGCAGATACCTCGTAGCACAACTACATACATAATCTTTTATTGTCCCTTAGAGCAGCCATATTTGTAAGCCTGTCTCCCCAGTAGGACTGAAAATTCTGGAATGTAAATCAAGCTAAAAAATACCGGCTTCCAGTAAAAGACCTGATTAAAATGCACGTGCCCTTCTGAATGCCCTCCACCACAGGCACATGAAATTGCAGAATTAATCCACACAACTTAATGCAGAGAACTGGAGCGCTGTGCTGGTGAGCAGTGAGATGCCAGTGAACACAGCCCCATCTGAGCAAACTCTCCTGCCACATGGTCGAGGCTTCAGCTCACAGGCCAGAGAGTCTGTGGCCTCAGCTGCTCAGACTAGCTCTTCGTTTTACTTTCCTACCCAAATAGTTTGACGTTCCTCCACCTACATTTCCTCCTCTCTAGAACGGAGCTGACCATGCCCACGTCACAGTACAACATGAAGTAAAATGTTTTCAGATTGAAGTCCAGGGTCCAGCACGTCGGAAAAGATCCCCTGATGTGCAGCCTTCATGCTCTCAGACCATCCTACTACATCCAGCATCCTCCTACTTCATTGCAGGTTCTCATCAGTACAGGTGCGGGTGACCCAAGGACTGGGACCCCGAGAGCATCTTAGGAGAGAACCCAGGCCATCAGGAAGCCGACACCCTCCTGTGCGGGGTCCACACCTAAGAGCAAGGCGAGAAAGGCCAGAGCCACAGCCACGGGGGTGAACGCTCAGCCCTCGTTTCCACTCGTCCTGCGTCTCAGTGGGGAAGGAAGGGCTTTTCCCCAACAGCGTCCCCCACCGAGAGGCCACGTGGGGCCGTGGGTTTGATGTCCCGAGAGAAGGGCGGGGGCGCTCAGGCAGCGCCTGTGCTGTGCATGAGGGCTGGCATCCGGAGCCCCAGGGCAGCGGCCCCAGAGACCCCAAGGGCCGCAGGGACGGGATCGACAGGGAAACACTTGCGGAAACGGACTCTTCAGTGCCAATTCTTCAGAGAACCTGTCACGGGGGCAGACTGTGACTCTGCAGGAAAGGGAGGGTGCAGGGTGTCTCAAACTCAGTTGATCAGAGAATCCTTTCCCCCAGAATACCCATCGCCCTCGGGAGCAGTACTGAGGAAAACCGTGGTGTGTTCTGGAGTATGCTGGATGCTTATATGTATGTGCGTGTGTGTGTACTCATATATGTGTACATGGGTGTACATGTACATACATCTGTGTGTTTACATGTGTACACTTGTGTGTGTGTTGGGGTGGGTGCTGTTGCTTGCTGTTGTCATCTACTCCACTCCTTTGAACTTCGTGCAGATGCCAAAACACCTGAACAATCTGAAAATCCATGATTGAGGCAAAGTTTCTGGATAAATGCTTTTATTTTATATAGTCTTGACTTTTTCTAGAGCCTAGCACAATATTTGACAGGTAAGAGTCCCTCAGTGAATGTGTTTGATTTAAAGGACTTCTTCAAACACATAGAAAACACACACATATACACATACACACACAGAGTCCAGACCATCATTATAGAGATTCGCTAGATAGATGTTATTCCAGAACGAGGCAGAATGAATTGCGTGGAAGAGCTAAATTCCCCATCAACAGACCTTCAAATGCTACCAACACACACTTTCATACCCTTGTTGACATATATGGATTTCCATAGCATTTTCTATTTCAAAAATTAAGACACCAATCAGAAAAAAATAATTGGTCCTTGGTTCTGGGCATCACGAGCTTTCTTCTCCTGTTGAGAAAGATATTTTATGCCTTACCTTTCCATTTTCCAAATCTGTCTCATGTATCAGATATTCGCTTCTGCTGCAGGCACACAGGGCACCCCTTTTCTTGGTTTCCTTCCCGCCCTTACACTTTTATACTCCTTTTAATTAAAAGAAAAATTTAAGATGTACTTCAATGTGTCAGAGGAAAAACAAGGAGAAAAGATCTGTGAGATGGAAAAAGAAAGTCCCATATTTGCAGATTTTTAATGAAGAGGTTTTTAAAATATTTTCTTACATACACAAAGTTAATGCTTCGGTAGGTGAGTTGTAAACGCTCCTTTTCGTTCCATAATTATAAGTGAAATGTTCTTTAATGTGCAATAATAATGTTCAAGCTGTGCTATTTTGCAGCTAATAATTATACACAACAGCGTGGGGCATGATGGGGAACAGAAAGTTTTCCTCCTCTCTGTTCCCCTCATCCCTGCTCTCCCTGCTCCTGCCTTATTTGTAGTGACTGCGCTTTTTAATCCACTCTTTATTCTAGGAATAGAAGCACTAGTTAGTTACTTTCTTAAGGAAAGAATGTGAGGCAAGACTGCTGACGGGGTAAAATCGCTCCCATACAAAGTGAAGTCTATAATAGGCTTGCTTTAAAAAAAGAAAGATTTCTTTCTTTCTTTCTTTCTTTCTTTCTTTACACACTCGAACTCCAGCTAAGCTTGAAACATGCTTGCTTGAATCCTCAGTATTAAAAGGTCAGAAGTTTGCTGTATGGTTTAACACAGTGTTACTGAAACAAGACTCGAATCTGGCAATGGAAGCCGAGGTCATCAAGTCCTGGCCCAGATATCAATTTTTTCGCAGATGGAGAAATAAATTTATCACTGCACACCCACATTTGTTCTTGCGGACATGCACCATTTCCGAGATATCGTGAGGTTAGCCAGCTGTGTACCCCCGTCAGCTTCTCCATTAGCTTTTCAACCACAATGTTTCCTTGAGATTGCTGAATATATTATGTAATTTTCCCTGAAAAAAAACAGAAAGAAAGAAGATGCCACATGTATGAAGAGAAGTCATAGCAGATAAAATGGGATCTGGTGGGAGACATTTGAAGAAACCAACTCACCTCAAATTGAGTGTTCTAAATAGTTTAGATGAATTAATTTCTGCATAAATTTGAGAAATCATAAAAAGAATGTAACCCGGATACAGGAATTGATTCAGCAGAAGTGAGCATTCCTGACTTTCAGTCTACCCAGTGCTCATTTGGACAGCTGCCTGGATTTCTTCAGCTAACATTTAGCTCATTTCCAGCTGCTCTAAACATACCTCCTTCTTAATGGTTCACAATAAACTGACCATATGGGTTAATACTGACTCCATCCTTTACTTTCCCTTGCTCTTAGGAACTATGAAAGCGGATTCTTTGACATAAACTTGTGGATATGATCAGCCATAACCCAAATAGATTACTGGAAAATGTACGTATTTTACTTAGTATTACAGGGCAATCAGGGAAGCGGGTGGGAAAGCCAGCTGTGGTGTAGGACATGGGGTCATTACAGATGAGAGGCTGCAAACATATACTTCGCCTTATTACAGAATCTAGAGATTACTCCTGTTTCTTATTGGTAGATATAGCCTGGGTTTTCCAGAAGCTTCCATAGGTTTATGCACAGTCAAACCAATTCACAACTTCAAATACTAAGATAATATAAAGTTAGAACTTGATGGGAACTTTAAAGTCAAGTACTCTCTCCCCTCATTTCAAAGAGGAAGAATACTTTGGTTCAGAGGCTGATACAAGGCTGATTTGATTGTAACACTTGTCACCCCAAGAATCAGCAAAATAGACTCTAATGGCTAGACAAATTCTCAGTTATTTCTCTGTGTACCTGCTTAGCTTGGTATGTGTTCTGTTGAAGACCAAGGCTTGGATTCCACTTCAGGTAGATTATTTGCATCAACCCACACACAACAGAACACAACATGGTAGACAATGTGTATAAGCATCAAAGAGCTAACAGAGCAAGGAAGACATTCACTTTGGAGGTTTTGCTCTGGGAGCAAGTGTTAAACAGGAAGGACATGTGAGAGTCTCAGCCGAGTCTCTGGTGCCTACACAGCACTCCTGGAATGTATCTTAGAATCTGGGGCACACCATCAATAAGGACTTGGATATATGAATACTACCTCTACCTTGGTCTAGAACTCTAAAAACTGCTCCCTGAGAGTCAGAATACACCAGAAGTAAACCATCCCTTTCATTCACAGCCTGAGGATCAGATTTAAACCATCTGGATGGCCCAAAGTGCTTAAAATAATCCCAGATAGTTAAAAATTGTCGGAAGTTAAAAAACATGTGTCCAGAGGAAGATAATGTTATCCTATGCCTCATATTATTTCTACCAAAAATTTCTAAACAAAATGTGTAGCCTAAAATCAGAGATAACTTGGCTCATAGGGAGATAAGCCATCGTGAGAAAGAGCTTTTAGGAACCATGGGCAACGGAAGCAGACCTCTGAGGACTCAGATACCGAAATTATCAAAGACTCTGAAATAACCATGTGTACTCTGTTCAAGAAGATAAGATCTAAATTGAAAATTTGGAATACAAAACTGGAAACTATAAAAAGTAACATCAGATTTTTAAACGAGCTCACTGTAAGGTTTAGAAATGACATATAAAACAATTGAAATGAAGGACTTAATAGACAAATTTAACTGCAGATAAAGAGCTGAAAAATGGTTGAAAATAAGATGTCTGATAACAGCGGAATACAAAAAAATAGAAAAGAGAAACTTCAACCAGGAAAACAGAAATCACCCGAGTATTTTTTTTAAGAAATTTGATGTTGGGAACTGGTTAGACAGTAAGAAAAAGCTGAGAGTCCAAGCAGGAAATGTGAGACAACCCAGAGATTAGCAATAGAGAAAAGCCAATAATCTTCCTCCAAGCCAGATGATCAAAGGAAAGATGTGGGCTGCTGGATCCCAGGGGCCCTGTGTGGAAGCACAGCATGCTTTCCCAGAAGGAGCTGAGTCAAAGACCAAATGCAGTCATCGCCAGAGACGTGCCCGAAGGAAGGTGGGAACGAGACCTATGTGCATCATCAGTGCTTTCACCACCGTTTGCCAAAACCAGCCAAGCCTGCGCAGAAGTTAACTCCTGGGAACTCGGGATCTGCAGCTTGCAGTGGTCAGTGACCTCGTGAGGTGAAACAGAGCAAGAAAAGACCAAAGGATGAATCTGACAACAAAAGGCCAGGGGCTGGCAGAGGAAAAATCAGAGCCATAGACAATTGGAATGTGGAGAGGCGGTCTATTTTATCGGCCAATAGAAGAAGAGAGAAAATATGGCAGAGGCAATATGTTAAGGATAAGGACTGAACATCAATATCTGATGCAAAACTTAATCTACATATTCAGTAAACACAACTAAAATCTTGAAGGAGGGAAACAGACATTACTTTTACAATGTGACAGCTAGCTAACATGTGACATACCTCTAGTCGAAGTCAAGTATCTTCTTTCTTTCTTCTTCTTTTCAGTCACTCAGTCGTGTCCTACTCTTTGCGACCCCATGAATCGCAGCACGCCAGGCCTCCCTGTCCATCACAAACTCCCGGAGTTTACTCAAACTCATGCCCATTGAGTCGGTGATGCCATCCAGCCATCTCATCCTCTGTCGTCCCCTTCTCCTCCTGCCCCCAGTCCCTCCCCGCATCAGGGTCTTTTCCAATGAGTCAACTCTTCGCATCAGGTGGCCAAAGTATTGGAGTTTCAGCTTCAGCATCAGTCCTTCCAATGAACACCCAGGACTGATCTCCTTTAGGATGGACTGGTTGGACCTCCTTGCAGTCCAAGAGACTCTCAAGAGTCTTCTCCAACACCCCAGTTCAAAAGCATCAATTTTTCAGCGCTCAGCTTTCTTCACAGTCCAACTCTCACATCCATACAAGGACCTGCCAAAACTCTTCAGCCTTCATATGTATTAGTGTCTCATTCTGGTCAAGGCAGCACCGAGTTTATAAAGCTGTAGTTCTCAGCCTCGGCCACCTGTTAGAATCTACTGAGAAGCTTTAAAGAAAAAAAAATTAAGGGCATGTTGTTATCGTTTAATCACTAAGTCAGGTCCAACTCTTTGTGACCCCATGGACTGTAGCCTGCCAAGTTCCTCTGTCCATAGGATTCTCCAGGCAAGAACACTGGAGTAGATTGCCATTTCCTTCTCCAGGGGATCTTCCCAACCCAGAGATAAACCCAAGTCTCCTGCATTGCAGGCAGATTTTTATCGCTGAGTCACCAGGGAAACGCCTATCAAGGCCATAACGTAACACTTGTCAGTTTAATTAGGATCTCCAAGGAAAGGCCTATGCATCAGTTTTTGTGATATTTACTGGTTATTGGTTTTAAATCTCTGTAGCTGGTTGCAGTGTGAAAATTGAGTCTAAGAAGCAGTTATAGAGGCATCCTGATGTAGATCTAGGGAAGAGTTAGGTCCAGTATAGACGAAAACCTTGATGTAAAGGTATTAAAGCCTCAGAGACTCTCTGCTTATTTCCGCACCAGATTCTTGAGTGTTGGCTATGCTGATTTACAGCAGTAGACTTATGGCTCTCATTATCTCCTTAGCGGGCCGCATCTAATCAACTGAAGGCCTAAGAACAAAACCGGGGTTTCCACATGTGAACTGAAGTGTCAGCTCCTGCTTGAGAGTTTTCCATCTGTTGGCCTGCTCTAAAGATTTGAGACTTGCTTAGCCAGCCCTTCTAATTGTGGAAGCCAATTCCAGGTGATAAATCTCCCTTTCTCTCTGTCTTTCCTTGTCTATCTCTCTGTCTGTCTATCTACCTATCTGCCTATCTACTGGTTCTGTTTCTTTGACAGGTGTAAACTTGTCAGTAGAATCATCTCTTTGCATCTAGCAGCAAAGGTAGATGGAGACTTTAGGATTACACTGTTATTAATAAAATGCTTACGGTGATCTGTAATGTGAGTAACATCTTTAAGAAATCCAGACTTCTCCAAAAAGGATTTGGGTATTAGATTATTAAACAATAAGCTATTGGGGGGAGATGAGTTACAGATACAAATATTTTGGTAGGATCACCACAGGAACAAGCCCTAGGTGATGCTAAGAAATGGAATTCGGAAAGCAGACCCAAGCAGAAATACCCCAAAGTGGACAGGAGGCACTCAGGTCTAAATCCTAGTAAAATGGGGGAAGGTTCCAGACCACTTTGGTGCACAGCATTTGTTCATAATCACTCCTCCTTTCCCACCTTTCACAGATCTCCCCATCCCATTAGCTTTGGGTCTGATGATACGACAGTCTTTGAACTACAGGTTGTGAGCAAATATGGTTCCAAGCCTGAGCAGAAAGAAGCCTTAAACTTGATTGCTTTCTCTGGAATGACTCTGTCACAGGAAGACAAGACATAAGAGATGCTGGATCATCATTCCACTTTATCCTAGAATAAAAGCCAACACATATTAACCCAAAACCTGGAACACAGCTACAGAAGTACAGAACATATACTAAGAACTGACTGCCATCAGACATGTCACATGTGGAACAAACAAATCTTACAGTTATAGGGTGTTAGGACTTGAGGGAGGGCGTATGCTTCTTATGTAGCCTCACCATAGCAAAAAAAGAACTGATACGTCTTCTTCACCATTTGTCTTAGGATTCTTCATTCACAATTTTAATCCTCTTAAGTGTTCAAATAATGTCATCTTGAAAGTTGCAAGTGTTTCCAGAATGCGGTATTAACATTTTTATTATCGTTTAGCCTTAAGAGAGTCTTAAGTTTGAGGAAACAAGAAAGTTCCTCATTTAAGAACAGCTGTGTTAAACATATTGACCAAATTCTACACAAGGAATAATGATAAATGTAGCCTTAATGTTTCAAATTGGTCCTGCTGAAAGGTTAGTCTTCCAGCACCCCTCCAGCTTCCCAATATCCTGCAGGGAAATTAAAGGAACTTTAGACTAAGCAAGACTTGGAAGGGATGAAATATCTTTAAAATACTTTTTAAAAGATGTGACAGACAACAGACAGCTGAGTAGTTAAAACAATAATGTGGCCATCACACAATAAAGGGCTGGAAAGTGAAACCCTCACAAAAACGTCTCACGGCAAGAACTTTATGATTAAAGAAGTCATCTGATCCTCTCCTTGTGGTTTTGAATAACCCCATTTCGATTTTTTAAACTAAAAAGCTCAAATTCAACCCCATTTGTACTGTTGAGATGAGTAAACGAAAGAACAGATGCGTCTGGGCAGGCAGTAAACATGCGTGCTCACGGCTGACCTGAGCGGGACGAGTGAAAAGGCTCACTCAGAAAGAAACGCTGAAGGCCGCTGAAGTAACTATAGGGAGTAAAGTAGTTTTACTAGGTTTTAATTCTATTTTGTTATAATTTCAAATTCACAGAATAGCTTCAGGAATAATAAAAGGAACTGCTACGTACCCTGTAGTCTGAAGCAACTGATTTACCATTCTCTGCCTCTCTCTGCCTCTCATGTAAATATATTTTTTGCACCAATTTAAGAGTAAATTTGAGACATTTTTGCTTCTATACTTTTAAATACATCAGTGTATGTTTTCCAAGTACAAAGACACTTTTTACACAAACACAGTAAAATTGTTGATTAAATTTAATATTAATAGAATACTATCATCTAATGCCCAATCCATATTGAAGTTTTGATAATCACCCCAATTGTGTCTTTTATCACAATTATTTTTCCAGTCCAGGACCATGCAGTGCATTTTTTTGTCCTATCTCTTTAGTCTCCTTTAAACTGGAAGAGTTTCTCAGCCTTTATCTTTCTTGACCTTGATATTTTTGAAGGTGACAGGCTGGTTATTTTGCATAAATTCTTCATTTTGGTGTGTTTTGTTTGTTTGTTTGTTTTTCCATTTGGGTTTTCTGATATTTCCTTACCAGAAAATTCAGATTAGGCCCTATTAGCAGGAAGATTAGGCCCTATTAAGGAAAGAGGACAGTGTCCTGTGTGCATCACATCAAACACCACTATCTGCTTTGTCTCAGGATAAATGATGTCATTTTGATTGCTTACTTTCTGCCAGATTTTAGCACTACAATGCTATTAGTTTTCCCTTTGTACTTCATAAGTAATCTGTAGAGACCTTCTTTGTTACTATGGGCATATCCTGTTACTCCTCACTTTCACCTGCTAGTATTAGTATGCACTGATAATTGCATAACTCCCTATTCCTTCTACATTTATTAGGTGATGTTCCACCAGGAGGAAGAGATTCCTTTATTACTTGTACACACAAGTAATAAAGTGTGTGTATAATATATGTGTACACAAGTGTATTATCAAAGTATGTATGTTTGTGTATATATGTGTGTGTGTGTACACACACTGATATATATATATCAGTGTATATGATATATATATATATATATATATATCAGTGTAGTCTTACCAAGCATTAAAAAAGAAAATTAGACTGTTTTCGTTGGTGAAAATGACCAAAAAATTATGGAATAGTACCAAGATGTGTCACAGGAACCAACCAGTTGTTGGAACCATCAATTCAAGATGCCTCTCTGAGTAGCAGCCATTAAAAATAAATAAATAAAAGCTTATAACCACTTTACCTCTCTGGCTGTGACTGCCCCTAAACCAGCTAGAATTACAAATACCCCAGCAGAAAACTCTCCCTGAAAACCAGACAGCCCTATCCTGTTTCCATAATCATCTTATGATCATTTTATCAAAAGATGCAAAGTAAATAGTGTACTCAAGTCAAAGGCTTAACGAAGACTCAGAAATCGATCATCTCAAGGCCGCACAGAGGTCACTTGGACCGAGTGTTCCAGTCAGCTCAACACTCCTAAGTGCTCTCTGGTCTCACTGCGCGCCCTCTGCCGTCCACGCTGCTCCGGCTCTGTGACAGCCACCTCAACGCTGAGAGAGCCTTAGGTCCGGGCTGGGGGTAGAAGTCTGGAGATACTTTGCTTCCAACATCCAGTGGGCTTTTATTCTCCTATACCCTTATCACTTGAACTCACTGCCAGGCTGCTCTTCCTTCAAGTTCAAGGAGCAAAATGACTTGTCCTTAAAGACGGACGCTTGCTTCCTTTAAATACCAATGACTGTTGAGTATGCTCTTTAAATATTTGAACAGGGTTGTGTTTTGTAACATCTTAATGTGTTTCTGCATCATGAATAATCTCTCCCATTCCGTTCCTAGCTCATCAACTTGGAAGGCACAGGACAAGAGTTAGACCTCGTGTGATTTCAAGCAGAGCTGAAGTTTCAGCTCAACAAGCCGAGAATAAAATGTGAAAGATGCTGAAGAGAAATCACTGTTGACAACACATTGTACCTGGCAGTCCAACACTGTTTATCAGCATAATAAAATGTGCCAATACTTATCACCACTCTAAAATATGCACTAATAATAAATAGAGATAGAGGGCATAATATGGTCAATGATGAGATGGGAATTTATGGCTTCCGGGGAAACAAAATAATGGGCTGCCTCCCAAAGGGCAGAATTGGCTCTGGATAAAACTGAGGGTCTTTCTCCTTTGAAAAACACCAGACAAAAATAGCATTGATTTTTTTTTTCTGCTGTTGTTACAATTTTGTAAGACTAAGAAACAAGCAAATATCTAGTATATATTTTTTGACTACATGTCTTCCAGCTTTATTTTTTGCACATTGTGTTGATGGTTAAAAGCTAATGGTTTTCATAAAAATAGGTAACTAATGGGCTTCGCTGATGGCTCAGACAATAAAGAATCTACCTGCGGTATAGGAGACGCAGGTTTGATCCCTGGGTCAGGAAGATCCCCTGCAAAAGGGAACGGCTACCCACTATAGTATTCTTGCCTGCAGAATTCCATGTACAGAGGAGCCTGGCGGGCTACAGTCCATAGCGTCGCAAAGAGTCGGACAAGACTGAGCAACTAACACTTTCACTTTCAGGTAACCAACAGGGACCCACTGTATAGCAGAGGGAGCTATATTCAATGCCTTATAATAACCTATAAAGGAAAAGAATCTAAAAAGGAATATAACATATATATATGTATACATATGTTGTTCAGTCACCAAGTCTTTGCTATACATACATAGATATACAAACATATGTATGTATAGCTGAACCACTGTGTTGTACACCTGAAGCTAACATATTACAGGTTAACTATACTTCAATTAAAACAATTTCGATGGATATTTAAAGCAATCTGTTCTGCGTCATTGATATATTACTGGAGAGCTATACAGACCTAATTTTTATAAATTGAATTATCCGAATATGCTGAAGTCACATAGTAGGTAAAGGAATCTTCTTAAATAAACAAGTGAAATCACTTTTTAGAAAACTAATGCCTTTATCTGGAGAACAGAGCCTCATGCTGTACATGCCAATCATTAACCTGACAAGTCATCACCTACAGCACTGTTTTTCTCCATTTCTCAAAGAAAAGGCAAAGAAAGACAGAGGCACTCCTCCACCGTGGTTTCCTGGAACACTTGGATTCCCCGAATTTTCCTCAACTAAATATTCACTCTTAAGTGAAGAGACCACTGTGTAAACGCTGCTTACCACCTATCGAGGACAAAACCACAGCTCCAAGTTCCCTCTCCACGTGCAATCGCAGGTTGGAGCCGCTCCATGAAGACAAAGAGATGCCTTGCCCACACTGACTTAGGGTGAGCGCTTCAGTCTGATGTTGAGGTTCTTTCATGTCGCGACTAGAACTCGATAGGCAAACATCACTGTTCCGCCTTCCCTTCCTCTTAACAAACTTTAAGCTCATTTTTGAAGCTTTGGAATACCGTGGCCTCTCATTCTTTTTCTAAACCACCTAAGCAGCATGTTCATTTCACATTTGATGTTTTGTTTGTTTTATTACAGGTGAGTTGACTTGTATCTATCGCGCTTTATCTCGTTAAGTTTCAAGTTGACCTTCCCTGTAAATGCAATTTGGAACTCATTGTTTTTCTCTATGATCCCTGATTCTAATATAATGCAAAATGCTAGACAGATAGATCAATTCATTGGTCCAACTGGCATCGTGGTAGTCCGGGTAGTTTCCACACCTAAATTTATAATCACTGGTAAAGAGCTAAAATTGTTCCAAATCAATGACCATCAGGGTAGAACTAACTCCTTTCTGATGCAACTGTATTCATCGCCTGATCTGTATTCCTCCCAGAACTAAAATGACACCTTGTACAATGCAAAGTCATAGCAAACAAGAGCAGTAGCTCATTCTGGCTGCACACTGACTCTGCTAAGCCTCGGATGCATCCTCCTCTGTAATTCTCAGTCAACCTAGGGGATAAATACTCTACACAGTCTTGCTCAGTTAGATGGCACTGGAGATAATCTGTCAGTCAGTCCTGAAGATGCTGCTATGTGCTCACAGGATGCCAAGTTCCAGTCTTTTCTAGTTAAATGAACACCCTACCCTCAGAAGGATGCTGTGATGCATCCTCAAAGACAAGATCTCAAATACAGACAGAGAGAGGGGCCCCGAAGAGTGTAAATACAGGAGAAGAGAGAAGAGTCAGAAAATCACCTTAAAGACTCATCCCCAAAGTGTAGGCGTGAATGCCCTTGAATGGCTTGAAGAGGCTCTCTAGGACCTTAGATTCTCTCAGTATTACAACTCCCCATTCAGAAGGATGTGGCAGGTCCCCCTGGATGGAATAAAGGTGGTCCCCGCCCTAAAACCGGGCTTATTTTCTATAGAAAACGTGTGAATTCAAATATTGTGTTTGAGAGCTCTGCAGCAAAGCAAACACCGGACATCTGCCAGCAGGTCTCAGGGAGGTGGAGGGGGTGCCTGGCTCCATCTCCTGATGGTGTCCTGGGGTGTGCCTGTGAGTGACCATAGAGATGCTAAGTCCAGGGGTTGGCAGCATGCGGCCCAGGCCTGGGGCTGAGCGGAGCAGGATCAGGAGAGAGAGGCGATCTTGCAGCGGAGATGTGCTGTGGAGGACAAAGAACCCAGATCCAAGTACTCACGGCAGTTGCTGTTTAGTCACTCAGTCTGTCTGACTCTGTGTGACCCTATGGACTGTAGTCTGCCAGGCTCCTCTGTCCATGGGATTCTCCAGGCAAGAATAGTGGAGCGGGTTGCCGTTCCCTTCTGCAGGGGATCTTCCCCACCCGGGGATCGAACCTGGGTCTCCTGCATTACAGGCAGATTCCTTACTCTCTGAGCCACCAGGGAAGCCCTCAGATAGTCTTAAGGATCCAGACAGTCTTTAGGATCCTTAGATTTCTCTAATCTCAGAAAATGGGCATCTACCCTTACGACTCAAGTTTCAGATTGCCTTTCCTCCTCTGCCGCAGACAGATCTGAAACTTGGAAGACAGGATGCTACACCCCAGGTTTCTAACCCCCAAACACACCTCATTTACCACCCAGTCAAGGTCAGCGGCTCCAGCAGTTCCCTAGGCAGGCCCTACCCTGGAGTTTAAAATCCCCCTCCTACAATATATATAGTTAGTCTTAATAAATAAATGACTTGGACCATGCATTATATATCACTCAAATCCACGAGGACACGAATTATGTATAATACATCGGCTGTGTAATTTATTTATTAAGCAAAACGTGAATTTTCCATGCTTGTGTTTGGAGGCCCAGTTTGTCACGCACAGTAAATGATGTATTCTTATTAGTCCCACTCAATTACCGAGTCATCCCTCTGTGTGCGCTGTATTTGTTAATGATAGTGCCACAGCGCTGCATTACAATACCTGTGATTTTAGTGATTCATAACCGCTCACTAAAACTGTGAAGATGATAAATTGACTGCTGTTGATTAAATGCCGCCAACAGTATGTTTCATATGTGTTTGTCGCAGTTAGGAGTTAAAGAAACAGCATTGCTCAAAATCATTTAAATATCTAATTAAGCCCAAGCCCTCACTCGATATAAAGAACTCACCGGAACACAAGAAGGAAAAATAAAAGAAAGCTCACTGGGGGACGAGGGAAGATATGCAACCCTCACCATCATAGACGGCCTCATCGAGTTCAAGGCAACGGTCATCATCACAACTGGAGAGGGACGATACACGTGTCCGAAGGGGCCATGGCTTGCTCCCTCTACTCACAGGCGAGTCTCTGACACCCTGGTCCTGTCTCTGGGATTAGTCTTGGGCTGCAGAGGACTTCTGTCACACTGAAGGAAGCTCTGGGTGATGGCCTTTGAAACGGGAACAGATTCACGGGTGTTGGGAGAAGGGGGCTGATATGGGAAGGGGAATTCTCCAGCAGCTAGCATCCCTTTGGCTTTCACTGCAGCAAAGGGGCTTTTTAAGGCTTCCTCGTGACAAATGGCAGCAGAAAGGCAAATACCATTTCAAACAAAGATTAATTATCTTTATGGCTTCAGCTAACTTTTTCTCCCCTTAGATAAATCCACGTAGAAGACCATACAGCTAAAATTCTCAGCAGGTAGCAGGGGCCCAAGCACAGGGCATGCTCCCGTGGTAACGCTGGGCTCCTGACTCAGGATCGTGACAACAGATACCCTGTGAAGCCTGGTAACCTTACTGAGACCGCCCGGGAGATGTTTATTTTCTTCTTTTGCAATTCTGAAATCAACTGAGAAGTATGAGCAGAAGGCACAGGACTTCTTTTGGAAATCAGTCTTCCTAAATCAGACCATGTCTCCAGAATTTTGGAAGCGGACAAACAAACAAAAGGAAAAAAAAAAAAAATAAGTGGATGATTGTGAATTTCAGAATTTGCATCTTTCAATTGGGTTGAAGACAATTCTTTGATTTCTTTTTAAGGATAATTTCTATTGGAGTCTAGTTGATTTACAACACTGTGTTAATTTCAGATGTACAGCAACGTGAATTAGTTTTACATAAACATATATCCACTCTTTCTTAGATTATTTGCCCATAAATGTCTTTATAGAGTACTGAATAGAGTCCCTTGTGCTATACAGTAGGTCCTTATTAGTTATATATTTTACACATAGTGGTGTGTATGTGTCAACCCCAAATTACCCCTCCCCCCTTTCTCTCTTGGTGAACCTAAGTTTGTTTTCTACATCTGTGACTCTATTTCTGTTTTGTAAATAAGCTCATTTATAAAGATAAAATTCTGGGTAATGTCCCCATGGTGACCCTGCCTTAAAGCGTTATTTTAAAATTAAGGTGGAACATCTATCATTAGCCACACAACCCATAACTGGCCGTGAAGAAAGCACCGTGCTCTTTACTGCCTTTGCAAAAGCCAATTTCACTCTTAAAACCCAAACTCAACAGAGAATGAGATGCTGAAATCTTAGAACTTTGAATGGCTCACAGTAACGGTGGTGGTATAAACTTTACAAGCATAACTGAGGTCATTTTCAATTTCTAGACCAGAACCCAGAGCTTAACACATATGTATCAATTTAAACAGACTTAGTCTTGAAAGTTAGGATGATTTTCTTGATGTCAAAAATCTCCAGGGCACTTTTAATGGCACTTACAATTTTTATTCCCACATCTGAAAGTGATTCCACGGGGTCCTGACAGCAAGGGTCTCAAGAATCTGAACCCTTACTGGTTCCTGGATCCCTAAATGGAAAACCTCCCATGGTCGTCACAGTCAGTCACACACTCACCTGTTTGTGTTTTGTTTGTGTTTTGTTGTGCTCGCTTTTTACTTGCAACCAACCACAGAGTAAGGTTATGAATCTTGTTATCTGAGAACAGAAAGGCAGGCCACGCAGATTCACTGGATGGTAGGAGGGCGCCCAGGTGAGGAAGGGCTTCTCCGAAGGGAGGGGTGTGGGGAGAGCCATGTCTCCACGTCTTCCGAATGAGCTGCATGACTTGGGGCATCTGAGATTCGAAATTTCAAAACTGACAAACTTGGGCTTGAAGACGGTCCTGGTCCCCATCCTCACGTCTCCTTCAGGATCCAGACCCTTCGCAGCACTGAGACCCCCAGTTGGCATTTTAGCATCCTCTGACCAGCTCCTGGTGCCACACCAGCCCCCAGCGCTTGGGTGTCAGCGTGGGGACAGGCCCAACTTAGGTGGCCTCCCAGCTACGAGTCATTCCAAAAGCTCCTAACGTGATGCGACTGAGCTCCCACCCAGCAGAACACCTGCACAGCTTGTGATGCTCAGGGGCCCCCAGGCTCCCCCTCCTTCTGCGGTCCCATCTCACCTGGCTGGCAGGTGAAGAAGCCTGCTCCCACACCCGCAGCAGCTGCTCTTTGAATTCCTCCTCTGTGTCAGCGAGATTTCTTTAACCTCGAATATCTACAGGGATGCTCTTATGAGTGAAAAGAAGACAGATGAGGCATGCTGGAGGTGTCACGGGGAAGGACCATAGAAATACCAAGCCTCCCACTATTCTTTCGGCCTCCGTGGGAGGAAGACGCAGTCATGCAGGAATTTTCTAGCAGCTTCTCCCTTATCAGCAATGCCTCAGACCGATCTTTCTCAGGCCTTTTGCTTTCTCTACCAAACTTGTAGAAGAACTTTTAAATATAAAGTAGCACAATGGGAAAAAAAAAAAAAAAACCTGAATTCTATCCATTGAAAACCCCCAAAGCACAAAGTAATGACTTACAAGAGCACTGTGTTTTTCCACAAATAAAGTTGTTAACTAGACCTCCTGTGAGACAATCTCTACAGTGAAATGGAGATAGAAAATTTCTCAAAAAAAATTGTTCAGTGGTAAAAAGTACATCAGTGGAAAAACATCCCTTTTACCAACCTCTTATGATAGGTATACAATTAGAAGATGTCTGTTTTACCTTCCAGCTGTGCAAAAAAGCAAAGAAAAGACATGGGGCTTCTAGCACTATAAACTGATTTTATAAGAACAATAATGATTTTTAAAAGTCCTTTGGAACAATCATTTTGTTAATCCTTCAGCAAAGTTCTCAAGCATCATTTTTGAAATAAGCTTTTGCTGGAGACTTCAGGTTTCAAACTGAAGGGCAGGGAGCTGATGTGCTTCCTTATTTCATGAGGATCTGGAGCTGCAGTGGAGAGGCGGGGCCTCCCTCCTGAGGGTCCCTGGACTCTGTCTGGAGGGGTTCTGAGGCGGTCTCCCACATTTCACAGGTGTGGTGGAAGCAAGGTTCGATGTCTGCACAATGCATCGACGGTGTCCCCTGAGGTGACCTTGGTCCTACACTGGGTTCAGCTCCTCCACCTGCTGGGGTGGGACTGGGGCCACCTGTAGAGCAGAGGTGATCGCATTTATTATTTCCTTAATATTGAGCAAAGTAACACAATATTACACATCACAAGTGCAAGAAAGAAAAGAAAGAGAGCAGAGATGAAGAGGAAGTGGGCCCAAGCATCGGAACACTTTTGAGTGAGCTCCAGACAACACAGCAACATGTTTTTTTTACTTCTTTGAGAGTTAACATTAGAAGATGCGGGATGTTTCTGGGGCCCTTGGAGGTCAACCATAGTGAGGGGAATAATATTTTCCAGATGAAGCAGTAAAGACCAGTACGCACAATAGAGTCAATACGATTGAAAAATTGAAGGGAGATTGTGTAAGAAGACCTTAGTTACATAATTACGGCAAGTATAACTTGCATATTTTCTTCTTACGAGCATCTATAATACCACATCTAACCGGCTGAGTAAAGGAGAACAAAAATATGAAAGTCATGATAAAGAGAGATAATGAGAGAATCTAAAATGCAAAGAGGAAGGAGAAAGAAAAGAGGGTAAAGAGCGGAGAGGAAAGAGAAGCATCCTGAAAAGGCTCTTGCTGCCATCAGCAGGGCAGAAGGGATACTGTTTGGGGCGTGGAAAAGCAGCAGAGACCAAGAACAAGTCACAAACTCCTGACGAAGGGGATAAGAAGACAACTGTTGTCTGAAACCTCCCGTGCAGGAAGGTCTGAAAATTCTACTGAAATGTCCTTGGCAGAGAAGCAGTTCAGGACAACTGCACATCTGGGCTTTGCTCCCAAGCCCAATGACATCTGTTCAGTGTAGAAACAAAACCACTGGTGGTAGAACAAGCAAGAAGCACAGAATCACTAAGTTGGGAAGGGGGGATTATTTTTACATCAAGCCAGAGGCATTTTTTAGACTCAAAGTAGAGAACTACACTGAACTTTTTCTGCTCAGTCGTGTCTGACCCTTTGCAACTCCATGGACTGCAGCATACCAGGCTTCTCTGTCCTTCACGATCTGGAGTTTGCTCAAAATCATGTCCATTGAGTCGGTGATGCCATCCAACCATCTCATCCTCTATCATCCCCTTCCCTCTGTCCTCAATCTTTCCCAGCATCAGGGTCTTTTCCAGTGAGTTGCTCTTTGCATCCGGTGACCAAAGTGTTGGAGCTTCAGCACCAGTCCTTCCAGTGAATACTTAGGGTTGATTTCATTTAGAATTGACTAGTTTTACCTCCTAAGTCCAATACAAAGGGTCTAACTGAATCCTCAAGTGAGTTTTCAATTAGGTACAGTCGTTACTACAAATGGAAAATCTAAGTTGTGCTGCCTTTTGCAAAAACGTGCATGAGGCCATGCAGCAAGCAGGAGGCAGAACCTCAGTATTTGTCTGTCTGGCTCCAGCGCCAGAGCTGTTAAGCTGCTCTACACTGACTTGGGTTCAAATAATTTTTTTATTAAATCCGAGTCTGTGCCAAGCCATCTGGGAGAGCCTGGTCTCATCCAGAATCTTCTCTGCTGCTGGGCATGGGTGACAGTCCTACAGAAGCCACGTCAGGGTGAGATGCAGGCGAGTAAGACCAAAGTCACCACACCAGCCTCTGAGTCAGGCGGGAGCAGACCTGGGATCCCAGACATTGGGGAAGGACTCCGTGATGCTTCTTCAGCTCAGAATTCACCGTCAGTGAAGAGGACCACCACCTTCCTGTCCGAGGAACCATTCTAGCCTTCGGACACTTAGAACGCAACCCTGAGCCACAGCGTTTTACTTGCTGAAACATTTTTTTTCATGTTCTTTTCTACTCCACACTGGGGCTTCCCTGGTGGCTCAGATGGTAAAGAATCTGCCTGCAATGCAGGAGACCTGGGTTCAATCCCTGGGTCGGGAAGATCCTCTGGAGAAGGGCATGGCCACCCAGTCCAGTATTCTTGCCTGGAGACTCCCACGGACAGAACAGCCTGGCGGGCCACAGTCCATGAGGTCACAAAGAGTCGGACACGACTGAGTGACTACCACAACTTTGCAGGGATAATCGGCCTCTCCCAGACACGACCTTGGGTCTCTGAGAGAGAACACAGCTGGAGCAGTAAATGGCCCATCAGCATGGTCAGAATCGTGGGCTCCCATCACCCTCCCAGCGCTGCCCCAGGAGGGGTAGCTTCCGTTCTTCTCCAGCCCCGCCCCCGTGGCCATCCCCAGAGAGCACAAGCCTTGGGGACCTATCATCACAAGTACCACTACTCTCGAACGTTTTCTATAGAAAGGAGCAGCAGAAACCAAGCGCCCTGCTGCTGCTGAGCATCGTGAAAGATGAGCCCTAACCGTGAGCCCCGTGGGGACTGGGACCGGGGCGGCGCGGGGTCTGCGACCAGCCCTACCCCTCCGTGTGCAGCCGTGCTGAGGAGGAGCCCACCCTCTCGCCCCCTTGCTTTCCCTTCTCCCGCTCTGCTTCTCCTCCCAAGAAGGGAGGCCGGAAGCAGGGAGGCTCGCAGGGCGGCTCTCTGAGCCCGGGGCGTCCGCGGGCCTGTCCTCGCGGTGTCCTTCCCCGGCCCCGAGTCACGCATCACTCATCTTGTCACATTGAACTCCAGATGCTCCTACCCTAGAGAATGCTCTGACTCCGGCCATTTTTCTTCATTCTCACTAACAATTTGGTAATGAAATATTGATTTTTAGTTAGATTCATATTGATGCTATTAGGTTTGCATTGATAAATCATGCCCAGCTCCTGTCTGGGCGGCCAGAGAGTGCTACACTGAGCCCTGGAGATTACAATCAACTCATTGATGTGTTAATTTGATGGATTTTTTCGTTCTCTGAGAAGGAGTGGGAGGGTGCAGGGAGATTTTTCAGCACAGCCGTGGTAAAGTTTTCACAGTGAGATCGGGACAGTCATTGTAGGCTTCACGGTGCGCTAGCCTCTGAGGAAGAGTCCTCAGGCTTGTTTGGCAAGACACGCAAAGCAGGGTGGGCTGCAGGCTGGCGGGAGGGCGGGGTGGGGCGGAAAGGGGGCCGGGGGGGGGGGATCGGGGGGCAGAAAGGGGGCGACACAGCGTGGGGAGGGGAGAAGGGATCATTCGGGAAAGTCTAATTAAACCGTTTAGAGGCCATCGTGGGAGAGCGCGTCCACCTCTAGAGGCCCTGTGGCCAGTCCACCCCAGGAAAGCGGAGGTGGGCTAGGGACGCACGTGGCTGGCCTGCAGGCAGGCTTGACCCTCTCCCCTCTGGCTTGCCGGCCTCCCTGGTGGTTTGGGGGCATTTCCCAGGTTCCTTCCCCCGCAAGGTGCCCCTGAGCCAGCAGCGTCCTCGGCGCCTGCCGTCTACTTAGAGCAGCCCCTCGGTCTGATGTACAGTCCTGGGCAGACATAACGCCCATCACTAGGGGCCGGGCTCGGCTGCACCAAGGCTCACATTATGATCCTTGAAGACCCCGGGCCTAGCAGCTCCAGAAAGAAAGGGCTCTGAGAACGCTTAGGCTGGAATTCATCATACTCTCTTTTGTTTGCTTTCTGAAGCCAAACGATTTCACATTCAAACTTGACGTGCTTCTTACTGGTGAGCTGTCCAGCCCCTTCCATCCAGTGGGCACCGAGCAGCGGTTCACATCAGCCGTTCCGCGACATTCATGCGTGTGCACGCGTGTGTGCACGTGTGTGCCTGCACGCAAAGCAAACGTAAGGCCTGCCATCTGAAACAGAGACACTCGGAGAGGGAGAGAGCCCTCCAGAGCCCTGGTGTGTGTGGCGAGGGAGCCGCCGGACTGGCCGAGTCATGGGAATGAGGAAGGAATCTGTCCGCTTCCTTCACCTCAGCGTCTGCAACAGCTCGGACGACCAACGGCAGGAGGGCCTGCCATCTGCGGCAGGAGAGCGCACGAAGGGGCCCTGTTGTTAACACAGGTGCGTGTGCGCCCCCGAGGCCAGCACGTGGGGTCAGCCTGGGGTCAGCGTGGGCTGTTTTCCAGGTTAGCCTAATCTCTGTCTCTGCAGAGGGACCAGGGCGGAGGGAGAGGCAGCTGCACTTCACGGCTCCTTGTCACCCCAGGATATTCTTAGTGGCCGTAGGCAAGGCTCAGCATTCAGAAAACTAAGATCATGACATCCAGTCCCATCACTTCATGGCAAATAGATGGGGAAACAATGGAAACAGTGAGACACTTTATTTCTCTGGGCTCCAAAATCACTGCAGATGGTGACTGCAGCCATGAAATTAAAAGATGCTTGCTCCTTGGAAGAAAAGCTATGACCAACCTAGACAGAGTATTAAAAAGCAGAGACATTACTTTGCCAACAAAGGCCCATATTGTCAAAGCTATAGTTTTTCCAGCAGTCATGTATGGATGTGAGAGTTGAACCATGAAGAAGGTTGAGCGCTGAAGAACTGATCCTTTTGAACTGTGGTGCTGGAGAAGACTCTTGAGAGTCCCTTGGACTGGAAGGAGATCCAACCAGTCAATTCTAAAGGAAATCAACCCTGAACATTCATTAGAGGGATTGACGGTAAAGTTGATGCTCTAATACTTTGGCCACTTGATGCAAAGATCTGACTCAGTGGAAAAGACCCTGGAGTCTGGGAAAGATTGAAGGCAGGAGGAGAAGGGGATGACACAGGAAGGATAAGATGGTTGGATGGCATCAGTGGTTCAATGGACATGAGTTTAAGCAAGCTCTGGGAGATGGTGAAAGACAGGGAAGCCTGGTGTGCTGCAGTCCATGGGGTCACAGAGTCAGACATGACTGACCAACTGAACCACAACAAAGGCAAGGCTTGGGAGAGCAGAAACTTTATAAATCACAGATCCTTTCAAGACCACAGTCATAAATAACCACTGTAAGCTTCCAACTATCGTCACCCATTCCTAAGCTCTCCACAGTTCCCAGTTCCAATCCCCTCCTTCCTTTGGGAGGCTCGTCTCCTGCCACTATGGAAGGAACCAGCTCTAGTCTCCAGGACAAACACCACCCCCAGGGTTCCAAGCTTGACCGCAGGCCCAGGTCCTACCTGCAAAAGCATCTGAAAGTGAAAGTCAAAGTCACTCAGTTATGTCCAACTCTTTGCAATCCAATGCACTATAGAGTCCATGGAATTCTCCAGGCCAGAATACTGGAGTGGGTAGCCTTTCCATTTTCCAGGAGATCTTCCCAACCCAGGGATCAAACCCAGGTCTCCCACATTGCAGGAGGATTCTTTACCAGCTGAGCCACCAAGGAAGCCCAAGAATACTGGTGTGGGTAGCCTATCCCTTCTCCAGCAGATCTTCCCGACCCAGAAATTGAACTGGGGTTCTTTACCAACTGAGTTACCAGGGAAGTCCTGCAAAAGCATTTTGTCAGTAATAAAACACTGGCAAAGTCAGAAGGCATGCTCGCATCAGGAGAACTCAAGGTGCTGGGGAGATGAAGACCTTTCTGAAGCACCATTCCTGCCAGGACCTGCAGTTTTCCATTCTAGGCAACTGGACCCCATGTGGGAAACCAGGCCCCGGAGGAGTGAGCAGACCATGTCTCAGGTGGATCAGTAGCCAGGAAGAATGGGGCTCTCTTACTCCACGGGGGACCCTGAGAATCCAAGCAGGAAGGTCCTGGGTCATCAGTCTCAGGAATTTCCCATGAAGGTCATAGCTCTTCCCAACGTCAACACATCTTTCTTTGAACCTGCGAGTAATGAAGGTTATAGCTCATCCTCACCTCCTCAAATGCCAGCAATGCCTGGACCCCTGCCTCCTCTAGCCCAGCCCAGCCCAGCCCCAAAGAACACAGGGGTCCCCCCATAGAGGCCACTCTGCTCTGCTCACACCAGGACACTGCAAGTCCAGCTGAAAAAAAGTTATAAAATCCTGGATCAGTAATGTCATTAAGCTCCATCTCTGTGAATCGCATAGTCAAAGAGAACTCTCTACTCAACACTGTAAAACCACCTTCATCGCTTATTTCCTATCAGTGTTAACAGTTATGCTAAACACACACATGGGCTAAATTTACAGTCTCCTGGGTAGATCCACCATCTACATCAACAACTCTCATTTAAAGAAAGACCAAATCTCCCATCTCAGTTTGGCCATAATTCCCCAGAGAGGAAGCAGATGTCCACACCCAACTCCCTCCCTTTCTTCCACCTGCTCTTTGTGGGACCTCAGTTCACCCACGAATACAGACCACCAAGAGTCTATGCTCCCCACAATCTTCACCACCCCCAAATCTCATTGTCTACATTGTGATAGTCTCCTCCTCGCTCAATCTCCAAATCTTAGCCCTTCCTTTTCCCAATCATGTTTGTACTGTTGGCACATCATCGATCTTCCTTAAACCTAAGTTTCATGTCTGTCTCCTCAAAAACACACAGTGGCCCCCCCTCACATGTAATTTCACACCCTGACCTCCCCACCTGGATTTGAAGTCCTCTGTGAGTTGATGCCAAGCCTGACCAGCCTTTTCCTCCCTGCTCAGCATCCCTCATCCATCAGATGCGGCTTCTTTCTGTGAAGTCAACATCCTCCATCACCCTGGGCCCAAGTGTAGGGATCTTGACTTTGTTCTTCATTTCACTGTGGGGCCTTTTGTATGCATGCATGTTAAGTCATGTCCAACTCTTTATGACCCCATGGACTGCAGCACACCAGGCTTCTCTGTCCATGGGATTCTCCAGGCAAGAATACTGGAGTGGGTTGCCATTTCCTCCTCCAGAGGATCTTCTCAACCCAGGGATTGAACCTGCATCTCTTGTGTCTCTTGCATTGCAGACAGATTCTTTTACCGCTGAGCCACCAGGGAAGCCCTGACATCTTGTACAAATTCCTGAAGGAAACTAAGATTCAGAGAATCCATCTGCAAAAGGTGTCTTCCTCCCCGTATCACTGAGAGCACCGACATGAGGTTATTCTGCACGTACAACGCCTGCAGAGGGGCCCAGTGGACTGTATGCCCTGATGCAGCCTGGCCCCTTCCCTGACTCAGCCACCCTGGAAGAGACTTTTCCTCTCAAGTTAGACAAGCATCTCCAATCTCGTCCCTCTAGGAAGCCTTCTCCTCCCAGTACACTCAAGCTCGCTTGGACCTCGGGCTTCTCCAAGCTCTTGTTTTGCTGAGCAGAGGTTGCAGAGCATCCCAGAGCAGCAGCAGGGAGCACAGGTGAGCTCGCCGTCACCCTCTGCTGCATCTGTGATGCCAGACCCGGCAGGTGATGCTAATGGTCGGACCCAGGTGGCCGCCCAGGGCCCATGCACTTCACAGGGTCCTATGGTGCTGTTTCATATCTGAAGGTGGATCTTTAAACAGTCTCCAAAGTGTGGTTGATTTCTGATACTTTTCATGTCCGACTTCTCTTTTAAAACTTGGAGGAGGGTGAGGCTTAGAAGCACATGCTCTGGAGCCAGACTGCTTGGGTTCAAATCCCAGTGCTATCCTGAGCTGCTGTGCAATTTCAGGCGAGTTCCTCAGCTTCTCTGTGTTTTCCTTACGAACAGCATGAAGATCCTGACATATGTACTCTACAGAGTTGCCATAAGCATTAAATGAGTTAATACACTTGCCGGACTTGGAACGGTGCCTGGAACACCAAGGACACTATCATCTATGTGTCCATTTTTTTCAGGCAAGTGGGACCCTCATTCTTGCTTAGGGGGAGTTTTGGGAGGCTGCAGATCCTGCTTCCTTTAGACTGATGGTGTCCACTTCTGTAATATCTGGTCGGGGTCCCTCGGACATTACTCCTGTGGCCATCGTAGGCAGCGAAGTGTGCCGCCCGGGACGTCAGAAATGCCCCCGGGATGGCGCGGCCGGACGTGGCGCTGGTCGGGAGTGTCACCCCGGGTGTCAGTCCACAGCCTGAGGGGCCCGGGGAGGAGGGGAGCTAAGGGGGCTGAGATCAGGCTACAGGGCTGCGAGTCAGCAGGTGTGGAGAAAGGCTGGTGAGGACATGGTCCTGCCAAGGAAGCGGCGCCAGGCCGCAGAGGCCCCAGGAGCAAGGCAGTCTGGCTTTGCGCTCTCACAGAGAGAAGGCGGGCAGGAGAGAGGCCAGCAGCACAGCCAGTTTAGAGATCTGGGAGTCAGGATAGAAGAGGAGGCCCCAGAGGAAAGAAAGCCAGCACCCTGCCAAGGCCGGCAGAAGGGAACCGGCCAAGAAGACCCTCGGCCCAGCCCCGAGACGCCTGTGAGTGAGTCACGCAGAAGGTCAGCCCCATGTTCTGACCTGGCGGCCCCCAAGTCGTCAGCCTTGATGATCTGCTCCCAGGATAAGCTGGCAGGGAGCACAGGGCAGAGGCGGCCACGGGCCCCAACACGCGCCACACGCCGGGGCCACAGCCTCAGGACCGGAGCCTACAGAGGCCTGTCAAGGTCTGCATCCGTGGTGGACATCACACAGATGAATCCAGACGTCTAAGCGATGACTTGGGTGCTTCCCTGGTGCCTCAGTTGGTAAAGAATATGCCTGCAATGCAAGAGACCCAGGTTCGATCCCCGAATGGAGAAGATCCCCTGGAGAAAAAATGGCAACCCACTTCAGTATTCTTGCCTGGAAAATCCCATGGACAGAGGAGCGATTTGTTAATCAGCCACAAACAATCCCCCAGGTCTGGAATGCCAGCTCCTTCTGTAACTTTTTTTCAAGCAATTCCAGGTGAAGTGTTTCCTAAAATCTCACAACAATCCGCAAAGAAAATATAAGTTGCTATGTAAGTCTTAGGGCTAAATAGTCGCTTCCAAAATAGCTGACCCTACCTAACAGAATAGGAATTTCTAAGTTCCAGAAAGTTATACAAATTGCAAATTACCTTGCTTTCAGGGGGAGGCAGGTTTCATGGTCCCACCTCCTTTGAATTTTACACACACCCCAGAAGTTTTTCCCTAAGCAAAGGAGAACAGAGTATATCCAATAAAACCTTTTAATTGAAAATCATTACCAAAGGGCTTTCTTCTAAAACAAGTAGGCTCCAAAGCTACAGTCTCTGTCCTCAAATTGTGACTTTCTGTAGCTTTTCCTGGCAGGGGCAGGTCAAGGCGTCTGACAACGGCGTATTTGACTTCAAGGCCCGCCAACAATTCCTTATCTGACAAAAATAACTTCTTTCATGGGGAATTTGAGAATCTAAAAATTGGCGAGCGAGCCTGCTCTGTGGGAGGCGAGCACAGAGCTCCGCTGAGGAGGCCCTAACACTTAAGAAGCCCCTTGGGCGTCCCCAGACGGGCCCTTCTGCTGGGACTCATGATCAAGGGCTTTGTCACCGGGAGCAAGGCGGCTCCGTGGTGGTGTGTGTTCTGTATTTAGCCCAGTGCATACCTGTTAACATGCTGACCTCACTTTCAGAAGGCTTTTTTCCCAATGCACCCCTCCCTGGGGGGAAGCCTCTCCGTGACATCCGCGGCAGCCCCATGGGGCTCATTCTGTGAAACAGCCTTCAGCGTGAGGTTCTCTCTGACCCCACCTCCCCTGACTGTCTGCACTTCCCGTGTCCCAGTGGCAGTGGGGCCAAGCGGCACATGAAGGCCCCCGTGCACCACGGGGTGACGGGTGATCTGCATGCATGGACTTTCACTTTCTTTGCCTCCAGGGACCAAACCCAAGATGTGTGTTTGTTGCTCAGTCACATCCGACTCTTTGCAACCCCGTGGACTGTAACCTGCCAGGCTTTAGGCAAGAATATTGGAGTGGGTAGTCATGCCCTTCTCCAGGGGATCTTCCTGACGCAGGGATAGAACCCAGGTGTCCTGCCTTGCAGGCAGATTCTTGACCGTCTGAGCCACCAGAGGATCCATCATGATGATGAGCAATTCCAAACCCACACACATCTCAGGTCCCAGAGGCCTCTGCAGACAGCTCTTCAGCTCCTTAATTTTCTGGCTATGATATGTCACTCCTCTAGAAAAGTCCAAGCGGTGAAAAGTGGAAGTCGATGTCAGAGCTCTGGATGGTAAGGAGCCCAGGAGCAGAAAAGACCCTGAGCATGGAGGTCAAGGTCCTCCACAGAGAAAGCGATGCTCAACAACCCTCCCGGCTCCCACCTCCCCTCCAGCACCCGAAGCAGACAGCCTGGCCCCCGCCTAGGCCGCGTGCCCCACCCGGCACGAGCTTCCTTCCCGTTTGCCCGCCGAGCGGCTGGTACTGCTCCTGAGGACTCTGGAGCACCGGCCACAGTTAGCAGCGGTCATGCACCGGGAGGGGGTGTTTCTGCTCCGGGGGCTCATGGAGTTGCCTCTACCTGCCAGCTCCGAGTCTTCTCTCATCCTCTCTTTCCATCATTCCAATCAGGCTTGGGTCTCACCAGCCACCGAAGCTGCTGTGAGGACCGCGAAAGCCCGAGGAAGCCGCGAACCCAGCCCTGCCCGGCCCTGCCCGCCTCCGCCCTGCCCAGCGGCCACCCTGGCCGCGCCCCCCTCGCCCCTGGCCTTCTCCCCTCGGTGTCCGGCCCCCCGTGCCGCTTGCTCCCCCTCTTCCTGTGGGCCCCCTCTGCAGGAAATTCTTGGGTCCCCGAGCTTGGTCTCCTCACATGCCCGCTACACCCTGGGCCACCGGTCCCCGTCTCTCAGCTCCAGATGCCATCGGAATGGCCTGGGCTCACGAGTCTAGCTTGACCCCTCTCTTTCACTCACTGTGCTTGGTTATGGCAGCCGGAGCAAACTCACCCCTCGAAGACAACGGTATTAACGCTCAACACGAAGTTTCAATTTTAAACCATCGACGTTCAGAGTCTGGAGTCAGAGGGGCTGTCTTTCACCTTTCCAAGGAAATAGTCATGAAGGAGACACATTTTTGCCACTGAAGGGCATCTGCTCATTCTTTACCAAAATCCAAACACCACCTATATCCATCCTACAGCTGATCATTTGCTTCAATAATCAGTTCTACCATTAAAAGGTTCTATCATAAATGGAAATTTCTCATCATAATTAATTAATCAATAGACTACCTTTTGCACTGAACCGACCAATGAAATTTGTTTATTCACTTCTTTTATTCTTTCCTTTACTACTTACTTTCCTAGAGAAGATGAGGATGGGTCTTGAGTTAAAACTCCTGACCTTTACATGACCCTGGCCAACTATTCAAACACAAAAAGCCATAAAAAAACTATTATGGGTCAATTTAGCAGAAATCCAAAAATTCTCTCTCTCTCTCTTTTTTCTTAGCTACTGAAGAAATATCAGAAATGACATATATAAATTGGAAATCATTTCCCGCTTGCCAGCATACCTTAAATTGATGTGGCCAAGAATATTCCTTGTAATTGTTAAATTAATTTAGATATTCTTGATGTATTGTTCTTCACGGGAAAATCACTCATCATTCTTCCTTGGCTATTTGCCTTTTTTTCCCTAAGAATAGAGAAAGTTGTGCAGAACACACCACAAAAGGGTCTTCTGCACACAGACCTTTGGCTGAGGACCACTTTCAACACAACCTCACAGAAACTCAGAGATGCTTTTATTACAACAGTCATGCCACTCCCAAAGCCCTACATCAAGACCTGCCCCTAGAATCTTGAAGTACAGGGGGGAGGTTGAATTTTCCCTAAAGGAAAACAAAGATAAATAATTATGCCTTTTGGGGGAAAGTCTTCCTCCAAAATCTCCTTAAAAAATCACAATATCCACAGCTTCCCCGACGAGCAAGTACACGGAGATGAGACGCAATATGAATTAAATGTCAAGACAACCTACAAATATTTTAAAAATCTAATAAATCATCTCCTGATTAGTTTTACCTGCGAGTATAGAATCATATTGGGCTTGGCTGACACGTTATAAGAAAACTAGAACCATTCGAAAGAAATCCAGCCCTCCAGATTGTCCCCCGTGTAAAAATTACATTCTAAATGATGCAGTTTTCTTGGTACTTTGCACCTCCATGAATGCTGAGTGACTCCAAGTGATCCACTGTCCTGCTCTGTGTTGTGAGGATTTAAAATAGAGAAGGTAAAATTCTACGCTCTTTTAAGCTTATCTAAGGAATATCTATTGTTTGTTCAAATGGCATGTGCATTTACTTTTGCAAGTAATTAGATTAAGACATTTTTATATTTCGAACAAAATGCTTCATGCAAACCATAAGTAAACGTGGTTTCCTCTTTTGTATTCTAAAGCGCCTTTGCAGGACTGCTGATATCCTGGTGGTGCCTCATAATGGAGCATAGTTAGACCGCAAGTCCCCTGGGCCCACAGCAGCGGTTTGCAAGTCATCCACAACGCCCACCATCTGGTCTCTGCCCGGCCGATGGTCAGGTGTTCAGACTCTCATATGTGCGCACGAGACCCCTAGGATACAAGTGCCCCCCTTTGTAAGAAACTTATTTCATTACAGGGCAATAGCAGTGTCCCTCTCAGCCAGCATCTCTGTGTCTGCGGGGTCCCTGTCCTCAGAGAACCAGACTTCACCCTGCTGGTCTAGCAGCCAGCAGGCCATGTTGGGGGCCAGCCATGCCCCACTTCTAGATCCAGGGTCTTGGGATTAGGGCAGAATCCTGGATATTCATTGGAAGGACTGATGCTGAAGTTGAAGCCCCAATACTTTGGCCACATGATACAAAGAGACAACTCACTGGAAAAGACCCTGATGCTAGGAAACACTGAAGGCAGGAGAAGGGGATGACAGAGGATGAGATAGTTGGATGATATTACTGGTTCACTGGACATGAGTTTGAGCAAGTTCTGGGAGATAGTGATGGGCAGGGAAGACTGGCATGCTACAGTCCATGGGGTCACAAAGAGTCAGACATGACTGAGCAACTGAACGACAAATATAAATATTATATATATAATATACATATAATATTTCTGTGTATATATTTACCAATGGTCCAAGAATTATAAATACCTTCCCATCTCTAGATGTGATGGTATCCTGGCGCCCTGGTGTCCGCGTGTCTGGGCGTCTGGGCGTCCTGGTGTCCTGGTGTCCAGGCGTCCAGGTGTGCTGTGGATGGATGTCAGTGAACTCCACGTTCAAAGCTCCAGGACAGGACACCCAGCTCCGCCCTCGCCAGGCCCTCCCCTTGCCCTTGGCTTCTTTCACAATGCGGGGTCGGGGTGGCGGTGGATGGGTGACGGGAGCTGCATTTTCTATTTCTTTCCTTAGATTTATATGATGTTTTCTCTTCAAAGAGCTCCCTCATGGGCCCACACATTAAACACCCTTTAAAACTGAACAGATACCACTGAACAAGAGGTGCCACCCTGAGAAGACGAGAGAACACAGTTAAAATCTGCCCACAGGTTGGCCTGAGACTGTGTGTCCACTTCAAAGAAAGCGTCAGCAGATGCAGGAGAGGAGCCTCGGAGGGGGGTTAGTTTCCTTCTCCTTCGTCCCAGTTACTCGGGAAGGGGAGTAGGTCAGTTCTGAAGTCAGGGCAGGGAGGAAGCTTGGACCACGGGAGCTGATGGGCATTGGAGCGGGTTACACGCCAGCTCGCCCCGGGTGCAGCGGAGCTGCCTGGCGCTCCCAGGCCTGCCTTGCGTCTCTCTGCCATGACTTTGGCGACAATCACACAGCGGTGCACTCAGGGCGGCTCGGGGGAGGCCCATGTGGCTCAGGATGAGGAATAAGGAAGGGGCGGCCATAAAGCCGAGACGGAGAAGGTGCAGGCCCTACTTCAAGGCACTGCCCACGGCCCGGCGGAGAACCCGGAGGACAGCGCAGCAGCTCAAGTCCCCCCACCATACTTCCCTCCGTGCAATGCAGAGAGGACCTCAGCAAACTCCCATTCAAAACAAGGGATGATCTGGACCTGAGAACCCATCACGGCACATCTTGAGTCTTGAAAACAGTCACACATTCGTTCATCCAATGAACATTCATCAGACGTCACCTTCTAGTATGGTGTGGGGGTTCCCTTGTGGCTCAGTCGGTAAAGAATCTGCCTGCATTGTGGGTGATCTGGGTTTGATCCCTGGGTTGGGAAGATCCCCTGGAGAAGGGAAAGGCTACCCACTCCAGTATTCTCGCCTGGAGAATCCCATGGACTGTGCAGTCCACGGGGTCGCAAAGTTGGACATGACTGATCGACTTTCACTTCTAGTATGGGGGGCATGAAGATGCCTTCCCTGAAAAAAAGCAAAACATAAACAACAAACAAGCACCAACAGTCAAGGAGCAGCAACAACAAAGCGTCCCTGCCTCAGTCCCGGGAAGGCAGAGCCATTGAGGCAGACGGGGCCTGACTTCTGCACAGGCGCTGGGGGTGCGTGGAAAGTCAGCCCATCCTTCCTGCAGGCAGGGGACCGCAGGTCAAGGCAGGGGGTGCATAGGGGCCCGTCCATCAGAGGCTCAGACCACAGGGAGGCCTATGAAACAAGGGCTCTGCAGGAGGCCAAGAGCTTGTCCGTTGTGCCAACGGCTCTTGATGCAGCTTGACCCAGGACAGCGCCTGCAGGCCGAGCTCACGCCGACTGAGAAGGCAGAGAAGATGCAGGGGGCGCCCTCAGGGCCGAGGAGCCAGGACCTGGCTGCTGCTCCAGGAGCATGATGGGCCCGCAGGTCACATGGGCAGCTGCCTCCCGTCCCCACTCTGAATACTGTGAAAGCCGGCATCAGAGGGAACACTGGGACCACCACTCTCACTCCGCCAAGGGGACCAGCTCAGATCCACTGCACCTCGCAAGAGGGCCCAGGATGCATGGGGCCATTTCCACTTCCTGCAGGGGCGTCACCTGTGCACAGGTGGAGGAACCCCCGCTCCGCCCTGGTTTCACACACATGCCCCCAGGCCCAGCACTGCCCCAAGTGGGGAGCACGGGCCAGGAGCCCAGGCAGAGAACACAGTCGCCAAGACCTTGTCCAGTGTTTCAAATGTACTCACGCATTTCATGGTTACCTGTGATGTTTGTTGAGTGAGTCAAGTGATTGAAGATGCTGAGGCTTAAAGTTCACAGCATCACGTAAACCTGAATTCCAGCAAAGAAATGGACCAACACTACTTAATAGCTTTGGTGAGTGTGCAGAGGTGGAGAGGCCAGGCTCTGATCTGATGACTGGGTCGCCCCCCACCCCCAGGTCCGCCGCAGAGCACCACACCTGGTCCACAGGCTGGTTTAGGACATCGGCCAACCGTGGACCTCTGCCTCCTTTCCCACAACCTAGGTTCCCTTCAGACGCTGAGGGACAGTGCCTCTGTTTTCTGGCTCTGTGCTCTTCTGCAGGGCATTTCAAAGATCTTCCTATCTGTAAAATGGGACTAGTGCTCGCAGCTTCATCACAGAATTGTAAGGACTACACGAGGACAATCCATGTCAAATGCTGACACTCACACTAAAACAACAGCTGAAATGTCCCCTTACCCTGCTCTCTATGCATTTGGCATCCCACCAACACATCCTTGAAGGTGGACACTCCCTCACACATGTCCCCCATTTCTGGCATCTTCCCTGCCTCTCCCAAGGAGGCCCTCAATAAATCTTCATTGTGCCGAATTGGCGCTGAATTTTTAAAGACGTCTAGATTATTGTTTTAAATAATATATCATCTTTTCCCAAGAGACTCAAACACTATCCTTCAAATAGCTTCATCAGGTGCCCTAAGAGTTTTTATACACTTCAGTGTAAAACATGAATTAATGATACAGGACAAAGGGGATTAGTTCACATCATCTCTGCGGTTTCATGTCCAGTTTGAACATCCTGGTTTAGTAAATATTGAGAATAATAAAGAAAGCCTGGGTTGCAGGCGTGAGTCTCTAAAGATGATGCAACTATTGGCTTTTCAAAGCCCATAATTGGAAGAAAATAGAAAAGTTCCTGAAATCAAGATGTTAAGATACAGTCAATTGGGAAGAGTAGGAGATAGAGGCTTCTGTTACTTATAGAAACAAACAATGCCTAAAAAATAAAGTAAAGCTGGTAGTCAACAGTTCCTTCTCCCCAGGGACAGACACGTGTATAATAAAGACCTCCAGAAGCATCCACCAATATGGCTTGGTAAGGATGTTCTGAACAGGTCACTTTAAATTCTACCAGGAAAAGACTAAAGTGATTTAAAGTTTACATTCCTGCTGTAAATGGGCATTTCATTTTCTATGTAAGGTCATATGATTTCCCTAGATTTACAGCTATATCAAAAGACAACAGTTCAAATTTATGACTGAGATTTCTGGGGTGACGTTTAAAATGTTAGGAATGTTGAAAATGCTCAAGGGTCAGGTGTATGCCCTTGAATATAGTTTTTACTCTTAGACCACGAGCTGCGGTCACACAAGCTGGGATATAATTGATCTGGTAATTAGAGAATGCAATTTGAATTATCACAGACCTGTATTGATTATGAAGGACCCCTGTCTAGAGCCCAGCAGAGGATAAAGAGGCTGAAATCCAGCCCAGAGCTCTGCTGGAGTGGCTGTGGTCTTATGAAGTCATGAGGAGGAGCCGTGAAAAGCCCTGGGTTAATGAGAGTAAGGAAAAGCCTTAGGTCTTGAGCTGAGAGTTCAAATGAGAGTTTGAGTAAGGGCTGAAAAGGCATTTGTTCCTAAGAATTAGGAAAAATAAGCACACTCATTCTGTGTGAATTTGCTTAGCATCTATTCTAAATATTCAGTGATATTTATGTTTTGCAGCTTTACACCAAGAAAAAAAGTTCTTTTTCATTGAAACTCCTATAGAATAAACCATTTTGACATCTGGGGCTTGAAATGCCAACTCCTTTTCCAGTTAGAAATAAATGTCATTATGTAGGAATTTGGATAGGGTTTTCTAAAGAAGGCAACTAACCAATGACAAAAATCTAAACATAACTGACTTGTCTACATCTTACTGAAGTAAACAGATGTCCTCATCTGGTTCAATGGAGCAAACATTTCCCACAAAGAACACAGGTTCTTTCCGGACGCAGTGCCTCTGTCCTCTCCTGGGCCTTGTGCCAATCAAAGTTTTTAATCTGCAGAGTTGCGTGCCCACCACCCTACCCCCAAGATAACTAGCCATTTTGTCTAATAATAAGCAACCCAAAGGCAGAATCATAAATTTGCATACCAAGATAAGTGAGACCTGGACACGGGATAGGACTGTGCTTGACAAGGAGGCAGGGCAGAGGAGGACTCACCCGGAGGCTGGGGCAGGAACTGAGTGTGAGGCTGGGGACGGCAAGTGTCAGCCGTCACACACAAGATGGGTACACAGCAAGACCCTACCGTGTACACATAGAGCTGCATTCTGTGTCCTCTGATACACCATAATGGAGAAGAAAATGTTAAAAAAGAATGTATATATATGCATAACTGAACTACTATGCTGTCCAGCAGAAATGAACTCAATTCTGCAAATCAACTATGCTTTTTTTAAAAAAAATTAAATAGATAGATAAATGAGACCAAGAACCGGTGCACCTGAGAGGGTCTGACTTTCACGGGCATCTCTTAGGAGCTGGTCCCTGTCCAATCTACGTGTCAGAAAAGAACAAATAATTACAGGACAGGCCTCGGTGGAAAATAAGATCCATTGTCCAAAGGTGAGAAATAGCCACTCGCTCCCGTGGCTTCACCTCCTAGAGAGGTTGCAATCTGTTCCCTAGTCTATCACTTTGGAAACTGCACCCACCGTTTCCTCCCACCAGAGGCTCCTGTCCTCAGTGTCCCAGCAGCCCCCCGGCTCCCCACAAACCCCAGCACCACCTCTAAGACGTCAGGCCACCTCAACTCTAGAAGGCGTGTCACAGCCAAGTCCCCACAGAACTGTCTGGTAATATGAGCAGTCCAAAACCTCATCCTCCAGTTTTATTTCCAGGTAAGGAATGAATTCTAAAGAAATTTTAACCAAGAAAAAAGCAAAATGCATCTTGAGTTGCCCAATGACCATACATTAATACCGAACATCATATTTGGCAACCTTTCCTGGAGATGACACACCACCGCTTCCTTGGCAAGTAGAAGAAGTAAATGCAATCCAGAGAAGTTAGAAATTCTCAGCAACATTGACCCCTGGTGCTGGAATTTGGTGACTTTCTGTAACTGGAAGAGGTAGGTGTAAACTACTTGAAATACAGTGATTGTCTGGGAACTCACTGTTCATCTACCCAGATTTTGTTTGAGCAGCCACACTGGCCATCACTTCCTTTAGACCTCTGTTGTATAAACAAATGCAAACGAATGCTTAAGAGCCCAGGCTGTAACTCACCAGACCCAGGCCTGTTCCTTCATTTGTTTTTCTTTAAAAACAGTCACCGCATCATTGACAAAGGATGGAATGGCCTACCCATACCCTCTGCCATTTGTTCACTCTCTGATTTGAGGAAAGTCATTTTGCTCTTTTTGAACCTCACTTTTCTAGACTGTAGAAGAGACTCTAGTCCAACCTCCCCAGTTGAGGGTAGAACGCCGTGAGGTCACTCATGTGAGAATCTGACCAAGAGTTGGGCTAGTGAGCATACCTGTCATCTGAGCTAGTCCCAATGAGGATCTTGTAAGGGGCAGATGTGGTCCCCACACTGGCCAGAGTGTGACTTCCAGGTCAACGTTGCAAGTACTTCGCAGCCACTCTGCTTCCCGAGCCTACGTTCTAGCCGCTCTGAATAAATCACTCACACATCGAGACTGACTTGACACACAGCCTTTATAGTCAAGCCAAAGAATTAAGGGCAGAATTTTATGATCCCATTCCTCTGCGGTCTTGAGGTCAGTATTAGAAACTCATGCAAATCTATGTCCTGGCCGAACAAATGGACCACTGAAGAGGCGCTGCAGTGGCCCAAGTCATTATAGAAGAATCAGCGCAGATGAGGGTGGGGGCGGACCACGGGAAACCCAGAGACAGGAACACACTTTCATCCCACACATCAACGTATCAGATTACTGAGGGGGAAAGAAGTTAAAAAAAAAAAAAAAAAAAGAGTGTGGGGAAAATAATTTAATATGTTCCTTCTTCTCCTGTCATGCATATAGAAAGAGGCCATCTGAGCTAAATCAATTGGGCAAAGTGTTTCTGAAACTGCTGACATAAAACTGGACGTTTTTGAAGGCCAAGGACTGCGTTTCCTTCAGTCTGTGTTAATCCATGCAGAGTTACACTCGCAATCATAAACTTGCTGGTGGGTAAAATAGCACAGATGTAATAAAGCATCTCACAGTCTGGTACGTGTAAAGCTGAGAAGGGCCATACCTGCCACCAGCCCATTACATTCCTGTTCCTTCTCACATCAACTCTTCTACAGGACCTCCTTTATAATGGAATAACAGCTGTTACTGCCGCTAATAATTTTATTAGTAGTAGTGTTTACCAAACCCTACAGGATGCCAGAAATTGTTCTAAGTACTTATCAAGGATGAACTCATTTGTTCTTCCCCGACTCTTGTAAGATAGCTGCTCTTATCCCCACTTTCGGTTCAGTTCAGTCACTCAGTCCTGTCTGACTTTTTGTGACCCCATGGACTGCAGCACGCCAGGCCCCCCTGTCCATCTCCAACTCCCGGAGTCTACTCAAACTCATGTCCATTGAGTCGGTGATGCCATCCAGCCATCTCATCCTCTGTTGTCTCCTTCTCCTACCGCTTTCAATCTTTCCCAGCATCAGGGTCTTTTCAAATGAGTCAGTTCTTCGCATCAGGTGGCCAAAATATTGGAGTTTCAGCTTAAACATCAGTCCTTCCAGTGAACATTCAGGAGTGATTTCCTTTAGGATGGACTGGCTGGATCTCCTTGATGTCCAAGGGACTCTCAAGAGTCTTTTCCAACACCACAGTTCAAAAGCATCAATTCTTCAGTGCTCAGCTTTCTTTATAGTCCAACTCTCACATCCATACATGACCAATGGAAAAACCATAGCCTTGACTAGACAGACATTCGTTGGCAAAGTAATGCCTCTGCTTTTTAATATGCTGTCTAGGTTGATCATAACTTTTCTTCCAAGAAGCAAGCGTCTTTTAATTTCATGGTTTTTCCCCCACTTTACAGGTGAATAACTGGAAACCAAAGATTTTAATGTACCCAGGGATGCAGGCTCTGTCTGGCGGCACGGGCTTGAACCAGGACACCAGTCCCTACAGCCTGTGCTCAGCCACCATGTGATGCTCCATAAAGGAATCACCAAGGTTACTGGAGCACCTTCAGAACTCACAGCTCTTGCTAACTCAGAGGCTCCTCAGTGTCCAACCACAGGAGACAGACTGACCCTAGTCCTCTGGTCACTTCTCCAGGCCAAGGAGCTCTGGTTCCATCCTGTGGTCCTGCCATTAACCATCTCTTGGCTCCCCAACCGCCCACACTCATCCGTGAGCTGATACATGGAAGTGAGGCTCCTCATGTAAAGAACTGCTTTTACACATTGGTTTTTAATGGGGGCTGGACTGGGGTGGGATCAAGATGAGTCAGAGGCAGACGGCATTTCACTGTGGCCTGTCATCTCGGTGAGATACATGAGGATCCATAGGAAAGGATAAAGGTATTGAAGGTATCAAAACTGAAGAAGAAACCGAAATGAAAGCACATTTTGAGAAGGATTCTGAAGTGAAAATTCAGACTGAAAATGTAAATTGTCTACAGATGACGTGCTAATAGGGCTGAGAGGAAAGGGCTGTGATCTCACGGGAGGATGTATGTGTGTGCTGAGCAGGACCAAGTAGACGGTTCAACACACGCGGGACACCGGCTCCTGGTGGGTATGATGGGACCATAGAATGAGGAATCTTCATACTCAGCGCCCCTCAGTTTGGGGTTTGGGAAGTTGCTTCGTGTGATGGAAAGCTGGGCACTGAAACACACAGACCCCAGGCCCTGTCGCAGCTCTTCACACCACGTGGTTTCTGGCAAGAGACCTCGTCTTCCTGAGCAGACAACTGGCCAATTGGAAGGGACCATCCTGAGGTGCCCAGATTCAAAGCTGGTGCCTGGAATCCCCTCGGTCACTGAGGGGATCAAGTTCACAGAGAAGCAAGTCAGGGGTCTGTGCCAAGGTGTCCAGCTGGAGCAGCTACTAGAAGAGACCTACAGGTTCAGACATACACAACCCCTGAACCAAGCCAAACTCCTCTCCTCCACTTGCAGACCTACTGTGCATCCATGTCTTCTCTCTCACACTGTGTATTGTGTATATTATGTGTGTGTATCTACATATATATGTATAAGTATGGGGATTCCCTGTGGCTCAGACAGTAAAGAATCTGCCTGCAAGGTGGGAGACCCAGGTTCAATCCCTGGGTCAGGAAGCTCCCCTGGAGAGGGGATGGGAACCCACTCCAGTATTCCTGCTTGGAGAATCCCATGGATGGAGGAGCCTGGCAGGTTACAGTCCATGGGGTCGCAGAGTCGGACACAACTGAGCAACTGACACTTTATATATAAGTATATACGTGGATAAATGTGTATGGACATGTATGTATGTATGTATTTTTGTGCATATATGTGTATGTCTAGATGTATATGTGGGTGGTCATGTAGATATTGTATTGTATGTATCTGTATATGTATCTATACTCATGCAATTTTGTGTGTTTACATGTTTGTGTTTCTGTGTTATACGTGTGGTACATGTATATGTCTAGCTGTATACATATGTATGTGTGCATGTATATATGTATTGCATGTATGTGTGTACATGCCCATATGTGTACATACCCATGCAAGTGTATGCATATGTCTGTGTATGTGTCTGTGTATTACATATGTGATGTGTGTGTGCATGTACATGCCTGTGCTGCTATGTATATATGTGTGTATGTGAGGTGTGCACGTATGCACACCTGTGTGTATATATACAGGTATCCTGACACTGGTCCTGTGAGATCAGCAGTTTTCATCGCTCTGACCTTGAGGAGTCAGGTGAACAGCCCTCAGTTTTTAGTGTATATGTAAACAAGGCCGTTTGCACGCAAGCCTGTGTGACAGCAGAGCCGTGTATTCTAACTCCAGAGAACAGCTAGGACTAACGTGAATCTAGATGGGGTCAGATGGAGAGTGCAGGCCAGGGACCCACAGTTTAAGACAACAATGGAAACAGTGAGCTTCAGGAAGCCTTGCAAGTCACCTCTGGGTAAGAACCCCCAACATCCCAGAGAGACAGGTAGGCGCTCACCCCTGATCTGGACGGCGGCTTGGTCTCCCCAGCATCCACACTTGTAGTGGTTCATGACATACATAACAGGCTCTCTTCACAGACTCAGCTCTTTCAAACTAATGCTGCCCTTCTTTTAGCAAGTCTAAAAATAAGGTAATCCCTTAAGGGAAAAGCAGTACCTCTGTATGCATGTGCACACTCACAGGCAACATGTGCGGTCAATCAAGAGAATGATCTTAATATTTAAAATTATTACAGACAAATAACAAAAAGGATCTTCGCAGGTGATTAAGTGGTAAAGAATCTGTCTGCAATGCAGGAGACATGGTTTTGATTCCCGGGTTGGGAGGGTCCCCTGGAGAAGGAAATGGCTACCTACCCCAGTATTCTTGCCTGGGAAATCCCGTGGACAGAGGAGCCTGGCGGGTTACAAGCCATGGGGTCTCAAAAGAGTCAGACATGATTTAGCAGCCAAGCAACAATTACAAAAAGATGAATATAAAACACAATAGAGAACTGTGCTCACAATTCTCATACACACATATAAAAGAAACATCTAGTCAACTTATGAATAAATCAAGCCTCATTGTCAGAGAAGGAAAATATTGAAAATAATGAAATACCACATTTCGTTTAACAAGCTAGAGTATGATGACTTTCATTTCTCTGTCGTGTATTCCTATGCATTTCAAAGTTTCTGCAGTAACTATGTTACTTTTACTACCATCAGAAAAAAGTGCTATTACTTGAGAAAAGTGTTGAGAAGAGATAGCACTTTGAGTTCAACATGACAGGCTTAATAACACTGCATAGATGGACAGAGCTTTCTCCTTGACACTCTGTGTCCAGGTGAGAAAAGAACAGGTGAGCCACATTCCTGTAGGCAGCCCCCTTGGTGGGTGCATCTGACAACCTCTGATATTACCAGAGCTCAAATTAAAAGACGATGTCTAGGTTTGTCACAAACCTAGACAGCCTATTAAAAAGCAGAGACATCACTTTGCCGACAAAGGTCTGTCTAGTCAAAGCTATGGTGTTTCCAGTAGTCATGTATGGATGTGAGAGTTGGACCATAAAGAAAACTGAGCGCCAAAGAATTTGAACTGTGGTGCTGGAGAAGACCCTTGAGAGTCCCTTGGACTCCAAGCAGATCCAACCAATCAATCCTACAGGAAGTCAGTCCTAATATTCATTGGAAGGACTGATGCTGAAGCTGAAGCTCCAATACTTCGGCCACCTGATGCGAAGAGCCAACTCATTGGAAAAGACCCTGATGCTGGGAAAGATTGAAGGCAGGAGGAGATGGGGGTAACGGAGGACGAGATGGTTGGACGGCATCACCGACTCAATGAACATATGAGTTTCAGCAAACTCAGGGAGATAGTGATGGACAGTGAAGCCCAGCGTGCTGCAGTCCATGGGATTGCAGAGTCAGACATGACTGAGTGACTCAACAAGAATAAGTCAAAGTACCTTCTGCGTCTGAATACAAAGTTCTACCTATGACATCAGTGTGCTTAGCCTAACAATTTCCCACCATCTTATCCCAAGGGGCTTAAATTGCAATTTCCTAAAACAATCAAGATTGGAGCTGTGGTTACAAAGTCCAAGAAGGATTCTGACGGGTGACTATTCCTGGCTCTGTGCCCTGAACAGAGAACAAGTCTCAAAGAGGATTTCCTGCCTTCCCCCGGGATTGCCAGGCTCTTTTGAGTTGAATTCCAATGTTGTAGCTTTTTAGTTAAAAAATAATTTGACACAACAGAATGGATTCAGTGGCCTACTTACTTTAAAGTAAAGAAATATGACAGACAGACAGAGACAGCGCTCCTTCAGCCTCTGGGCCCACCCAGAACTCTTGATCCACCCCACACCCCGAAAAGCATAACCACTCTGCTACCTTTTTCAGATGTGGCTTCCCTGAGCCCATGTGAGCCTTGAGTGTTCTTACAGAACTCAACCTTCTGGATGACCACGGTGTTTTAAAGCAGATCACTTGGCGAGTCTGTGGGATCCTTCTCATCTAAGGAAAATTATAATAGCTTGCATGTTTGCCGGGTGTGTGCTCACTAGACCTGGCACATCCTTTCCTGAAACGTTCAGGGAAATAAGTCTAAGGGGCTTTCCGTGTTGTCAAAGCAGTGGTTTCACCAGGATTAAACGATCCTTAATTCAAGTCCCACCGATGTGTAGAACTACACCTAGTATTGTATTTAGAGCTCTTAAAATAAGGCTTCATTAATTTGTGACCACTGGTTCACATCCACATCCTTCTCAAGATCAAAAAGTATTGTTAAATACTTGTTCTGCCCAGAGTTTAAAAGTAGGAAAGGAAAGGGGAGAGGATGAGAGGAAATGAGGGAAAGAGAAAGGAGGAGAAGCTGAGTGCTTCCCAGCTGAGTGCTCCCCTGTGTCAAGCACTGCTCTTCCCACCACGTGCCTGACCACCTGCTCTGCGGTCCTCCCACATCGCTGGTCCTCCCTATCTCTGGTCCTCCTGTGTTCAGTAAGATCTCCAGAGAGACTCCAACATACACAAAAGGAGCAGATTGCCTCTACTGAACTCAAGATCCTCTCCACAGAAACCTAGGGACAAAGTTTCCAATTTATCAAGTGAGTTACTGGAAATTTTTTCCTAAGATAATCTCTGAATTGTGCCTTAGAATAAGCACATAGAAGTATTATTATGGGGAAAAAGTGTGTGAAGATTTTAGGGCTATTATTTCATATTAATACATGCCTCTCCAGAAACATACTTATCTATAATCTTACCCTTAGAAGGGGCTTCCCTTGTGGCTCAGCTGGTAAAGAATCCGCCTGCAATGAGGGAGACCTGGGTTCAATCCCTGGGTTGGGAAGATCCGCTGGAGAAGGGAAAGGCTACCCACTCCAGTATTCTGGCCTGGAGAAGCCAGGGGAACTATACAGTCCATGGGGTCGCAAAGAGTCAGACACGACTGAGCGACTTTCGCTTTCACTTTACTCTTGTAAGTCATCTTGCCTTTATTAATATTAACTGTATTTTAACTTTGAGGCCATATGTCGTTACATTGAGGCAATGTTTGTGCTTTTTTTTTTTTTTTTAAAGACAGTCATTATTTTTTTTTCAATATTTAAATTATTTGTAACTTAATTTAATTCAAAGGATCTTCAGGGGAATTAATGTTATAATTCCCAGTGTTGTTATGGGAATTACTGTCAGAATTCACTAAAATGAACTATGCTCTGGAAAGGATTGGCTGTAAGCTTAGTTTGAGGAAGTCAAACCTAAAGGAGATTTGAGCAACTTTATGTATTCCATGTTCATGGTTAGAATGTGGGTTGTTATAATAAAGCTTTTATGAGAGACAATACATATCCTGGCATTGTTAAAAATTATCTACCATACATTTAATGACACAAAAAGTATGTGTAATCATGACCATATCTGAATATTTTACATAAAATACATAAGTACATGTAATCTTGAACAAGCATGAATTTTTAAAATTTTCCTATATTCTAATGGCATTCACTCCCTTAACTTAGTAAATCAACCACAATCAAAGGTACCTGTTGTGGAAGATTCAAATCTGTTGTACAGTTCGTGTGTCTCTTCCTCTTTGTTTTACCCGTAATATGAATGGCTCCAAATTCACAGTCTTGAGCCCTCAACCTCTCAACCTCTGATGTTATATTTACACTGACACGGACCTTGTCCACCCAAACCTGTCACAACTTAGAATTCTTAACTTCAAGAAATTCAAAAATATGTTCCAAAGATCATTAAATATGTCTAGTCCTGGATTAACCCTTTTATAGCTGACCATCCTAGTTAATGGAACATGCAGCTCACTAACCCTCTTTCTTGGTCTCTTGGTTCTTGTTTATCCATCTGCCTTCTCACCTGTCTTCTCTATCATGACCACATTGCCTCCGTTTCCTTCTTCCATTATTCTGTGGTGTGGTCTCATTCACCACCAGGTCTAAACCCGCCCTCCCCAGAGAGGCACAGGGCGGCATGAGTAAGGGCGGCCAGCACAAAGTGGCCGGGCGTGGGAAAGCTCTTTACTCCGCAGGTCAGAGACTGCCCTCCTCCACCGAGACACACCAGGAGGCCCGGCAGATCTCCCGGGACCGCGACAGGCAGCACAGATGGGAGCCAGTCCGAATCTCGGCAACATGAGATAAGCCAAACAGACCAAATGACCCAGAAAGGGTCCGAAAAATTAGACTGCTGTTCGCACCTATAGAAGTAGGCTATGACCTATGTGCAAAGCTTAAATAGAGTGACTGCCTTTTAAAATAAAATATTTAAAAGGTCCCACAGACTCCTAACATAATACTCAAAGTGTCCAGGATACAATTTTTTAAAAGCACCAATAATAACAAGAATCAGAAAATCACAAGCTGAATAATAAAAGTCCATCAACTTAGTTAACACTAAGATGAATCAGGTGTTAGAATTATCTGTTGAGCATTTTCAAGCATCCATTACAAAAACGCTTCAGTAAACAATTATGATATATCTTGAAACAAATGAAAAAGCAGAGGAATATCAGCAAAGAAATAGAGGTCATAAAAAAGAACCAAATGGAAATAATAGAATTGAAAAATACAATAACAGAGATTATTTAAATAGTAGAATGTCCAATAGCAGAATGGAGAAGAAAGAAGACAGAACTGGGGAACAGAAAGATAGATCAATAAAACTCACCCAGTCTGAACAACAGAGAGCAGACAGACTACAAAAAAACATAAACCAAGGCTCAGAGACCTAGGGTCAAGAACAAAAGACCAAACATTCATATCAGATCCTCTCAGAAGCTGAGGAGAAACATTGTGGTGCTAAAAGAGTATTTGAGAAAATAATGGATGAAAACTTCTCAGATTTGGGGAACACCTTAAACAGATTCAGGAAACTGAATAAAACCCAAATACAATAACCTGAAAGTCATATCATAAACTGCTGAAAACTAAGGACAGAAAAACTTGTGAAGACATCCAGAGAAAAACAATACATTACCTTTAGAGAAACAAAAATGATGCATTACCTACAGAGGAACAAAAATGATGCATTACCTTTAGGAGAACATGAATTCCAGGGACAACAGATTTCTCAGTAGAAATCACAGAGGCCAGGAGGAAGTGACAGAATGTTTCTCAAGGGCTAAAAGAAGAGAATTGTCAACCAGCACAGCGGTGCTTCAGGGATGATGGAGAAACAAAAACACTCTTAGATGAAAGGAAAAAAGAAAAGAACTTCTGACTGGCATATCGACTCTTAAAGCATGCTTAAAGTGAGTCCTTCAAACTTAAAGAAAATGAAAAAAAAGAAGAAATTTTGGACTCTAACTAGAAAGGAAGAAAGAGTAATGGAAGGAGTAGAAGTGTGAGAATATATAATGAATTCTCCTCCTCCTTGTGAATTTTCTAAACAACATATGACGGTTGAAAGAAAAATGGCATACTCAAGTTGCATTTAGATGGGGAACACGTGAAGGGAACCCAGTGGAAGCGAGGTGTCACGCGTCACCCAGAGGGGAAAACGCTGCTCACAGCAGGCCACTCCATCTGGCTATTTCTTACGACCAGTGACAAAGGATCTGCCTACCACGGCAGGAGACACAGATTTGATCCCTGGTCCAGGAAGACCCCACAGGCTGCAGGGCAAGTAAGCCCACATGCCACAACTACTAAAGCCGTGCGTCCCAGAGCCCATGCTCTGCAACAAGAGAGGCCCACGCACCACGAGCAGAAAGGAGTCTCCGCTCTCCGCAACTAGAGAAAAGCTCATGTAGCAAGGAAGACCCGACTCAGCCAAAAATAGATAATTAAGTAAAATAGATTGGAAAGGAGGAAATCAAACTATCCTCGTTTGCAGATGACAAGATTTTCCACATTATTTCTACAGAATCCCAAAGAATCTGTAAGATAATTCCTAAAACTCAAAGGTGAGTTCAGCAAGTTTGAAGAAATAAGAATTAACACACAAAAAGCAATCCCATTTGGAAATAGTAACCTTGAGCTATGGAAATCAAATTATAAACACAGTATCATTTGCAACCTAAAGAAAATGAAATACTTACTTATATACTCAGCAAAACATGTACAGGATTCACATATTGAAAATTTTAAAACAGGGATGAAAGAAGCCAGAGAAGACCTAAGCAAACAGCCCCTCATATGTTAGAAGTCTCAGCATAGCCCTTCCTCTCCATTGTAAGCTCTTCCCCTAACAGAGTTACCACCACCATCACAGCCATCGTTTTATAATTTCTTGCTTTCGTGTCCAAATCTATCTGCCCCCACCTGCGGGTAGGGACTGGATTTTTCACTGTTGTTTTCCCAGGGCCTGGCCCAGCTCCTGGTACAGAGGCATTCAGTAAGCACCAGGTAGACAAGTCAAGTCAAGAAGCAGTAAGTTGGTCCAGGAGAGAATGTCATGCAGGCAACTTGGGGATGTAGTTCTGGCCTTCAGAAAAGCATTCAGGGCTGGTAGTTCAGACTTAGGAGCCTTCAGAGTCATATGCTTAATAAGACTCTAAATGCAAAGAAATATCTGGAGAATAGAGAAAGAAACATGGGGTGGGAACCAGAATGGCCATCATCAAAAAAATCCACAAACAGCAAATACTAGAGAGGGTGTGGAAAGAAGAGAAGCTTACTACACTGTTGATGGGAACGTAAATTTTACAGCCAGTATGGGGAACAGTATGGAGGTTCCTTAAAAAACTAAAACTAGATCTACCATCTGATTCTGCAATCCCACTCCTGGGCATACATCCAGAGAAAAACATGATCTGAAAGGATGCATACACCCCAGTGTTCATTGCAACACTGTTTACAATAGCCAAGACTTAGAAGCAGCCTAAAGGTCCATCAACAGAGGAACGGATAAAGATGTGGTACATATTCAAGGGAATATTACTCAGCCTGTGAAAAGAACAAAATAATGCCATTTGCGGCATCATGGATGGACCCAGAGAGTGTCATACTAAGTGAATTAAGTCAGACAGAGAAGGACAAACACCGTATGACATTCCTTATATGTGGATCTAAAAAGAAATGATACAAATGAACGTACTTACAAAACAGATGCACAGATTTAGAGAATTAACTTATGGTTGCCAGAGGGAGGGGATAGTTAGGGAGTTTGGAAAGGTCATGTACACACTGCTAGATTTAAAATGGGTAACCAACAAGGACCCACTGTGTAACCCAGCGAACTCTGCTCAGTGTTATGTGCCAGCCTGCAAGGGAGGGAAGTCTGGGGGAGAACGGACACATGCATATGTATGGCTGAGTCCCTTCACCATTTGCCTGAAACTACCACAACCTTGTTAATGAGCTATACCCCAATACAAAATAGAAAGGGTTTTTTCTTCTTTAATTAAAAACAAAAAAGATGGGGAGAGGGGAGGAAGGAAGGAAGGAAAAGAGCAAACGAAGTACAGAGGAGGGGAAACAGCCTGAGGAGCAAGCAGAAACAGGAAGCAGGAAGAATCCAGGATGAAACTCAGCAAACCAAGCCGACCAAGGGCAGCAACCCTCAGAGTCTGAAGGTAAAGACCGCAGGGCTGGTCCCACCCGAGTCGGGGTGGGGCCGACTGGCCCTGAGCGGAGGGTCTCAGTGGCTAAAGGCCGGGAAACGGGGCAGCGCGTGGCACTAAGGGAGTGTTTGACAGGAGGAAAAAGTTTGAGAAAAGTCAAACACTGAGAGGAAGGATGAGAAATCAAAAGCAACAGGAAGCAAAGTGGAAGGCGTTACTGTGGAGTAAGCGCCCCCAGGAGAGGCGGAGGTGGGGGGAGACCAGGGCACATCGCAGAGGGCAGGGAGCTCCCGGGAGAGGTCAGGGGGACCGCGGACACCCAAGGCGAGCAGGCCGGGTGACACGTCGGTGTCAGACTTCTCTCTGCAATCCGTTATTGACCAAAGAGCTGGTCCAGCGAAGGCGGGAACTTCAACAGACTGACAAGGTTTTAAAGTTGCAAAGCAAGTGAAGCAACCGGGGAGGGAAAAGCGAAGTTTCCAGGAGCCACTGACAGTTGACCTGCAGTGACCACGCAGACCTCCCAGCCCAGCCTTGACCCTCCCTCGGGCAGAGGTCGGGGTCCAGTGGGGAAGGCAGAGGATGGGAGGGAGCTCCAGAGAGCACCTCGTCCATCTGTCCTCCTGTGCCTGTACTTCTGGCTCTTGGATCTCAGCCAGAGTCTACCAAGACCCCGTTCTGCTGCACTTCTGAAGCTACACAATCACTGCTTCCTCCAGTGTTCCTATAGTCTAGGAACAAAGCTTATTCATTGTCCTAGCAGCAGAAAAGATTCCAAAATTCATCTTCTCCATAATTCAGACTCAAGTCAGCAGGCTGGCAGGCTCAGGTAATTTGGCCAACTCACTGGCCAGGAGAACTCACGATGTCATCCATCATCATTACGAGCCGCATTCACCGCGTTTCTTCCTTTGGCATAAAGTGTGAAATGCAAAGGATTGTTCGGACAGAAAGAGATGAACCAATGAGATCCTGGGACCCAAAGAGGTGCTTTGTTAGAAACGAAAACGGAAATATGATTCCGGGGAAAAAGGACTTGGTGGCAACATGGTCACACACTCGTTTCAAAACATGAAAAACAAATTCACCCTCAAGAAAAAGAAGAAAAATGGATCTGACAGATTCATTCTCTCCTATCTGGAGGCTCCTCCTCTGAGCCTGTACATCAGGAATCAGTCTGAAAGAGCAAGGCTGGGCCACCAAGACGAGGCCTAGCTTCCATTGTCACCCAGCCCCGTCCTCTCCTCACTGGTCTCTGCTTTTTAACCCAAATATGATTAAGTGGCTTGTCCCAGAAATGAAAAAAAAAAAAAAAAGGCTTCCATTCCAGCCTAAATGCAAATAGATCACACACTTGCATCACTACCAACATCCACTACTAATTTGAATGTTCAGAACTCTGATGGTATTTCTAACCCAGAAGGGAGTAAAAAACATCCTTCAGTGGTTCATTCGTTACAAATTCTCCCCCATGGTCTGTGAATGTACAGCAGAAAAACGCGTGTTGGACAGAGCAGAACTATAAAACATAGTCAGAGATTCCGAGGTTAATCAGTCCCATTCCCTGATGTTACAGAGAGGCTGCCTACAGACTAGGAAACAAAGGTCCCTGAGGTAGCTTTTCAGACCTGGACAGTTTTGACCACATTAGACCACCCATCAGCTGTAACACACAGCAATGCAGGCATCTCGATTGAACTAGCACACAGCAGTCTCTGCTTATATCAGGGATATTTTCTGCACTCCTAAACCTAGATGTGGCTGCACCATGCCCAGGACACAGTGGATACTCAATCACTATTTGTTCAATCGCTTCCTAAGGTCGATGCAAATGAGAACCCACTTTGATCTCCTTGAAAGTCCCAACCATAAATGATTCTCGGACGTAAGGGGAATCTTGACAACTTCTCCACTGAGGATGACAGTTTGTCAATTTATTATAGAATCATCATGGCCATTTTGAAACCAAATCTCAGAATACTAACAATGGACTTTTTCTGAGTTATGCACTAATTTACATCAATATTCATCTTTTTATTATATGGTTAGTGAATCACTTTAATGGGTAAATTTTAAATTGCGTGAATTCAGAATTGTGTCAGAAAATCCAGAATAACTCTCAGGCAAGATCTGAAGATCTCATCACAAATCAGATGTAAATAACTTGAACACTGTGATGTTCATTTTGAGAAGCTCTCATCTGCAAATGAACCTGATTTGATAAATTGCTCAGAATGTAAAATTATGGAACTCCTCATACATGGGCCAGTTTAGAGAGAGATCAGTAATGTAAAGTTATGATGGTAAGCCTAGAAAAAACTACAATGAATATCATCTTTTTCTTACAGATGAGGGGAAATAAGCTTATTAACAACATAGTTAACATTGCTTCATCTCTTCTTCTTAATAGCTTGTAGTCTGTGGATCCAGTGTTGAGTGTTTATCTTGCCATCCATATAACTGAAAAAAAACAGGGAGGTTTTTCTGATGGACATCTCTGCCACCTTCTTACCTACTAAAATCAAATGTCATGTTCATCTATTAATACTGAGATGGAACAGACAATGGCCAGATAACACCTTAATTTTAGATAGATTCCCAAGTCAAGATGGTATAAAGGCGATATAAAAAGGTTCGTGATGTCTAAAGACATAATGAAATCACAACATTCTCCTTAACTTGGAAGTACAGAAATCTGTCACATATTACCTTGTTAAACTAGCTGCACAGTAAGGGTATACATCAAAATTTAAAAAAAAGTTACCATTGTGAAAGAGAAAAAAAAATGACTAATTGGGAAGAGGAATGAGTCTATTTTCTAAAGAGAAAATCAAGCTGGAAGCATTTAAAAGGATTTGGTTTCATCCTGCTTTGCTCGCTGAGAACATGGTTTCTCATGAAGTAGGGTGATAAACCCAGAGGCAAAGGGAAACCATTCGAACTTCCTGGGTCTGCATCTCTGACCAGCTACATTTTGAATGCAATGTGCAACATGAAAACACTTTTTTTTCTCTTTCCAGATCTCTGAGCCTTCTGGCACATGCAGTAGGAACAGACAATGCCCACCCCTGAGCGCAAAGGACACCCTCCTCACCACATTGAGCAGGGATCTGAACACACTTTTTAAAGGAGGTTTTGGCAACCAAGCACCGTGACTGGCAAGATCGGCATCTGTTACACTGAAGGAAGGTCGAGAGTTCTGATGGGCGCCCCACGGATGAGGGTGTACAGCTGTCAATGGCTGGAGTAGCATCCTCCTTTCCTGTTCCCGAGAGGAAGGCAGAGTTTTTTTAATCTGGGCTAAACTGACGCTACATACTTGAGCAGTGACATGTGTTTTCAATCTTTATTAGCAACGTATTAGCCTAAAAGTTTCTCTTCCTCCTTTCTGCCCCCACTTCCCCTTCTTTAAAAATTTAACTAAAGAAAGTGACATGTTAATTTCAGCTCCGCCTCCACCGGGTCACCCTGGGGTCAGCAGATCAGAAGCATCAGCGGAAGAAGGAAGACAGCGCGATCCCACCGTGGGCAGGGTGACCCGGCCATCAATCAGGATGCCGCGCATCTGAACAATGACAGCCATCTGTCAGGAAGCGGGAGGTGGGGCCTCATCAACACATGCTCACCTGCCCGCGCTAACCCTCGCTTGTAACAGTTCTCTTCGCTCACCTCCAAGGTGTTGCTTGTCTCTGCTCCATGAAATAACAGGCCTTCTCTTTCCAGTCTGGTCTCCCCTCCGCATTCACACGGCCAAGCCGCCTGGAGACAAGAGGAGGAAGAGGGCTGGGTTGGGTCCAGACCTGGGAGGGAAAGGCACAGTCAGAAGCCGAAAGAAGGCACCTGGGTTCACCGACCGTGAGAGGTCAGCGGATGGGACCTCTGAGAACTGAGCCATCCACACGCCAGCCAGGGATGTGAGAGTGTGATCAAGGGTCTCAGACACCCCCCACCCCACCCTGTTATCCTCAATGAAGGCATCTCCTGGACAGGAATGGCCTAAGATCTCAAATTCACTTTCCGCTTTGTTTCTTGTAGATACAGGTAACTTGAAAATAAGGCAACCACAAAGCTCTTATTTTCTGAGCATCAGAATATACCACCGGAAATCTCCTACATACCTGTACCTTTCCTTCCTGGGCCTGCCTCTAACATACAAGATTTAATTAAGAAACCTTGAAATGCTGCCCACAAAGAAAATTCTCCTAGAGAATATTTTGTTGTGAAATGATATTTAATTGTGTTCCCCAAAGGAGGCTGTCACACATTTGTTGCAAGGCAGTCTTTGGGGTCTGTACAAACTCAGGTTCTGGGTGGGGTATGGTTGCTTTGATGGGGCATAAATAGATTCTGCTAAGAAGTTTTAATGGGAAGCCCAGTTTAAACCTGGGCCACCATCCAGAATCGCTCGGAAGTTAGAAAAATTTGTTATTCTTCCACTGTAGGGGGATTAAACACACAAAGACACACAGAGTTGGCCTTTGTTAACTCCGGGGCAATAATAATGTACCTTTCATCCCCAGGTTGGAAAAATAACCAAAGGCTGCTAAAGTCATAGGGGGCTCATGGGCGGTAAGACCGAGCCTGGGAGGATGCGGTGACCTCTCTGAGGCCCTGCAGACCGGAGGCAACACCACCCGGGGCTGGAGGGGCCGCCTCGGTCACGGAGGAACTGGAGACCTCCCGGAAGGAGCAGGTGTAACAGAACAAGCCGATGGCCGGTGCGACACGCACGCTGGGTGTTTAAGGGGCCTCGAGCGGCGGTCACTTACACGCGGGAGGCAAAGAGGCCTTGGGGACCAGGAGGCCAGAGGAGCCCAGACAGGAGGCGGAGGGCACGTTTCTCCCGGGGCAGCTGGAGGCCTTTAACTTGACGGCAGCAGGAGAAGCTGCCAACGGGCGCGCATGCGGGCCGTGCAGCAAGGTCCTTCCAGGATCCCAGCTTGCGGCCAGGCTCCGCCTCCGCCAGGCTCCGCCTCCGTCTGGCAACGGGGCTGCGACGGCGGGTCACGTGGCTGCAGCCGTGCGGAGCCAACGCCCTCCAGCCTCCTAAGGGCCTGGCCGAGCGCAGCACTTACGTGAGGGACCAGACATCCTCAGTGTCGGCTGAGCCAGCGTCTGTGTTAAACACAGATGTTCAGTCCCTTATCTGCATCTGCAAAATCCCCAAAGATTGGAAAACCGCAAATATTTTCATAGCTCCTTCCACGACAAAATCTGATCTACCCTTAACTGACGTGAGACTCCATTATAGTTCTTGTTTAACCCTCGGGCCCTGAGCACGCCTGGTTTGGTGGCATCTAGACTCATGTATTGGATTCTGGAGCAGCCTCCGACTCCGACGTGCTGCTCAGGACACAACGTGCACTGTTCCGCCCTGCACAACCTCAGATTCTGAATTCCAAACTCATCCGGCTGGGTGACCCCAGATCAGGTGTCATGAGGCCTCAAATAGAAGGAGGGTTTTGCCAGTCTCCATGTAGACACCTGCTGACATTCCTGAGGTTGACAAAACAATTACAAAATGGTGCATAGTTCACTTTGTTGTTTCTGGGAACCCCCATGTTGAAATTGCCCATCAGTTATTGTTTTCTCTTCTTTTCTGGATAACAAGCAAAGGTCATGGTTAATAACAGTTCTGCCAGGAACGCTGTGTTAATATCAACTCAGAGGGATAAAAGCTCCCTGGGCCCAGGACGCAGCTCTGAGAGATGCAGCCACGGATGGCTTGCTTTCCTGGAAGCTACAGATCGGCTTGCAGACCCTCTGGGGTTGGCACCCTTGGAGGAAAGGCCAGAAATCGGGTGCATATCCAAGTCCCCAAACCCTCATGCTTTCCTCTCTGATTTGCAAAAGCCATTGTCACAGTTGCTCTAAGGGGGGAAATAAAATATAGGCCTACCCAATTCTAATTCCCAAGAGCTTAATCTGTATCACACAGAATTAAAATATTGATTTTCCAGGAGGCCACCAGAAGATAAAAGGTGGGTTTTTGATGCAAGAGTCTTACGTGTAACAGAAACCAAATTTCACTTCTGGTGATGCTTGTCTCATTTACCGGGAAAGCACTTGTCCCTGACACTTGCCCTATCTCCTTTTGTTTCACAGAAATTATTTTTAAAGCTTCATATTTTTAACTCCACCACCTGGCTGGCTGGGTAAGATTTTTTCCCAATCACAGGGCAAATGATCTTTTCCGAAACAAAATCCAGATTCATTAGCTCTTTAGGTTTCCTTTATTATGGACTTCAAAAAGGCACACATAGCACACATCTGAATTTGTAAAAATAAATCTCTCCCCCTCTCTGTCTGTCTCCCTCTGTCTATCTCCCTCTCTCTGCCTCTCTGTCTCTCTCTCTTTCTATCTGTCTGTCTCTCTCTGTGTGTGTCTCTCTCTCTGTCTCTCCCTCTTCTGTCTCTCTCTCCCTCTCTCTGTCTCTGTCTCTCCATCTGTCTCTCTCCCTCTCTCTCTCCCTCTCTCTGTCTCTCTCTGTCTGTCTCTCCCTCCCTCTCTCTGCCTCTCTGTCTCTCTCACTGTCCTCCTCTCCCCTCATCTCTCTCCCCCGCCACCCTCCCTAACTGTCCAGCCTCTACAAACCCAGGACTGTGAAAGAAACACCCGTCTATTGCTCTGTCAAATGTGCCTGCCTAGGATAGCGATTGGGTTTATAGAAGAGACAAACATTTCAGGCATGCCATTCTGGGGTAATGAAGCATGGCAACAAAATATACCTGTGCAACATTTGATAAAGATGAGCTGACACGCCAGTCCAAATAGGTTCTTTTGTGTGTCTGCACGTGTCTACCATCATGGCCCTCACCTGAACACACGAAGGCAGCGGCAGCTGGCAGGGCCCAGGAGGGGAGCTGCTCGGCAGTGAGACGGCGTGCGCTGCTGGCCTCGCCTTCACTCCCCCTGCCCCTAATTTATGGTAGGTGTCCTCCCTTTCTATGAAAAAAAAGTGGCTCGATTTTTCTTTCTCTTGCTATCTAATTCCTGTCACAGGGCACAGGAGAAAGACAATGAGCTGGCTCCCTCGGTGTTTAGCATGGGGTCTTAAGTTAGAATGCTCCTTAGTGGGGTTTTTATGGCTTTCATTGTGGTTTGATTAATGCAAAGCAAAATTAAATCCTACAGTTACACACGGGTACATCAAGCCAGGAGCAGGCCCACTGTACTTCCTGCTTTGGTTTACAGAGAGCATCTTTTGTTACTTAATCTTCACTCAGAGAAGGTGGGGTGGCAGAGGGCTGGGGGGGAGAGAGAGTGTAGACCAGCTGAGAAGTGATCCGGAAGACGTAGGAGATCCAGTGACCCACCTGGGAGCTCGGCAGGCATTCCGATCGCTCGTCCACGTTGGGGTTTTCGAGCTTCCGTCCGCTTCCTGGCTTGGGGACAGCCACGGCGGCCAGCCCAGGTGAGTCTCTGCGGGTGCCTGGCACAGGGTGACACCCAGACAGCAGGGAGGGTGCTGCCCTGCCCCCTGCCGCTCTCTCTGAGCCTGACTTCACAAAGGCCTGCACGGAGTATGGCCTTGATGCTATTTATAGAGAAGCACGTCCTATTTGTAAGGCGACGCAGTGAAACCCAAAGGGGCATAATAGCCACTCTGTACCATAAAGCCCTTCCGCTGAGCGAGCTGGACAAAGTGCCGTGGGTGATCTGATTTCTTTCTTCTCCCCGTGGCAGTCACAGCGGCACTCCACACGAGGACGACAATGAACGCTTTGTGGTGTGACAGCCGCTCCAGGAACCAGACACACACAGGTTCTACTTTTGTTTCATTACCAATCCGTCATCACACCCGCTCCCAGACCTAGAAACCCCAGCTAACCCTTACATTCACATGGGCTGGACCTTCACTTTGCCTCCATCAGACGAAGATGCCTCTGAACTGTAATTTCCATGCAAAGTCATCTTGGGAAAGCATCCTTCTTTATCCCCCTCAGAGCCTGCACAATAACAATACAAATCTTGACTAGAGAAAATACGGAGCGAGCACGTGGGTCGGAGAGGCCACAGGGTCACACGGAGTCGGACCCGGCTGAGTGACTTAGAGTGGGCATACGCATGTGGGGTTTGGTACAGGAAGGCCGATTCGAGCGTCTGCCTGGCCTCTCCTTAACTGGGGGAAATCTTAACTGATCTTCTAGAATATTAGAATAGAAAGGGACTTCCCTGGTTGTCCAGTGGTCAAGAACTCTCCTGCCAATGCAGGGGACACAGCTCAATTCTTGGTCCAGGAAGCTCCCACATGTCTTGGAGCCACAGAGCCTGTGCTCTGGAGCCCGGGAGCCACGTCTGCTGAGACCACGCGCAGCAACTACTGATGCCCTCGCCACCTAGGCCCTGCGCTCCGCAGTAAGAGAAGCACCGCCACGAGAGGCCTGAGCCCTGCAACTGGAGAAACGCCCACAGGCGGCAGTAAAGGCCCCACGCAGTCAAAAAGTAATTAATTAGTAATAAAGACAAGCATGCTGTTGTTATTTACTCACTGAGTCATGCTGACTCTTTTGAGACCCCGTGGACTGTAGACCACCAGGCTCCTCTGTCCATGGGATTTCCCAGACAAGAATACTGAAGTTGGTTGCCATTTCCTCCTCCAGGGGATCGTCCCAGCTCAGGGATCAAACCCACATCTCCTGCGTCTCCTGCATTAGCAGGCAGATTCTTTACCACTGAGCCACCAGGGAAGCCCAAAGAAAAGCATACAGTTTTTTTTTTTTTAATATTAGAAAGTTTCCGGGCCAACCATAAGAGGAGTTAGAGAAGACCCAACAGACAGTGTATATAAAGCACTCTGTAAACTGCAAAACACTATACTCAGGTTCATTTCTTTTATAAAAATTTTAAGTGGTTTACCTAGAAAAAAGCAAATTCTAGAAGTAATCACCAGAGAAGGAAATGGCAACTTACTCCAGTACTCTTGCCTGGAGAATCCCATGGATGTAGGAGCCTGGTGAGCCGAAGTCCATGGGGTCGCTAAGAGTTGGACACGACTGAGCAACTTCACTTTCACTTTTTACTTTCATGCATTGGAGAAGGAAATGGCAACCCACTCCAGTGTTCTTGCCTGGAGAATCCCAGGGATGGCAGAGCCTGGTGGGCTGCTGTCTATGGGGTGGCACAGAGTCAGACACGACTGAAGCGATTTAGCAGCAGCAGCAGAAGTAATCATAGAATAAAGTTGTGTTAAATCTCAAAAACTTGGTGATAAAAAAAGTGGGAGGAAAAAAAAACAATAAACTCCCAAATTGTATTGCTTCTGGCCTTACAGAATCTGAGTTTTATAAAATCCCCAGTTACTTAAGGCTTCTGTATTGTCCAAGCCATTTCATTGACGTCATTCTTTTAAACTGCAAAGGGATGGTGAAAGTATCCCTTGAGATTTGCAGCAGGGAGAACTGTCTAATGGAAGTCATTTGGTGAGTTGACTACTGTTTGTTGGTAATGAGAGACATACTCCTGAGAGGAGATGTATTTGGGGGGAAACTTCATAAACTTACCACAAAATCAGCCTGTTTCTTTTTAATTGGAATATAGTTGATTTACAATGTTGTGTTAATTTCTGAGCAAAGTGACTCAGTCACACATATACATGCATTCTTTTTTATATTCTTCCATTATGGTTTATAACAGGGTATTGAATATAATTCCCTGTGCAATACATCAGGATCTTATTGTTTACCCATTCTACATATACTAGCTTGCATCTGCTAATCCCACATTCCCAACCTCTCTCTCCCCACCCCACCTCCCTTGGCAACCACAAGTCTGCTCTCTATATCTGTGAGTCTGTTTCTGTTTCGCAGCCGTAGATAAGTTTATTTGTGTCATGTTTTAGATTCCGCATATAAATGATATCATATGGTATTTGTCTTTCTGTCTGATTTACTTCATTTAATATGATAATCTCTAGGTTCATGCATGTTGCCAAAAATGGCATTATTCCATTTTTTATGGCTGAGTAATATTGCATTGTGTATGCATACCACATCTTCTTTATCCATTCGTCTGCTGATGGGCATTTCGGTTGTTTCCATGTCTTGGCTATTGTGAATAGTGCTTTTATGAAGATGGGGTGCATGATTCTTCTTATTACAGTTCTATCTGGAAAATCACACAAAAATAGTGGAGCAAATAAAATTTCCAAGGTAAGTTGAAAGGTTCCATTATTTCCTTTAGTATCTTGCTCTAAGTCAGATTTATTGAGATATATTTCACAATTATCAAGTTTGATAAACACATGCACTCATGGACCCATCACCAGAATCAAGAACATTTCTGACGCCCTTCATCCTGCTTGTAGCCAGTCATGTCCCCGACATCATTGACAACTCCTGCCCCAGTCCCTAGCCACCACTGACCCATTTCCTGTCTCCATGATTCTGCCTTTTCCAAACGTTCATATAAAATGGAATCCGAGCATGTACCCTTTAAGTTTGGCTTCTTCCACTCCAAATAACCCACACATGAGAGTCCTCCGTGTGTTTTGGGAATCAGTAGTTCAATTTTTCTGCTTTTGAGTAGTATTGTATGGGTATCCCATGGTCTGTTTATTTATGAGATGATGGATATTTGGCCTGTCTCTAGATTTTTCCGACTATGAATGAAGGAGCACGCCTTTGCCTAAATCCCGCACACCTGCAGCTCCAGAGCACTCTGTCCTCTCAGAGTCAGCACAGGCAGGTTTTCCTATGAGTGTACGTTTTCATTTCTTAGTTAAAGTCCTGGCAGTGAGACAGATGGTGGGTTATACATAGTGGATATCTCCTTTCAGAAGAACCTGTTCAATGGTTTTCCAAAGTAGCTGCACCACGTTGCATCCCCATCAGTAACTTCTGAGACCCGGAGTTGCTCTGTATCCTCGCCAGCACTTGATGTGGTTTGCAGCCTTTGTAGTGGGTGTGCACGACTCACTCGTCACGGTTCTGATTTGTATTTCTCTGGTGACTGAAGATGCTGAACATCTTTTCATGTGCTAATTTGCCATCTGTATATCTTGTTTGACGCAGGCTATTTCAAATCTTCTGCCCAGGCTTTTTACTGAGATGTTTCTCATTATTGAGCCTAGTCTAGATCCCAGCACTTTATCAGATGTGTGTGTTAAGCAAATTCTCTTCTAGTGTGTGGCTTGTGTTAACAGTCTTCTGATGAGCAGACGTTTCCAATTTTGATCAAGTTCACTTTATCAAGGTTGATATTATGACTTATGGTTGTTGAGAGGTTGTTAGTATGTAAATTAATTAGAAATACTCATTCACCAATTAGAGGATCCTAATGGAGTCAAGGCTATGGTTTTTCCAGTGGTCATGTATAGATGTGAGAGTTCGACTGTGAAGAAAGCTGAGCACCAAAAACTTGATGCTTTTGACCTGTGGTGTTGGAGAAAACGCTTGAGAGTCCCTTGGACAGCAAGGAGATCCAACCAGTCCATCCTAAAGGAGATCAGTCCTGAGTGTTCATTGGAAGGACTGATGCTGAAGCTGAAACTTCAGTACTTTGGCCACCTGATGTGGAGAGCTGACTCATTGGAAAAGACCCTGATGCTGGGAGGGATTGGGGGCAGGAGGAGAAGGGGACAACAGAGGATGAGATGGCTGGATGGCATCACCGACTCGATGGACATGAGTTTGAGTAAACTCTGGGAGTCTGTGATGGACAGGGAAGCCTGGCGTGCTGCGGTTCATGGGGTCGCAAAGAGTCGGACACGACTGAGCGACTGAACTGAACTGAATGGATCACAACAACACCTCAATGTAACATTTTCTCTTCTTTTTAACAAATTTGTGATATTCAAAGACCCACTTGAGGAACATGGCCTGAGGGAGTGCCAATGGCATAACTGGTGCTTTAGGGCCTAAAATGAGACTAATCCTACCCTGATTATTATTCCAAGTATTTGGAATTTGGTGAAACAATAAAGCGACCGTAGATGACTTAGTTTTTCTGCTTTTTCAGTTCCTGACCTAATGAACTTTGAAAAGGAAGAAACTGGATATAAAGAATTTTTTTTAAACTCTATGAATGACTAATAGGCATATTTAATGAATAATTAATATTTTAACTATTATTTAACAATTAATTAATTAATATTTGAGATCCCTTGGACTGCAAGGAGATCAAACCAGTCAATCCTAAAGGAAATCAGTCCTGAATATTCATTAGAAGGAGTGATGCTGAAGCTGTAACTCCAATATTTTGGCCACCTGATGCAAAGAATGGACTCATTGGAAAAGACCCTGATGCTGGGAAAGATTGAAGGGAGGAGGAGAAGGGGACGACAGAGAATGAGATGGCTGGATGGCATCACCGACTCGATGGACATGAGTTTGAGTAAGCTCCGGGAGTTGGTGATGGACAGGGAAGCCTGGCGTGCTGTAGTACATGAGGTCGCAAAGAGTCGGACACGACTGAGCAACTGAACTGAACTGAACTGAACTGAATGAGCAATTAGGTTATATGCATATACAACTCAATGCATAGAACAAGTGCTTCTTTTTGCTTGTTTAATCACTCTTTTCATTTCACTTTGGAGGGGGAAGATTGTAAGATTCTTCTTAATTAATGTGTGGAAGTCATTTCTGAAACACAGGCAGATCGCCATCTCAGGGTGAGATGTTTTCTTTGGAATCTTCTATTTCCTGGGCTTCCCCTGCCTTGAACACCGCCTTCATTACTGGAATTTTCTAGAACCTGTTGGTTGAAAGCTTTCGGTCCTTTGGCGTCAGATCTCTGTCTCCATTCCTGCAGTTGTTCCTGCAATGCTGCTCTTAGCATTTTCTTTCCGTATCTTTATGCTTTTCATGACACCTGTAAGTAGACGCTTTCCTCTGATGACTCAGAAAATAAATGGAGTTTTTCTTTTAATCCATTAGCAATTCTGCTTTTTCAGCACCTGCACGAATCCTAGCTCAGCTCCGGTTCCTGCAGCCACAGCGACTGCTGGGCTCCAGGCCTCTGGTTATTCTCTGAAGCTTTCCCTGCTAGCCTTCTCACCAAGGACTGGGCCATGTGTTTTGCTGTATGTTCTCCAGGCCTAGTCATAATTGGGTCTCTGGTCTCTCCTCTGCTCTGTGACTCGAGGACTTCTCTGCTCTTTGCATTCCAGTGAGATGCCACAGAAAAGCAACCCCAAGACACTCCTGATGTCTCTGGCCTGAGATCTAAGCCCCTGTGTCCTTTCATCCCAACACTGAAGGCTGTTCAGCAGGGGACACCAACCTGTTTCCTCGAACAGGTGTGCCCTTCTCAGCGGACACCTGTGGTTCCACAGAAACGCCCACCAGACTCCCTGACTCACTGTAGGTGGCGTGAAAGTAGCTCCTCAGCGATTCAGGGCTTGGACACAGGAAAGGGGGCCAAGGCAGCCCCAAGGCCAGTGGGCACATGCGAGGGCCAGCCTGAGCCAGCCGTGTGGCCTGGAGGATCCGTCAGGTGCGCTCAGCCATCTCACGCTCAGCGAGACGCGGCCCCAGCTCCCACCGTGGACAGGGATGGGGGAGGACTGGGAATGTTCAGAATGATTGACCAAGATGGTTTTGCAATCTCTCTACCAAGGGCCATTAATCTGAAAATGGTTCTGAGTCTATTTGATTTCCATAGAAAGAAAAGACTCTTTTTGAAATGGATAGTGACAGCCAAGTTCAGAGATAACAGACTGGCAATGACAAGGCTGCACTTCTTAGAGCAAACAACAGAAACCTTTCCTAGCTGGGTTTGGAGAGACTCGCTCAGCTATATATACGGCCATGATGCGGGGGGCTGCTGTCCCCCTCCCCAACTGGCTCCCTTGCCCTCTGAATTCATGCTCCTGGGGAGGCTGATGCAACAGGGCCGAGGGGCATGGGGTCTGGAGGCCAGGGAGATGGGGGTCAGCACACAGGAGAGACAGGTGCCCTGGCCATGTCGTTCTCCCACCACACCCTCCACGTGTGAAGGGAAGAAAGCATCGTGTGAAAAAGAAGGATGCAGCACAAAGTGAGGGAGAATGGTGAAATGGGATAACACACTGACCCTAAGGAGAAGTGTGTGTGTGTGTGTGTGTGTGTGTGTGTGCATGTGTGCACGTACATGTATGTTTTAGAACCAATGCTTGGACTATCACTAGAAGGACAGTAGGACAAGGTCATGAGAAAATACTCCTTTGAATCTCACTTCAGCAAGCCAAGGAATTAGGACTGATTTATGAATGTATTCCCACAATTTACTTGAAAATTTGTAATGTCTATGCAGCCTGGCCGGGAAAGAAAGGGGTGGCTACTGTGAAGGAATGCTTCTGTTCCACTTTATTGTAAAATTATCCCATGCTACCTGCTCTAATCCCCTGAAAACAAATTAAATCCTCACTAAGCTGACTTTAAATCAATAGTTTCATTTAAGAATAGTGTGACTTAATAAAAATAAAAAACTAACTGGTCCAGCCAATTTAAGAGGGAAATAAATCATTGCCCGAGGAAAAATAGCAGATTTGACTTGTATATGGGCCCCAGCTCTGTTACGCAGGGAGGGGGGTAGCCTGTGTAGAAATTCACTCTGGCCTCAGACGAAATGCATGGACCCCATTTAGAAGCCTGCTTTACCATGGGCACCCCAAGAACCAGGATGTCCACCACCCCCGGAAAGAGAAGGAGCATTGTGATCTGTATCCTGAAAAAAACTAATCACTAAAAAATACAAGACAACCCTCCTTGGAATCCCGGTTCAAAAACCCTAGGCTGACAGTCCAGGAACCCCATGTGTGGACTAAGAAATACATTTCTGATTATAGCAGAGACAGAAATGTTCCTGGTGAAGGTGTGTTGGTTAAGGTGGCACCTGCCTCAAGCAGCCAGGACAGATGTAGAGTTACATGTGGACAATTAACATCAGTAATTATAACAGATGCACAATGTATATGCAGATCTTTTTAAAAATCTAAGAGCTGAGTCGCTTTCTTTTGGCAGTATACAAGCAGTGTGTTGCTATTTTATGAAAAAACAAAGTCATCCAGAAATAAAGACTGGAAATTTACTCAAGAGGTCTTTGCAAGTGGTTGCAGAGAAAACTCTGCAATACCATAATTCTGAACTAGTACTTTATCCACGTAATGGAGAACTGGTTTACTAATCATATCAATGAGAAAAATGCCTAGGATGTGATGCCTGCCCACTTAATTTATTATTATGTACGTGGGGCACATAAACATTAAAGTGAGTGCCTTCAGACCAGGACACATCGATATTATCAGTGCTGCCATTATCATCTGAACATTTTTAAATTTTCATAATTATAAAATGTCAATGCCAGTTACTTACTGATGTTCATTGCCAGTAGGGTGCTTTTATTTATCATGCTGACACTGACAAATAAGAAAGTGTAGTCTTTCTAATGTAAGATTTAAACCCAAAATGCCAGGCGAGACCACTTGTTCTTCCCTGTGGTCCCTCTCCTGGGGACTAAATTTAATTTAATTTGTTGACAAGAAAAACACTTGGCCAAATATCTAGAGAAATCAATTTTTTAAGGCAGCATAATCTAGGGAGAAACGGCACTTGGGCTCAGATTCAGGCTTACCTTGTACTCTTGTATCTATAATCCTGGGTCATCTATCTAGTTACTTGGCATCCTGGCCTCAATTCTATCAGCCATAAAATGGGGGTGATGATACATGTGCAGTTTATAGTTCAGAGGCCCTCACTAGGCAGTGATACTTAAAGGTAAGGAGTGATCGGATCTCTTCTCTGTCCAGAGATGAGCGTAGTGATTCATTCCAACCCAGAAGATGCCGGCTTCACTATGACGCTTATGTACAAGTATCCAACGTGTGGAACCCCATAATCATCCATGGGAGAGGGCTTTAGGATGGGAAGGCAGTATCGAAAGAGCTGGTGACCCAGGGTTAGTTACGGGGTCCTGGCAGCTCTGCCCATTCTGAGCCAAGTCCACAGTTCATAATGCAGGACGCCAGCCTGAGAGGTCTGGGAGGGGTTCCTCCAAGCCTGTTCAAACCTGAACACCAGATGAGATGAATTAGCAGCTGTTTCATAGTGTTGGGATCGGCCCTCGCGAGCGAGTGACCTGACAGCCACAAACGAACAATGTATTTGTTTCTATTTGTCATGAATTAGGAGTGTTTTCCTTTTCGGGAAGGTCAATCCTTTGTTTTCAATACCCACTCAAGTGAAAACTTTCACTATTATGAAGCAATTCCACAGCAGGCTCTCCTGGAAAAGCGCTTTAAAATCATTTCATGAATGACTCCTCTTGATAACTGCAGAGGTAGGTGGGCGTTTTACAAATGGACAGAAGGAGAATGAGGGAAGCCTCCCCGGAGAGCAGGCGAGCGACACGCGCGGCCCAAAGAAGGGGTCCTTCTCCCTTTCTGCGGCTCCTGAACGTCCAGCCTCTGGCCGCATGGCTCTGCAGGGCACCCCGCAAGCACCGGTGAGCCAGGGCAGGCCCGAAGCAGCAGGAACCCCTGCGGGAGCATGTTACCTGATCCTCAGCCACGCTTCTGTTTGGCCTCCACTGGTGGGCTGAACGGGGGCTCCAGGACAGCCCAATCTCATGGTCCCCATTGTCCTTTAAGGAGCTCTCACCTGTCCTGAGCCTACGATGGTGGCCAAGTCACTCAGAAGATGCCTGCATGCTAAGTTGCTTCAGCCGTGTCCCGACTCTCTGTGACCCCATGGACTGCAGCCCGCCAGACTCTTCTGTCCATGGGATTTCCCAGGCAAGAATACTGGAGTCGGTTGCCATACCCTTCTCTAGGGGATCTTCCCAGCCCAGGGTTTGAACCTGTGTCTCTTATATCCCCTGCATTGGCAGGTGGGTTCTTTACCACTAGCACCACCTGGAAAGCCCCAGAAGATGCACAGTGAGACAGAAAGTTACCCAATTTTCCTGCTAGCTGAGCTGAGCCAACATCTGTGTCTGCACCAGGTCTGGAGGACCACGGCCTCACATCCTAAGAGGAGCTTTGTGAGTTCTAGGCCCTCAGACAGAATGTCTGAACCCCAGCTCAGCCACCTCCAAGGCACAGACCCCTAGAGAAAGTCCACAGTCTCCCCATTCCACCCAGGAATCTGGGGATGCAGGTCCTGAAGCAGTCAGGCCTCTTGGAAGCCCCAGGCTTCCCCAAACTTCCGAGTGACGGGGATTCCGGGGCTGCTTGTGGACACCCCGATTCTCAGGTGGCTCCCCTGAAGATTCTGCTTGTCCTTCTGGGATGGACCGCAGGCCTCGGCGGGGCTCACGCACACCCAGGCCATGCTTTTCATCAGAAACCTTGGGGCGATAATAACCAATGGGCCTGGCTGGAGGCCGGTGTCACACACTGGGCAGGAAGCAAGTGTGTTGCAGGCCTCTGACAGCAAGGTCTCCACACACTGGGGCCAGAGCAGGGACGGACTTCTCCAAGGCGTTTGAGGATTCAGGACCTTGCAAGTCTATTCTTTCCTTTGTACTTTCCCCATTCAAGCCCCTCTGCTGTTCTGTGTCTGTTGCCTCAGGAGAAGAATTCCGCAAAGGAAGAAGGAAAGAATCTGTGAATGCCTTCTGGCTCATGTGCTCCAAAAATGTACCCACCCCCCGTCCCCCGCCAGAGGAAGAAATAAGCAAGCCGAGACCAGAGATGGTTTGAAAAAGAGGTGGGCGTCTCCCCCCATCACGCAGAGCAACACACCTTCAGTCTAGATGAAAAGTTGTCAGCCTGTGGGGAAAGAGAGGAAAGGTGGACGAGAAAAGCTGAGTATGATTTCAGGTGGGTTCTGGGAGGCTGGAGAACCTGGAGGACTGTTGTAAGATCCAGAGTTTCAGGATACCTGGGTGGTCGTCAGGAAGAGCAGTCTGAGTTGGTGGTCCCTGGAGCTGCACAGCGATTCCTGGCTTCTAGTTAGTGGCGAAAGCAATGAAGGAAGATGACAGAGCCCAGAAGAGCCGAGGAAGTCACAGCAGGGATGCAGGCAGGTGGAGAGCATCAGGGTGAGCCCCGGATGGGACCATGGCCAGCACAGCTGCTCCCAGAAGGGCAGGTGGCTCCACACAGAGGTCAAGCAGGACCCCAGGCTTTCCTCCAGGTCTGGGCGATGTTGGGGAGCTTGGGGGTGGTATTCAAGGGGCCAGGTGACTGCTACTAAGTTTCTGCCTCTCTCAGAGAAAGGGCGTCTGACTTGGAAACTTAATCGGTTACTAAAAACTAAAGGCTTTTCTATTTCTTGCCCATGAGCTTGGGAACCCAGAGTTGTCCCCTGTACAAGTCACAGTCAATGGCATCAAAGCTGCTGGAGGCAACTCGCCTCCCCAGTGAGTTTCCCCTTTTCGTTTCTGGGCAGAACAACCCACAGATCCAAGTGTCCCTTGGCTGACAAGGCTGATGCTCTCAGACCGGAGCGCCCCGTTCTGCACACTTGACCCTCCAGACCCACGTCCACTCACCAGCCTTCTGGGTGCGCTGTGGTCCGGTGACTAGAACAGGAGCTGCAGACGCGGAGGGCAGGGGTCACACCTGCGTCCGAGCAGCAGCTCCCCCTCGGAGTCCTGGTTTAATCCTCGTCAGTGTTCATTTTTCCCCTCACAAATGGTTTTCTTAACAGCTGCCTCTAGGACTTCACCGGAGAATTAAACATTGTCACGGAGAGCTCTCTGGGGTGGGAGGGCTTCCCGAAGGTCTCCTGTCTAAGCCAAGAATTCTTAGAGCCAGAAAAGGCAGCACGTTCCCTCTTCTAATCTCCCCTCACAGTCTCATTCCAGCTGAGAAAAAGCACCTTCCTCGGATGTGCCTCCTGGGTGATGGATGGTGAGGCCACCTCCAAGGTAGAGATTGAGAGTTCTAAGCAAGCCTGATCTCTTAATCCACACGCTGACAACCTCCTGCTTCCCCTTTGGAAATGGTACATGAGGCATCCCAAGAGCACTGGGGAGATGGCAGAGATGATGGAAATTTCCAGTAGAACAAGGACTGAAAACCAGCTTGGAGCTGCTGGTCCTCACCGGCACTTTATTCGGAACATCATTCGGGTGGACTCATGAAGCCAGACCTGTGGGTGGACTCTGCTGGCTGTTGTGGTTTTCATGCTCACTGTTGCCCTTCAGGTCACTGCTGCCTGTCCGTTTTCTCTCATGATACTCATGGTCCATGCTGAGCTGGCAGGAAGAGAAGGTTCCTTTCCCTCTGGTCACCCCAACAGTCAGCTGTCAGTGCCCGTCTTCTTGTGCATTCCACGCATCTCCCCAGCTTCTGCTCCCAGCGCCGACTGACTGATCGTCTCAAACCTGGATCCAGTATCAGCTCATTTGCCCGCCCTAACCCCTCTGTGATCTGCTCTGCTTTCAGCTTCTAGGCCGCTCTCGTCTATTCTCTTCCTGATCTCATCATGTGTGATTATCCGCTCTATGTAAATAAGGATTTTAGCACAAGAGACCTCCTAGGTCCCTTTATAAATGCTCTGCTCCAGCCAGGCTGGTCCACGTGCTGTCTCTCCCCCGCAGGTCACAGAGCAAACACGGAAGAAGCTAGCAAGAGTCTCCGAGTGGCTCTCCAGGACAGCCCATGGTTTGAGGCAGCGGTGGCTCCTCCATGCACCTGAGGATCATCAAGACTGGATGCTGTCTAAGACCTCCCATCCATTCCAAAGCTGAAATTGACGAGACTTAAAAAAAAATTCATAGTAAGCATTTAGTACAGTGGCTGGGTCATAGTAGGATCTCAGCAAAGGATAGCTTTATCATTGATGTTATTATTATTATCATCTCATTATTACTTCCTTCAAACACCAGCCCGCCTCCACCACTTCCAGGAAGCCTCCCTACATCTATGGTGATCTCTCCTTCTCAGGACCAGCAACATCAGCTGCCTCTTCCCTTCGCTTGAGACACAACCACGGACCCTCCTCGAGTACTTCACAGACACGGCAAGGTCACCACCTGGTGATGCAGTCCTCCAGCTGGATCCAGGGGCGCCCCAGGATCCCCAGGCTGGGCTCCTTGGTCAGCACCCGCGCACCTCCACGATGCTCCGTCTATGGCTGCACAGTTGGAGTTACACATCCTGGAAATGTCACGTGTGCAGGTGTGTCCAGCAATGAGCTCTTGGGTGAGCTGTGTGCTGGAAACCAAGAAACTGACTTCAGAGAAGGTCACTGACCCACCTGCTTCGTGGGGGACGTTCTGCGAGCGGAGGATCCCCTGGGCAGCTTGATCCACTTATGGGGCGAATCACGCCTGGAGACTTGGCAGAACTTCAGGTTTGGGGGCCTCCTTTAAATTTTTCACACTATTCGTATTTTCCCTTCTCTAGTGACATCCACATCATTTGTCAATAGCAACCCATCTCAACACGCCGTGTGCTTGAAAGAAAAAGGAGGGAGAGAGAGACCAGTGTGCAAGGGCGTTGGTCGTTCCTTGAGTTTAAAGTGACTCAAACAGACAGTGCTCAGTGCGTCCTCGTGGAAATATCAATCTTAAAAGAATTACATCAGTCTCAGGAGACACCAGTGCCGGGAAGTTCCACAGCACCACAGCTGGTCAGCTGGGCTGGTTCTTCTCATCTGGGAAGATCAAATGCACAGAGATCCATGAATCATCCACCCGGACCTTCTACTGAGCGGAGTCTCATGTGCAGATTGACAAGCCTGAAGCTCAGCACTCCTTGTCCATAAAAGCTGAGTAAGAACAGGCAACTTCTGCCTCTCTTGACCTCAATCCTGCTTTAGCAGAAACAGCTTAAAGAGAAACGCCCAACACTAACATTTCCCAGAAGTAGCCAGAAGTAAGTCCTTTGTAAAAGCTGCTGCAAAAAGGGAAGGAGCCATCTGCCTCCTGGGATGTCTGTGGGGTAAACACCTTTCAGACAAGGCAAGTCGGAGTCTGCAGGCAAGCACCAGAGTTATCCCAGAGAAGGACCCCTTTCTTGAGGGTATTCATTTTGGTTTATTTTCTGGCAGTTCTTTACAGATGATGGTGTTTTTACAGTGATCCTAGGAAAGTTGGAAGCCTTGGTTCTTTAAAATGGGACAAAATTATCCTCCCAGCAATGATGTACTGTTACAGTAGATGGTCCGTTTACCCATTGTGTACATGCATGGTCAGTCATTCCGTCGTGTCAAACTCTTTGGGACTCCATGGACTGCAGCGTCCCAGGCTCCTCTGTCCATGGGATTCTCCAGGCAAGAATACTGGAGTGGGCTGCCAGGCCCTCCTCCAGGGGATCTTCCCGACCCAGGGATCGAACCTGTGTCTCCTGCATCTCCTGCATTGCAGGTGGATTCTTTAGCACTGAGCCACCTGCAAAACCCCCCTTACTCATTGCACTTGAGATAGAAAGAGGACTCTGCTTTGCCACAATGGCCCTGGATTTCCTGAAGCCCTGCCAGGGAAAAGAATATAAAGTTTTGAGGCAACTTTCTGGGTGAAAAGCCTTTGGCCATAGAACGAAAGTAATTTTATGCTAAAATACTCACATGTGATCTCCTTACCCAGTAGTGCGAACCAAGGGCCTTTCAGAAGAGCCAGCATAGATATTCTGAAGACAGAATGTTCTCAGTGGTCCTGCAAGATTAAGTCCTTGACAGTAAGATCAATGGCTCACCAAGGAGCCCCTCAGTCAGGATTCCTCAAGCTCGGCACTACTGACATTTCGCGCTGGATGATTCCTCGTGGGAGGGCTGTCTTGTGTGTTGTAGGTGGTTTGTCTGCATCACAGGCATCTGCCCACCAGATAGAGTAGCGCCTCCCAGCGGCGACCATCAAAAGTGTCCATGTGGCCACCCTGTGCCTGATGAGTCGTGTCTGACCCTTTGCGATCCCATGGGCTGTAGCCCACCAGGCTCCTCTGTCCATGGGATTCTCCAGGCAAGAAGACTGGAGTGGGTTGCCATGCCCTCCTGCGGGGATCTTCCCGACCCAGGGATCAAACTCACGTGTCCTGTATTGGCAGGCAGATGCTCTACCTGCTGAGACTTGGGGAAGCCTAAAGTGTCCACAGCACTTGCCAAATGTCCTCCAAGGGGGCAAAGTGGGCCACCTGTTGGGAAGCACTGCCCTAAATTAACAGGAAGCTCTCATTCCTTTGAGACGCCAGATTTCAGCCAACGCCTGTCACCTGACTAAATGAACCAGCGCTTTTTACCACTATTACACTTTGGCTTCGGGTAAGGGGAATGGAAAAACTATCCCCTTCTATTTTTCCAAGAGAGTTTCCTAATAAACCCGGTGATCCCGAGGGTTCCTCATGTTTCATGAGTGGGACGCGGCCCGATGGCTCTCTACCGCCTTGTGAATAACTGTTTCATCCTCCCTGGGGAAAAGATCCTCTGGCTTTTGAAGGACACCCAGACAGGTTGCTTAATGATCATTGGGACATTGTGGCCCAGATTTTGTAAATGAAACACACATAAATATCCTGAACCTGGGGGTTGTTTCTCTCTAGTCCTGATAGCCTCTCTCATCGTAAAATAATTTACAGGAATTCTGCAAGGATAGTAGAGCTGGGGTTGTTTTTCCTCACATCACTTTACAGAGATACTTATCAAAAGCCCAAACAAGGCGCCGTAAATCGCTGGCTTCCTGCTCGGCGCACAGCGTGCTGAGTCCCATGTGGTCCATCAGAGGGTCACTTGGTGAGAGGCCAGGCCACCAGGCCTCCTTCCTCACTGCTTTTTTAATTTCCTCTCTCCCTTCTTTTATTCTCTGAGATGCTCCATCTTTAAATAAAAGGCCACGCACGGCTTTACAGGGAATTTCATTTTAAATAAAATGTTCTTGAATTTAAAGAGGAAAATTGAGAGGGTATGAGGAGAAGCCACAAAGCGTTTTCTTGAGACTTTGCCTGAATTCGCAGCTCAGGCGTTGGCTGGGTTCCCACTCCGTGAGTCTGCACAATCGGTGACTTTCCAACACCTCATCAACGGCATCGACGCCAAACAGAAGGGGACAGTTTCACCGTCTGTCCTCCCGAGGCCCTGCTATTTCCAGGAGATGTGCTGCTCTGCCTTCCCTGGACTCTCCTTTTCTGAGGGCTGGCATCCAGGAGGACCACTCCCTTGCGGAGCCGGCTCCATGTCCCTGAGGCATCCCCCTAGCTCTCCAGAAGCTCCCCACCAACCCCCAACTCTCCCCCGCCCGACTTCCCACTCCTGCTACTTCACATCTATCGTTGTCACGTCTGGGGGCCCAGACCCCTGAACACAGCTCCATCACCGTGCACTCCTGAAGCCCCAGCGACAGGAATCAAAGCCTTCTGCCTGACAGTTAACTGGATCTAAATTTCTTCTCTTTTCCTAAATTCATGAAAAATCAGGCATCTCGTGTCTTCCTGTAAAAGCAACCTGAAACGGAGATGCTTTCCCTTCTTTTGGCAAACATTGTTTTCAGTCACTAAGTTGTGTCCGACTCGCTGTGATCCCATGGACTGCAGCACGCCAGGCTCCCCTGTCCTCCACTGTCTCCCAGAATTTGTTCAAACTCATGTCCATGGAGTCGGTGATGCCCTCCAACCATCTCATCCTCTGTTTCCCCTTTATCCTCTTGCCCTGAATCTTTCCCAGCATCAGTCTTACCCAGTGAGTGAGTTCTTCACATCAGATGGCACTGTACTGGAGCTTCTACTTCAGCATCAGTCCTTCCAGTGAATATTCAGGATTGAGGTTGGATCTCCTTGCAGTCCAAGGGACTCTCAAGAGTCTTCTCCAGCACAACAATCTGAAAGCATCAATTCTTCAGCACTGAGCCTTCTTTACAGTCCAGTTCTCACATCTGTATGTGACTACTGCAAAACAAACATTATTGGACCAGACACTCGTGGTCCTCTCACTCCTGTGATCTGTGATGCTCAGATCTGGTGAGTGGCTGGATCTGTGAATGACTGCTGTGAAAATTCTGAAAGAGAACACTTTAACACAAAAATTAATCCCACGTGTGTGCTTGGGTTCTGTTCTCAACAGACTGCAGTTTCCTTGAGGACAAGCTCTTGCACGAAGCTCTTTATCCTTTTTTACAGTATGATTGGAGCACTATCTCTATATTTATCCCCTTAAATTGGGATGTAGGTGATAACTGATTCCACTCCTAGTCTGGGTCAGGTTCATAATGTACAACAGTCCCTGCGGGATTGTCCTTCAGTCCGCGGCTTTAACCGTGTCTGCAGGATGGGCTCTCACACAAGCAGAAGACAGTCTGTCTCTGGTTCATGGCTAGGAGGTGATGTGACTGCAGTGAGGAAGGAATTTATGTCCAAAACTGATATAGACGTGTCCCCACCTGTTAGGTAAAATACCATCAATAGTGCACAGAATTTGGCAGAGAGACTATACTGATGTAAGCTTGAATTAAAACCCAGGAAAGTAATCAGAAAGTGACTGGAAAAGTCAAAGAATGGACAGATGGGCCATAAAGCTGGGTGAAAGGAGAGAAGGGCCCCTCATCAAAATCCGACTTGTCTAACCTCACTTCTGTTACCAGGGACAAAGTCGGTGCCATAGAATCTTCGTATCACACTCAGCTCATCTCATCCTGGGATGAAGCAAGTCGGAATTCTACATCTCCAAGTCGTTCAGTTACTTGTGGGAAGGAAACCTAGAGATGGGGGTAGGGGTAGGGTGTCTGCTTTAGTGAAGGGTGATGTGAGTGGGGTGATGACAAAAGGAAACCCTGAACACGAAACCTGCTACAATCGTCAACACAGAAATAGAGTCCACAGCAATCAATCATCCTCAAAAACAACAGCAAAAGACTTCTTGATTTACAAGGTGATCATTTCCTCAGACCTTGTCTCTCTTGTATTGAAGGCTCTCCAGAGGGTAGATCTACATTCTTCCAAACAGATGAAATCCCCGGGGATATGAACTTTTCACAGGATATAGGAAAACACATTTTAACTTCCAAGAAAAATTTAAACAACTTCATTAGTATCTGCTGTTATTCAGCTCTGCTCAGTCTCTCAGTCGTGTCCAACTCTTTGCAACCCCATGAATCGCAGCACGCCAGGCCTCCCTGTCCATCACAAACTCCCGGAGTTTACTCAAACTCATGCCCATCGAGTCGGTGATGCCATCCAGCCATCTCATCCTCTGTCGTCCCCTTCTCCTCCTGCCCCCAATCCCTCCCAGCATCAGGGTCTTTTCCAATGAGTCAAGTCTTCACATCAGGTGGCCAAAGTATTGAAGTTTCAGCTTCAGCATCAGTCCTTCCGATGAACACCCAGGACTGATCTCCTTTAGGATGGACTGGTTGGATCCCCTTGCAGTCCAAGGGACTCTCAAGAGTCTTCTCCAACACCACAGTTCAAAAGCATCAATTATTCGGCGCTCAGCTTTCTTCACAGTTCAACTCTCACACCCATACATGACCACTGGAAAAACCATAGCCTTGACCAGATGGACCTTTGTTGGCAAAGTAATGTCTCTGCTTTTTAATACGCTGTTATTAATCTGCTGTTATTACCTATTATTAAATTCTCTTTGAAAAAACAAAAAGGAGGAATTAAGGAAACTGAAGGACAAGGAAGAAGTAATGAAGGGAAGGAGGACAGAAAAAAACAAGGGAGACGGGAAGGGAGGGAGGAGACAGAGGAAGGGTGGAAGACAGGAAGTAAATCGCCTTCTGCGCTGTGTGCGGGAGGGCATTATGCTGGTCTGGAAGCCTTGGCAAAGGAAGAGGTCATGGAATAGTCTGCTCTACTCTTAAAAAATTATTCTAAACACTTACACTTCCAGAAAAAAATGGGGTAGACCTCATACTGACTGTTCCTCCTGCTAAGGACACCTGAAATCCCTGCTCATTATCGCTAAACCAAGCACAAGGAGACCCTAAAAGTTAGAAGAAAGCAGGCCAGAGGGACCTGGGAACCCAAAGAAACACACAGTAGTAGCATCTTTAAAATCCACGTGTATGTCCGTCTCATAGTTACTAAGCTGCAGACTGGACGAGACAGCCAGGAGCCCAGAAATGCCCATCAGCTCAGATGACAAAGGGGCCGAAAAGCCTGCACTCACCAGACCAAGGGGAGTTTAGCGTGCCTCCCTCGCTCATGCCAGGAGGAGGGGGACACTTTTTTTAAATATTTGTTTATTTTTAATTTGTTTGACCTCCTCGGGTCTTCGTTGCAGCATGCGGGATCTAGCTCCCTGACCAGGGACCGAATCCTGGCCCTCTGCCTTGGAAGTGTGATGGCTTAGCCACTGGACCACAAGGGAAGTCCCAGACAAAAGGGCAGTTTGGTAAAAATGAACACTTTTGACAAAACTCATTCTACTCCAGCCAAACACCATAGAAAACAGCTGTGTCCACCTGCCCCCTGCCAGTGAATGGAGAGTCTAGACCCCACCTATGGTGGGCTATCACAGGGCGCCCCAGCCTACCCTGCAGTGTCCTCAAAGGTCCTTTGGTGGGAGTGGGAGGCTGGACTTCCAGCCACCCTTCCCCACCAGAGTGTACCAGAGTGCAGAGAGTGTACCAGGGTGTACCAGAGTGCAGAGAATGTACACGGCGTACCAAAGTGCAGAGAGTGTACCAGAGTGCAGAGGGTGTACAGGGTGTACCAGAGTGCAGAGAGTGTACCAGAGTGCAGAGGGTGTACCAGAGTGCAGAGGGTGTACCAGAGTGCAGAGGGTATACACGGTGTGCCAGAGTGCAGAGAGTGTACCAGAGTGCAGAGGGTATACACGGTGTGCCAGAGTGCAGAGAGGGTACCAGGGTGCAGAGGGTGTACAGGGTGTACCAGAGTACAGAGGGTGTACCAGAGTGCAGAGAGTGTACCAGAGTGCAGAGAGTGTACCAGAGTTGCAGAGGGTATACACGGTGTGCCAGAGTGCAGAGAGTGTACCAGAGTGCAGAGGGTGTACCAGAGTGCAGAGGGTATACACGGTGTGCCAGAGTGCAGAGAGGGTACCAGAGTGCAGAGGGTATACACGGTGTGCCAGAGTGCAGAGAGTGTACCAAAGTGCAGAGAGTGTACCAGAGTGCAGAGGGTGTACAGGGTGTACCAGAGTGCAGAGGGTGTACCAGAGTGCAGAGAGTGTACCAGAGTGCAGAGAGTGTACCAGAGTGCAGAGGGTGTACCAGAGTGCAGAGGGTGTACCAGAGTGCAGAGGGTATACACGGTGTGCCAGAGTGCAGAGAGTGTACCAGAGTGCAGAGGGTATACACGGTGTGCCAGAGTGCAGAGAGGGTACCAGAGTGCAGAGGGTATACACGGTGTGCCAGAGTGCAGAGAGGGTACCAGGGTGCAGAGGGTGTACAGGGTGTACCAGAGTACAGAGGGTGTACCAGAGTGCAGAGAGTGTACCAGAGTGCAGAGAGTGTACCAGAGTGCAGAGGGTATACACGGTGTGCCAGAGTGCAGAGAGTGTACCAGAGTGCAGAGGGTGTACAGGGTGTACCAGAGTGCAGAGAGTGTACCAGAGTGCAGAGAGTGTACCAGAGTGCAGAGGGTGTACAGGGTGTACCAGAGTACAGAGGGTGTACCAGAGTGCAGAGAGTGTACCAGAGTGCAGAGAGTGTACCAGAGTGCAGAGAGTGTACCAGAGTGCAGAGGGTATACACGGTGTGCCAGAGTGCAGAGAGGGTACCAGAGTGCAGAGGGTGTACAGGGTGTACCAGAGTGCAGAGGGTGTACCAGAGTGCAGAGAGTGTACCAGAGTGCAGAGAGTGTACCAGAGTGCAGAGGGTATACACGGTGTGCCAGAGTGCAGAGAGTGTACCAGAGTGCAGAGGGTATACACGGTGTGCCAGAGTGCAGAGAGTGTACCAGAGTGCAGAGGGTATACACGGTGTGCCAGAGTGCAGAGAGTGTACCAGGGTGCAGAGGGTGTACAGGGTGTACCAGAGTACAGAGGGTGTACCAGAGTGCAGAGAGTGTACACGGCGTACCAGAGGTGAGCAGTAGCAGCAAGGTCACCGAGTGAAGGCCATGTGGAGAGCAGTGAGCAGGCACCCTGCCACTCCCAGCCAGGTGGCACCAGCGGGGGCCCCACCTGGAGCCTGTGAGACCCCTTCTTAGCTTAATTACATCTGCAAAGACCCTCCTTCAAGATGAAGGTCACGTTCATAGGGACCATTGGTTAGGACTTGAATGTGACTTTTGAGGGGCCACCTCTATCCACCACACAAGTCTCCCAGCTTCTCCATACAGCCCTCTCTTCCTCACCATGGCCTTGCCCTAAAAGTCCCCAGCTCTGTCCACGGCCAGCTCTTTGGGTGTCTCCTCTTCTCCCCCTGGAATGTCTCCCCATCTCCCAGTCTCCCTGTGGCCCACTCTTTCTCCTCTTTGGGTTCTCAGCTTATACACCATCTCCTCCCACTCTGAGTAAGTCATCCCCTCTGTGTTCTGTCTCAGCCTCCTGTTAGATTTTATCATGGAACTTACTGTATCTTTAAGTTCATATTTCTTTTGCTGCTCACTTAAGTTTCTCTCTGTCTTGAGCAGCTCTGACCAGGAGAACAGTCTGTGGGAATGGAATGTTCTAGAACTGAGCTGTCCACTATGGTAGCCGACAGCCACCTGTGAACCCAGAGCATTTTCGATTGATGCTGGTGCCACCGAGGGACTAAATGTTTTGCTTTCTTTCATTTATATTTGTTGTTGTTTTTCAGTCACTCAGTCATGTCCAATTCTTTGCGAACCCATGAACTGCAGCACACCAGGTTTCCCTGTCTATCACTATCTCCCGGAGCTTGCTCAGACTCATGTCCATCCAACCATCTTATCTTCTGTTGTCCTCTTCTCCTCCTGCCTTCAGTCTTTCCCAGCATCAAGGTCTTTTTCAATGAGTCAGCTCTTTATATCAGGTGGCCAAAGTATTGGAGCTTCTGCTCAGTCCTTCCAATGAAAATTCAGGGTTGATTTCCTTTAGGATGGACTGGTTGGATCTCCTTTCAGTCCAAGAGACTCTCGAGAGTCTTCTCCAACACCACAGTTCAAAAGCATCAATTCTTCAGCACTCAGACATCTTTACGGTTCAACTCTCACATCCATATATGACTACCAAAAAAACTATATCTTTGACTATAAGGACCTTTGTCAACAAAGTGATGTCTCTGCTTTTAATATGCTGTCTATATTTGCCACAGCTTTCCTTCCAAGGAACAAGCGTCTTTCAATTTTGTGGCTGCAGTCACTGTCCGAAGTGATTTTGGAGCCCAAGAAAATAAAGTCTGTAATTGCTTCCAAATTTTCCCTTTCGATCTGCCATGAAGTGATGGGACCAGATCCTAGTTTTTTGAATGTTGGTTTGGAGAAGGAAATGGCAACCCACTCCAGTATTCCTGTCTAGAGAATCCCAGGGACAAAGGAGCCTGGGGGACTACAGTCCATGGAGTCGCAAAGAGTTGGGCATGACTGAAGTGACTTAGCATGCGTGCTAGGTAGTGAGAAAGGGAAATACCCTTTGACACACCCCATCCCAGTACAGGTGCTCAGAGCTGGGGCCCCAGGGAGACGCAGCTGGACAGATGTCCAGTGTGGACATCATGAGAGCCTGAAACACTGCATTTCAGAATTAAAAGAGAAGTCCGCAGGAGGCCTGCCCTGCGGGGCTCAATCTGCATCCTGGTTTCTGTCTTCCTGAAAAGGAGATTCTCGCAGTGACCATGACCATGTGGTCACAAAGCCCAGGAGGAAACCCCATGCTTAGCACTGGGTGGGGGACCAGCCCTGAGATCCCCGAGCCTGGACCCTGCCCAGAGCAGGCCAGCGGCGGGAGCAGAGCTCTGCGGCGGTGGTGTTCTTCCCGCTGCACGCCTTCCCTGTCTTACCCACCGAGCTCCAAATGACTGTATTTCTCCTTGGAGTTTCCTAAGTTTTCCTACTGTTGTGACACCTGACAGGCGCTGACTGTGTTGGTGGAGGATCCACATGTGAGCAACTCATTGTTGACGGTAACAAATCCCTGTCAATTTCAGACTGACAATTTCTACTTATGTTAAATTGCGGAGAAAGACACAACACCCTCCACTATGATATTATGAAAAGGAAATATTTGATATGTGCTTTTACAGTTTTGAACAAAACCTCAAGCTTTAGCTTTCATACCTTCTGAAAACAGAAAAAGCAGCATGACTTCAACAGAACTGACATTATATGATGGCTGCCTCTTAGTTCCTCTTCACACAGTACACATAGGTCCACGTGTTACATGTGAATTGAGATTCCATCACATAGATATAAAAAAAAAAAAACTAGACGTTGTTACCAATAAAGTGAATTAGGAAAATGTTTCTGGCTCCAAAAGTCTCTGCTTCTTAAAATGAGTGCAATTATAAAGGCTATAAACTTTTAAATCATTTCCTTGAACGTGTACAAGTGCGTACCTGGTGAATCTCTTCCATAGGAAACACTAGCCCTCTTCCTAATGGTACATTTTCTTAATGGCTTTGCTGTTCCTGAGTTCATTTCATTGCACTGTTACCTGTTATATCTGACATGAGTTAATATGGCACTTAAAAATATGGGAAAGCATTTTTCCACCACATCACCTATTCCCCACCTGCAGGGGAAGAGAAACAGAACAACACCAATAGGAAGGAAAGCCACTGGACCCAAATTTCCAGGGAGCACATTTAACACTCAAATCCGAGGAAAGGGATGAGGTACAGCAGGCTGCTAGAATACATGCCTCTCAATGTGTGAATGAAAAGTATATGTCCCTGCAAAAAGATCGCTGTAGGGTAAGTTGGGAAATTAGATACTTACAGCACCGGACGGAAAGATTCGCGCTGAGGGTCCTCCCTGAGCAGCCCCTGCGACCCCTCCCACAGAGCCTGAGAAGAGGCAGCCTGAAGCCGACTTCATGTCCATCACTCCCGAGACAGAAGCCCAACACTGAGAGGTGAGTTTCGCAAATATCCTAAAGACCACAAGCCAAGTCCACATTTTTTTTTTGCATTAACAAACTTTATTTGCATTAATAATCTGGCTCTGTTGCCTATGACAAATTCACTAATTATACACCCATCACTTGAATGTTACCAAGTGTGTGTCTGACCTTATAAAAGTGGCCACAAAGCTGAGGAACACTGTGGGAGGCACCTTTGGGGATCATCTAGACCAACAGCGAAGTCTGCCGCAGGTCAAAAGATGAGAAGGCCAAGGTCAGAGAAGTGCTGTTTCAAGGTCACACCGGCAGTCCCTGTGAAACCCCAGACCAGTTCTTAAACCCACGACCTCCTCACCCAGTGGGGTCACTGTCCCATGACAGGGTACGGTCATGCTCCTAAGACGGGGAACAGAAATATCTAGGAGGTCCTGGGAGGGAGGGCCTTACTTCTTGACTGGGGAGTGAAGACTTGATGTTCTCTAAGACTGCTGCTCGACTCGGGACTAGCCATATGAAATGATGAAGTGGGAAAAATCTACTAGTAGGAAAAAAAAAAAAAAAAACACTTTAAAAAAAACCAAATTGTGTAGATTTCAAAGCACTTAGAATCGTTCTTTTCCTTTCATATCCTTGGCTCCTTCTTGGATTCTGGGTCCTGTTCAAATGTTAGTTTTACTGGAGTGTTTTATTGAGGCTAAATTAACATCCCACCTGGAATTAATGCTCACCTCCGTTCTGCGACTCAGACTCCAGATGTCACTTGGGTGTTGAGCACATTCTAACACTCAAGAACATTTCACACCAGAAAAACACATCGATTTACAAGAGGTAGGAACCTCGGACGTCTAAGCCCTAATCTATATTGACTGCTCGGCGGGGTCCATGGCTCGCCCCCTCCCCTCCCTGCACGGCTGTTTCTATGCTTTCTATTATCCTGAGCCCAAGGGATGCTTCCCAGGTGGTAAAGAATCCGCCTGCCGATGCAGGAGCCTCAAGAGACATGGGTCCGACCCCTGGGTCAGGAATTTCCCCTGGAAGAGGAAATGGCAACCCACTCTAGTGTTCTTGCCTGGAGAATCCTGTGCACAGAGGAGCCTGGTGGGCTGCAGTCCACGGGGTCACAGAGTCGGACACCACTGGGCAGCTTAGCTCAAGGGGCGGGAGGAGGACCAGGGTCTTTCCTGCAGCACTCCAGTCCCTCCAGCACCACCACCTTCTCTCTGCTTGGCCCCCAGGCAGGCGAGCTAGATGAGCCCTGTTCCCTGCAGGATGCCCCTCGGCCCGGCCAGCTGGGGCCTCTGCTGGGGGTCTCTGGGCACCACGCTCCCTGGGCTGACTGAGTACAGGGTGCTCTTTTGTCCTGGCCGAGGCCGGGACTTCCACAGACAAATTAACATCGTTTCACTTCGTTCTGACACCATGATGTCGTTTCAGTATACCTACTCTGGCATTCTCCTGAAATCATTGCATCCCAGTCAGCTGTGCAGGGAATTGGCTTTATGACACCAAACACTCCCAAAAGTGTGGGCTGCTTTTCGTATCTAAATGTCTCATCCTCGTGTGCCTCTTTGGAGAGAGAAATTCAAGATAGAACAGCCTACAAATTTAAGTCTGATATACACCTATTTTGGAGGAGGAAATGGCAACCTACTTCAGTGTTCTTGACTAGACAATCCCATGCACAGAGGAGCCTGGCGGGCTGCAGTCTTTGGGGTCACACAGAGTCGGACACGACTGAAGCGACTAAGCAGCACCAGCACATCTATTTTGGAGAAGGAAGTGGCTGCCCACTCCAGTACTCTTGCCTGGAAAATCCCATGGACAGAGGAGCCTGGGAGGCTACCGTCCTTGGGGTCACAAAGAGTCGGACACGTCTTAGCAACTGAGCACACACATACACCTATGTGGTTTTAAGATCTGTTCACAACATGTACCGTGCATAGATGGATTCAGACTTGGGTAAGCGGCTAACTTCTGTGAAATAAATCAAATCGAGGACTTTCATAGAACAGAAATGTTTCCATGTTTTAGCACTTTAAAAGTAAGAAATATTTCTCGATTGACATCCCTGATCATATTAGAATAATTATTATTGTTATTAATGTTATTAATGATTATAATTATTATTATTAACATTAAATCAAAATGTTCTTAATCATTAGTGATACTAATTATATTCTTTGTGAAATGCTTTCACATTCCTCATACCATGTATAGCACAAAAACTCCAGCATGATTTGTTTATTATTGGCTTAAATTTACAGGCTGAAAACTGAGGTTAGGAGGTGGTGTATGTGGTGTTGAAAGCACCAAACCTAATTAATGGTGGCGGGTGAGGAAGGATAAAATTTCAGTCTTTTGACTTCCAAACCATCATACCACAAAGAACACTGTGGAAACACTATTCTTAGTGACTCTGCCTGTGCTATTTTCTAATTGTTCCTAAAACAAGTTTCTAAATCCTAGAGTCTGTGCTTTATTTTTTTTTAAACCAGTGTCATTTTGTGATCCAAGAAATAGCTACATTAAATCATTCATATGTGTACCACATGTAGTTTACTGAATGTTTACAAAGGCCCACACTGGATAGTGGTTTTTTGTCAAATAATGTTGCTACAGAATTGGATGGTGTGGAAAGACTTTTTAAGTGAAGTCTTAAACTGTAATGCCAGCTGTGTGTATTGGCCAGGAAAGTCTATGGTTTACTGATAAAGAAAAATACAAAGCAAACATAATGAAGAGTGTTTTCATCAGGGTCAAATGGTAGAGGTATTTCTTTAGTTTTCAGTGAAAAAATGCAGTTTTAACTTACTTGAAATTGTGTTTCTCTGTCTAAAATGCTTTATTACTTTCCATGTTCTTCCCATCCACCTTGAATACTTGTATTCATCCCATAAGATCTTAGCCAAATACCCTTTTTTCTATTAAGTTTTCCAGATGAAACTGATAATTATTCATCTTTTATGCATCCATTTTCACCCAAAACATTAACTATTATACTTAATTCCATTTATTGATGTCTGTGTCCATATAAACTTCCCACTCTGAAATTTAGCCTATAAAATCCCCCATGGCAGAACCACGTGTTATGATTTTTCAGATCTCCAATGATTAGCACATAGAAAGCCTTGTTAAATTTTACAGCAGCTTTCCAAAACAAAACATTTCCTTCCCCCTTTCCAAATGACTTCCCTAGCTATGTACAATGCAGGTAAAAAAATTAGTAAATCAATAAGTATCCGAATCAATTCAACAAATATTGATTTCTGCATCCCCTTTGACACACAAGGTGACGCACAGAGCTTCATTTACCACTGCCCTCTGCCTGTAGTGATCGTGTTTATGCAGTGGAGAAGATATTTATAATTTATAAGATCTGTTGAGATTTTCTATTTTGGAAGCAAGTTCATATGGGTGCATGCATCTGCAGTTGAAGTATAAGAAAGTCCATGTAGAATCTAGGAGCGGGAGGTGAATTTATTCTCCAAAGACCATTCTTTACTTTATTCTCTAAACCCAATTAGAGGCTTTTTCTTGAGTTTAAGGTATGAACGTTCACTGGGAGAATCCACATGGGGAATTCTAACCCCTTTCAGGGCTATTTGTTCTACTGAGCTGTTAATTCCTCACACCTTTGGTAGTTCTAACAGGTGTAAACTTGATAGGATTAATGATATTTTTGTTGTGATTATACATGAATTGAGCCTTCTCTCAAAGTTTGCCATAAATAGCGAAGGGCTGAAGGAAGGATAACTGCTTTCTCTTTAGGTGCTACACTGTCCTGACATGTTGGACATTAAAAACAAAGTTTTTAAGCCTCTGAGTACCCTTGTGGCTCAGACAGTAAAGAATCTGCCTGCAATTCAGGAGATCCAGTTTTGATCCCTGGGTCAGGAAGACCCCCTGGAGGAGGGAATGGCAACCCACTCCGGTATTTTTGCCCAGAAAATCCCATGGACAGAAGAGCCTGGCAGGCTACAGTCTGTGGGGTCACAAAGAGTGGGACATGACTGAGTGACTAACACTTTCATTTTCACCTCACCCTGGACCATTCTACCTAACTCCAGTGAGATTGTTCATGTGGGTACTGGGTTTGGGGTGTCAGGAAGCACCCACAGACCCCTCTAACCTGCACTGTGCTGGACATGCAGCAGGAAGGTTGATCCATAACTGATTTCATGTCCACCCAGGTGATGTCTGGTGCCACTTTGTCCATAAACGTCCCCATCTGGCACAGTCCACCAGGGCCCCCTAGGGTGGGCGGGACTCCCGGAGTCTCAGGCCTCACCTGCACTCAATTCTGAACTGCAAGAGGGAAGACGGGGTCCCTGATGAGCACCCAGCAAAGTGCAAGGACCTCACTGCAAGCTCCTCAAGGCTGCGGTCACCAGTCAGCCCTCTTCTCATGCTCCGTCCCGTTTTGTTAAAAGCCAGAGCATGGAGAAGGAAATGGCAACCCACTCCAGTATTCTTGCCTGGAAAAGGCCATGGACAGAGGAGTCTGGCGGGCTGAAGTCCATGGGGTCACATGACTGAGCGTGTGTGCACGAGGGTGGAGGGAGATGGGTTGGTAGCAATAAAGTGGTAGAACTAAAAAAAAAAAAAAAAAAAAGCCAGAGCGAACTGTGGTCCTGGAGAAGACCCCTGAGAGTCACATGGACAACAAAGAGGTCAAACCAGTCAATCCTAAAGGAATATTCATTGGAAGGACTGATGCTGAAACTGAAACTCTGATATTTTGGCCACCTGATACAAACTCATTGGCAAAGACCCTGATGCTGGGGAAGACTGAGGGCAGGAGAAGGGGGATGAGGGCAGGCAGAGGATGAGATGGTTGGATGGCATCACTGACTCAATGGACATGAGTTTGAGCAAGCTCCAGGAGATGGTGAAGGACAAGGAAGCCTGCAGTCCATGGGGTCACAAGAGTCAGACACGACTGACCAACTGAACCACAGAGGGTGAGTTTCCCAGAAGTGAGCCCACCAGAGAGTCAAAGATCCAACCTCCTCCCCCACCCCTTGGCCACGGGCTTTGAGTGGGCCATGACACCTTGGCAGGATCCCAACGCCAACAGAAGTAACAAAGCCAGCTTCCGAGGCAGGCGAGCAGCAGTAGACGAACAACAGGCCACAGAAGCAGCTGAAACCTCACCTGAGTTCCAATCCCCTGCAGGGCAACGGCCGTTAGGCTTCTCGCCTGGAGTGGGGTTTCCATTTTCATGTGTCTGAGCAATAATCTAGGCTTTTAAATCCAAAGAGTTGGCAGGGGATGACGTTTGGCTTTTCAGCGACGTGAGCTCCTCCGCGTGCATGCTCGTAAAACATCAGATGAGAAAAGCGCGTGTAGAGAGAGATGCTGCGAGAAGCTGAAAATGGAACCGCCAGTGCAGTGCTCCTGGACTTTCCTAAGTGCTTCATTCAGAAGGCTCAGTTCCTCCACTGCACACCCCCTCCCCAGCCCAGCAGAACCCCACAGCCATGTGCAAACCCTCCACCCAGGGCAAGGGCTGGGCTGCGTGAACAAAACAGTAAACTTGAGACGAGCTGTGGCCGGTCCTCACCCCGCTATTCCACCTGGGTGTCGCTGGACACATGTCCCCATCTGGCCTGGTGGTGGCCTGCCTCCTTCCTGGCATTCTGCAGAGAGGACACGTTCATCCTCTCCGGCTGCTGTTTATCCCAAACTCACCAGTCTGTTCAGCGGAACTTCCAAGGGTCAGGTCAATTCAGTGACAGATAAATGCTGGCTCGGTGTCAGCTCGTCTGGGCTAAGTTCTTTAGAAATGGAGGTGTCGTCTGTTTCTTAGATCCTCCCGGGGCACAGCCTCCTCACGGGGTCTGGTGATGAGACTGGAAACATGCACAGCGGCCGCCCCTCTCTGTTCCCACTGCCTCCAGAGTCAGTAGCCGGAGGGGGGCGCTCAGGGCCTCCCCAGAACCGTGAAGGAGGAAGCGGAATGATTCTGTCCACAGCTATGGCCCTGGCATCTCGAAGACTGACCAGGCAAGGTCGCCGCCCTGGGATAAGTCCTCGGATAATTGGCATTTGTTTGCTACTGAGATCCTTCCTGGGGCGTCTGTTCAGCCAGGAGCCCAGCTGTGTAGCGGACATCAGAGAGAGGCAGAGAGAGGCTGGATTTGGAAACCATCTCACACCCTGCACGTGGACAGGTTTGCATGGAGATATCCTGGAACCGTATGAAGTAAACAAGGTCGAAATTCCCTGGTTTGAAAAGATAAGTGCTCGGGGTTCTGTAAGCTAAATGCGCTTTGCTGAGATTTGATTGAAAACTTCATGATGTGAAGACGGAAAATCACAAGAAGGAGTCAGGCAGCATTTAATCTTCTGTTGGATGACAATTTCAGATAGACTAATGGAGATCCCTCCCTCCCGATACACCCGTCAATACTGTAAATGGGAGGCATCCGAGGAAGCGGACGCCGAGGAGAGGGCCGCAGGTGGGGACCAGGGCTTTCCTAGGTTGTCATCCTCTCTCGGCTTCGAGCTGCGGGGGGTGAGACCTGCAGTTCACTGCACTGTGCCACCATGTTCCAGGCCCCTGAAAGTCCAACTCCTTCCAGGTAGAACGTCCTTTTCTAATTTCTATTTTGTGTTGAGCACAGTTGATTTACAACGTTGTGTCAGTTTCAGGTGTACGGCAAAGTGATCAGTGTTGCATGTACCTATACTCATTCTAGAACATTCTAACCTTGTACATACATGCTCTCCAGCCATGACATTTGTCCATTATGGGTGGTACATGTTTATCTATCCTAAGTGGAGCAGAGAGCAGTCTTTGAAAGAAATCTCTCTATCTCAAGGAAAACCAAATTTTCAGGCAGAACATTTTCTAGTTAGTGCTTAAAATTCTTTTTTTTTTTTTTTTAACTACTCAGGCAGGAACATACACCCAAACACTCACAGAAAAACCAGAGAAATTGCTGTTTCAGCCAAAGGACAAGACTACACACACACACCTGCAGTGAATAAAACCAAATAATGGTGTGTCTAGAGTTTTCTATTGTGTGTGCACGTGTGGGCAAGCATGTGCCTACACACTCAAACACATGTGTCAGCTGCTAGTGGTACCTTTATCTCTGCACTTACCTGAGGGAAATTTGAGAAGCTCTTGTCAACATGGTCTTCTTAATGGATTTTATTTATTAAATATTTCACCGGGCTCCTCTTCTGGAAAAATTTCCCAACTGAAACAGAAAGCGAACAGAGAAGAATGTTTCTAGCAAGAATCGGCTCTGAGATATCTTTTCTCTGGATTCTTTATTCAGTAAAACTATGTTGCACCGCCATTCCTACTGAAAACTATTATTTAATTTCCCTCTTTTGCAGATATTTTGCTTCCTCCTAAATGTCAGTGCTTACTGGGAGAAGAAATATGTATTGGGGGTTGTTTCTTTAGAGCTTCTTGCTGTCTGCCTCCACCTGCTGGGAAGAATCAGGCATTTTTGTTCAGTGCAACTACAGAGCTGAATGTCTGGGATATTCAGATATTCAGGAATGTCTGTTTTCACGTAGACATTATAAACACAGATAACAGATGTTTATCTATAAACATCGCATGTAAATTAAATATTATGCATCAACCTACTGGAAAATTGTATAAGCAAGGTATTTTATTTTTATTAAAGTCTTTATGGAATGCGTTACAATATCACTTCTGTTTTATGTTTTGTTTTCTTGGCCACGTGGGATCTTATCTCCCCAACCAGGGATTGAACCCACACCTCCTTCACTGGAAGGCGAAATCTCAACCTCTGGACCACCAGGGGTGTTCAAAGGTGTTTTATTAAATGTAGTTTGAATTGGAAGTAATTTTATTTCAGGTAAAAAATTAGCTTGCGTTGATGCAAGTAATCTAGTAATTTTGCCAATAAGATGAAAGGTAAAAGGTGGCATTACACTTCTGAATGTGAACAAATATTTGCATTTTCCAAGTGGGAGTGTATCATTTTTATCAGCAATTTTTAAAAAGCTGCAAGGGGTGCCTGTTTTACACAACAGTACGTTCCAACACGTCCCCCTGTGCCATGGCACTTGCATAAATTCAAAGATCTCTACAATGTACCTGGTAGATCAGAAGCCATTACAGTTGGGCTGTATAAATTCATATTTTGGCACTCTTTAGAAAGTGGATTATTATTGACCCAATAGACCATAACAGTTCCAAAGAAGCCATTACTGTCTGTTGTGTAAATCCTTCAGGGCATGTGTTTTATTGACCCTTCAGAGCCATCAGGGCCTGGCCTGTCAGTCCAGTCGCCACGCACGTGTACCAAATGCTATGTAAGAAACGCCTTGGATATAGAAGCTGTTCTCAGATTGCCCTTGTTCTTATGCAAAAAGCCGCAGTGTAAAATTGGACATTTCTACTGCAGTTTCTTTCTCGGCCTCCAGAATTCCATCTCCCTGTATTTATAAAGAGGTTGGAATTTTTTAAAGTGAATGAAGAAATGGTCTTTTGATTTCAACAGTTAAAAAAGAAAAGGAAAGAAAGCATGGAAAACAACGTTTGCTTTGCGTGAGAAAGCGTCTCAAAGACCATATGAGTTTGCCAGCTTTGTCAGGAGGCGGACTACGATGCCATGAGATTTCTCTCCTTGGAGCTTCCTGGATCCCAAATGAGATCTTTATTCTATTGTCTGTGTGCTTATTTTGTGTTTCTCCACCTGCCTGTCCTTTTCTTACATTAAGAAAAAATGCACATGGGAATATTTTGCCAGGAAAAACCCTTAGTTACTTGTACGTTCAGTAAAACTACAAGGGAACACTGTAGGACAGGGCTTTGCTGTACTCCTGGGCTGCTAATAGGTCTGAGCTAAGGAGCAGGGGGCGGCGGAGGATGAGACGGTTGGATGGCATCGCCGACTCAAGACATGAGTTTGAGCAAACTCTGGGAGATGGTAAAGGACAGCAAAGCCTGGCGTGCTACATTCCATGGGGTTGCAAAGAGTTGGACATGACTTAGCAACTGAACAACAACAAAAAAATCCATCCTCAGGCCCCATAGCACAAATTAGCACCTTTAAGGTGATGAGTAAGTTCTGTGTTATTCAACTTCCTTGATTTTGCCAGAAGGATGCAAATCAGTGTGGATTCCCCATCTTCAGAGATAGGAAGTATTCTAGAATCAAGCTACAAACAAATGCACGGGTTGGTATTACCCCAGGAGGTTCAGGTCTGATATACATTCTTCCCTTCTGGCCTGGAGCAAGTGGTTGGTACATTTTGAAGGTAGAGAGATGGTGCTTATGGTTTCAAAACATAGAGTCAGCAAAGAGACCTGCTAAAGAGACCACTCTTCCTTCCTATTATAGAGGAAAAAAGCAGAACAGAAAGGTGAGATTGAGGGCTGTGAACTTTACTCTCTGGCCTGGGAAAGAGTAAACACTCATGTTCACACTGTATTGTTTCCACCTGTCACTGTTACCGCTGATGCTTAATATCCTGAGCTTCAAGGGGAGATGACAGAACAGACAGAGAGGCTTGGTGTGTGTGTACCAGCTGGGGGGCGGATCTCGAGTCCTCTAGAGTCAGAGGGATGGACGGAGCATCAAGGCCGGCAGATTCATAAAGAATCTGTGGGGTGATGCTGTGGGGGCAATTCTGTCTATTTTCATGTTGCAGAAATGTGCTAAGCGCTGAGTTGCCTCAAGTATGTGCTCAAGAGAAGAGTGCGAAGCCCCCTCCCCGAGGCCTGGGGAAAGCGTGGGAAGCACTTCCTGGAGGCAAGGTGGACCGTCCTCAGGGAGAGTCGTCCCTTGAACGCGTCCAGAGCTGGCCCTGTCCCCAGGACCCCTCCGCGGGCTACGGTGAGGAGCAGCCCTGCCTCAGTGGCAGCCCCCTCCACACGCTGACAGCACACTACTGCAGCCTCGTGGGGGAGCCCCACGCCTTCGTGGCGTCCACTCGGGGCCCTTGAAGCTGGTAGCTGGGGCGGCAGAGGGTTAACACGGGGCTGCTGCCCGGCAGGCACCAGCCAAGACGGACCAGCAGCTGCGGGAATGCACTAACCCTCCCAAACCATCCCCAGACCCGGATGGGGGACAGCCAGTTGACTGCATCTCCCATTGCCTTATTCAGGACACACACACACACACACACACACACACACACACACACACACACACGGCTCATTCTGCCCCGTGGTCCCTTTGCCTCTTGTCCTGCTTTGAACAGGAAGTTCTGCTTCCAAATGCAGTGTTTTCTTTCTAACACAGCTATTTTTATAAGACAGTAGGCCAAGTTGTTGCCTTTTAAAAAAAAACATTTGCACACACACACACCCCCCCCCCAGCGTGGCGACCTCACAGGCTGGTGATCCTGCCTCTTGCCAAGGGAAACCCTGGGTAAACACCGCCCCGGGAGAGAAAACACCCTCTGGTTTCACAGCTCTGGTCGGCCAGGCACAGGCCGGGCCGAGGTCACAGCTGACCCCGTGGGACGAGGGTCTCAGCCCGGCTGCCTGCAGACCACCCACCCCGGCGGAACACGGCTCTTCAAGCTCGCCTGGCGAGATATTTACTCACCTATTTACCAACAAAGGCAAAATTTCACCGCTCCATCACTTCGAAGGAAGAGGGTAGAAACGGGAAATTAATTATGTGAAATAAAATGGAACTCCAGGAGCATTAACACATTCTTGAGATCCCCTTTCTTTCCCTGTTTCTTATTTGAATTCGGGTCTGGCTCGCACACAAGGAAACTGACACCCTCTGTCACCAACAAGCACTGGGGTGTTTGGCAAACTTAGGATTTGGGTTCCTTCCCCGACAGCGGAATAAAAGAGTTACAGACCCAGAACTAAAGGAGATCCTGGAAGCAGACGCAGCACACACATTTCCAGGGAAGTCTGTGCCCCGGGGTGTTTCCTGCCATGTATACCCACTGCCCTCAGCACATGCGTGTTTGCACCATCAATAAATCATATTTCTAACACCACATTAATTTCAGGAGCAACAACACATGTAATAAAAAGTAGATGTCCATCGCTGCGATGGAACAGCGGACTCCCTCCCGGTCTCCAGCCCAAAACACACCCGCAGTTTAATGTCAGACACAGAGCGCATCTTTAGAAACCAGAAAGGCCGCACTCTTTCAGGGTGGTTCCCATCAGATCCAGCGATTTCTTGAGTCGTTGTATCCCAGGCCCAAAGGCTGAGACAGCTAGAAGCTGAAACCTGATGGAGAAAAGCCTCAGGGAAGCCCGCCCCGGAGGGAGAGGAAAGGGCCCTGGTGAGGTTTCTCACAAGGCTCTCGGGCTCAAGGCCACATAGAAAGGGGCCAACTCAGCCTGGCAGTGCCAGCAGCCCCCCGCGTGGGAGGGGCACCCTCAGCACCACAGACGAGGGGCGTCCCGGGACCCCCGCTCCACACCTGTGTGCAGGAAGCCGAGGCGAGCCCGCCCTGCTCTTGGGCCTGCGCTTTGGGGTTTACGTTCAGAAGTCGTCTGCTGAATGATGGGTGCCGTCAGCAGGGACTTCTTGTTTAAAAGGAATTTTAAAAGAGGGAGACACTTGGGATCTTAGGATAAAGATCTTCACAGTTCTCTTGTCCAGCGTCCGTATGACGGCCGTCCAGGCACGCCTGGGTCCGCCTCGTCCAGAGAGGAGAGAGATAAGTGTCTCCTGCGTGCTGGTTTGGCCTGTTTGGGACGAGGCTGGTCTGTCCTCAGAGGGGCCAGAGGAGGAAGGGTTGAGACCCCCTCGAGGCTCAGACAGCCTCTCAGGGCACCAGGAGCGCACACCGCTGGTTAGAAAGAAAGGAGACCAGCCCTGGTTCTGGAATTCTCTGTGCATCTCGTAGGGGCCAGCTGGAACAAGGGGAGGGAGACGGGCAGAGCCTGCCACGCATGGCAAAGCACTCACACCCACGCCTGCTGCTGCGGGGACCCAGGCACCCCGAGAGTTCCGTCAGCCCTGCCCCCACGGTGCAGAGCCAGGAACGGGGGCCCCCAGGGCTGGGCTCTGCCCTGGCAAGTGGGCACAAACGTGGGCACCTGCTCACTGACCAGGCGCCACAAGGGGATGGCCCCGGCACAGACATGTATTGCCTTGCTGGGATTAAAAGGGGGCTTGTGGGGGGGACCCCTAAAAACAGCCTCTCCTGCTCAAGACACAGGGTCTGAACACCTTCTGAGGCCAATGAGACGTTTAAAGACCCCGAGGGGTGGAGACACTCAGCCCCAGGGCTCTGTGAAGGTGGGAATCTCGGACACAGCCCCACACCCAGGTGCCCAGGAAGTTGCCTGTAAGCCAGCCGCCGTGGGAGGATGACTTCCTGTTTCTCTGGAACAGGCAGATGACTTCCCGTTTCCCCAGGACAGGCAGCATCACTCACGACCCAGTGGCTCAGCGGTGAAGAATGCACCTGCCGGTGCAGGAGACGCAGGGACGCAGATGCCACCCCTGGGTCAGGAAGATCCCCTGGAGGAGGAAATGGCCACCCACTCCAGAATCCTCGCATGTAAAATCGCACGGGCAGAGGAGCCTGGCGGGCTACAGTCCATGGAATCGCGAAGACTCTGACCCAACTGAGCAACTAAGCGCGCGCGCACACACCCACACACAGACGTAATGACGCAAGCCTTATAAACTGAAACAGCGTCCTCTAAGATGTTGTCCTTGAACGTTTCTGGAGAACAAACAGGGGTCCAAGAATCGCCGGGGTGGGGAAGGTTCCTCTGGCTCCGAGTTCCTCTCTTCTCTCAAGGTGTTAACAACAGGCCTGGATTCTAAGGAAGAGAGGAGGGTAGAAACAGGCAGAAGGGGCAAGGGGAGGTTTGGGGGGAGCGGGTAGACAGCCCCACCCCAGCCCTGTGGCCAGAGCAGAAGTCACTGAATCAGGGGCAGCCCCCACCACGGTTGTCCCACACAGGCTTATCACCCGCCTCGTGGTTTCCTTAAACGAAGATGCCAAATCTCTCCTATCCTGAACTCCTAAACGAAGCCGGCAGCCAAAGGGTACAATTTATAACATCTCCACTCACGAATTCCCTGTGACTTCTCCCTCCCACTTTTAACCTGAATCTCTAACCTATTTTAAACATGCCCCCCCCCCCATTCAGGAGCAGGGATCTTTTCTTCTCTCTGTTTCGGCACCTCGACAGATGAACTTTCCTGCAATCCCCGGCTCATCTGGGCTGACCCCCTGCCGGGAGTCATTGTCTCGCGCAGAATAGGGGATCCAGAGCCTTTGTGCCAGGGAGCGGGGAAGACAGACATTATTATGATTTTGAATTCGAAGCTCTCGTCTTTTCTTTCTTTCCTTTTATTTTATTTTTTCCCCTGGATCTAACAGCTGTTTCCCATCACAAGTGGTGTTTGAAAGAGGAGGCAAAAAAACGAGTGTATCAGTATCACAATTAGTTTCGCAGGCGGCTGATAACTTATTTGCCCATCCATGCCTGATGTCATCAGGAAGGTCTGATTCACAGCTGTCTGTCCCCACCAGTCCTACGGGGAGGGTCCTGCAGGCCTGCGCCCCACCCTGGGGTGCCGGGGTGGGACCCTCCAGTGGCAGGACTCCAGACACAGCATGGTCAGCGTTGGTCCCCTCCTCCCGCCCGCCTCCTCCCACCCGCCGCCTCCTCACACCTTGAGGTCAGAGAAGCTTCCAGGCTTCACATTAGTTCAGATGTGAAAGCCCCACGCTTTGGAGGGAAGGCTGCTGCTGGTGCTGCCAAATTATGCGTGTCTCGTCTTTGTGATGTGATCTACTACCATTCATTAAGGGCTGAGCCCAGACCAGCAGCTCATTTTTCTTGGGGACCCCGGGAGGGTTTGCGGGGAGTCCCAGCACCTTCTTCGCTCACTCAGCAACTTGGCTCTTAGGATTTTTTTTTTTTTTAATGAAAAATTTTCATGAAAAGCCGCAGAACCAGGCCTTTAGCACAGAGTGAAAGGATCCCAGCCTACACAGATGGAGGGCACGTTTTGGGGTTGTGGAATTCACACGGACGTGTACAGAGTACCTCAGGAAGGCCGCGAAGACCCCACGAAGGACTCAGGGCCTCCCTCTCTTCAGTCAACACATGGGAGATTTGAGCCGAGTTAGGAAAGTCACAAAGAAAAGAAAGAAAGTGAAGTTGCTCAGTCATGTCTAACTCTTTGCGACCCCATGGACTATATAGCCCACCAGGCTCCTCCGTCCATGGGATTTTCCAGGCAAGAGTACTGGAGTGGGCTGCCATGGCTTTCTCCAGGAAAGTCACAAGCACCAGGCTGAAAGTAAGCCTTCCTGAGTCTCAGTGACCAGGACTGGACCAAGCACCCCAAGGAAACCAGTGGACAATGCTGATGGGAGGCCAGGCCTCCCCTCCCAGCTTCCAGCTGCCTTGCCCCCCCTGCAACTTCGGGGGGCAGAGAAGTGATGGTGTCAGGGTGGGGGGGGAGGCTCACGGGGAGCCCTGAGGAGGCCGCCTGGGCCCCCTGATCAACTGCTGCTAGGGACGCCCCTACCTCCCCTCCCCTCCCCTCCCCACAGGGAGCCCCTTCCTCAGCCTTTCAGTTCTGGGAGCAATGTCCCAGCCCAGGACCCAGACGGTGAGCTCCCAGCCTGCCAGCCGGGCCAGAACCAGGACACACAGGGCCTCCAGGGACTCCAGGGACGGGTTCCCCACCACCTTTCAGAAACCCTGCTGATTCCAGCACCGCCACCCCAGCTGCAGCTGAGGACCCCCTTGGAGCAAAGGTAGAAACCAACAAGGGCCCTCGGGCCCCAGACAAGCCCCAAACACCCGAGGAGGGTGCCCGCCATTTTACAGATTAAAAGAAAATAACCAAAGCCCCGAAACTCTGCCCCCGGGTGGTGACCTAAGACAGCTGCTGCTCCACCTACAGGCACATAGCGATCCTCATGTTCTGAGCGAGTTTGACCCAACTCGAGGAAGTAAAACCTGAGTCACCAGCATAATCAAAATCTGTTTGCAATTACTAAAAAACGGGGGGAGAAAAAAGATCAGTCCCCACGGTGTTCAACGGTGCCCCTTGGTGCTGCTGATTATCCCAGATTAGTGGAGAAAACAAAACAGAAATCGGCAAAGACTTGAATTCCCATTTGTTTTGTGTTTTTGTTTGCTATGTATTGCTTTTGCAGAAAGTTTCCAGTGACTAGGAGGTTGGTTGTTGCCTTGTTTGTTAGGAGGGGCGCTGAGCAGTTTTCACAAATAAAGAGAGAAAAACCAAACTGCCATCAAATGCCAAGGGAGGTAGAAGTTCGAGGTGTCCCTGTGGGGCGTGATTCTGCAGTTTCTGGTGTATTTTTTTTTCCTGTGTGTGCAAAAGATAGGCCAAGTTCGGCCGAGTCAGGGAAGCTCTGAGATGCTGTCCTTGGTTACTGAAGTCAAAGAGGAGAAGACGAGAGGGAAAAAGTGACAGTCCATCCATCTCACTCGGCATGTTTACATGTTCTTTTAACCAAAAAAAAAGAAGGAAAAAAACTGTTTACAAAATGGAGTGTCAGGAACATTGTGTAAAAGAGCACTTATCTGGGAGACTTTGATCTCTGTCTGAAGTCCCATTAGGACCCTGAAAGGATGATGGCTGGGTCGTGGGGAGGAGAAGAAGCGATTTTTCCAGAAAAAAAGGAGCTTGTTGTACTGCCTCCGGGTTGTATTTAACTCACAAATCCTGTGAAATCCAGGGGACCAGCCAGAGGTGGGCCAAGCGTGCCACCAAGGCACACAGCACCTGGGGAGCCGGAGGGCACGGCCTGCAGGCAACCCTGCCCACAGGGCTGGTGGGCGTCTCTGCAGCAAAGCGAGACTGACCGAGAGAGGAGGCTCAGAGCGGTGTCCCCAGGCCTCCGTCCCAGCTGGGAGGACACCCCACTGCAGGCTCCTTATAGCAGGGCGGGCGTTAGAGCTTTGTGGAGTGGGGCAAGGTGGGGAAGGAGGAGGGAGGAGGGAGAGAGAGAGGGAGGAGGGAGGGGGAGAGAGAGAGGGAGGAGGGAGGGGGAGAGAGAGAGGGAGGAGGGAGGGGGAGAGGGGGGGAGGGAGGGGGAGAGAGAGGGAGGAGGGAGGGGGAGAGGGAGGAGGGAGGGGGAGAGGGGGGAGGGGGAGAGAGAGAGGAGGAGGGGGCAAGGGGAGGAGGGAGGAGGGGGAGAGAGAGGGAGGAGGGGGAGACAGGAAGAAGGGGGGAGAGAGAGAGGAGGGGGCAGGGAGAGAGAGGGGGAGGAGGGAAGAGGGGGAGGGAGGGAGAAGGGAGGAGGAGAGGGAGAGAGGGAGAAGGGTGGAGGGAGAGAGAGAGAGAGGGAGGGAGGAGGGGAGGGGGAGGGAACATTATTATTAGATTTCCATACCCACTTTTTTTCTTTCTTTTTTTTTTGCAGTATAGTTGATTTACAATGTTGTGGTGTTAAGTTTCAGGTATAAAACACAGTGATTCGTTTATATGTATGCATGGATTCAGATTTATTTTCTGCTACTACGTCACAGGGTATTCGGTACAGTTCCCCATGCTCTGCAGTAGGACCTCGCTGTTGTCTGTTTTCTGTGTAGCACTTTGTGTCCGCAGCCCCTAATTCATCCCCACTTCCCCCTTGGGTAACCACAAGTCTGTTCTCTATGTCTCTGAGTCTGTTTCTGTTCTGTAGATTAGTTCACTGGTATCAGCTAAATAATGAGACTCTTAGGCTTGAGCAAGACTTCATGCAAGTAGAGTTCTAAGATGTTACTTCGGAACACCAGCTAGAGCTTCTAACAGATTTTTTTTTTTTTTTTAAACTGGGGGCTCTAACAGATTTGACCCCTTTTCATCCTGGCCGCAAGGGGGCAGTGCCAGAGGCTCTTACAAAGGCGGAAGTGAAGGTGCAGAATCGTCAGCAAATCACCCCAAACCGCAGGTCCCAGACTGAGGCCGAGTTCAAAGGCAGGTCTGCCGGCCCCCAGAGCCCTACCCTCATCCCGCTGAGGACGTGGGGCTTTGCCCGCGGGGAGCACATCAGCAGGGGCCGCTTGGCCGTGGGCGAGCCACTCAGGACGCCCAATTCCTCGTCTATGAAAAGGGCGCACGGATACCACCTACCGAAAGCCGCGGGAGAATTCAGTTAAAATTTAACTTTTTAATAAAAATTAAAACTTAATTTTTGACTGCTTTCCTGGTGGCTCAGAGGGTAAAGCGTCTGCCTGCAACGTAGGAGACCTGGGTTCGATCCTGGGTCGGAAAGATCCTCTGGAGGAGGAAGTGGCAACCTGCCCCAGTATTCCTGCTGGAGAATCCCATAGACGGAGGAGCCTGGTAGGCTACAGTTCATGGGGTCACAAAGAGTCAGACATAACTGAGCAGCTTCACTTTCTTTTTCACTTTCAAAGCTTAATTTAAAGTTAATTAAATTTATTTAGATTGATTAGATCACATTAAAATCACACTAGCTGATGTTTAAAACACAAGTAAACTAAGCTACACGTGAACTAAAGGAAATGAAATACATACAAGTCTTAGAACATTTAAGCAGTTCAAGGCCCATTCAAGTCACTCATGACGCTTGGAGGTGACCGTGTCATCACCACTAGCATCGTTTTCTTTACAAGTTTGCTCGTGGCCCGGAGAGCTCACTCAGGTTCACCCTGTAGGTGTGAGGAGTCCGCGGTAGTCAAGAACAAGATTTTGAAATCATTTCTTACAGCATCCTATGAAGCTGACGTACATTTTCTGTGTGAGTATTTGACGAAATGATTCAAGTTTATCATCTGCCCTCAGGATCTGCCATCTGTCCATGGGGATTTCCCAGGCAAGGATACCAGAGTGGGTTGCCATTTCCTTCTCCAGAGGATCTTCCCGAGCCAGGGATCGAACCCTCCTCTCCTGCTTGGCAGGTGGATTCCTTGCCCCTGGGCCCCCGGAAAGCCCTGCTTTTAGTAGCGCCTCTTCCAGCCGCTCCCTCGCCTGCTCCTCTGGAAGGCCGTCTCTGGGCCTGACGCTCTGCCTGGCCTCCCGCCCACCTGCCGCCTGACCATGTGGCCTCTCCCAGAGGGACAGATAACCACGGCCACGTCTTTCAGAAGTTTATCTGCCCTGTGAAGGTGGCCAGTCTAAAAGACGGACTGGGGCTGTAAGTGCGAAAGACGGCCCTCCTCTTCAGACAGCAGGGTCTCAGTGCAGACAAGGAGGTCAGGAGGAGACGGGGGTCTGGCGGCCAAGGCCCCATCAGGGGGCGCCTCACCCACGCTGAGATGGGGCGACTAGCAGACTCTGACCCACAAGTATCACACTCAGGCCCCGCAAGCCACACAGCTCTAAGGCCGCAAAATCGCCCTTCTGCGCTTCTCGGGAAAACTGGGCTGGAAGAGCTATCCTCCTTGAGCAAGGAGGACAATTGAATCCCATGTCTGTTATTCCTGCGGCCAGACTCGCGGAGGAGTGGGGCGGAGCGGAGGTCAAGAGCAAGGCCCCAGGAAGACGGGCCGAGCACGTGCGGCTGGCTGGACAGCATCCCCAGAGGAGGAAGGCTCTGGTGCTCAGAACCCTCACACCGAACCTTGTCACGTTCGCACTGAGATCCGGTTCAAGTGCAGTGATGACACCCAATTTGCAATCCTCTGATGGGATGAAACATCCAGCCCTTGTTGACCCTCTAACCTCCCACCCAGCCCTGACATTTGAAGGTCACATGGGAAGATACAGGGACAGAAGAGCCTAGCAAGCTACAGTCCATGGAGCTGCAAGGAGTCGGACACAACGGAAGTGACTTAGCATGCACACACACACCTCATAGATCTTATTCCCCAAAATGTGATGGAAGGTGTCGAATCCTACTTGTGGGACCAAAGCCTCCCCACGCACGTGACAACTGCCCCTTGAATAACACAGAGGCCGGGGCTGCAGACCTCCCTCCTGCCGCGCCTGGTCTTGCCAGCTCGGCCTCTAAAACAAAGGAAATGATGATGAATGACTCAGCCAGGGGCAGGGAGCCGAAAGAGGCTGGACGGAACCAGGACGCACACCTCAGTTCTTCTAAGCCCTCGTGTCATCATCCCTAATCGATCACAGATTCTCCGCACACTTACTTAAAGATCCGTAGAATGAAAACCCAGGCACTGCACTTATTGAAAACACACCCTCCTGTAACCGGACCAGCCCGTGTGGGTCAGGGTCAGCGTGTGCATTTGGTCCGTCTTGGTGCAGGTCACACTGACTGACCGCTGACTCCAGTTCACACTCCGTCTGTACAGCACTAGCTGCGTTTCCAGGGTATCAGAATCCCTGAATGATGCTGTGATCTACACGGATGCAGACAGGAGGAGCGGCACCCTGCGCCTCACCTCCAGTAACGATGCAGCAGAGCTGTGTGCACTGGAATTGAAGGCACCAAAGATCTGTGAGCAGGACACACGCGCTGACGCCGGTAGACACGGAGCAGTGTAGCGACACCGTGTGGCCAGAGCCGGCCACAGCCCTCCCTCGCCGCCTCCGTGTCATCACTCAGACAGGAGTGAGGGGGACAGCTGGGCTTCGTAACAGCTGCCAGGACCCCCCTCCCGCACCCACCCAAACTTTCCCCCTTCCTCTGGCTGAGTTTCGTCATCCCTGGAGCTGCCAGATCTGCTCTCCGAAAAGCCCTAGAACTGGGGGGATGATTTGTTTGCTGTGCAGGCAATAGCTATACACTTTGGTTAAATTCATTGCTCACATTTTATGTCAGTGATTTTCAGGTTTTTTTGTAAAGCAGTGAGTCTGGCTCTGGCTACTTTTTGAGCTATTGATGCTCAGAAAAACAGAGCATTGTTTAATTAAAGCAAATCATATAATGTGTTTCTTTGAAAAAACCACATTTCATGTTCCAAACCCACCAAGATAGTGAATACAAATAAATTCGCTTCACTTCCGGTACGTACTGTCTTTCACATCTGATCTACTAAGCACGCTGCGTTGGAGTTCATTATTTTTAAAGAGAAGGGCTTCAGCGCGTCATCTTGAGAGCACCGACTTCGCCTTTCGGGGCATTGCCGTAGCTGTTGTTTAGTTTACCGTTCAGTTTCCACAGTTGTCATCCTGTGGTCTTGACACACATGCAGTCCAAAATGGTTTTGCTGCTTCTTTTCTTCCAGGAATATGGGGAGTGTTGTCAGACCAGTTTTACAGCTTTGACCTGAGTGGCTTTTTGCATATTTACAACAGATCCTGAAGTTGGGGCTTCCCCCCATGGCTCAGCCGGTAAAGAATCTTCCTGCAATGCAGGAGACCCAGGAGATGCATATTCAATCCCAGGTCAGGAAGATCTCCAAGAGGAGGAAATGGCAACCCGCTCCAATATTCCTGCCTGAAAAATCCCATAGACAGAGGAGGCTGGCGGGCCACAGCTCAACGGGCCACAGAGAGTTGGACACGACTGAGCGCAGCACCACACAGGAAGCTGGTGGTTTGATTTCGTCAGCTCCCTGAACGCGAATTTGCCGATACGCTCAAACCACGTGCTTGGATGAAGGGCTTTGACAAACACTTGCCTGGCTCCGTCCCAGACAGCACTCTCTCTGGCACCTACTGTGTGTGTAGAGAATGTCCCAGGCCTTGGATTTGAAGTCTGGGATGACTGTGCCAGCCAGAATCCATTCTGGAAGCAGAATACTCATTTTTCTAGCTAAAGGGATTCAGTTCAAATATCAGCTGGGTAATCTGCTGATAGATAACTAATCAAACCTTTCAAAGAAACTATTTTCAGTAAATAATTTGAATTTCTCTATTCTGCTATCAATTCCAACCAAGATGACCACTCAAGAAAAATCATGTTTTGTCCTCATGCACCCAAATCATCTATTCTTCTCAACTTGCTGGCATCGCTCATTCAGCCCCTGCACTGGGCAGATACTGTACTGGAGGCGAAAATATCAGCCAAGAGAGAAAGGACCCAGGCATCACACTTAACAGGCTTAAAGTCCAGAGGAAGACAAGAGACACATGAAGATTTTAACTGGGACAGACAGTGAAAAGTGGGCATCACCAGGATGCACAGCAACAGAATCTATCACGTGACTGAATACAGAAATGCGCATTGAGAGACCTGGAGAGCGAACCCGCCCCAGCCCCAGGCCCCCTCCAGCGCCCACTGAAGACGCTGCTTCTCCCAGGTTGGTGAGGAAGGGACTGGCGGGTGAAAAATAGACACTAAAGGAACCTGACCAGGCTCCTTCTCTGCACATTTTAAAATAAAGGACTAATCTATTTCCTTCCTTCGAATCAAGGTAAACGTGAAACAAAATGACTGCAGGAGGTGGAGGCTGACCCCCCACCCTGGTGTGGCTCCATCTCCTTAAGGCACGGCTAACCCAATGATAAATGGTGAAGTCACTTGGGCCAGAGCCAGTAGCTCTCTCCTTCTGTTCTGAGACCTGCATCCAAATCCGAGCCTGTGAAATGGCTTGGGTGATCTTAATTTGACAGTTGTCAACATTTCAAAATCATTGCCAAGTTCAACCAAATGGAAGTCTCTCATCAAGCCTGGCTCTGGGAGTGTGTGTGTGTATGTGTGTGTGTGTGTGTGCCTGTGTTGTGTGTATCAGAGAGTTGCCAATCTGAGCCCGTATAATACACCTGTGCACTCTCCTTCAGTCATGTCTCATTAGCATCCTTTCTACATGACAGGTTCCATGGGAGGGGGAGAGGAGGTGGCACTTGAACTTCAGCAAGTTTTGGTCCAAGAAGGAGCAAAATTCGCAGATGAAAATTTTGAGAGAGAGGATTCAACTAATGAAACATTAAAATCTCAGAAAATTGTTGCACAGAATATAAACTTTACATAAAAAAGAAAGAGGATGGGATGGTGGACAAAAGAATTCATACTGAGCATTCCCTTTTTAGCACAAACATCTCAGTCTAAGCTAGATCTGAGAACAGTTTAACTGATTCCACATCATCAGAAAAGCAATAACAGATGTAACGAAAATAACCAGGAAAGTAAAGAGACTTTTCTGAGATTTGCCATGTACAAGACACCTTATTTGAAAATGAAACCACTGGCTCAGCAATCATGGAGTCACCATAGAGAAGTCTGTAGTAGTTCACTGTTCTTCAGCCGCTAGTCGTGTCCGACTCTTTGAGACCCCAAGGACTGCAGCACACCAGGCTTCCCTGACCTTCACTATCTCCTGGAGCATGCTCAGACTCACGTCCGTTGAGTCAATGATGCCATCCAACCATCTCATCCTCTGTCTCGCCCTTCTCCCACCCTCAATCTTTCCCAGCATCAGAGTCTTTTTCAATGAGTCAGTTCTTCGCATCAGGTGGCCAGAGTATTGGAGCTTCAGCTTCAACATCAGTCCTTCCAATGAATAGTCAGGGTTGATTTCCTTTATGACTGAAATAAAAACTTGAAGATACCTAAACCCTCTGTGTAGGGAACCCAGCTCTGATTGAAGGAATCTTTTCCCTTTTTTCTTATAACGTGCACTCATACAGAACCTAAAAGTCATTTCCATTAGTGCCAAATATCATGAAAGTATAGAATAGAAGAAAAAGGACATTTTTTGAGACTTTTTTTCTTGTTTCAATATATTGGAATGACTGTTAGCCAAAAATTAAAGTCTTCCATAAAACTGTAGATGCATAAATACAAGCTCTTACCTGATAACAGTGGGTGAGAAGAGCATAAGTACTGAATAAATATTTGTGAAATAAATCAATGGATGGTCAAGGGACATAACAAATCCACATTGTTCCATAAACAACAAAAAAATTGATTTAAAAACTGTGTATTTTTAATTTATGGTTAATACTATATTTCCAAAACCAACACCAGCTAAACTGTGCTGAATCCATATGTTGTATACAGAGGGCCAATTGCCTTTAATTTCCTGTAATCAGCTCACTGGAACAGTGACTAAGAAAGTCTCTGGAAGGGTCTCGATCTTGTGCAAAAATCATGGTCAGCACCTTGAAGAATTCAGTCTCCCTGGTCCCACACTTTGTGGTGTGGATGTGCTGACCCCACTGGGGTCCATCTGTCCAAACAGCTGAGAATTTCCCCTGCCGCATTCATCCGTGACCTCACCTGACCCGCAGGTGACCCTTGGTAAGAGATGCCCTGTAGAACGGCTCCCTGACGACCGCGCAGCCGTACCTGGTCCTGCCATCCCAAGGGCCAGATCAGGTTCTGTAGAGGAAACAGAATGCCAACAATGGTCTCGACAGTTCAGAGACACACAGGGGACTCTTCACACCCATTGCCCCACGTTTCCTGTTGATAAAGTGTTCATTTGAGGGCCTGCCGTGATGGGAAGGTATGAAGAATGCCCATCAGCAGTAGGAAAGGACGGTGCCAGGCGGGCAACGAACTCGGGGCAGAACAGAGACCACACCCCCTGTGCTAAAGCAGCGTGTGTTAGAAGCGGGAGCCTCGGGCTTCTGTTGCTGATCACACACATTCTTATACCAATATGGAGACTGCGTTTACTTAAAATGGTTACTGTGGGGCAATGTTAACCTTCATGCAGTTGTAAGAAATAACAGAGAGAGGCCCTGTACCCTTTTCTCAGTTTCCCCAATGGTGACACCTTACCAACCGTGGTACAACAAGCACAACCAGGACCCTGACCTGGCTTCAGTCAAGACCCAGGACGTGTCCCCCGCCTCCCCCGATGCTGCTGCCCTTTCACCAAGCCGCTCGTCTCCATCTCCCCACCCTCCTTTACTCCTGGCAAACCCTGATCTGTTTTCTGTTCCTATGATTTTATCACATCAAGAATTTATACAAACTATTACACAGAGAATGCATTAACAACAAGGTCCCACTGTGTAACACAGGAACCGGATTCAGTATCCTATGAAAAACCATAATGGAAAAAGATATTGTCACCTCCAAATTGGCACTTGCCATCTACCTCTACAAGGATTGAATTAGGAGCCACTGCAGCTGCTGACCGTCAACGCCCCCTGAAAGGAGTTCAAGATGGAGATCCGGAATGAGGCATTCTGTGCTCTGGGAAAAGCTGGCAAAACAGGTCTTCAGATAATTAGATATTTTTAGGAGATGATTTTATGAGCCCAATTTTTGCATCTTCTCATATCTAGAAAAACACTAAAATCTGCCAAGGGGACTTTTTTGCAGAAACCTGCAAAAATATGTGCTTGACTCCACCTTCACCAAAAGCACATATATTGACCTTCCCCCTGCCTCTTTGGAGCAGTCTCTCGGAGCTATCTGAGGTGCTGTCTCCAGGGCTGCAGTCCTCACTTTGCCCCAAATAAAGATTAATTCTTAACTCTCACATTGTGCATTTTTTCAGTTGACAATATTACTATATATATATATATATGAATATATATAACTGAATCACTTCGCTATACAGTGGACATTAACACATTGTAAATCAACTATTTTTCAGTTTTAAAAAAAAGAATTCATGTAAATGAAATCAAACAGTATGTAACTTTGGGGATTGGCTCTTTTGACTCAACACAATTCTCTAGAGATTCATCCAGATCATTGTATCAACAAAATTCCATTTTATTCCTGAATAGTGTCCCACAGTGCGGGTAGACCACAGTTGGTGTAAACATTCAGTCACTGACAAACACCTGGGATGTTCCCCTTTTGGGGTTAATCACAAATAAAACTACTAGAAACATCCATGTGTAAAAGGGAAGACCAAATCTGCCTCCATACTGGATCCGTTTCTTTTGTCTTAACTTTTGTGTCCTATTGCTTCTGCTGCAGTTCATCACTAAAGAGGTGTTGCCTACAGCTTAGGGCAAACACGGTGGCCTGTCTCTGGGAGCCCTGCCTCCCAGGCCTGAGACTTGAGCTAAAATACCTTTGTTTAAGTCACAGGAGGGACTTCCTCACCATGCCCACCTGTGAACGGCGGCAGGAAAGAAATGAACACATCCCCTCTAGATTCTGGCTGGAACCAGGAGGTATTTTAAGAAAATATAGAAATAGAATTACAGATAATCTTTTTAATGTTGACAACTAATCAAATCTCTTTAAAATATCTGTTGAAACTCCTACGTTTTCTAAAAGAACTGAAAACAGACAACAAATTCACACAGGCGTATATTCACAGCAACAATGCAAAACAGCTGAAGTGAAACAGTGCAAGAGTCCGCCTACGAATGAACGGTGCATCCACTCAGTATTATCCCACTATAAAAACAATAGAGGGTGAATGCCTGCTAAGACGTGGATGAACCTGCATTGGCCTGATACCAAAACCACTGTGTGGCCAGGCGTGGAGACCCTGGAGCAGAGCCAGCCCACCTCACCCACCTTCCAAGCTTCCGGAGGAAGTCCGGAGCCTCGGGAGGAGACAAGGACAGAGCCCGCTGTTGGCTGCCTGTCCAGACTCGTCTCACTCCCAGGCTGGTGTCATCAGGGAAACACAGCCCACAGCAACCGGCTCCAGTGCGGGCACTGGCCTGCCTGCCTACTCCAGGCCCCTCCCTGGAGCCTGGGGCCACTGGGAGGGGCAGAAAGACTCCTCAGGCTGAGTCTCAAAAGCAAACGTTAGCACTGCTTTGGGGGCTTGTCCCAGAAAGATGCCAGAGATGCAGAAGACAAGCAGAGGAGGTGAAGGGGCTGCAGGCAGCAAGGACGCCAGACGGGGAGCTCAGCGCCGCCTCTCGGATCTGCTGCCTCTTTCGGGCTCTCCATGGGAAGCCACGTAATGTGAAATGAGATGCACACTCCTGGAATGTGTCAGGCTGTCCATCCAGTCCCCCCTGTCGCTCTTCCCAAGGAGGGCTAAACTACAACTGCTAGACCAACGGTCCCAGATGGACAAGACGGGCAGAGTCATCAAAACTCCTCCGAGAGAGGTGTGGATGACTTCCCAATCTTCCTAACACTCAGTATTTCCACAATTATTTTCCTGTGTCTCCTTCTTTAGTGGTTATCACATATTTATTTGTTTCACTTCTCAAGATCTTTTATTACAGGAAAACTTTGTGATGATCCCAGCTAGCTCACAAAATAAATTATCTTATGTGACTCTCAAAACAATTGTCATTCATAAAGTTTTCTTGCCATTAGTCCATGATCAAGTGTCTTGGAAGCAGGGAGAGTGAAAACTATTTTCTTAGCCCCTGAGAGAGGAACTTTAGAAAACTGGGATTGTATTAACGAAGAGGCTGTGCTGTGCTGTTCTCAGTCATGTCCAACTCTTTGCGACCCCGCGGACTGTAGCCCACCAGGCTCCTCTGTCCATGGGATTCTCCAGGCCAGAATACTGGAGTGGGTTGCCATTTCTTTCTCCAGGGGATCTTCCTGACCCAGGGATCATACCCACATTTCCTGCATTGGCAGGCAGAATGTTTCCCGCTGAGCCACCTGGGAAGCCCTTATTAATGAAGGGTAGATTTCCTTTAACTACAAATCACTATTTGTGTACACACCCCCCCATAGCAGAGCCAGATATGTAAATAATTACACCTGTGAGAGGTTATTTACACAAAAACATCTGCTCTATCTGGGGTCAAGATACAAAAGAAAAGTTAATTCACTTCCTAGTCTTTATATAGAGAAAAAATATATATGTATATATCATTCCCAAGGCTTCTTACATCCTTCATGCTTTATTTGTCATCTGTAATTCTCACAATAATCTTATAAATTCATCAGTTTTATCCCATTTCACAGAGAAATTGGGGATGAGAAGGTCACATAACTGGTCATTGTCTCTCTTTTGAACCCTGGACGCGGGTGGCACAATGCCCTTTGATTGACAGGCAAATGCACCAGTGAGCTATGCCCCAAGGAGGGTCACTCACTGATAATAGTGTAGATTACTCTATCTGAATCTGAAAATTTCAATATTATTTCTGAAACGAGACTTTTTCCACTTGGTTACCTCGACCTTTCCTAGAGAAACTGTGTTTGTGTGGTCTTATTTTCTATAATCACTCAAGTGAATGTTTGTTCAAGACCAGAAAAGCCAAGTGACCTGGCGCTAAGCTTCTTTCAGGTTTAACTTCATATTTTTTTTTAATTTGATTCCCAAACTGGATATATGCTAGAATCACGTAAATTAGGTAAAAAAACATGCTTCCTGGGCACCTTCCCTGGAAACTTTAATTCAGTATAAAACAGTACAGGAGAGTGCCTTATGAAGCAAAAGTAGTTTTCACAACCGAACTTAGAAGTATTTATTCTCATTCTGTATACCTGCATAACAAGAAATGCAGGCTGAAGATAAACGACACCAGATGGATCTATAAGAAGGAAAAACTGCACTGGAAATTATATTATATGCCACTATAAAAAGTTATAATTTTATTTTAGTTCATTTGAGACATGACTATTTAAAGCTAATATTATAGCAAGTATATGGGGACAATGTCATATGTAGTTGTAATATGCAATAATAGCACAAAGGATGGGGGAAGAAAACTATACTGTTGTACATTTCTTATTTATTATGTAAAATAGTATAATACTAACTCTAAGCAAAATGTTAATAAAGATGCATTGTAACCTTTAGCATGCGTGCATGCTGAGTCGCTCAGTCGTGTCCGACTCTATGCAACACTATGGACTATAGCCCACCAGGCTCCTCTGCCCATGGGATTCTCCAGGCAAGAATACGGGAGAGGGTTGCCTTGCCCTTCTCCAGGGCATCTTCCCAACCCAGGGATTGAACCCGTGCCTCTTATGTCTCCTGCACTGACAGGCAGGTTCTTTACCACTAGCGCCGCCTGGGAAGCCCCATAATCTCTAGAATAGCCACTAATAAATGATGCGAAGTGCTATAGTCAAAAAGCCAACTGAAGAGTTACATAACCCCAAATAAGATGCATTTTAATAGAAATTCACAGACTGCTCCCAAAATGTATAAGGAAAAGGAAAAAACGCAAGCAGCTATAAAAAAATCTTGGAAAGAAAAGGAACAAACTTGATTGTCACACTACTTGACTTAAAGTATTATTACTGAATCTCTAATAAAATTATAATTTGCTTCTGTTTCTGAAGGATAACTTAGAGAAAAAATCATAACAACCAAGATAAAGTTTCTTTCCAACTGACCCACTCAGCCGTTTTTCACATGATCGAGACCTTTAGCACAAAAATAAGTAGATACAATTATAAGGAAGAAAGGATCGAAGGGAAGATACAAATACGAAACATCTATCTTCTCCAGCTACTTGTTTAGTCCTAAGAAAATAAACTATATGAATGTTTGAGTTAAGGAGGAACAGAAGCAATCCCATAAAACACATGTGAGCACAGGAAGAGAAATGGATTGTTTGGACAGAATTATCTAAATTTCTCATGCAAAAAGAATTTACCAAGCCCATACATTTGATAAATTCATGGATTCTTCAAACACTGAGGAAGATCCATGTGCATAATTCCAAATTATTTGTCCTGAGATTGTATTATACTGATTTTGTACCACATTTACTATCAAAATGAAGCTCTGTTCAAGCTAATGGGAGTTTTCTTGCGATATTCCAAAACAAAAACCTCAGATGATTAAACTTCCGGCTGGGGTGAGCTTTGTGCTGTGCAGAGTCCACAGAAATGGTCTGCATATGCAGAGCTAGAACATGATTATAATTTATTTTCTCAAGACGGAGTCCCACATTGAAATTTTCTGCAGTCTCACTTATGCATGTTTGGAATATTATGTATTATCATGATGTTCCACCAATAAATTCAAGTATTAATAAGTATAAAAAAAGAACAAGTAAAACACAAAGATTAATTCACTACACAAGACTGAGGGTAAATCAAGGCCTAAACCTTTTCCCAGCATGAGGTTGGCAATGGCTATTTTTCTCCACCAGGAGCATCAGGAATCTAGTCTTATAGGAACAAGAGGTTGGTTTCTCACCCCTCCACGGTGCCTGGTCTCAGGGAGCCAGGCTCCAGTCCCTCTAAAATGCTCACTGAATCTAAGCAGGGCTCCAGATGAGGAGCACTAAGATCTCACGGTACGTTCACGTCCCCTTCAGCATGGTTGTGAACGACTGAGGCCAACGTGGCTGTCAACTTTTCATCCAAGTGTGTCCTTGAAAAATGAAGCAACAACATAAAGAGACTCCGTCTGTGCTAAGTCACTTCAGTCATGTCCAACTCTCTGCGGTCCTGTAGACCACAGCCCCCCAGACTCCTTTGTCCATGGGATTTCCCAGGCAAGAACACTGGAGTGGGTTGCTATGCCCTCCTCCAAGGGATCGTCCCGACCCAGGGATCGAACCGAAGCCTCGTGCACTGGCAGGCAGGTTCTTTACCTCTGGGACTCACCCCTAATCTGACCAGAGAAGTGTCTTCCCTCTGCCTCGTCACCTGTACGTAACTGTCCTGTAGTTAACATGGGTGCAGTCTCTTTAGGGCAAGAAGGTGATTCCACCTGGGCTACAGGTTGAAACCCAGCAGGACCCTGTCGGGGAACAGAAGCCTCTCTGAGTCCCCATTTCTTCGTGGGCTTCATTCGGCCTCCAGGACCTTCCCTGAGTTCCACCAGGAGGTTCAGACAGATGTTAACTGGGGAAGGGAGGACCCGAGACAAGGAAGGAGCAGGGAGAGAAACAGCAGTGCAGCCTCGGGGCAGGTCCTGATTCCCCTCGGGGGTACACATCACAGGATCTTTGAGCTGCTTTGCAGACACTGAAAGCCCCCCAGGTGGGAGAAGTTAACTGTGTGCTGCCCACAAGCACGTGGACCCCAGACCTGCTGGAACCAGAAGGCTGAAGATGCTGACTCCCACCTACGTCACCACCCACTGGTCAGAGGAAGGTCCGTGAGCCGATCGCACTGTCCTCCTCTTTAAGCCTCTTTGACGATAAAGCTCCCCACTACCCACTCTGAGTGAGAACACACTTGGCCTGCTGGGGCCCCTAGGCCTGGCAAAGCAATAAGGCTATTCTTTCTACTTCACCCAGGACTCTGAGAATTAATTCGGTGTCGGGGTACACATGCCCAGGCTGGGAAGGAACTATTATGGCCTAAAAGGCCAGGAGGGGCCTCTCCACCAGAGTGAGTGCTGTGGTTTGGAGGTTCCGCCCAGAGAATCTTCCCACACCCCTGATCTCAGGTCAGGGTTCAAACCCAAATGCAAAGCATCACTACCCAAAAGCCGGCAGGCTGGGCACCGCCAGCTCCAACAGGCAGAATCACGGCCCCTGTGCCTGGAGGGCAGGTTTCAGGAGAGGGAAATCAGACACGGTGATTCTGTAAATACATGAAGGAAGGCCACTGAACTTCAAGGGGTAACTTTTTCCCTGGGGGAGCTCACAGCACGAGCTCTGTGTGAGTGAAGAGTGCGCAGACAATCACAGCCTCAGAAGGAGGGCAAGTGGAGGAACTCACAGACGAGAGCAGAGAGGGGAAGAGTTTCCTCGAAAATGAAAACCCAGGGCCACGCGAGCATCTAAAACACCAAAATAGCACAAACCTGAGACCTGGAAAGAAATCGTGAGATAAAATCCAAAGTTAGAGCAACTGGTAAGTGGCCTGGTTTAAATTTCATACAGAATTGAGGGCAAGAGGAGAAGGGGACGACAGAGGATGAGATGGCTGGATGGCATCATTGACTCAATGGACATGAGTTTGAGTAAACTCCGGGAGCTGGTGATGGACAGGGAGGCCTGGCGTGCTGCAGGCCACAGGGTCGCAAAGCGTCGGACACGACTGAGCGGCTGAACAACACCAACAAACAGAAACATTTTGGCCAAACTCCATGAGATGTTTCCTCAAAAACCTCTGAACGTAACCACAGCCACGGGCCTGACATGGCTTCAGGTCTACGGAGACCAGTCAGAGCTCTGGTCAAGTGCTTTCAGCCAAAAAAAAAAACCGAATAGAATGGATCTTTTGCCAGATTTAAAAGATAAAATATGAGAAAACACTGTTCCATGGGGAAAGAGGAAGAGCTGTTCATCATTTAAGGAGATAGATTGCTCTTGGGGATCCAGATGAAATCTGGGGAAATAACCGAACTTTCTGCACTGTGAAAGCAGCCCCAGGGCCTCAGCTGCTGAAACATACCCACTCGCTGCAAGAGACACTGGTCTGCCAGGGTAAAGGTCAGAGCTCTCAGAGCCAGAATGGTTTTATCAGCACCCTGACGCGGCATCCACACCCTCCAAGAGAACAGACGCTTTAGGAAATGAAACACTCATTTTAACAACTTGGCACGCGTTTGCACTTCTTTCCCCCTTCCGCAGAGCTCCTTGGGAAGCCCCCCAAATGAAAGGGAATAAATCGCCCTCTGTGATCAGCTCTCTGCTCCTCCGTCTCCCTGAACGGAGGCCAAGACTCCAGCAAGACTTCCCTGTGTTTAGGTGTAAATAACACTGCCTTCACAGGAGGCTCCCCCTTTCCTGTTCATTACTGTCACAGATTTGAAAAGAAAAAAGCAGAGGTCATTTATTAGAGGTTATTTTTCATGCAAAACACCCTGTGTTAGCTGTCATTCAAAAGGAGGTAGCCGACGCCGTCACTCATATATTAACAGGGCTTCGGGTCATAACCTTTTATGGCATTTGGAATTCCAGAACCTCTGATTAGTGCAATATTTACATATCCTTCAGTAAAAATTTCCCTCCATAGAAATGCCTGAAGTGTTGTAAATTTGTTTGGCCTTTAGTCTAGACTCTGCGTGAACTCTGAATTCAAAGCAGGGCGCATTAAACCGTATTACTTTGTCTTGTGATAGTGTTTCCATTAATGGGACGCCGGTTAACCCCTTAGAGATGGGCGAGCCTTTCAAACCAGCAACATCAATTGAGGGAGGTCCTTTCAATAAAATTAATAGTTGCCACTTACCCGAACTACCTTGACCATCTGATCCCATTTATATGTTACCGTATGAGAGAAATATTTATGTCCGAATCAGCCATGATTTAATGGCCTCAATAGGATTTGAACTGGTGGAAATTTACTGGAAGTTTTAAGAACATCATTGAATTACTGCATTGTCATCTAGAAAGAGAGATCGCCAGTAAGGACTCTGGGCTGTTTGATAATCAGGGAGCAACTCCTGCTTACATGGCATGATCAGTGTATGTTAAAAAAAAAAAAATTGCCAAATCACGTAGCTCCCCCAGGTGAGACGTCTGAGTTGAGCCTACGCCGGGCATGCTGCTGTGGCTGGGGGGTGGACTGTTGAAGGCTGCCGTACTTCAATAGTGAAACGGCGACCCAACAGATCTATCAACTCCAGGTTACTTTGCTGAGTGATTTTTTCAAACAAAAATAAAATCCAGCCCAGAAAAGATGTCCCTAAACTGTGGCAGAAGTCACCCAAGATATAGACTGCAGCTCTCTTGCTGGAATTCTTCTACCGGTGAAGCCGAAGCAATCTCATAGACTTCTGCAGAAACACAGTTTACAAATCTGCCTTAATTTGCTCCTCAAACTGCACTGTGGTTTTACAAAGATATGTTATTGTTGTCTCTCCTGGGACGTTTGCACATGTGGACACCTACTGGAACTTCACATTCCAAGAAGGGCTTCCTCTCACATCTGAATTCCCACCTGAAGTTTTTGAGCACTGTTTAAAACATATTTGGTTCAATACAGAAATAGGCGCATTTTTAAATTTTATGTTTTTAAGCTGTCCACTCTGCCCTGGATGATGAAAGTGGGACTTCGTCTCCCGCATGTAAAGATGAAGATGAACAGTGCTAATGCATGTACGGGGTAAGAACCAGGACAGCTTGAAAAGAACAAAAGTGGGTGCATCTTGTGGGCGTTCACACCACTCCACCCAGGTCACACCTCTTTCCAGACACAAGAGGCCTGACATCCTTCCCCTCCTGCCGACTTCAGATCTTTACTCACAGCCTGCTTCTAGTCATTCATCTGATTTTCCTTCTTACTCCCCATTCTCCAACCCTATTCCCCTTTTCTCAAACCCTTTTCTCAACTTTCTGATTGATCATCCACCCAGAACCTTGTAGACAAATTACATCTAATACAGTTACCTTTTCAAAAAATTTGAGATAGCAGACAATATATTATACTTCAACCTATAAAAACAAAGAATATCATCTTTGCACTTTATTAGCTTTTTAAAAACATTTCTAAAAAGTAATCCTTTCTAGAAAGCTTCTAGAAAAATATGCTAATTTTTCAGCTTGGTTAGAGAAACAAGTATGGTTGAAGTAATACAAACTGTCTTGGCAAGGAATCTTCACTTTAGCATAAGAAGCATTCAGGCTTTTTTTATTTTGACTTCAGCGTATTTGTCAGGAAACTGGTTTGCAAAGCTAAATGATCATTTATTAATGTGCTTGCATGCGCGCTCAGTCACATCCAACTTTTTGCAACCCCATGGACTGTAGCCCACCAGGCTTCTCTGTCCATGGGATTTTCCAGGCAAGAATACTGAGGTGGTTTGCCATTTCTTTCTCCAGGGGATCTTCCCGACCCAGGGATCAAACCCATGTAGCTTTATGTTTCCTGCATTGGCAGGCGCATCCTTTACCACTGAGCGACCTGGGAAGCCCTTCAGTTTAGTTCCGTTCAGTCACTCAGTCGTGTCCGACTCTTTGTGACCCCAAGGACTGCAGCATGTCAGGCCTCCCTGTCTGTCATCAACTCCTGGAGTTTACTCAAACTCATGTCTATCGAGTCAGTGATGCCATCCAACCATCCCATCCTCTGTCGTCCCCTTCTCCTCCTGCCTTCAATCTTTCCCAGCATCAGGATATTTTCCAATGAGTCAGTTCTTTGCATCAGGTGGCCAAAGCACTGGAGTTTCAGCTTCAGCATCAGTCCTTCCAATGAATATTCAGGATGGACTGGGTGGATCTCCTTGCTGTTCAAGGGACTCTCAAGAGTCTTCTCCAACACCCTCACTACATGTGAATATTGGTGTCACTTAAGTTATTCCCACTGTATTACTTAAGATTCACTGTTATTACCTCTACAGGACTGGGAATTTTCTACTCAGCTGGGGACCCTGAGGTTCAGAGAGGGAAATTAACTCGTCTAAAGTTGTGGCTAGGTTGGCGATGGCGAGAAAGAGATTTGCACTTGGGTGTGACCCCAAGCTGGTGTTGTTGACCATGAGGTCATTATAAGGGTGCATTTCCTGTCTTTGTATCCATTTCACGCCTTGCATCTCAGTTGTGATGGACAAGAACATACAGAGACGACCATCTCAAAGAACACCTTGTCCTGAAAAAGATCTGATCCAAAACAGGTGAACGCTGCCCCAGGCATGAAGGGGGTCATAAATGGTGTCCAAATGACAAAATGCAATAAAAAGATGATGCTTCCCACTTTCAGAGATAGACTGGCCGCATCTGGCTTTGTTATGGGTTGTCTTCTTGGTCCTGTTAAAAGGCAGGTACACACATGCTTTCTCCTTACAGCAGAGAGGCCTAAGTTTGCTTGAGCTTTAGAAATGGTATTTCTCTCTTCCACAGGAATATTTGCTTGACTGATCCCTGACAGTTTCTGAAACACATACAAATGCTTTGCTTAAGAAAACAAAGCAACACATAACACTTAACACGTTAGGCTGACGGAGCATTGGCTCTACGTGGCTCTTGGTCACGTGTGCTGGAGGAAGCCTCACGGGCACAGACTCCGGTTCTAGACCGACACTTTGTCTCCCCTCCAAAATATTCCCCATCAAAGACCAGGCCCCGAGTCCCTGGCAAAAATGCCTGCACAGGAACCACCCTGCCACACAGACGTGTCTCCAGCTGATTTTTAAAATTAAGCACAAATACACATGACTATCTGTATGTGGCGACTGAGCTGGACATTCATCAAAGGACAGCCTCCTTCTGGTTCCACATGTGCCCAGATATTTGCTCGGCCAGTGTAACCACAGTGACAACAAACAGTTACCCTCTTCTACCCAAATGCTCCCTGTTGCTTGACATATATCTTCTTCCTCAATCTCTAGAAAACACTCCTACCCAGAGGGAAGATCACCAAGGTGCTGAAGTTCAAACCATCATATAAATAGAGTCTGCCCTGATTGCTCTCTACTCCTCTTCCATGGGCTCTTGTGCAGTGAAAATGTGGAGCAGACCTGTGAGAATTCATGAAATATATCTGCTTTATGCTCAGAGCCTATAAAATACACAATGAGAGTCATGAATATCACTTTTAGACCCAAATTGAATTCTAGTCCAGGCAGTGGTTCTGCCAGGGCTAGTTGACTGGACTAGTTACCTGGAGCAGATGGTGGACTCCGGGTGCAGCCAGTTAGCTTGGTTTTCCTCTGGGGCCGCACGCAGATCACCTAGTGCCAGGCAAGCTTCTTATAAGTGGGGGTCATCAGTGACCAAACACTTGGGCAGGACTGTAGAGAGGAAGTCACACCGTCAGAGCTCCTCTCTTCCTTCTGGGGGCTCAGCTGTGTTCGACTCTTTGCGACCCCATGGACTGTAGCCCACCAGATGCTTCTATGGGATTTCACAGGCAAGAATACTGGAGTGGGTTGCCGTTTCTTCTCCAGGGGATCTTTCCAACCCAGGGATCAAACCCAAGTCTCCTGCAGTGGCAGGTGAATTCTTTATCACTGAGTCACCCCAGAAGCCCTTAATACCCCAGAGAAGAGGCCTAAATATTATATCTGGATATTGCACTTTACAGACTGTCTCAGTGAATAGACTCCATCCTAGACTCCTCTCCCTGGAGAAGGAAATGGCAACCCACCCCAGTATTCTTGCCTAGAGAATCCCCATGGGCAGAGAAGCCTGACGGGCTACTGTCCATGAGGTCACAAAGAGTCAGGCACAACTGAGCGACTGAGCACAGAGTGCTCTCTGGGGTCAGGCAGCCCTGGGGGATCCTGGCCCCTCCACTCCCTGGGGACTCAGGCCGCCCACCCCAGCCCTGGAGCCACAGTTTACCCATCAACGTGGCAGCATCACAGGACCTGCTCTGTGAACCTGCAGAGAGAGTTGACGAGACTGCTCAGGAGGAGCTGCTCTTCCAACGGCCCCAGTGTCCCCAGCACAGGAGATGAGTCAGGGGCTAGGTTGGCAGACACTGCTCTTTACCTGAATCCCTGATTTCTCGCAGGCATCCCTGATTCCTTACCTCCTTCCCTCACCGTTTTGCAGACCCCCAGAGCCACGCTCCCCCTACCCCAAGAAGCCCTCGCTTCTCCAATCCCCAAAGGAAAATTAACCCCTTCTACAGCATTTCCTTCATAGACACAGAAGCACTAACAACACGTGATTGACAGTAGTTTCTGCATCTGCAATAGCGGGGCCCGTACCTAGTGTTCAGTGAGACAGCAAAACCTGCTTGTGTCCTCTGGGGCTCGTGGCAGGCAATCTGAGGGGCCACCCTCTCTGCAACACAGCCAAGGGCTCTGTCCTGGCCGTGGGCGCTGATGTGAGCGTGACGGCAAAGCACCCCTATAAGGGTCACCAAGTAAGCAACCAACTCTGAGTTTGCTGTGGATGCAAGAGGCTTCTCGGCCAAAGCAGAGACTCCCACTATAATGAAAGAGAAACCATGGGCTCCTCTTATAGCACAGTAGCTAGCGTTTGTATTTCTTGGCCATAAAATTTCTCAGAGAACTGCAAACTTCTAATGAAAACTTCAAAGGCACACTGAAGGTTAAATGGATACGTTCAAAATGTGTGCAGAGGAGAACATTCAACGTAAAAATTACAGCACACACAGAGGCCTTTCTTTCTTTGGAGAGCTCAAGCTTGTTTCACCATGTGACTAATCGGGCCAAATTCTATTGCACATACAATAACTTTACCCAACCCTCCATGGAGCGACCTCTTTTTTGACAGGCTAAGTGCTGCTTGGAGTACAGCTTGCAAGAGTTGATACAGCTGGATTTACAACTTGGGTGGAAAATTTTGATGAGGTGACCTAGATTCAGCCACATCACTCATCACAAAGTAATTGATGTGTGTATAATGACAAAGAGGAAGCCTAACCAAACAGTTTGCAAATGTAATTATTTAAAAGTCTTCAATTTGGAACCAATCTTAACAACTTTTAAAAGACATCACCCTGTGGCTGGTGAGAAGTTGGTATATAACACAGGGAGCCCAGCCTGGCGCTGTGATGACCTAGAGGGGTGGGATGGCAGAGGAGGGGAGGGAGGCTCAGGCGGGAGGTGATACATGTGTAACTGTGGCTGATTTGTACTATTGTATGGCAGAAACCAACATAACACTGCAAAGCAATTTTCCTCCAATTAAAAACTACATTTAAAAAAAAGACATTCTGTTATTTATTAGTAAAGTTTAAGATTTACAGCTCTGATGCTTTAAAAAAAAAAAAAAGAGTGAACACACCGGGACATTTTCAAACACTCACAGGAAAATATTTGCCATTTAAATGTTCCAGGGGAAGGTACAGAGAAGCAGTCACTTGTGTTAAGCTGTATGAACCTGCTTATTTAAAAAATAACTCCATGTTTGGCAGTCTACTCTGTCTTTGAAGTAAAATATTCAGAGAGTTCATAAAAAAACACAGAGAGGAAACTGAAACCTTCCAAGAGGAATATCTCAATTTCTTCCAAGCTACACAATTTAATTCAAGCCTTTCTCTAACGGTCTGCATTTATTCAAAAGTGGTCCTGCAATTACCCGACCCTCCACACAGATCCAGTGCTGATGACTACCCAGGATCTTAAATCCCAGGAATCCATTTGAAACGTTATTAAATATAAGGGATTTTCGTGATTTGTTTTGTCATCGCCTACTTGTAACTTCTCTGCCACTCACTGCCAAGAGATGACGAACAAGAGCCTGCTGCCTTCATCTCAATTTGTTACACTCAAAATGCAAAATTAAAGAAAAATGGGGAAAGTGTAATATTACCAGGGAATGTGATTGATAGCATTGTGTAGCGTTACGAGTTCTAATATTATAAACTGAGTTTTATGTTACTCTCTTATGATAGTGACATATTTAGCATTTTAAGACTGGATATAATAATTTTATGGGGTAAAATGGATATTATTAGATGATTATACTGTAGTACTTTGTCAAATTCTTGTATATTAAATACAAAAAAAAAAAAAAAACTACAATGAAAATAAGAGGAAGTCCTGCCTTCTGCTGAGTGAAAAAAAAGATGATTCCTCCTTGATTGTCTTCTTGTGCTCAAGTGTTATCCTGGCCTCATTTCTGTGACCTGAATCATGTCATTTCCGTGGCACTGGATAAAAGCCACGAGCGGTATTTTATCCCCATAAATAACTTAAAGTCATGTGTTGCTGGTGTCACGGCTGTGTCTTCAGTTTGGGCAGCAGTCACCCCCAAATCTCATTCCTGTCTTGGAATCCACTCTCAAGAGTCGTGGAGGCGGGGGGTATATGGCCAGTGTGAGAAAAGCTGATAAATGACCCTTCAGACTCTGGGATGCTAAAGTTCTGTAAGTCTGTTCAAGCAATGCTGCTTAGACGTCTGAAATTACAGCCCAGGGCAGATCAGACTGCAGGAGAACATCCCTACAGATGGAAACCCTCTCAGGGAGCAAGGCAGGCACGTGGCGGACCCGGTCCAGGGAGAGCCACGGAGGCCAAAGGGAAGAGAAGGGGGGAGTCAGGGTCTGCGTGCCCCGACCGAGATTTCAGGAAACCCTGGCCCTTCAGACCAAACACGGCACACACAGCGGGGCCTGGCGGTGGGCCCTGAGACCAGGAGCAGCACAGTTTTTACACTGTTGATATCCACATGTGGTCTATTTTCAGCTCTTTCCATAGTCTCAGGATTGAGCCAAGCATTTCGGACATGTCTGCGCTCAGGTCCTCGCGGTTTTCAGGGAGGCGCTGGGCTGCTCCTCCATGGACTAAGGCATCGCGGGCTCTCCTACTCACCTCCCTTTCACACACCTGCCCCTGACTCACCGCTCCTCCAGGGGCGGGAGTACCTAAAGGCTTTAATCTGCTCGATGAGCCCGAACTAGGCAAGAGGCCGAAGACCTTTCTACCTCCTTATTCTTTTTTGAGCAAAGAGAGAGGAAGAGGAAATTAAGAAGGTGACGATGCTAGGAGAAAAAGCAGGGAATGAAGCCAGGTATTCTGACCATCATTTCACATGCACTTAAGATTTAACCCAAGCCTGAGGGTGTGGGCTTCCAGGTGGCTCAGATGGTAAAGAATCGGCCTGCAGTACAGAGACACCCATTCAATCCCTGGGTCAGAAGATCCCCTGGAGAAGAGAATGGCAACCCACTCCAATATTCTTGCCTGGAGTCTTCCACGGACAGAGGGGTCTGGTGGGCTACAGACCATGGGGTCACAGAGAGTCGGACATGACTGAAGCAACTTAGCACGCATGCATCTATATGTTCTTCCTTCTAAAATCTTGTTGGTATAGAACTCTTCTCTGTCGCCAATATGGAAGAAAGATAGTCAATAAGGGTCCAGCTCAAGGATTCCGGGATTAATCCCAGAGTTTAGACCAAAGCATCAAGACGTATTTGAATTTGAAGAAAAGTGTGTTTGCAGTTGTTCTTTGTTAAAGAAACCAAATCAAACTACCACACAGTGAACAAAAGGTAACAGAAGTCAGAACTTAGCCTGAAATCTGTTCAGTGGTTAAGACTCCTCACTTTCACTACAGAGGGCTCAGGTTCAGTCCCCAGATCAGGGAACTAAGATCCTGCAAGCTATATGGTGCGGTCAAAAAAGAAAGGCTAAAACTATCAGACTAACTCCTTCGTTACATAGATCTACTCAAAACTGAACTAGGTAAAGCTTTCAAATGGCCCCATTTAGCAGTGACAAGAGTAAACAAATTGACTTTTCGTGCACTGGCTTTAGCACAGGCTCAGCCCTAACTCACTGGTGTGTAGGTTCTACAGGGTGGACCTGGGTTTGGATCCAGGTGGGAAGAGGTGGACTCCCAACACAACCCCTTTCCTGTCTCACTGGCCCCTCACGTCTCAGCCCGGGGACCAGTGTCCCTTCTTGGGAGGCCCTCCCAGAGAGGTCCGCTGACTCTCAGGACGCCTGGCCCCCCATCCGTCCACCTGTCATGGTGTGTGTGTCAGGGCAGCCCCCGCCGGTCCATCTGGATGCTGGGCTTCCGGAGTCAGAAACCCAGACAGACACACACATCCGTCCCGTCTGATGTGATCAGAGCCCTAACAAGGCACCGAGGCCACCCTTCTCACGTGCGGGCACCTGACGCCGAGTGATGCCAGGCGTGCAGCCTATGATGGGACTCACAGAACACACCGGCAAAGTGGACAAGGGGTCTGCAGCTGCATTTATTAACAATGACTGAGATTCCCAGGAAAGCAGAGTGCACATTGTCCCAGACATCCCCTGTGACCCCCCAGGCTCTGTCACACAGGACAAGACACAGCAGACTTCAAAGTCTTGAGTCTGAGGTCCCAGAGCATTAGAGCCACAAAAGTGCCAGAGAGAAGAGAAGAGTCATCTTCAGAGCCAGACAGATGCAAGTTCCAACCCTGGTTCTGCTACTTCTTCACAGGGTGACATCTGATAAGTTAATTAACCTCTCTGAGACTCAGAGTGGTGATATTAATACCTCCGAATTGCCAAAGTGCAAATAATAAAATCAAGCAGATATAAATAAGACGTGTATATGAAGAACACAACAATATGCTTTAGTCGAAAATAACTCATTAAAATGCCATGAAAAGCCAGGGTGAGTGGGAAGAGGCGAGAATGAAAGGCTGGCTTCGAACTTGGAGAGAGAAAAAAACTGAGAAGACATTTAGTGACTCAGCTGCACTATTATTAATGTTATTATTTATAAAGCATGTTAAGTGAGTAAGACATTTTACCAAACACAGACAATAACACGGTCTCTATTTTTACTTAACCATCACAAAGACATACAGCCAGCCTCCTAATGGTCTCAGTCAGATGAGTCGGTGATGTTTTAAAACAAATGTAGGGTTCCGAGTGCTGTTTTAATGCTGTGCATGATTTATGTTTACAAAGCAGAGGATCACACACACACCCTCCAAAACACCTGGAGAAATGTCCAGGAAAAAAGAGAAGGAGGGTGGCTGTTGGCTGTGTTTTATCCCATAATTTAAAATTTTTAATTAAAAAAAAAAAACAACAAATTCCAGCTAAAGCTAGAATGGCACCAGAAACGCCAAGAAATATGAAAAACAATTACTATTTGGGAAGAAATTACTAGAAATACCAGTGAGTGTGTAAAGCAAAAAACATGCATGCTCAGTCATGCCCAACTCTTTTGTGACCCTCATGGACTGTAGTCTGCCAGGCTCCTCTGTCCATGGGATATCCTAGGCAAGAATACTGGAGTGGGTTGCCATGTCCTCCTCCAGGGGAACTTCCCCACCCAGGGATCGAACCCAAGTCTCTGTGTATTTTAGATCTGAATCCAAGCCTGGGCCAAGAGGGAGGATGTGGAATGTCAGAGTCATCTTCCGTGGATGTTCCATGTGGCAGGATCCATCCTCTGACTCATGACAGACGCAAGAAGGCATCAGAAGGCTGGGCCGGGAGGGGCATGCCCGTGTTCGACCTGACTACTGTTTCTGTGGACTTTTCCACCTAAGTTCTGCCGGGAGTGCTCCGCCCACTGCTGCTCACGAGAAGTGGAGACTGGAGGTCTCTTTTGCCCCCAATCCTACGGAAACCAGAGAAGCATCCGCCTCAAACACGAGGGTGTTTGTCGGGAGCACTTCGGTTGCATTTCAAATTGTCAAAAGTGATCCAACAGCCATTTTCTAAGTCATGGTACCACCGAGCTAATTACAGGGATATTTTGTATTATGACATGTTCATGGCACAGCACGAGGGTGGCACATGGACTTGTCAAAACAAATAAACCTTTTTTTAAAATTAAATCTATTGCACAAAGAGCTAAACAAATTATAGGGTAGAGGCAAACCCTGTAACTCCCTCCCCACCAGCTCTACTACCTGGAGAAGAGCAGTGGAAACGTTCAGGGATTGACTGAAGAGCTGAGCAGAGATGAAAGGTGAGCACAGGCAGCCAGAACAATGCTCTCCTTTCTAATCTGGGGCCCGGGGTTGCCCCACAGGCCTAACCACAACTCACCACTCAGCTCAGATCTCCAGGGACTCTGTGCCGGGGAGACGTGGCAAGGCCCTGGGGCAGCACAGAGAAGGGAAAGGAGATACTTCTCAGGTTTACACCGGACTGCAGAGCCTGGTTTAGCCTTTGAACTGCCATCTTGTTGATTTTAACCAGAGATAAGAGGGTCAGCCTGAAACTGGAATGGCAAATAAACAGGAACCAGGTAGGCAATGGGCTTCCCAGGTGGCGCTAATGGTAAGGCGCCCGCCTGCCAATGCGAGAGACATAAGAGATACAGCTTCAACCCCTGGGTCCGGAAGATCTCTTGGAGGCATTCATGGCAACCCACTCCAGTATTCTAGTCTGCAGAACCCCTTGGACAGAGGAGCCGGACAGGCTATAGTCCATGGGGTTGCAGAGAGTCGGACAGGACTGAAAAGACTTAGCCTGCAGGCACAGGTAGTCAATAGAAATACAATTTAAAAGAAAGGGCCTACTTTGAAATGAATGAAAATGTTTAGAGTGGGGGTTGGGGGGCAAAGCAGGCAGAGCAGAGGGGAACTGATAGAGTTCCCACGTCTGGAGGGTCGTGGACAAGGTGTTACCAGATTAGGGTGTGTACCCGAGAGACACTGGAACAGCGCCCAGAGATGGCTGGGCCAAGAATGCTCATCAGAACTCTGCTTACATTATTTTTTAAAAAATAGAAAATAACCCATAGGCCCATCAAAATAAAACTGGTTAAGCAAGCAATACATCTGCAAAAGAGACCGCTACCCCTTGGAAGGACACTGGAGATGAAAATGCATTAGCATGGAAGAGGCTCACATAGAAATAAGTAGACAGGCTATAGAACATATGCAAGATATCTCACTTTGGAGAATACAGACCATCTATCCTGTTGTATTGGGCTTTCCTGGTAGCTCAGTTGGTAAAGAATCCGCCTGCAATGCGGGAGATCCTGGTTCAATCCCTGGGTTGAGAAGATCCCCTGGAGGAGGGAATGACCACCCACTGCAGTACTCTTGCCTGGAGAATTCCCATGGACAGAGGAGCCTGGTGGGCTACAGTCTGTGGAGTCACAAAGAGTCGGACACGGCTGAGCAACAAAGCACATGCACACACATCCTATTATATCAGCCATCGTACCACATATAAAACTCCTCGGAGTAGTATTGACTAAAATGCTCACTATGGTGGTTATCTCTTCACTTGGGATTTCAGACAGTTACTTTTTCTTTTTGAGAACCAGTCTTCTCTAATCTTTTTTAAAAAATTAACATGCTTAGTCTAATATTAAAAGGGAACTATTGGGAATTCAAAAAAGAAGTAAAGTGGAAATCAGGAAGAAATCCAACAATAGTGAATGCTTTAAAAATAAAGAAAAGGAAAAAAATCCCAAAAGACACAGCAGAAGAAGCAGCTGTTGTTGCCACAGACAGATGGGCTTCCATCCTTCAGTCTATGGTCAGCCCCACCCATTTGTTACCTAACTGTGAGACCAAGTGCTGGTCACAGTCTCCTTCTCTGTTACTGGACATAACAGAAGCAAACCCTGCAAAGCCAGCCCTGGAGACAGCAGAAGATGCTCGGCTTTCAGAGACGCATTCCAAGCTTTACTATTTCATCGTTAGGTAGAGACGCAGCACACATAATACTCGAGCCACTGATATAGTTTTCCTACCAATTCATTTAAAAGACTAGTGCTACTAAATCCAAAATCAGGCAAGGCCACCCAGACAACAGTCATTCATTAGACAGGCAACATGTCTTTGAAACAAACATGGATATGAGGTATGGAAACGAACACACACACATATCTACACTGAGACCACGGCTGGCAGGACAAGGGAGATGTTTGGATACGTGATGCCAACAGCGTTATCCGCCGAGCAACAGCAAGGGACACATCACACCACGAAGCAGGCAGGTGCGTGGAGGCGGTGGGCCCTCCGGATGGGAAAGTCGGCCCTCTCCTGGGAAGCCTGGGGGCGGAAGACGAGGCAGAAGCAAGGCTCAGAAGCCACACGGGCCCAGGACCGCATGCCTGCATGGAGACCGCCATGGCATCACGCATCTGCCGCTCCTCGTCAGCACCCACGCCATTCCCATGACGTCTCCCATGTAAAAGTCATTCCTTCCACTAACCTCATTTCTTCGGAGAGGTCAAATCCAACGAAAGCAGACTGGATCTTGTGTGGCTTTCTCCAGACCAGATTATTGGAAACGCCCACTTCTCTTTTTGTCCCCCACATCATGTGCATGGTTTTGGTGTTGCTGTCGAGACAAACCTGCTAAAGTGTCATTTTCCAGAAGAGGCACAGTGAGAGTGAAAATGACGATGACACCATTTTGCTTCCTGGGTCAGCCTCACCGAGAGCCAGCATCACCTCTTACAGACCTGCCAGAGCTGAGCTCTCACTCTGAACCCCACGGCCCGCAGCTTCCTTGTGCCGCTCGGAACCATCTGAGCGTGTTCTCCTGAGAGTCAGCCAAGGACACACACAACGTCCCTGGAAGAAGCAGCCCAGTTTCACGCTGAGCCCGAGGCTGGTGAGGTTTCCAGCTGCAAACGTGGCACCAGATTTTTTTCACGTGGGAAAAAGGAGCAAGCAACTTCCAACAACGTGGAGGGGTACACGTCATTTTAAAGCAAAGCACAGAGGAGCCGTAGCTATTACTTTAGCTCTACCCTCACCTTTCAGTTATTTGAGACTCAGGTCAAGTGAGCACCTCACAAGGATGCACGCTCTCTCTAGAAGCACAGACATCATCCAAGCTTTCAGACCACCTTGCTTTCCACACTCTGCTGTTTCTGGCTATAGGTGAAGGATGCTTGGGAAAACATTTACACAAGAAGAGGGACACAGAAGGTGAACGATACAACCCCATAACACTGTGGCCCTTCCTGGGAGAGGTAGGCAGACAGTGCATCACCCTCGATACCTAATCTCATTTGCTCATACATCCCCTAGGAAACCAGCAGAGTCCAGAGGTCTAAAATAAACCTCGGGGGAAAACAGCGCATTTGAGGTTTAAAGCAGATGTATGTGGTAAAGAAGAACGAGCAGAAGCTTGAAGGAGATGGACTGGGAGAGGACCCAGGACCCAAGCAGGGACCAGCCGGATCCAGCTGCAGCTCATCAGAAGGGGCACAGAGCACCCGCCACCTGCTCCAGGGCGCCAACCATGAGACAGAGCTGAAAGCACTGGGATGACATCCGCCCCTCAGTGTGACCGCGGAGCCGGCAAGTGCCGGCCGCTGCCGGCTCAGCCTGGGTGTGTCCAGAGGAACTCACAGACCTGGACGCTGGAAGACTGGGAGTTCCTGAGGCTTCATTATCCGAACAGTCTGCCTGCATTAACGCGCCTCCTCTGGAAGCCCCACCACCCCAGCCCGCTGCAGGAAGATGTGGACAGGAACCTGCCTCATCAAGCCGATGCAGCGGGTCCTTCCCTGGGGGTGGAACGCCGCTGTGAGGAGGAAGAGCGGTCTGAGCTTCCTGTCCTGCTTTTCTTTCTCTCCTTCTCCACCTTAGAGCAGTAGGCCATGTTTGTGGGATGCGGAGCAGAGTTTGCCATCTGAGAAGACTCTGGGAGTTTCCCTCGAGAGGAGCCAGCGAAGGGTGGGGAGCAAGGTGTTTTGTCCCCACACTGTTTGAATTTGCCAAGGGTCCTTCTCATCCCCATCGGCATCTGTCACCTGCCACTGACTGCCGTGTCTTCTCCACCTTCATCAGTCTCTCGGGTGGATGCAGAAGACGTCAGAGGCCGGGCAGCCCCCACACAAGTGACGGTGTGCGCCCAGCTCTACTGCGGGCCAGCTCAAGCCCGACCCTCCAGCTCCCTCCAGGTCTCGGGTCCCCTTCACTGACCCCCCCAACTCAGAAAAGGGCCCCTCGGGCTTCTCCCTTGCCCCGGAAACCCCGTGGACACAGGAGCCCGGCAGACCACCGTCCATGCGGTTGGAAAGAGTCAGACACGACTGAGTACACAGCGCACCAGGAAATATGGGCACAGCCTCCCTCTCCCTCCGCCAGTCTCATCCCGCAAAACCGTCCAATCCCGCCTCCCCAGTATGGTCCGCGTAGGCCTTGCTCACCCGCACCCGCCAGGCGCGCCATCCTTTTCTTCCCCCGCCCCCTCCCCCGAAATGATGAACCTTCGCTTTCGGTCTACTCCTCGCCCAACAGCCACGCTGAGGTTTCAGAAATACAATTCAGATCGCGTCATCATCTGCTTTCAAAAACCATCCGTGTTGCATGTCTTCACTTAAAATTAGCACAAGAAGCCCTGACCCTGAGGTAACCACAGAGCCGCCGCTCTGGCCGCTGCACATCCTGACCCCACGCAGCCTTTGGTTTCCCCGCTGAGCCAGGTTTCTCCTTTGCAACCTCTCCTCCACCTCCCAGGTCCTCCGGCGCATCCTTCACGGCTGGCTAACAGTTCCCAGACTCCCTTCCTCCAAACGCAAATCAGGCCCCTTGCTTTAAAAATATCCATTCGTCATCATAAACGGATCTGCATTGGTGTTCGTTAAATACCCTGTGAGTGAACAAGTAAATCACTCATGAAGGGGTCTTTTCATTTGTACGCCTGCCCCCACCATCTTTTTCACTTTTCTCCAAGAACAGCTGGTCAGACCCCTGAGGCCGTCCAGATATATCCTTTCTCTCCTAATTTTTTCATTTACTACTTTTAAAGCTTTCAAAAGAGGAGATGCAGTGAGACTCAGCATAATTCTTTAATAATTTGTGTTTATTCCATAGACATTCCCAGGATACAGTGACATGTCAGCCCCAGGCCAGGAGGGGACAGTGTGGACGGGCCAGGGGCACAGTTTCCTGAGAACCGCTTTGACGTCCAGGTACTCTCAGACCATCTCCTTAGCACTGTCTCCAGAAGACTGCTCAAGCAAACCGGTATGGATGGTGTGAACCTATCATCTTATTATTTTTAAAAACTAGAGTGACATTTGTCCATTTCTTGGCACATCCTCAATTTCCACAATCCCTATAAGGTCACCAAAGTGTCCTCATGGGGAACTTCTTTCCATGTCTTTAGATGGAATTGATCCAGTGCAGGACATTGCAGAGGAAATTCAGACGTCTTGGAAACACTGCCACGAATTCTTTTTAGCTCCTCTCTTTTCCCTCCCGTCCTTCATCAAAGTGCCAGTCGCAGTATAAGGTCTTAGACACATAAACATGGCCTGCCCTTGAGAAGCGTTTTATAAGATATAAGCTCACGGTTACATAATCTGGGATTTATCTGAAAATAATCAGCCTTATTGATCTCAGACATTTTACATCATAGTCATTTACCTATTGCCTTGCAAATTATATTAATGAGAAAGTACTCCAGTGACATTAGAAGCTCATCATGATAGTTCCCACAATTAAGTTCACTCTTCTTCTCCCTGAAGTTTCACATTATAACGGATGCTTCCTCATGGTTTCCTGAAGTGATAGGGCAAAAGAAATCATCTGAGAATCTCCAAAGACAACTTTCTTCCAAGAGACTATTTAATAATTATGCAATGGATTTAAGTGGCTTCTAAATGTTTTCTATTAATAGTACAAGTTTAAATTCTAGTTTTCTGAGCAAACATGTCAGAAGAGTCTCCTTAATTTGGTTCATTACAAACCCTGCAAGTGTCTAGTCAAGGGCCCGACTTGTCCCTCTGCTGAGGGGCAAAGGCATCTGAGTGGCAGGCATTCTGCCTTGTCTAGTACTGTGACAGGCACCCCCGTCCTCCCCAGAAATCCTGCCTCCCCACCCACAAAGGTGGGCCTCTTCCAAGGCACAGGGGCCTCCTCATGGTCAGTGTCGGGCCTCTTCTCGCTCAGGCATGGACGCTCCTGCCCCTGGCAGCTCTGTGTCTGAACCCTACCTGGCTGCACTTCCTTCTCCCTCATTTCTCCAGAAGCGTCGTCACCTAATACTACTTTGACCTCTTTTGCATTTTTACTTTTTCTTTAAAGAGTGCGCATATTTTCCTGCCTTTGCCATGAATGCCTAATCACACACACATTTTTATTTTCAATCTTGCTTCCTCCCTAAATCTTAGGTCCATGTTTCCAGCTATTTCATTTTACTTCAGGACATTGTCTTTTACACATGTGGATGACAGTAATGGTGAGGATGCTGGTGGTGATGATGATATGACTGTGATGGTGATAATGATGGTAAAGGGGATGCGGTGATGACAATGATGGTAATGGACAAGAGATGGTGATGCTGAAGGTGTGATGATCATGGTGATGATGATGGTCGTCATGGTGATAATGGTGGTGACGATGACATCATCAGAACCTCACTCTGCCCTGGACAGAATCCCTGACTCCAGAAAAGATGATCATTCAGAAGATAATTCAGCAAGAGAAAGAACAAACCCACTCTAATAAATCTGCACATCTCTGAGAAGTAAATACACTCCAGGGTGGGAGGCAAATAAACAACAACAAGCATACGTATACACACACACGACACAAAGTGACAAGTGCCCTGAAGAGAAACGTGGTCTGGCTTTCAGCACAGCGGGTCCTGCAGGGCAGAACCTGGGGATGGCGAGGGGGCGGTCTCCTTCTCTCCTTGCCTTGTCCCCAGGCTGCTTATCTGAATGGCCACGCCCTTCTCCTCCAGCATCCCTCCTTCCCTCCCTCCCGGCCTCCCCTGGGGAGATGTCATTGCTTTGGGCTGGATCGCTCCCCCTGCATCCGCTGGTAGACACCGCCCCCCCAGTGTGACTGGAAATGGGGCTTCAGGGATGTGACTGGGGAGACACACCATGAGCTCCTGGGGGGCCCTGACTCAACAGGCCTGGCGCTCTTCTGAACAGAAGGAGACACCAAGAAAGACCCGCCCCGCCGCGTGGGGACACAGCGAGGAGACGGCCGTCCCCGAGCCAAGGAGAGAGGCCTCCTGAGAAACTGCTGGTCCTGGACGCCCAGCCTCGACTGCAGACAGCGAAGCCTGCTGTCCCAGCTGCCCGGTGTGCGGGTTCTGAGCGGACGAATACAGTGAGTTCTCCGTCTGTAGAAAGGTGGACGGTTCTAGTCCCCCCAGCAGAGGGCCCGGGGTCCCCGTCGTCACCCCTCGGCCTCTCTGCCCCAGGGGCAGGCGGCCGTGAAGCCCGGCCATCCTCGCCGCCCACCGGCCTGGCCCCCCGAGGTTCCCCCGCGGGAACCTGCGGCGGGCCGGTGGTCTCTCCCCACCCCAGAGAAGGCTCGCGCGTGGCCCGTCCAGAGCCAACAGGACCGGAGATGCTCCGTCACGGGGGCGGCTCACCCTTCCCCTCCCATCTCGCCTCCCGGCCCCCGGCGCGGACCACGCAGCGAACTGTGCTGCCCGGTTCCCTGAACCTCCAAGGATTCGAGGGCTCAGTCCCAGCGTTTTTGCAAGGAGCACCATCCACGTGCCCTGAGACCCGGGCCGTGGACGCCTCAGGCCTGGCCCTGCCCCGGCCTGGTCCCGGGAGGCAGAAGTCCCTGGAGCTAGCGCGGGACCGGTCCGCAGCCTGCGTGTCCTTCCTCCACCCTGGGCCCTGGGACCCCAGCCTCCCCCCCCCACCCCCTGCTCCCAGGGCCTGAGGTCTGTCTTTCTTTCCACGACCAAAATGCTTCCCACAGGCCTGATAACCCATCTGGCCATCAGCTGGCAGGGTGGCCTCCTAGGAACGTGAGTAAGCCCGTCTCTGCCCACAGCTGCGTCCGCCTTCAAGGGCTGAGCCCCTGTGGCCCTGCTTCCCCGCGGCTGGGGGGAGGGGGCGGCCTCCTGGGCTGTGCGCAGGGAGGGTTTCCCTCCAGCTCTTCGTCCTTCTGGCCCTCAGCGTGGATGTGATGATCATCTTTCTGGCAGAGGGACTGTGTCCTCAAGAGCCCGGCCGGCCTCCCGATGCCCTCATCACGACTTGGCCTCCCTCTGTTTGCTGCACTTGTCGGCTTCTGAGATTTGTTGCTATTGTTGTTCAGTCACTCAGTCATATCTGACTCTTTGCGACCCCATGGACCGCAGCACACCAGGCTTCCCTGTCCTTCACCATCTCCAGGAGCTTGCTCAGACTCATGTCCATTAAGTCAGTGATGCCATCCAACCATCTCGTCCTCTGTAGCTTCCCCCATCTCCTGGTCAGTATTTCCCACATCAGGGTCTTTTCCAATGAATTGGCTCTTCACATCGGGTGCCCAAAGTACTGAAGCTTCAGCATCAGTCCTTCTAATGAACATTCAGGGCTGATCTTCTTTAGGATGGACTGGTTGACTCTCCTTGCAGTTCAAGGGACTCTCAGGAGTCTTCTCCAACCTCACAGTTAGAAAGCGTCAATTCTTAGATTTGTGCATGTGTCATTTTGACCACTAAGTGTGCCCCCAGGAGAAGATAACAGCTCTTGACAGACGGGCGCTCGGCCCGAGGCAGCCTTGCCTCCAGGGCACCTGGACCCGACCGGAGCCCAGCAGGCATGAGTTACACTGGGCTCAGAGGGAGGAACCCCATCTCACTCATAGCCATGGACTGGATGCCCTCCATGCCTTCACACATCTTCACCTCAGCATCCCCCTTGCCAGGCAGCAAGCCCACTGTCTGGCATGCAGTAGGTGCTCAGTACTTGCATGCAGACAAAAATGATGAATAAAATGTGTGAGTTTGAAATGGGGGTTACTTTACATTCAAGTGTGGCCCCCATCTGCCATCTAGTGGTGGGAGCAAGCAACTTCGGGAGGACAAGCTTGGGAGGCCCGGCTAGGATGCTGACCTGCAAGGAGCAGCGTGGGTACCAGGGCAGGTCCCCCCCACCCCCACCCCTGCCCCAGCTTGCGGGGAGGAGCCCTGGGGATTCCGCCCTGGGGGCCAAAGCTGGCACCTGTGGAGGGGGGAGGGGGAAAACTTTGAAAAGAGAGCAAACTAAACGATGAGACCCAGTTAAATGCACGTGAAGTTTCCAGGGGTCCAGCAGGGAAGACTGTGCCAATATTCGAGGTTATGCTTGGTACTCTAGTGGGACAGTCTGTTTTGCCCCCAATTTTGCAGGGATCAGATCCATGGGGAGCTTTGACTGAAAAATATAGGAGCACAGCATTCTGTGTTTCCTGAAGGAACACACAGGCAATGGGGAAACATTCAAGTGAATTCAGAAGAAAGAGAAAGAGGGAAGACAGCACAGAATAGGCATCAGAGAGATGCCCGCACGACGCACACTGTCTATGAAAGATTATAAAGATGCACTAAGACTGCACACTCCAAGTACCTGCGGGTGTGAGGGGCTGGGGTCACGTGAACCCTCTGGACCCCCACCCCCAACCTCCTTCTGGTTAAACAAGAGTTTTAGCTGACATGGTCTCTGGGGGTTTTACGACCCTCAAGTTTCCCAGGCAGATGCCTAACTAAAACCTTAATGTGCATTCATGACAGGTGTGAACTTTTCAGATTTCCTTGAATGGTTTTTTTGTTTCCATAGGAGTCATTCCAAACCCAAAGGCGCTGATCCCGGTTCAAACGCTACATGATTCATTAATACGTTAGCCTGCGCCTGGGTTACACGGAACGCTAACAGGACTTCCAGAAAGGATCCAGGAGACGGGAGGGGGCCTGCCATGCTATGAGCTGTGAACTCCCTGGCACTAGGCGAGTCAGGCTTGAAGGTGGCCAAACACAGCATCATGAGCAGGCATCAGGAATCACTCGCTGCGATGAGCCATCGGCGTTTTAGTAAATCCCGGGCATGACTTGACCTCAGGCTGCACAGCCAGCCATGAGACGAGCCAGTCCTGTTCTTGGGGAAATTAGCAGGAAGCGATGGAGGTTCAGAAGGAAATGGCAACCCACTCTAGTACTCTTGCCTGGAGAATCCCATGGACGGAGGAGCCTGGCGGGCTACAGTCCATGGGGTCGCAGAGAGTCGGACATGACTGAGTGACTTCTCCTCACTTTATGAAGGTTCAGAAGCGGGCCCTGCCTCCACACCCCACACCCCACTCTGAATTCACGGCCTAATTGCTCCCAGCTGTGGGGGTACCTCCAGGGCATCCTGACCCACCTGCCATATGGGGCAGGCACTCAGACCATCCCAGGGCAGGAGCACAGACCCTGGAAGTCCCCACCCCTGCTCCCTGCCCCCCACCCCACATCCACCCCGCCCACCACCCACCCCGCCCACCACCCGCCCCCCACAGAGCACATCCAGACATCCACCACCTCACTCCTGAGAATAAGACTAGGGACCAAGACCCAGACTCTGGGTGACGGAAAACCAACGAGGAGCGAGGTTTTGGAAGAAATTCCACTGAAGGATCAAGGAATATAAGGAATGCAACATTCCTGCTATCGTGGTTTTTAAAAATACATCCCTTGGAGAGGCACACTGAAGTATTTACAGTTGAAATGTCATGACGTCTGGGAATTACTTAAATGATTCCAAGTCAAAACAACCATGACAACAAAGTAAAAGATATCAACACAAGCTGGCAAAATGTTGTCATTGTTGGATCTAGATGATGAATATGAATGAGTATGTGTGTGTGTGTGTTTTCTATTTTAAAAAGTTAGAATACATATAGAATAGGAGGAAAAAACAATTACAGTATACAACTATAAGGTCCTGGATAACTTGCGTGCGTGCATACTAATTCGATTCAGTCATGTCTGACTCTCTTTGACCCTATGGACTGTAGCCTGCCAGGTTCTTCCATCCTTGAGATTCTCCAGGCAAGAATACTGGAGAGGGTTGCCATGCCCTCTTCCAGGGGATCTTCCTGACCCAGGGATCGAACCTGGGTCTCCTGCACTGCAGGTGGACTGTTTACCACTAGCGCCATCTGAGAAGCCCCCTTGATAACTTAACAAGAGACAATTCAGCAAAGGTGGTGGTGGTATTCAAAGCTGCAATGGGGAGAAGTAAAGTGGCCATGGACTATTTTTTTAGGAAGATTGACATTAAAAGACAAGCCATGATAGATGAAGACAAACCAGAGGACCAAGGGTGGGTTTCATCCATACTTGGGGGTGGTTTTGAGGAAGCGGATGTCTAAAGTATGAAAGGAAGAACGAGAGAAGGAAAGGCTGATTCTGGGCGAGCTTGGCTAATGGTTCTGTACAGAACACACTTGAGCTCACACTCAGAAATCAGTGTCCTGATCCCTATGTGTGTCTGTTCTTAGCTTACAGGAAGTCAACCAAGAGAACCTTTGATCCCTCTGAAATACCATCCCAGAAATGCAAACCCTGTTCTGATTGGTGATGTTCCTCCATCTGTCTCTTGAACACGGGCCATGTATCTATACTCCTGACCTGGCGGACAGCTGCCCTGGCCCACGGATGGGGGGATTTCAGTGCTTCGGAAAGACGGAACATGTCGTAGGAAGGTCATATCCCTACAGGCTGCGTGCAGGGCATCAAGGCAGAACAGAGCGGTGATCTGCAAGCCACTGGCCGTGTCACCTGACTGAGTGCATCACCTTCTCGGATCTTCTACTTTTTTTTTTTAACTTGTTAAGTGGGGCTAATAATGCCTGCTTTGCAGAGCACTGTGAGGCTTGAATGAGCTAAAAAATAGATGAAAACTTCTACCTCAGTTCCAGGCACACAGACGGTCCTTTTACACAGGTTGTTGTTGCTATTGTTCTGGAGTTACCTCGAGACCAAAAGGAGCGTCACCTAGACCTAAACTGGGACGATTCACCTGTGCAGAACTGCCTGGCCCATGTCCTTCCTGGCCTTTGTCTTTCTCAGCCTAAAAGGTCTCACCTTTTCCGTCTCATGTTCAAGCTTCCCCTTGACACCTGGATTGTCTACCTCTGGCTTGTCTCCGGTCCTTGAACTTGAAGGACAACGGACACACACGGGAGCTAAGGAGAGATGCCTGGAGTCTACACAGACGCAGGCTGTTCTGCTGATGCCGGGTTCTGTCAGCGTCTTCCCCCGGTACATGTCATGGATCTCTGCCTGAAGCCTCACTTTGAGTTAATGTCATCAAGGGATAATTGACAATGATCCCCGTCCCTTTCCTCTGTCAGATCTGACAAGTCAAAATATGTTCTGAACGTTCCGAGGGGCATTTCTCAGAATGCATCTCCTTAGGCTTTTCCTCGCTGAACCTCACGTCACTTCTCTCCCTCATGTCAAGATCTTCTCACAGATGATCCCAGTCAACTAAGGTTTGATATCAGATGCAAATTTCTTTATTAATTCCAAGTCATTACCCCAGTCATTTTACAAGTTTGTTTCCAGAATTTCAGGCGAGTGCCTCCCGGTTCTGGGGACACGTGGCATTTGGTTGATTTCATGAGCTCCTCAACCTCTCTCCCCACGGACCCCATCCTACTTCCATCCACCCCCAGAGCCTGTACCCTTCTGGCTCAGAATTCGTGTTGACATCTGCCTTCCTCCTCGACTGTGAGATCGCCAAGAGCAGGTGCCATTTTGCTCCTCTTTCTATGCCGGTGGTGAGGGCTGCACTTTGGCTGGCTCTCGGAATTTGTTGAATGAATTTATAATGTCAAAAACTTTCTGCACAACTTCTACAGTTTCAGAGGAGCCCGAAGTCAGATGAGATCTGGTTCCACCTGCCTTCTCTGTGCAGGGACCCTGGTCCTGCTCCCCTCACTCCAAGCTTCTGCTTGACCACTCCAGGGTCAGTCTGTCGGTTCAAGGAGCAGGTTGGCCCACTGTTAAATGGCCAGACTGAGGGTCCTTCCACCTACCTGTCCCAGGTTTGCAATGCAAGATCCAGAACTCAGTTTCTCAGGGCAGACCCCCGATCACCTCACAGCCACTCGCCTGTCTCATGTGACACATACCTTTCTTCTCTGAAAGAAACCCCCTTTGGGTCTCCGTGACTCCGTCCTGGAAATGCATCGTTTGTCTTTGCCACTCTCTAAATGTCATTCCCAGGACTGAGCGGAAAATAAGGAGCCTGCAGAGGCACAAAGGCAGGTGGGAATGGTGCTGCTTGTGACCTGACCACGCCCTTCTGTTGATGAGCCCCAGGACAAGAAAAGGAGAGCGTCCTCTGGCCATGATGAGGTTGGAGCTGTCAGCAGCCGAGCTAGGGGTTCCCTGTGACGCCCTACTCGTGGCAGATCTGACATCCCATTGGGAGAGGGGGCTTGGACTGGGGGGCTCTCCATCATGTCCTTTTTAGTTGAAAAGAGAGACAGAGAAAAGCGAGGGAGAGAAAGAACATTCTCAGTGCAATCTTTGTTTTACTCTATCTTTCCTCTTCTCATAAAAGGAATCAGCCGGAGGGCTGTGACAGTCACATGCTCCCAGATTCCGGATTCCTGCAGGACTCCCCACCCTTGCAGCTGCCAGGTCTGGAGCACCAGGTCGGCAGAGAGGAAGTCAGACAGTCCAAGGACTTGGCAGACAGACAGACACCAGGGCGCTTCACACTCCCTCTCAGTGTTTTTGCTGATCTCTTGAAGAATGAAAAGTGGAAGTATTATCGCTCAGTCGTGTCCAACTGTTTGCGACCCCATGGACTGTAGTCCTCCAGGCTCCTCTGTCCATGGGATTTTCCAGGCAAGAATACTGGTATGGGTTGCGATGCCCTCCTCCAGGGGATCTTCCTGACCCAGGGATCTAACCCACATCTCCTGTATTGCAGGCAGATTCTTTATTGAGTCACTAGGAAGAACACCTCGCGTTTTGAAAACACAAGATTGAGAACATGAGTAGCAGACCAGGAACGCACCACTCTTTTCAAACAGCAAGCCAGTGAGGCGGAGAAAATCCCGTCACGGCGTGGTGGGGGGCAGGGTTTGTCTTGTGTATGTGCAGCTCAGCCACGTTTGCCTGGAGCAGCGTGCAAGGCCAATCACAGACGCCGTCAGCGTTCAGACGCTGTCTGCCACCTTGCTCCCACCGCCAAGGAGGACATCCGCGGGCGTGTGGCGGGACACACACGTGGCTCTTTGGTGACCAGTGGATGGACAGAGAGAAAGGACAGCCCTTTTCCTGGAGGGAAGAGCGCAGCCACGCGTAGGACACCCCAGGACGGGGAAAGTGCATCTGGTTTGAACCCACGGAAGTCACACACCCACGTTCCCTGGGGGGGACTCGCCTGGTGACACCCGGGCCTGTTCCTGCCCGTTTCACACACCAAGAGGGAACACGCTGCCTCTGCATTGAGAATCGCACCGTCTCACCAGACCCAGCCACCTGGGGGGACGGGGCTCTCATTAACCGACTCACAGTAAACTGAGTCCCGATAAACTGAGATCCCATGCAAGGTTCGGGTCTGATGTCTGCAAAACCTAAAGACTCTCTGAAAGCCCCTCAAACTCATTTCTACCCAAGAACGTAGGGGGCACGAGGGGGCCGTCCGTGACTTCCCCCCGCCGATGCCCCCTTCACTGTCCAACCTCGACTTTCTGCCCTGACAGACGTGAAAGCCATGTTCAGGTTCCCACCCTCCCTGCCTTTCCCTGCCAGCTGAGACATCAGTCTTTTTCACTTCAAAGCTCAGGTTTATCTTTCCACATGTAATTCTGTTAGTGCATCCGAGGGCCCCAAGTCCTGTTTCTGCCATCTGAGCAGCGAATGTACTGCAAGTCGAAGAATGCTGTATTTGGTGTCGGGGAATGAGAGATGCTGGGGGAGAATGAGGAACACAGTCACCTCTAGAAGAGAGAAACAGTGTGCTTGCCCTGGAGTCCACAAAAAACTTGAAAAAAAAAAAATCCTCTGGCCATCTTAGCACCTTTTTAGATGAACCATCTTGTGGAATCATCCCCAAAACTCTTCTGCTTATATAAATCAAGAGCAATAACAGCTGGGTTTGTCTTCAGCCAAGAAAAATTTCCAAACGCTAGACCCAGACGGGCTGTCAGACGACTTAAGCCACCTCCTGAAACAGGGGAAAAAGGTCTTTTCAAGAACTCAAGAACTCCAAGATGTTTTTATTGATTTCAATTTCCAATAAAATGAATATGTCTTATCTAAATATTTTTATCACACAACTGAAACATTGAATTATTTTTTTCAGAAATAGAGTTAAATACATCAATCTAGTTACAAATTCTAATATAAAGAGTACAAAATATAATGTTATAAATTGTATTTTAAAAAAAGAAATACAAATTCTGTGGTCTTTTGCATTTTACTGCCTCAAAGCAAAATTAGCAAAGTTGAAGAATGAACATTTTCCCTCGGTCATTCCACAAAGACACGCGTACGGGGGCACCTGAACCATCGCCTGAAGTCCCGGCCTGTTGTTTTCCTCTCTCTTCCTTTCTGCTCTGCATATAAAATGTCCTGTGATTTGAACTCACGCAGGTGAGAAGCAGTGGAACAGCACACGCTACTTCAGACCTGGAGACATTTGGAAAGTGGAAAAGCAAACTTGGAGAGACCCAGCTGTTTTCTGTGCATTGTTCAGACCGCCCGGGGCGGGGCGAGGAGGGGGGCGCTTGCCTGTTTTGAAGACGGAATGTGGGTGAGGAGAAGCTTCCTGTGAAAAGCCAGGAGGCTTCTGTGCAGCTGTGACCACGCTCTAACTAGACCTGCCACCCTGCAGGCCACGCTCTGACTCCTGGTGGACAGAAGGTGCCCAAGCCCGTACCAGGTGCCAAGGAGGCAGCAGAGGCCTCCTCACCTGCGACCTGCATCCCAGAGGATGCAGCTGGGTGACAGCTCAGAGAGCGCGCACGTCCTGGGGCATCTGTGTACAACCTGGGACGGAGCGTGCAGATCTGAAGACGCTTTTGACATCCTGGGTGCAATCCAGGCTCCCTCATGTCACCAAAGTGGCCTCTGTCATTCTCAGGGCCGTTTCCCAGAGCATCTTCACGAAAAGGAGTGTCTTTCTTGGTTTAAAGGTAAGTAAGTAGCCATGGGGAGGCAGCTCTTAAAGTACCGAGTACTTCTCAAAGCCTAGGAGGCACCATCCCCTTGGCTTGAGGATCTGTACTGTGTCATAGCCCAGGGGAAACGCATCTGTCTGAGATGGCCCCAGGCCTCCCAGGAGCCAAGGAAGAGAAGAGACAGGACAGTGGACGGATGCCCAGAGAAGGTGCTGAACGGCTGAGTTTTCAGAAAATACAAATGTTCATTCTTCAAGTTAAGGAATAAGAGTGAATAACCTGAAAGACCTCTATAAGCTCATCATTTGTGTTACTTGGGCTGGACGAGAAGGAAGCGGCGTGAGCCAGAAGGAGCAGGAGTGAGACCAGCAGACCAGGAGCGCGGGGCGGGGGGAGACACAGGGAGAAGCCGCAGTGCAAGACCAAACCCTTTATTGTCCAGGTTACATCTGACGCCAACACTGCAAGATCCTGTCGAGAAACAAGGAGACAGCAGATCGGGAGAGGTAGTAGGAAGTCTGTAACAGTCAGAAGGTGACTTACAGGAGAGACCACGTGGAAATCCTCATTCAAGAAAAAGCGAATCAAACCACATTGGCTAAATAAATAAGTAAAACACAAATCATATTAAATACTATGGTCAAACTGACATCAACGCATGAGCAAACCCATACAATACTGATGATCAGTGGAAGAAAGGAACCATAGTCAGGCCCCAGACGGCTTGTCTCGGAGGCAGCGTCCTCAGAGGGCCCCTCACCCCCAGTCTGCTGAATGAAGTGAAAACCTTATTTCTGTGCTCCAGGCAGAAGCAGTATTCCAACTGGCTCGGGCTGTGTGTCCGGCCAACGGGGCCCCAGGACGCACCCCTTCCAGCAGGCTGCCCACAGAGGGGCTCCCCGGATGCCGTCTGTGGCTCCGAAGGTGCGCACATAGGCAACTCCTCCGTGCCACGTTGGGTACAGAGCTCCTTTAATAACTAAAACAGAAACAGCAGGCCCTGGACTGTCACCCTTCACTGTCAGCCAAGAAAATAAAAGCCAGAAAATGCAGAAATGATCACTGTGGGGAGACTACAGATGTGATCAAACGTAAGTCGACAGAAAGGCATTCTGATTCCCGGCGTGAACAAAGGAATGTGTCTCTGTGGCTTTGTTCAAAGTAACTTGACAGGACAGTCAATTACAGCCGCTGGTCACATCTGCACGGACATCCCTAATGACACCAACACGACAGGTCATTCTGGAACATATCTGGTGTAGGAATATCAGGAAAAAATAAGTAAAAAAGTTATATATATATATACATACACATATATGCATATATATGTGTGTGTACATACATGTATATATATTTATAGATATAAGCTAGCCAGTTACATTGCATCATTTGCAAATGCTGCAAAGTAACCTGAACCGTCAAGTAATTTAAATTCAGTAACAAGTAGAATCCAGAACCAAACATTAACTAAGAACAACAACAATGACAATAATAATAATAATAATATAATTCAACAAATCATTAGAACAGGAAAACCACACTTTAGGGTTTGTATGTGTGTGTGTTTAAACAACTCTTTGTATCAGAAGCCCATTTCTACAAAAACTGCACTAATCCATTACTGTATTAAGTAAACTGTTGCTCTCACCAGTATTAAAGGTTAGGATAATTTCTGTACATGTAAAATTATTGCTTTTTTGAAAAATATATTTAGCATGCTTGTTTTAATCCGTTTCCTGCCTTTACAAAATTTCAATTAAAAAAAAAAAAAACCTAGTAAAGCTTTTGCAAAAAATTTCACAGAACATTTTCATTCAAGGCAGCAGTAACTTGTGATAATGCATAAGATCACTATGTGCAAAAACCTGAACGTCTCAGAAACCCCACCATCACACACAGTGTCATGGCGATGGGAAAAGAAAACATTTATCTCTGCGGAATACAATTTTAACTGCATACACTGCAAGGTTTAAGATCCTTTCTTATGGGCCTTAACCCCCCGCTAAAACTTGCCTCTGTGTGACTGAGGAAGAGGTATATAAAGCCGCCCCCACCCACGGGCCTGGGGGCCTCCACGCTCTGGGAACGAGGGGACTCATGAGTGGAGGCCCCCAAGCCCGAGAAGAAAAGACGCCTACTTGCTGGGACAGATGGACAGGAAGGCGGGAGTGGGGGTGCGGGTGCAAGAGGGCCCCAGAGCGCCAGGACCCAGGGGTGACCTGGCCCCCCACCTGCTCCAGGGGTTCTCCCGCTGTGACTCAAAGGGTCCAGGTCAGGGGTGGGGGGGGGGGGTTCAGTGGCTAGATCATTTGTTAAGACGGGCAGTCTTCCGTTGTAAGCAGTTTGCAGAATGTAGCCCTGTTACCAGAAGGTCCTGAGAATAAACAAAGCCTGCTTTTCTTAGTGTTCAACTAGCACTCTTTCCCAAAACACAATCTAAGCCTTCCCACGGCCGTGTGTTCTCTGTCGGGTTCACTGGGCACAGATGGGAGCGGAACACAGCTGGGACAGGTGATGGGACCCCTGAAGATGGAGGACCTCGTCACCCAGCCCCCCGCCGCCCCTTCGAGCCTGCTCCCACAGCACCCGAACACCCGTCCTGCCTCTTATTTACTATTTGAGATACGCACTAAGACGCGGAGAGGCCGGGGCATCTGTCCGCACCCCACCCCCTGCCCCCCTGCCGTCGGTGCCGACGTCACCCCCACGGTCCTCCAACATCCCGCATGGCTGCTCCAGTCCATCCGACACACACGAGCATCTTTCCAGTGTCTCGAACCTGTCTTGAACGATACAGATGCTCTGTATTCCTGCCGTGCCTGCCAACACCTCGTTTACTGTAAGAAAACATGGACTACGGTTGGTGAGCACATGGATGCGTGTAGAATATCTACATATAATTCTAAGAAGAGCATCTTCGCCGATGTTTAGACACGTGACAAGAAGCCCCCCTTCAGCTTCCGCTCCGGCGGGTGGCTGCAGGAGCCGAGGTGGTGTCCGGCCGGGGGGTCTCCCACGGGGCAGCCAGGATGGCTGTCGGGACATGCAGGGGGGCTGCGGACGAGGTCACGGCGCCGGACAGACCAAGTGTGTCTCTAGGTTCCCTTTCTGAGAGGCACTGTGTGGACAGCATCTGCGTTAGAATGGTCTCTCCCCTGGAGGAAAAAAGACAAGAGAAAAGCTCATTTCTGCCTTCCGGTTTCTAGGCGCATTTGTCTTCACTACTTTCTTAGAGTCACCCAAAGCGCAAACAATGACCATCACAGAGCCTCCGAGTCGGCCGGCAGACACACCTGGCTTTAGCTGTAACTCATGACGCACGCTTAGTTAACTTATATGCAGAGTACATCATGAGAAACGCTGGGCTGGAGGAAGCACAAGCTGGAATCAAGATTGCCGGGAGAAATATCAATAACCTCAGATATGCATATGACACCACCCTTATGGCAGAAAGTGAAGAAGAACTAAAGAGCCTCTTAATGAAAGTGAAAGAGGACAGTGAAAAAGTTGGCTTAAAACTCAACATTCAGAAAACGAAGATCATGGCATCTGGTCCCATCACTTCATGGCAAATAAATGGGGAAACAGTGGAAACAGTGGCTGATTTTATTTTTCTGGGCTCCAGAACCACTGCAGATAGTGATTGCAGCCATGAAATTAAAAGACGCTTGCTCTTGAAAGGAAAGTAATGACCAACCTAGACAGCATAATAAAAAGCAGAGACATCACTTTGCCAACAAAGGTCCATCTAGTCAAGGCTATGGTTTTTCCAGTGGTCATGTGTGGATGTGAGAGTTGGACTATAAACAGAGCTGAGCACTGAAGAATTGATGCTTTTGAACTGTGGCACTGGAGAAGACTCTTGAGAGTCCCTTGGCCTGCCAGGAGATCCAACCAGTCCATCCTAAAGAAAATCAGTCCTGAATGTTCATTGGAGGGACTGATGTTGAAGCTGAAACTCCAATACTTTGGCCACCTGATGCAGAGAGCTGACTCATCTGAAAAGACCCTGATGCTGGGAAAGATTGAGGGCAGGAGGAGAAGGGGATGACAGAGGATGAGATGGTTGGATGGCATCACCGACACAATGGACATGGGTTTGGGTGGACTCCAGGAGTTAGTGATGGACAGGGAGGCCTGGCGTGCTGCGGTTCATGGGGTCGCAAAGACTCGGACACGACTGAGCGACTGAACTGAACTGAACATGATGCACAAGCAGGAGGAGCTTGTAATGCCTTCCAAGGCAGCCTGGGCAACCCCCAGGGATCTACAGAGAGGCACCGGGCGGCTCCAGTCCGCACACAAGAACAGCAAATCCTAGGGTCTGAACCAGCTCTGGAGAAAAGGTTGAAAAGATGGACCAGAGGAGGATTCAAAAAAGCAATGCTATGGGGCCTTCCCTGGCAGTCCAGTGGTTAAGACTCGGCGCTTCCAATGCAGGGGCATGGGTTTGATCCCTGGTTAGGGAACTAAGATCCCACAAGCCATACGATGTAGCCAAAATATATTAAAAAGAAAGAAAGAAAAAACAAGGAAAATCTGAGAAAATCATGGTCAAGAGGGACTTAGGGAGTCATGACAGTTAGATGTAATGTTGTATCCTGGAGGGGATGCTGGAAAAGGGTCAAGGACATTAAGGGAAAACGGAGGAAATCTGAATCAAGTATGAATTTCAGTAAATAATAACTTTTTATTGAGTAAACTCTGGGAGATGGTGAAGGACAGGGAAGTCAGGAGTGCTGCAATCCATGGGGTCGCAAAGAGTCAGATATGACTTGGCAAGTGAACAACAGTTCTTTTTAAAGCAATGCTCTGTAGTACAGAGTAGGTTTACATGTGAATGACAATTCCAGAACAGGGTTAAATTTGAGGGCCATATAAACAAACAGTACAACACTCCCACAGATCTGTCAGGACCTGAGAGAATTCCACTCACTGCCCTAAGTAACGACTGTGCTGGAAAAACGGAAGGGGTGTTCTAAAGTCATGGGACCTGCAAGACGGAAGTGAGTGTGAAGGTGAGCCCCAGGTTTCAGACAGGCTCTCAGACGATGTCTGAAGCATTACTGTCTGAACAATGGAGCTTACAATCTGAAGACAACACAACAGGGCAAGATTAATCTCACTTAACTGCATTAACCTTCAACTAAAGTCTCCATGAAGTAAAGCCAACAGCTTGAAATTAGCATGCACACATAAAATGCAGCACTCATGTGAAATTCTAACTGCTTTCTGGCTATGCCTGCAGCAAGCCTAGCAATAAGTTCAGGAGGAAGGTCCGGTTGACATAATGAATTAAATGCTTCTCTTTAGTTAACAGTTTCAGAAAACCCCTATGGAAAGCTCTGCATTCAGATGTCCAGTAGACATCTAGTGGAAGTCAGAAAGAAACCAACAACATTTTATGCGGGGCTGGGGGCTGGGCACAATGGTATGAACAGGGGCTTATTTGAAATGTAGGAAGCAGTAACAGAATGAGAGAGGTGATAAAACTTCCTTAAGTAGATGGTAAATTTCCTGCAGCAAGCTCAAAGTGGAAGTCATTCAGTCACGTTCCACTCTTTGCAAGCCCATAGTCCATGGAACTCTCCAGGCCAGAATACTGGAGTGGGTAGCCTTTCCCTTCTCCAGGGGATCTTCCCAACCCAGGAATGGAACCGGGGTCTCCTGCATTGCAGGTGGATTCTTTACCAGCTGAGCTATGAGGGAGGCCTGCAGTAACCTGAGAAGGATACCTTGTATTTTTGCACAGCGACATCACACAGATAGAGATCCATCTCCGATGGCGTTCATTCAAGGAAGGAAATGGCCTTTGTGTTCACGACAGAAAGATGGGAGTTATTGCTGGCTGTTAGGTGACTGGCTTTGAGTGTTTCTAGGAAGTAACTGTACATAGCAAACAGACTTGCCGGGGATTCCATAAATGGGTGAATAATGTGTATGAACATGAGTGTGTAATGTGTGTGTGTGTGTCTACAGTTTTTAAACAACACAGACTTCTCCCCAGGCAGCCCCTGGATTTCCCATCCTGTGGACCAGAATTCACAAACTTGTTCTGGGAGAAGGAAAAAGGACCATTAGAGGAGAAACAGGAGGATGGCCGTGTGTCCTTAAAGGACTAAAGTTTCACACTGCAGGCTCAGAAAATTTTTAAACTACTTATTTTGGGAGGACTGCAGAATCCAACCCAAATAACCAGGGTGTTCAATTCAGTCCACAAATCTCGAGGCTGACATGCCTGCTCTTCCTGAATGAAGGGATGTGTTCAAATAGCATCTCACTTTTGAGAGAGTCGTTTTCACATCCTGACTCATTGGGACCATCACCTTACTACTCAATGCGGCAGGCCTACAGGGTTTTTTAAGAAATGAACACAATGCATCTAAGCAATCAGACGCTGTGGAAAAGGCAGTCATAGGAGAAAGCAGTCACAGAAATACTTAAACTAAGTGGACACATGATATCTGAGCACAAACGGATTGTTCTTATTCTCCCACAAAGAACGAGTCATCAGAAAATGAGAAGCCTGCTCTTAGAAAATTTGGCTTTTCTCTATGGCAGCTGTGTGATGTGTGGGTTCTTCAGTAAGACTGAAAGAAACATATCTTTCTTTAAGGCATTTCAACGTTCTAGGGATGAATACTGACTTCTGGAATTTGATGAGACCTACTTTTTCACCCCTTTTGTCTTACAAGGTAGAGGAATGCATATGTGCTCGTGTGTGAGGGTCAGTGACAGACACACACAAGTGCTGGTGTCCCCAGAACATGCAGGAGTCTTCGGGGCCCCAGACGGAAGTCAGTCTGCACACGAGGCCTGCCTTAGACACGCGCGGTGATGCTAAATGCGCCACGATGTACACAGAGTGTCTTGCTGAGAAGGACCTTTCCCAAGAAGCCAACAGTACTCTGCGGCCCCCGGTGTCACAGGTCACTTCGGATAAATCACTAGTTACATTCACGACTTCGGACATTATGCTATGTTAATGGAAAAATGGATGCTGTGTTTCAAGAGCTTACATGAGTTGGATTTACATGAGTAAGAAATTGCTGAGACAAATCCTCTGAATTTGGAAATGTGATCCGTGATACAGCGAATCTAAAAGTGATACTGAAAACAGACGTGTGTGCCTGCTCGGTCGCTTCAGTCCTGTCTGACTCTGTGTGATGCCATGGACTGTAGCCCGCCAGGCTCCTCTGTCCACGGGATTCTCCAGGCAAGAACACTGGAGTGGGCTGCCATGCCCTTCTCCCAGGATCTCCCTGACCCGGGATCGAATCCAAGGCTCCGGCACCTCCTGCATTGCAAGCAGGTTCTTTACCCGCTGAGCCACCTGGAATGCCCACGGGAAACACATAAGGGCGCGTGCTGGGTCACATCCGCCTCTGTGTGGCCCCAGGGACATAACCCATCAGGCTCCTCTGCCCATGGGATTTCAGGCAGAATTCTGGAGTGGGCTGCCATTTTCTGCTCCAGGGGATCTTCCCCACGTCTCGTGTCCCCTGCACTGGCAGGCGGGTTCTTTACCTCTGCGCCACTGGAAACAGACACAGAGAATCAAGTCTACCAGCCACACCATTTCTCCATCGTTTGCATCAGAACCTCCGCAGCTAAAAATGAGACAAATTATGTTGTCATTTATTTTATCATTTCTCTTTATTTTGATTAATGGAATTATTTCTCCAGCTTAACTATTTCAAAATAGCATTTAGAATAGTTAAGAAATAAACTATTGATCATAGACTATAAATTCTGGCAAGGAATCCAAACAAATCAAAACACCAGATTTCATATTTCAGAAAAGACAGTCTGGTCTCTGAAATCCTGAAACCAGGGGAATGGAAGGAGAGTGGGTTAATTTTTCTTGGTTTTAGACATTACTTAATTTCTAACATTTCACAAACAATATAGTGGAAAAACACAATTTCTCCACAACATTAAAAAAAAAAAACCCTACTTTTTTCTCTAACATGCATAGCACAATGATACCAATATTCAAGCATATTATGTTCAAAAGTATTCTTTCTAATGATTAATTTTGACAATGACTCTATGGCAGAGTATTTTGAAAATGATGATATGCATGAATCCCTCCTCTTATATAAAGTTTTGCTTGGAATATTAGCTTCTCTTATGATCAGAATCATCTTCCCAATACAAGCACAAGCAGTGGGTGCCTTCCCTCCCCCGGGGCTGCAGAAGCTCACTAGTGAAGCGGGCTCCTCAGGGCCGGGGCTCAAGTCCGTTTACAAGAAATGCCAAGGAACGGGATGCCTACAGAATCGATACTATGCCCAGGAACCAACTGTTCAACACCCTACTGTCTCCTAACCCAGACCTTTAACTCCTAATGAGTCAGCAAACCTCTCCACCCCACCCATGAAAGGAACATGCTGATGAAGACACCCATCTGGGATCTCAGAGTTTCAAGTGCAAGCCTGTGTGTAGGGCTTGGTCAGCACGCGTGCAGAAAGAGATCACGGCCAAAGACACATCAAAAGGAAGCTCTTTCAGGCAGGGCGATGGGAGAGAGATGGATTGGGAATTCAGGATTAGCAGGGGCAAACTATTATGTATTATGTGTGGGGTGCATAAACAAGGTCCTATAGCACAGGGAGCTAACTATATTCAACATCCTGTAATAAACCATAATGGAACAGAAGAAAAACTAACCTGCATGTATGACCTGGTTCAAAAAAAAAAAAGAGGAAACTCTTTCATTCCTCCTCAAGTAACTAAATTAACTGAATAAATCTATTCCCGCATCTGGATATTATGACATTAGGATCATCCCACATAGAAAATTCAAATATTATCTCAGCAAAGTCAGTGCAGCTGCTGTATGTGGTACAGACCCAGCGGCCGCCCAGCAGGGTGGGGTCCACCAGGAAACCAGGAACACATCATGCCGACGACCCTTTCCTCAAACTCAAATAGTTCTCCTATTCTCCCTTTAAGGTGCAAGTAGCACAGACGAAACCAGAGCACTTCCGAGCACACTGCCAGGTACTGACGAGGCAGGAAGGCGGCAAGAGAGGAAGCGGCCGAGACGCTGGGCCTCTGAGCACAGCTGTCCCTGAGGGGCGCGTCCACACGGCACCGCTACGCGTGTCTACATGTCCACACACATGTGCACCACATACGCATGGTCCCCTCACGGCCCCAGCTGTCCAGGACGACGGCTCACTCCTAGGAAACGGACAGCCGCTATCGTGCTGGGCGTGCAGCCTCCGCCGGGCTCAGCGCACCGTCCTCAAGAACTTTCTCAGTGAGCACAGAAGCGTTGCCGCTGTCCTCACGTGACAGATGAGGACACTCAGGCGGAGTTCACCCGCCCGAGGGGAGACCTGGGTTACAGCCTCCTACTCGGCAACCCAGTACCTTAGTAACTCATATTACTGAGTCGCTTGGAGTTGAACTGGCTGATCTTGGCTGCTCCTCAACGTTGCGAGCTATGAAATATTCATATGTCCTCGACCCAGATCGTTCTTGCTCTCCTCCACTTCAAACCCACATATTCACCTGCCAAGAGGCATCACCAACTTGAATTGAAGGTCGATGGGAACAGATTTTGTCTGGCTCCTCCGGCCATGTTCCAGGCGCTGGGACAGGCTCCTCTAGGGAGCTGCATAGAGCCAGAACCCGGGTCCGGTCCATCCCTTCCCTGCTCCCCGCCACATTCAATCCCCGAGTTCCTCCGCCCCCCGAACGCCCCCACACCCATCTGTTCCCCCAAGCCTCTCCTGGGTCTCTCTGGGACTCCTCGAAGCCCCTCCAGAGCCGGGCTCAGTCCACTGTCCAGAGTCTCCACAGTCTGTCCCCGACCCAGAGCAACCCGACTCACCATGGACCCAGCACTGATGACATCAGCCCCACTCAGGGTCCCCAAGTGCACTCGGGACAGATTTCCCGCATCTCAGCCCTGGGACCCACGCCTGTGTGTGTCTCCCCAGGCTCCTGTGCCAAGCTCCTGCCCACCTGCCCAGCTCTCCCCTCCAATGAGACGTCTCCTCCGCCTCTGGGGGGGGTCTCTGCAGGGGGCACCCACCCTGCTGTGCTCCTGCCCGCCCCACACACTCTTCTCAACGCCCCAAGCCTGGGTTCCGGGACCCTCACCCCATCAGAGTGGCATCTCTAAACCACCCGCCGGACCTCAAAAACTGTAAAAGCAGGAAAGATGTTTCCCTTCACCTCTAACATCCTGATTATTCTCCACCAGGAAGGCAGAGCCTGGCACACAGGAGGGGCTCAGTTAATACTGTTAATGAGTGGACAAATGATTATCATTAAACTGCATTCCCAAATACTGTTTCAGTTACATAATTCAGCATCTATGATGTACATCTATAAAAGTGCATCCATTTTAAGTGCTACATCAAATAACTTCTACATGAATACACAGTGTTGTATGATTTTTTTAAAAAATCCCTCGATCCACAGCTTCTAAAGCCCACAGGAAAAGAATATGATTTAAATATTAATTAGTTAATGTTGGCAAAGCAAGCTCAGCATGAAAAAGAACATGATTGACCAGTATGATGAGTCCCCTTCTAGACATAAATAACTACAGAATCACTCTATGAATCTATATTGTATCTTAAATCTAAGATAGCAACTGTGGTTTTTGTAAACAATGAGCACTTCACCTAAGGAAGAACACTGAGATGTAAACCAATATCTACTATTGCTACGTTTTGCAGTTACTCTGGCAGACACGTCTCTATGAGAATTCTAAAATTCCAAAGTACTCTAAAGAAAACGGAATTTCCTTCAAGTACCAGAACATCCAGCAATTAACCAACGAAAGCTACTGTGAATGTAAGGAAGGACAAAAAGCACTTTTCAGAGGCCATAACCTTGAATATGCCACATCACGAGTGTGTGTACTCAGTCCTGTCCGACGCTGTGACCCGCCAGGCTCCTCTGTCCATGCGATTTCCCAGGCAAGAATACTGGAGTGGGCTGCCATTTCCCCAACTCTAGGGGATCTTCCTGACCCAGGGATCGAACCCAAGTTTCCTGCATTGGCAGGCCAGTTCTTGACCACTGAGCCACCCAGGAAACCCATAATTAACACAGAATGAATTTAAAACACAGTCTCAGTGATTTGCCTTGTTGATCTATTTCTCCTATGACAGAAGCCTCTTGCAGAGACTTAGCTAGAATTCGCATGCAGCTAATAAGCTGCTGTGTGTCCCTGAAGAACCTCACAGCACTGTTCAAAGACCCAGCCAGTGCTTCCCCGCCAGCCCCACCCAGTGCTCGCCTAGAAAAGCCACACCTTAGGGGGATGAACAGGTCACCTGCGTCTGCAGGGACGCTCTGAACTGACTCCACTCACTCTGTCCGTGTGCAATTCTCCAACTATGGCATGGCCTCGCTGCTAATACAACCCGCAAACATCATAGTGACTCCTGTCGAAAGGGGGTTTCACTTCTGTTAAAAAGGAGAGCGTGGCCCAGTTTGAGCTAAGGTCACGTATGTCCAGAGATCTTTTAATTCAGCATTCAGATGTTATTTTTTTTCATAAATTGTGACAGCATCCTGCAATAACAGCTTTTCATTCTAAAACTATGGGTTTTATTAAGAGATGAGGCACTTACTAAAAAACTACAACAAAGGGCAAGGCATTCTGTCCATGATGTATGAAGAGAAAACTTTATAAACAACAAACAGGGATTCTGAAAACTGGATAAGAACGAAACCAAAGACGCTGATGAGGTCTGGTCGCAGGCTCTGGGGAGGGTTATTGCACACTCTTCTCTTCCTGAAAAACAGGCTGGGTTCCTCTGTACCTCTGCCACCCTGGCCGTTGTCAACGACCAGGAATCCCACACGGGAACAGCAGGGCATCAGAATGGACCTGACCGCCTGGACGGGATCCTGGATGTGTACCTTAGCGGCAAGGAAAACCTTCTTCATTTACAAAGGGGAGGTTGTGGCTACAGAATCTTCTCGGGCAACTGATGAGAAAGCATGACGGTTACAAAGAAAACGCTTGTGGGAGGACAGAGGGTGGGCTGACGTCCCGTAAAGGGACACAATGGAGAGGAGCCTGGAACCACGAGGTCCTGGTCCAGGGTCACAGGGCAGACCACTGAGGACCGCACAGGCCTCCCGACCTCAGCGCTGCATGCCGAACCCGAGGCACCCGCGCCCAGGAGGCCGCCACGCTCTGCGGACGGAACGGTTCCCATACGGAGGCCACACGTCTATGTAACTCAAGGCCTATGCACATGCACATGCGTGTATATGCATTCTGGCCGAGTTGGTGCCATGCGTTACAAAGAATAAAATCAGGACAAGGGTGAGGCCACGAGAGACCAGACTCGGCAGCAGGCTTCTTACGGAGCGATTCAGAAATGCGGTTCTGAACTAAAGACACCGCAGAGGCGGAAAGGATGGACCTGAGCCGGGCAGACAGAGGGAAGGGAGGCGGGGAGCAGCGCCTGGGTCTGGAATCTAGAGACCCGCACAGATGAACTTCTGCACAAAGCAGAAACAGCGTCCCAGGTGTAGAAGATGGACATGTGATACCAAGGGGGGTGGGATGAGCTGGGAGACTGGGACCTACAGGTATGCACTGTTGATACTATGTATACAACAGGGAGCTAATGAGAAACTGCTACACTGCCCAGAAGCCACCATGTAACCGGGCTCTGTGGTGCCCTCTGCGATGGAAATCCAGAAAGAGGGGATATACGTACGTGATTCACTTTGCAGTGCAGTAGAAACCAACACCTCAGTGTGAACCAATGACACTCTGATACAAATTTTTAAAAATACGATTCTGAAAACAGGAGGGGAAGCATAACTTGGTCTCAAGTCATAACTTCCAGGGAAAACGTCCCAAGTGGAAAAGTCTGACTTTTAGAGTTTTTCATCACCCTCAACAGGACCCAACGCAGCTGCATGGACCACCAGCTGCGTCATTCACAGCCCTGGGAGCTTCTGGGACTGTCAGTCACCCCCGGACTGCTCGGCAGGGCTGGGTTCCGATTCAGAGCAGCAAAGAGCTACTTGCACACCTGGTAAAACACAGCGTGGAACCCTGAGGACCACGGTGACACCCATTCCCAGCTACCACGTGAAAACCCACTGCCCAGGAGCGGGGAGACCTACTTGTTTGGGGGCGTCTGCAGAGGTGGCGCGGGCGTCAGCACCTCGGAGGCCGTTAGACTCGAACAGCACTGCGGGGACAAGGACACGCGTCAGCAGGCGGACCCGAGCTTCCCATCACCCGGGACGCGCGCCCCGCACAGACCAAGCACTCGCCCGCAAAGACGACGCCAGCCCAGCCTGTGGCCGGGAAATAGCAATTTACCATGACACTTATGCTAAGTGACTGAAAACGCTGCCTGGGGCCTGTGGCCTTTTTAATTCAGGCTTCACCACGCAGCACCCCACCAGGGACAGCATTAATTAGCGGGGCGCGTGCAGAGCCCCCCCCCACCACGCAGCCCTGTCACTGCACATCAGACCCTCCGGATGTGGATACACCGTCTGTATCAGAGGGGGCACGCGGGCCCGCCGGGGGGGGGGGCTTGCAGTGTCCCCACCACACACACGCACCCAGTGCAGGCCAGCTCTCTGCTCACAGGCCAAGGAAAGGTGCCACTCAGCGCCGCCCGGTGCCCAGGCCGGCCGCTGCCGGCGAGAAAAGAGCCAGCATGCGTCATGCCCACAGACAGCTCAGCTTTCAGCGCGTCCTGGTGGCAGCATGCAATTAAAATGCAGCGTTTGCAAAACAGACTCATCTCCGATCAAACCACAGGGCACTTGGATGCAGAGGCAAAGCCTTTTCAGGCGCAGGGGCTTGATGGAGAGTTTAGAGCGTGACCTGCGCCCCCCACCCCCGACCGGGGCCAGACCCCGGGAACGAGGCTGCATCCCAGGAGCCGGGGTCCGCGGGCATACCTGTGTGAGCCCGCATGTGCGCCCGCAGGTGGCTGGGCTGGTGGAAGCTCTTCCCACACTCCACGCAGATGAAGTCTCCCTGGTGGGCCTGCGTCCGGAGCGTCCCTGGGGGGCGACGCAGGTGCGGGGAGAGGGGGAGAGGGGGGCAAGAGGCAAGCATCATTAGTCCCTCTGAGCCCTGAGGGGAGGCACCCCCAGGCCCTCGGCCAGGACCGAGAGGGCGGACAGGATACAGCGACTTAAACCTGCTCCCATGATGTGCCCTCAGGCAGGCGGGGCCTGGGCAGCAGGCACCCCGCATCCGCCGACGGGGATGCGGCTAGACAGCTGAGGGGCCAGAACGCAGGGCCGGTCCGGACCCCGCAGCGACGCCACACACCTAAGAGCTATGCCATCCCCCGCCCCCCGTCCTCCATGCCCACAGCAGGCAGAGCACAGACGGGACACCTGCAAGGAGGCTGCGCTTGAGCACCAACCTCCCGTCCTTCCTGGTCCTAAAAGACGCCCGGCTTTTGTTAGGGAAGGAGGCAGAAGACACTTTCTTGTTTGCTTGCCTTTTCTGTTTGAGAGAAAGGGCTTCCCTGGTGGCTCAGTGGTTAAACGATCGCTTGCAAAGCAGGAGACTTGGGTTCAATCCCTGGGTTGGGAAGATCCCCTGAAGGAGGAAATGGCTACCCACTCCAGTATTCTTGCCTGGAGAACCCTTTGCACAGAGGAGCCTGGCGGGCTACATCCACGGGGCCGCAAAGAGTCGACACAACTGGAGCGGCTGAGCACACACACTCTCTGAAGAAAGGGCTAATTTTTCATGTAATATTAGCTCCCAAACCACTTCCTAGAGCCTGACCTTCCCTACCAATGGCTCACTGGTATCTCAAGTCAATAGGAAGACAAAAATCAAAAATACTACCTAAAAAAAGTTATGCCTATAACAACAAATTTTTTTTAAATGACATTCCCTGAGGAATTTCTGCACCCTGAGCCTGACGTTTGAATGCAAAAGGCGAGTGCAAGGATGACCAAGGGTCTTTGCCTAATTATCTGAAACCAAATCACGCTTCTCGTCCTAAGTCAAAAGAGACTGCATATAAAAATAATATAAAATTAATGCTACTTGCCCTCTGTCCATGGGATTCTCCAGGCAAGAATACTGGGCGGGGGGGGGGGGGGGTGCCATTTCCTTTTCCAGGGGATCTTCCCAGCCCAGGGATGGAACCCCCATCTCTTCCATCCCCTGCACTGGCAAGTGGGTTCTTTACCTGTAGCACCACCTGGGAAGCCCACACTACGGACACTGTTTATGAGATAACAGTCAAGGAAATGTGTGAATTGCAGAGCACATCCTGGCAGATTTTTCATGGGACATGAGATGTGAGTCTCCGAGAAACAGAACAATCTGCCCACAAAGTTCTCAGCTTCCCACAGCCTCCTTCAGGGACGTGAGAGGACGACAGCACATGTTTTAACCCACCCGTCCCCTGTTATCAATGAAAGATCCCTTACTGACTAGACGGGGTCCCCAGTTCCCAGTAAGACATGGCAAGTGTCACCAGGGCAGGTGACCCCAGGAGCCACGGGCACCTGTGCTGGGCCCACTCACCTCACCCTGGCTTTCTGATCGAGCTGGGGTGGGGCGGAAAGCTGAGGAGGACATCCCTGGATGACCAACTGATGGGCTCGAGAAGGGGCTCCTAAGGGTGTTGGACTCCCCGGTCCTTCCAAGCATGGCAGCGTTAAGACCGCTTCTGCCAACAGCTCAGCTGCTCAGGACGGCCGCCCAAGAAAACCTCGGCTTCACCAGCACTCCTGCTCCTCCCTCCCGTTCACTATGAGCCCTGTCCCCTGGGCGCTATGAAGACCCTCAGGGACAACGGCCGTGGGAGCCCAGATTTTCCCAAAAAGTAATGGGCTGCACCTAAACGCAGGTCTTCACCGCGCCTCCCGGTCACCCACTGATGATGAACCCCCTTCATGTGGCCTCTGCAGCTAATCCTGACAACATGAGAAATTAACCACTGCGATGCTTTTTTTCTAAGTAATTCCCATCCAAACCAGCAGCAGAAAAAGCAGGATAGTAAGGTTCTGTACCCACCCCTGAGCTCGTGTAGCCACTCACCCATTCTGATTTCCTTGTGCTAAGTATGCACGCACGTTCCCTCGCGCGCGAACACACACACGCACACACACACACAGATTCATCCGTGCATTCTATCACATCATTTTCTCCCTACTTTTTAAAGAAAAGACCCTTGCCCTTTATGGTCAATAATATGCCCAAGCTACTCCAAAATTCTGAGCTAGTAAGAAAGGTTACACACTTCATTTGAATTGAAGCCGCTTGCTCACGCGGCTCTGACACTCTGACCTCAAAGGTAAAGCTGTGTATAAAGTGGGCTCAGAAAGGAAAGGGAGAGGGGCCTGGCGGGTCTTCGGGGGGCACCTGCAGGCTCGCCCCCAAAGCCCTGCCAACACTCATTCAAGTTCATCATGCTGAGAGGTGCCCAGCACGTCCTGCAAGGAGAAGGATCCCGCAGAGACTCTACCAAGATGCATACAACCGAAGCCCACCTCTTCCATCACCTGATCAGCGTGTCTCGGGCATAAAGTGGTTTTGTTTTTTTTTTTTAGAAAAACAAGAAAAACCTTTTATATTATCCTATCTGGAATTACCCTATTCTTTTATTTTCAATGTTTTTATTCAAAAATCCATGTCATCATCTACTGCAGGCTGGATACAAAGTCTGGACATGCAGATAATGTATTATTTTACGACTTATTCTATCCACAAACCATTCACGCTACCCTCACACCTGTTTCCAGACTGGGGATCTACGTTGCAGAACGATCACAGAAAATGTAGCTCTTTTCATCCTTGAACAATTGGGCTTCAAGCCCTAACCGAAGTGAGTGACCGTTCCCATGTGATGTCTTTTCTCTTTTGGCAGAACTTTCAGACCATTCATTTCCACACAAACATCATTCGGTCAAAACACGGGTGGGGAAAAGCTCTCTGAGAATCCTCTCCCTTAACCTCAGAAAACCTCGATGGCTTAGAGGCATTGCCTGAGTGCAACATTCTACCTCAAGGCAATTCGTCCCTGAAGAATGACAGAATCACACCTCCAGCTCCACAAGGATCGATCCACAACAGACGAGTTCCTCTCCTTTTATAAAATTCCCTTCTGCACGTTTCCATCTCCCTCACTACAAGGTGATGCTAACTGCAATCCATGTCACCCACAGCCCAGGGTGGGGGGCTGCGATCTTCACCCCACAGATGAAATCCCACAGAGAAATACACAAAAACTGAGTCAGAGGACAGCATAATACCCTCAAAGTCCCAGGACTCCTGGAATAGGGCAGTTGCAAAGATTATCTTCCAAGGAACCCTAAAGGAAATCAGTCCTGAATATTCACTGGAAGGACTGATGCTGAAGCTGAAACTCCAATGCTTCGGGCACCTGATGCGAAGAGCTGACTCATTGGAAAAGACCTTGATGCTATCTTGATGGAAAGATTGAAGGCGGGAGGAGAAGGGGGCGACAGAGGATGAGATGGTTGGATGGCATCACTGACTCAATGGACATGAGTTTGAGTAAACTCCGGGAGTTGGTGATGGACAGGGAGGCCTGGTGTGCTGCAGTCCAGGGGTCGCAAAGGGTTGGACACGACTGAGTGACAAAACTGAACTGCAAGATTATCTGGAGATGAATGGAGATTAATTAGCCAAGATCCTAGATTCCTGATGCCAAAGTCAAATACATACGTACTCAAGAAAAAAGAAAAATGGGTGCTCAACAAGGAGTGGACACCAAAACTGCAACAGTTTGCTGCTGCTAAGATGCTTCAGTCGTGTCCGACTCTGTGCGACCCCATAGACAGCAGCCCACCAGGCTCCCCCGTCTCTGGGATTCTCCAGGCAAGAACACTGGAGCGGGTTGCCATTTCCTTCTCCAATACATGAAAGTGAAAAGTGAAAGTGATGTCGCTCAGTCGTGTCCGACTCTTAGCGACCCCATGGACTGCAGCCCACCAGGCTCCCCCGTCTCTGGGATTCTCCAGGCAAGAGTACTGGAGTGGGTGCCATTGCCTTCTCCACTGCAACAGTTTAGTTACTGCCAATTCAGCAACCTGTCGATGTAACGGCTGGGAGGTGGATGCACCTGGTTCCCGAGCTGCGACAGGAGATGTCATCTCTGTCACAGGAAACACCGCTACCCTGCTCACCGCTCTAAACTGAGACTTTGCCCGCCTTCTGGTTTCCCTGCAGCTGCAGCACTTTAAAAGCATCATAAACCCTCAGACAGTAAATAATCTGCCCGCAATGCGGGAGACCTGGTTTCGATCCCTGGGTTGGGGAGATCCCCTGGAGAAAGAAATGGCAACTCCCACCAGTATCCTTGCCTGGAGAATCCCACAGACAGAGCAGCTTGGCGGGCTACAGTCCATGGGGTCACAGAGAGTCGGACACGACTGAAGAGGCTTAGTATGCACGCACCTAAGAAACCCAAAGCAGGGTGAACTAAACACCATGGATCTGCACACCAACACCTGACATATTTCAGTGCCTCCATGAGAAGAGTGAATCATCCAAGAAGAGTAAGGAGGCTTCACGGACAACTTAGCATTTTTCACTTTAAAAGATAAACATGGAACCTCTGTTTAAGGCGGGAAAAGCCTTAGAACTGTTTATTTTAAAAATCTTAAAGAAAACATTTCAGGCTACTGGTACTTCAAATTCTGTCATCTGAAGTTCTCTAAATGTTAACTTAGAATTCGTGTCTCCCTTTTGGGGGAAGAGGCAAGAAAGCAGACCAGGAAGCAGCAGAAAGCGCCGCAGGAAGAGGGTGTGTTTGCTGCTCACGGGCACCGACTGGCGGGTTTAGAGCAGAGAGCCCCACGGGCCGTGGGTGCAACACATGGAGTTGAAGTCTGGTTTACTAAGCGGAAGTCGCTTCAACACCAATGCAAATGCAGGGTCAGGGGGACAGACTCCAGGAAGCCCTGGACGGCGGGGAGAAGGTGACCAGGGACACAGCACCCGCAAAACTCACCATCATCTGCGCCTGAGTCCTCTCTGCTTCAGGGGCCACAAACCCGGTCTAAGAACTGAGGTTGGAATGAGGCGCAAAGGGCCAGCCTACACACCTTTACTCCGTCTCAGCAAGAAACCTGCACTTCTCAGATACACTGCGGAGAACCTGAAGCTGGCACGTGTGTGTCTGGCTCTGCAACCCCATGGACGGTAGCCCTCCAGGCTCCTCTGTCCATGGGATTTTCCAGGCAAGGATACTGGAGTGGGTTGCCTTTTCCTCCTCCAGGGGATCTTCCCAGCCCAGGGACCGAACGCACGTCTCTTATGTCTCCTGCATTGGCAAGCAGGTTCTTTACCACTTGTGCTACCTGGGAAGCCCCAAATTTTTATTTTTTAAACTTTCCTTCTTTTCTGGCCACACCATGGGGCATGCAGGATCTTAATTCCCCAGCCAGGATCTAACCCTTGTCCCCTGCAGTGGAAGTGCAGAGTATTAACCACTGAACTACCAGGAAAGTCCTTTCAATTTATAATCAAGAACAAGGGCATCAGATCCCACGCATGCGTTCCATGGAGCTGGCAAACTTGCTGCAGTTGCTATTATCAGTAATAGGTGATGGATGGCACCACCGACTCAGTGGACATGATTTGAGCAAGCTCCGGGAGATGGTGAAGGACAGGGAAGCCAGGTGTGGGGTCTCAGAGCCGTATACAAGTGAGCAACTGAACAACAATGACAGGCTTCAATTCTGAGACACTGGGAAGATACGAAGACAATGACACAAGGCATAATTCTTTCCATCAACTCCCCAAACACTGTAAGGCACATTCCTGCTCTCCAGAGGCTCCACTTACACACCCTGCACACTCACGTGCACTCTTAAAACTACAAACGTGTAAAAGCAAAGCGTGAACAGTCACTTCAAGTGACATCCCGTCTTTGCAGAGACGGGAGGCAGTGGATGTCTACAGATGCTTGTTGAAGATGGCCAAGCGGGAACATGCCCTGGAGGCCACCTGCTCGGCATCGAGGAGACGTGACTGGGGTGCAGGGGTGTTGCAGGAGCAGGGGGCCCAATGCCAAGTGCCCCGGCCCCCGGCGGGCAGTCAGGGGCACGGGAAAGCAAGCACCCACACCTGTGCGCAGGGCGGGAGGACACAGCAGCTAGGCCAGCTGCCTAGAGACCCAGACCCAGCAGGCGGGCAGTCCACGGCCTTCTACAGAGGGGGCTCCCCGAGGTCCCCAGGCGGGAGGGCAGGCGGGGGGTTCCCGCTGAGGTCCCGGGGGGTGGGGGGCTCCCCTGAGGTCATCAGGCAGGCGGGGGGCTCCCTGAGGTCCCGGGGGGGCTCCCTGCGGTTCCGGGGGCGGGCAGGCGGGGCTGCAGATCTCACCTCTGTGCTCCAGCACAGGGCCGCTGGCGCCCCAGCTCTGGTAGAGAGAAGCCAGGTCCTTCGGGATGTACGTCTTGAAGATGCTGAGGAGGTCCAGGCGCTTCTCGGGGCCCTCGGACGCTGGCTCCTGCTTGATGGGGTGCGGGGCGGGCAGGCCCTGAGGGGCCACGGGCCCTCTGGAGCCGGCCTTGGAGGGGGGCTCCCGGGGAGGTAGAGGGGCGCCCCCGTCGCCTTTCCCGTGCAGCTGACCCTGAGGCTGAGGGCTGAATTTGGCTTTGGGGGGGTCCGGGGCACTGTGCTTATTTGGGGGCCCGAGGCCCGCCCCCTGCCTGCCGCTGGTGGGGGGCTGGGGGCCTGCCCGGGTGATGACGGTGGGCGTGGGGGTGGCGCTCCTGCTGAAGCCCCCGCTGCCCCCCGCGGGCCCGGGTCTGGGGCTGGCCTCCTGCTTGGGCTTGGGCTGAGGCTGCTCGGGGCTGGGGCCAGGCCGGGTCTGCCGGGGCCCGTCGGGGCCGGCCGTCCAGAGCGCGCAGGGCGCCCCGGAGTGGCCCTCCTTGCTCCGGGGCAGGCCGGCGGCTTTCGCGGGTGCCCCCAGGGGCGAGGGGCTGCCTTTGGGGCCCAGCGCCCCGCCCGGCACCTGGGTCCGGGTGAACCTGGAGATGGGCAGAGGCTGGCACTCCTTGCCCCCGAGGGCGGGCGGGGGGCCCGTGCGTCCGCTCCGGGCCAGGAACACCAGGTTGCTCCTGATGCTCTTGTAGCCGTTGGGCTGAGTCCACTGCGGGGCCACGGCCTGGCCGCTGACCCGGTGCCAGACGCGCTTGTGCATCCAGAGCACCTCGGGGTAGTAGGTCTTGTGGCTGCAGTAGGGACATGGGTGCACGGCCAGCGCAGCCTGCAGCGAGGAGGCCGGCTCCCGGCGGCCAGGGTCGTCCCGTGAGGACCGCTCGCTCAGGTCCAGCGGGACCAGGTCTGGGGCCGGCGCCCGCTTCCCCGCCGCGGGGTGCTCCCTGGTGTGCAAATCCGGCAGCCTCTCCCGGGGGTGGGCGGCTTGGCTCTCGGAGGGCGGCTGCAGACCCGCCGCCGGGGCCTGGCGTGGAGGGAGGTCAGCCGCATCCCTGGGGCTCAGGCCCTCCTGCTGGGGGCCACACGCCAGCGTCTTCAAGTCCACAGAACACCGAGGCGGCTCGGGTCTCCTGGGCGCATCCCTGCTGCTGCTTTCAAGTACGGACACGCAGGCCGTGATCCCCGCACCGGGCTCCCCAGCCGCTCTTCCTGACGGGCTGTGTCCCAGCGTGTGACTTTGGTCTCCGTTGGAGAGCATGGTCAAGGAGACGTCTTCAGGGAAGCAGCAACGGTGTGGCTTTGCCCCTGGAGGACCGAAACATAAAGTGTGACGTTACTGTTTCTCATCAGGACAGGAGACAGCGGAGCTCCCCCAACTGCCCTGTGCCCGCAGAGGGGAGCAGGAGGAGTTCAGGAACAGTGCAATCCAGGGCCCGCATGGGTCACTCTCTCTTAAGGGCAGACCAAACTCGAGGGCCAACCGGCCTCAGTTAATGTTTATTTCTCAATTAAATGACTCAGTAGAATGCCAAGGAAGATAACATCCAGCGACACATAACTACACCACTACTAGTTAACAGACAGGGACCAGCTGTATCAAAAAACAGAAATAAGGACAATTTTAATTCTTTATGACAGATACGGCTATCCGCAACTTTCAGCCCGTGGTCACGCAGAGGCAGGGCCAGAAAGCAGTGTTCTCCCCCACACTGCACCCCCAGGGAGCCTGCAACTGCTTCAGAAACTATGGGCCACTGGTCTGACCCAGGACGGGAAGCCCAGGTCTCCAGCACTGCCAGCAGATTCTCTACCGTCTGAGCCACCAGGGAAGCCGTGAAGTCGCCCCAAACCTGGACACCAACAGCTTCCTTCAGGGGCAGGAGGGGGTGATCACACTCGCCATCCCTCCCCTCCCCTCCCCACATCCGCTTCCTGGGGTGGGGGGTGGGGGAACACCCTGGAGAAACAGTGCCCCTCCCTGGGTGGGGACCCGCTCCCACGCCCCTGGGGCCTGCCTGGAGGCTCATGCAGATGATATGGCTTCCCTGTGGGTGAAAGTGACCCTGTCCAGTGACTGCTGGGGGAGAAGCAGGTGCTCTGGGGTAAACTCAGCTTGACTTTTCCAAACGCTGAACCATCCTTGGGTCAGGGGCTCGTAAGGGGAAGAGCTGAGCCTCGCGTGCGCAGCAAGTTTCTAGAACTCTTCATATCGGACCCTGAAAGACTTCAGGTCTGCAAGTCCAGAAGACAGACTTTCTCTCCAAAAGAGGGGGTGCACGCACATGGTGATGCAGTAAAACTCAAACTGACAGAGCAGCAGAGGGGTCAGGAAGAGACTCTCCCCTGAGGCCCCCACTGCCCCAGGAGGGGATCCTGGAACAATCTGAGTGGGAGATTCGGCTAGCAGCCCTGCTCCCTTCATTAAAACCCAGATGTAATATCTGCAGTGTGCGTGTGTGTGTGTGCACATGCGTGTGCATACATACATGCACACTCAATTGCTCAGTCATGCTGGACTCTCTTCAACCCCATGAACTGTAGCCCATCAGGCTCCTCTGTCCATGGGATTCTCCAGGCAAGAATACTGGAGTGGGTTGCCATTTCCTACCCCAGGGGATCTTCCCGACCCAAGGACTGAGCTTGAGTTCCTTGTGTTTCCTGCAGTGCCGGCGGATTCCTTACCACCGAGTCACCTGGGAAGCCCCAATCCTGCAGTGACGCCCCTGAATGGCAGCTGGCACTCAGGGAGGACAGTAACGTGCATGGTCAGGTAACGGGGTCTCCCTCACCAAGCGAAACAAAAACACATACAACTGACTGTGAGGTTTCACCAGTTATTTTTGTTAATATTTATGAGTTCCCAGTAACTTTTGCAACTATTACCAGTTACCAAAAACTTGTTGTGACAGCAAGAACATCTGTTTTTAAATGTTTCTCAAAAGATGCTTCTTTAATAATGGTTCACCCTGCCTTAAAAGGGGACAAATATAAACACAGGGCAGAATAAAAGGTAAGATGTTGTAAGAGAAATGAGAGCCGTTTTGCATCATGGTTTAACTGAAACTTGAGAGTTACCCATATGAAATGCAAGAAATTAACAAAGAGAAAACCACATAAGTGTCTGGGGGTGGGGGGCGGGGAAGAGTCCCTGAAAAGTTATTTCAGCTAAAACTGTCTCAGAAACACTGATTCTCAATGAAATGCGATGGGGATGATTATCACCATCACAGCATATCCTGGATACAACACAAACATGACTTAAGAAAAAGTTTCAGCTACAATATCCATGGGGCATTTCAATTATCAAACACGATTTAATAAGCTTTCTGTGCAAGTGAAGCAAAGGAAATGCTGAAAACCCTGCCCCGGGCTGGTTCGATGGGGAAGTTCTCCTTCTGGGAGAATAAAGGGAAAATCACCAAGGGGCAAAGACAGCCACATATCTGTCGCGCGCAGAGGGGCGCCCAGGAGAGCACGTGACCAACTGACCTACTTGCAAGGCTGCTGGAAGGAGGGGCTACAGCAAACAAGGAATCACCAGGCTTCCAGACCCGGAAACGACACCAGCAATAAAGCCCAAGTCCCAGCTCAGCCTCACTGCCCTTTGTAAAAGCACAGGCTTTGTTGCCAGAGCGAACAGCACAGAAACCACTTCTGATGGCCCAGTATCTCTCCAGGACAATTCGGTCCTACAGTCCTAAAGTGTCTCTTTAAGACAAGCATTCTTTCTGAAAGGTTTCTCACTCATTACACGTGCAATGTGAACAGTAATAATAATATTAATAATAAGGTCTCAGTGATAAGGAAACCAGACAGAACTAGAACAATAACAACTGAATAATCACGCTTAAATATTTTATACATGAACGAATATTTTATTCCCTAAATTGTTCCTGCTCCTTTTTCTGCTGACTGAATGCAGTGTGCAAGTTTTCATTTTCAGTAATTAATCTATTCACATAAATAACTCGCAAAACTAACTTTTCCGCACTTATGGAAAAACATGTATTCAATAAATATCTTAGCACTCTGGAAGCCAGATTTTGATTTCTGAAGAAAAAAGTTACAGATTAAATACAGGACTTCTGACTAAACCAAGTAACCAGGTGCCAAAAGAAAACTTGCAATCTGGGAAATAACTTTCTTAAGAATATTCCTGTTCAGAGATTACAGAGTCAACATTTTAGAGGTTGATCAAATATCTCATGTGTCCACCCAAGTCCAGTTAATGGACAGCAGTGTGTCCTGCCTAAAACATAGTCACATTCTAGAAATCTAGAACTTACTGCTTCCTCACTGACACAACCATAAACATATGTCACTCGGGTCACTGGGGTATTTTTGAAAAAATCAAATCAATGCTGAAGTTAACAGAATTCAAGTCCATTAATATTTTCATGGCTACTGTACATTTTATACACCCTCCTTCAACCCCAAATCCTAACAGGAACCTACAAGTTGTCCATTTGACAAAGTTCAATCACATGTAAAAGTAAAAAGAAACCACAAAACAAAACTTTACAAACCACGCTCTGAAGAATACTGAATATTTCCACGTTACAAAGGCAAACAGAAAGTAAACCGATTACCATAAAGAAGCATGTTAAAGTTGAAGGAACTGGTGGAAGAAGGTGTTTCTATCACTTTAGATTTTAAACTGTCGCGGAGGGGGAGGAAGGAGCCCAGGGGAGCCTCCGATGTGAACCTTGTTTTGCAAAGCCCTCCAGTCCTGTTGCTGCCTTAAGGACAGGGCGTCCAGAACTGCCCCTCAACCTCTACAAGGAACCCACTCCACTCAAAGCACCTGTGTTTGTTCTGTCACTTTTTGCGTTTTAAGAGAGCCAGGTCGGAGCAAGACTGCAGAAAGAGAAGGAACTTGCAAATCTCCAACATATATCAGGGACTATGGATACACACTAACACTTGAGTGGTTGGAAAGCTCCGCTGCTGCTTAACTATCCCAGGATACAAACCCGCATTCTGTGCACTTAGGAACGGACTATAATGACCCTCTTTAGGAAACCGGGGCTGTTTCTCAAAACAGCCTTCAGATGCAACGCCGGACACACGCCGACCTGCAGAACAAAGCCCGCGGGGCCGGCGCCGGCCGCGGGGGAGGGGCGCGGCTTCCGGGGCCGTGCGGGGACCTCGCCAGCAGAGGGCGCGCGCTCCCCGCGCTCGCTGGGCGCGCGGCCTGGCTTTCAGAAGGGGCCCAGGCGGCATCAACCTTTAAACAGAATACTCTGGTTCAGCAAGCCACGCAGGGACGCAGAGAACTCGCTTAGAGTGTGCATCAGTACAATCATGCAGTTTTCTCCTCAAAGTACAGAACGTATCTGAAATGAATAAAAGGAGTTCATCCAAAGGTCTTAAGCAAGTTCACCAGTATTTTCAGAGAAGAAAACGTGCACAGCTTTAAACCAGTGATGCACTTGAATGATCTGGCTAGAATGCCCTTAGCTAAAATAATGGATCTACCGCATTGGACTGCTGGGCTCAGACTGTAAGGCAGCACTGTCAAATGTCCAGTTTTTGGACAGAAACGCACAGAAAAGGGGAGCCTCAGGGATCCGGCCCAACATAGGCATGACCGGGCCTGAGTTCTTCACGTCCTTCCACCCACAGAGCCGCTGTCTACATCAAAATCAAAATTCTTTTCACTCCTGGAGTGCTGTTGTATGTGTATGCAAGAGTGGGGGGCGGGGGCTGATTGGTCCGGGGACACCGTTTCCAAGCAGCACTTGGCAGGATTTGTCACCTACACACCCGCAAAGTGAAAACTTTATTATTTCATGAAGCTGACTGTATGCAGGAAACACCCCTTCCTGGCTCATTCTGCATCTTCTCTTAGGGCTCCAGCCGATGTGTACAAGGGTGGTCCTGACCTCGCACGGGGTTACCTGCAAGTTCAGAGCCTTGACCCCAGAGAAGGAACCCCAGGGATGCTAACTACGCAGCAGCAGCTTGTCTGCTGAGTCGTCTCGTCCCAACCAGAAGCTGGGCACCGGGATCCTGGAGCCTTTGATGGTTACACATGTGTGAATACAAAATAGAGACTTTCTGTATTGCTCACATGAGGAGCTCAAGCTACTTTATAAATAATAAATCTCAAATGTTTCAGCCCACCAGAGACACTGAGTGGAAAGAATTACTTTATATTTTACTTAGTAATTGCAGCAAATCTTTCCAAGTCACATCACTAAACTGTTTCTGGACTCTCAAGCAGGCAGTATAATGGGTTATAGTTAAATTGTTTTTAATTAAAATGCAAAATCACAGTATATATACATTTATTCTTCATGTACTTCTCCATACCTTAGCTTTCATTTTCTCCCCTTTTTTTAATAGAGGAAATAACTGTATTCCCCTTTCTTACATACATATCTTTGGTTTTCCCCTTGACTTGTATAAGCTCCCTTTCAATTTATCCAGTTACTTAAAAGTCTAGACAAAGCATGACAGCCCCAATGGACCAATGCCGCACAGAACAGTCTCGGGAAAGCCCCACTTACTAATGTTTATTTTCTCAATCCTTTAGTCATATTTCTATTTTAAGAAGGAGTTGCAATATCATATTTCTGTGATTGTTTTCCAGGAGCTCGCTGGCTAAGCAGGAGCCGTGAATCTATGAATTAAAAATGTTTAAAACTAAATAAGGGTTTTCCAACATCCTATGAGCTGAACTCAGAAGAAAGGGCCCTTGGGCCAACTCCACCTCCACTGGCCTAGCATCCCCTCCAGGGCTGTCCAAGGGGACCTGCAGCTTTGTCCAAGGCCGCCCAGCCTGAAATAGCTCGCCCACCGGCATGGAGAAACATCTGGGGGGTGGGGCAGGGGGCAACAAACATAATTGGTCGCCACTTTCATTCAGCCCCGGACAGGTCGACACTAACCAATACATCCTCTCTTTGAACAAAACCCAGGCGTGGCGGCGGTGCTCTGGCTGGGCTCACGTGGTGAGCGGCGCACACGCGTGCCGTCAGGGAGCTCCGCGATGAAGGCAGCAGCCCAGCCACGCGCCGGGGCCCAGAAGCTCCCCCGCATCCTCCACTTAACCTTCCCTGTGACCTCTGACCTGTGTTCTCCCCCAGCACCCACAGGAGGGCAGGGCCCCGCCCCCGAGGCCCCGTGGGGGACAGGGCCCCGGATCCTCCCCAGAACACTGACTTAGGCCCGAACAACAGGAAGTGACCTGAAAAGTCACCGCTGATCCAACGTCCAGATTCTGGGACCTAGACCCACTTTTCAGAACCGCAGCCCCTGATGCCACGTCTTCGCCCTGACGTGGAAACCCTTTGCCAGGCTGCTGGGCTTCCACCACCCATCACTGATAGCCTCCGCTTCTCTCTCTTACGGTTTATACGGCACTGCAGACACACACTGGTCCTGGTGGCGCAGCTGAAGCCGGAACAAAGCTCGTTCAAAGACACGGCGCTCCCGAAGCCTGCGTATCTGCCAGGCAACCACCCGGCCCACTCCCTCCCTGTCTGTCTGTCTGTCCCCATCCTCCCTCCTCCAGGCACAGAGATGACCCGTGAGCAGGCACTCAGGCGGCCACACACAGTCACAGCCACGCGTGCGCGCATGCACACCCAGCCACACACGCGCACACCGTGCTCTCACGGGCTCACGCAGGCACGGCCTCCCACAAGAGAACGGCCGTGTGTCGGGGCTGCGGGACCACTGGGGCGGCGGCCGGCTCAGCAGGTAGCTGCCACGTGACCTCAAGTCCTGAGAACTCACTCCCTTTCCCACAACCAGACAATTACAAAGTCCAGAATTCGAAGCCCAGTGAATACACCATTCTTTAAAAGGAGAAAATGTGTGTGAGTGTGTTGAGGCTATTTTTAGAAGCTGAGCATATCGATCCACACCCTGACAACCTTAGCGTGGCCAAGCCCAGCCCCACCATGAGCTACACAGGCGGGAACCCAGGGTCCCCGCTTCCTATTCTACTCACAGACGTCAAGAGACTTCAGGGTTTCCAGGAGACATACACACCAAACCTAAAACACGTAACTGCAAAAAGTGAAATGCTACTATTTTTAAATTCTGGGGGAAAACCACACGGCCACCCAGCAGAGTCGCGTGTCTTTGGAACCACCACCCCACGGCCGTGCGTCCACAAGGGTCCCTGCGTCCACGCTGGTCCCTGCGTCCACGCGGGTCCCTGCACGAGGTTAAGGCCCCCGCGCGGCCTGCTGTCGCGCGAAGTCCCGGGACACACCTGGGGCACCAGGCCTGAGGCTGAAACCACCTCATCTCTGCTCTGCCAGAGGCAGGCGGCCAGGGTGAGCACACAGGCCTTCTGCCCTCCCGGGAGCTTCTGTAAAGTGCCCAGGGGCACAGACTGACCCCTGGGAACTTGACCGAGACACAGCTCAGCAAATGGCAGGAGGGAAGTAAGGCCCTTGGAGGATATCTCCCTCATCTCCTTCCTGCCAGCTGGGCACGGGGGCGCTCCCTCTATGACCTCACTGCCAGCCCAGGGGGACCCCAGTCACTGCCCTACCACGCCCTCCAGCCTCAAAGATCCCGGGATCACCACTGTGTGCAAGTGTGCGTGTGCACACACATGTGCGTGCCCGTGCGTGCATGTGTGCGCACTGTGGTCCCCCGGAGAACGTGGAGTCTGTTCACCACAGGCAACGGTGCCACACCCTCGCGGCCCCAGCAGCAAACTCTGCAAGGCACATCCGCCCCTGTTCCCTGAAGACATTTCCAGCCCCAGCTCAGGTGTGAGCAGGACCCACGCACACGAAGCTTCCCGGGACGCGCTTGGTGAGCAATGGCACGCCCGGCAGGTGATAGGGCACACGGCCCCTGCAGCGGGGCCGGCAAAGGCAGCACGGTCAAAGGAGCCCCGCACACCGCGCCCCTACCCCGGACACTCACACAGGGGACCAGAGGGTGCGGTGTGTCCCCAGCAACTAGGCTGGCACGGCCGTGGAGCGATCAATGCAGCTGGTGTCACAAGCACGGGCTCGGACTGGACTCCAGCTCCACCTGGAGCCCTGTCTGCAGGACAGGGGGTGCTCAGCAAGGAGGTCCAAGCAGTCAGTCCTAAAGGCAATCAACCCTGAACACCACGGGAAGGACTGATGCTGAGGCTGAAACCCCAGTACTCTGACCACCTGATGGGAAGAGCTGGCTCATTAGAAAAGACCCTGATGCTGGGAAAGACTGAAGGCGGGAAGAGAAGGGGACGGCAGAGGATGAGATGGTTGGATGGATTCACCTACTCAATGGACATGAGTTTCGGCAACTCCGGGAGTTAGAGAAGGACAGGGAGCCCTGGCGTGCTGCTGTCCGTGGGGTCACAAAGAACCTGACATGACTTGGTGACTGAACAACAGGCTCAGAAGCACAACACGGACAGGTCTGGAGGCGGGGGCAGGCCGGGGGCAGAGGATGCCAGGAGGGCGGGCGGGGGGCAGAGGACGCCAGGAGGCCAGGGGCGTCCGTGGGGGTGGCCGGGACAGCCGCTCATGCCCTTCGCCTTCCACACCCTCAAGGCCATCGTGTTCTAGCAGCGGTGCTCTCACGGTTGGTTTGAAAACCACAGTGAAGCATCATCCACCCGCTGCAGACAACCTTAGTCATGAACCTCCACGTTTTCACGCTGGGGCCCGCGTCAGTCTGTCACTCATGCAGTCCACAAGAAGCGTGTGAGCTGTGACTGCAGCCTCGTCACCAGGCTCACGGCACACAGAGGCCGTCTCACCCGCGGCTTGGAACCCCGCCTGCATCCAGCGTTGGCCACCCGGGGACCTGGTCCCCCCCAACTGGCCCACAGGGCACTGGGCTCGGACAGGTTGTCCAGCACGAGTTGCCCATGGGAGTGACGTGCCCGCATCAGTAGCAGGCCGGCTCCTGCCATGGAACGGCAGGGCCCCCGGGTGCAGGCAGGCCCATGACCCCTGACCAGCGTTTCCTTCAGGCGGGCATCCCAGCCACTGCCCATCAAGGTCACGGTCACTGCGAGGAAGCAGCCCCCCGACCAGTATCCCCAGGTACCTCCTGCCTGCTTCTGCTCAGAGGCCCTAGTGCATCTGATTCTTCTTAAACAGCACAGCCACTGAAAAGCGCTTTCCGTCTCACCAAGGCCTCCCCTTTCCAGGCCACCCCTTCAAGGTTTTGCTGACTTGTCGGCACAGATGAGGATTTCCGAGCTTTCGCTGAAACTTTTTTGTCAACACAAGAGATGTCCAAATTCCCAGGTGTTAGTAACACCCTCTCTTTCTGCACCAGCATCGGGTCCCACCTGAATCCACCGACAATCTTAAAACAGACAGTGCAGCTTTCTCAAAGATGTGGAGCCCTAAGTGTGCGGGAGAGATGGTAGCCCAGAACAATTCAGGGAAAGCTTTCCATCACAGGCCTGCTCACTCCATCTCGTCCACATGGGTGTGTACTGTATAAAGATTCTATTTTTGTAGATCAAGGATACTGGAGCAGAACTCTGATGACCAAATTTAATGACAAAAAATTTCATTATCAAAATTAATTAAAATACATAACCAAAATTAATAAAATTCTATTTCTTAACCCTGCCCTCAAAAGACTACAGAAAATGCTACCACTGGCACAACTAATTTGTCAAGTGAAATTAAAAAGAAAAAAACTCGAAGAAGACATATCCTCAGTCGCTCAGTCGTGTCCACCTCTTTGCGAGCCCATGGACTGTAGCCCGCCAGGCTCCTCAGTCCATGGGATTTCCCAGGCAAGAATACTGTAGTGGGTTGCCACTTCCTGTATCAGCTAAGAAGATAATTTTGAAGTTAATAGTATTTTGAGGGGAAAAAAGGCAGGCACCTGAATATCACCTGAGCAGAAATCATTTTTCTGGTAGGGTAACAATATTCACGTACCAAAGTGAATTACACCCAATATGACACCAGAAACACCCCACAGGACCAAGCGCCGAGAGGCCTTTTGACATCAGTGCCCGGGACCCTGCGTCAGCCGACCTGCACCAGCCTCCTTGAGGTAGAGACTCTGGAGGCTGCAGGAAGGTGCCTCCCCACGGCCCCACAGACCCACTGATGCCCAGGTCCCCGTGGTGGCTCAGACGGTGAGGAATCCGCCTGCAATTCAGGAGACCCAGGTTCGATCCCTGGGTTGGGACAATCCCCTGGAGAAGGGAATGGCAGCCCACTCCTGTATTCTTGTCTGGAGAATCCCATGGATAGAGGAGCCTGACAGGCTACAGTCCATGGGGTCGCAAAGAGTCGGGTACAACTCACTTTCACTCTCCCCGTATCAGAGGCCCGGGTGGATCTGGAGCAAGGTGGCCAGGGCTGGCCCAGCAGGTGAGGCTGTGGGGTTGTGAGGTGTTCCTACATGGTTTGCTCCATCATAAAACTAAAAGCTGATATTACTCTCTCAACTAATCAGGCCCCTACATCCCCCCCATGGCATCACCCCACAGAAACTGATTTTATGATTTTATGCTAAACCGAAACAAGTCTTTAAAGAATGATGTAACACTAGTGAACAAGTAAAAATCTTTACAAAACTCATGAATGAAAATGTCCCAACATGGTCTTTAGGTATCTTAGTGAACATCTGTTTATTTAAAAGGTTCTGTAAATATTTTCTCAAATTGATACACTATTTAAACAGCTTGTATAACTACCAAGTAGCTTAAGGAATTTAATGTAACCCTTTTTTTTTAAATTAAACATTTGAAACAAAAAGATGTTTTGGAGAAACTGATGCCACCAAAGCCAACTGATCTTTGCCCTCACCCTGAACAAATTCAGTTTAAAACAGTATTTCTGCCAGAACCCGAAAGACTTACATATACATGTACACATGTACACTGCTAAGTACTTGAGTGAACTACGTCATTTATTACTGTTTGGCTTTCGGCATTACTCACTGACAGCTCAAAATCCCGCTCTGGGAAAAACCTTATTTCTTCTGAAACAGGGCATTTTCCTTTTTTTCATGAATAGCACATGAGCACACACTTAAGAAAGATTTCATTGAAAAAAATAATCTTATGTAAAGCTGGCACACCAGCTATGATCTTCCTCATTCAGGGAGTTTCTTTTAAAAGTCTGCATCCCTTGCATTTAATGTGAGGCTTTAGGAGCTAGCTGATGAGAGGCACGTCTTCGGGCAGGGAACCCACTGCAGCCAGGGGGGCGAGGCGGACGCCCGACAGCCTTCCTGGGGTTGGTGACTGTCAAAGCTTGACATCTGAGCCACAATGTATTACATATTCCAACCTATTCAGAATTGTCCATCCAAGCTTCCTTCTTTTTTTTAGGTTTTCTTAAGACTATCTTCAACCCACAAAAGGCTACCCACTCCATTAGCACTGAAGCTTGTTAAAGCATTCTTCATCTTGCCAAACTGGCTTAGAATCACCTAACCATGGGAAAGGTAAAATAAGCCAGAAAATTCTAGCTTTGTTCCTAAATGATGGTCTTAATTTTGTTAATGACGGGTCACGAGAAGGATGATACAAACGGGCACCTGCCATTCCTGTTCCCACTAAACACAGAGTGAGCCTGGCTTTGAATCCTTCACTCAAATGAATGATACATGTTGGCAAAGGAGTCAACACGCCGTTAGCAGTCTTCTCGATACCTGGAAGCCCATCACTAACTGACCGGAGCAGAGTGAGCTGCGCCTGCCACGATCCTCCCACACTAGACGGACAGACGGAAAGACCGACTTCCCACACCACTCGCTGAACCTGTGTCTCACGAGAGGGAAGGCCAGGCTCCCAGGAAAGCAAGCAAACCCTGGGACGAAAACCACGCAGCACTGAGCCACGAGCGCTTCCTCACCCCGCTGGAAGAGGCCAGCTCCGCAGGAAGGAGGGGCCCCTGGGGGTCGGACACCACGCAAGTCGCACGGCCCTCCCTCTTCCAGTGCAGATGGGGAGCTCCCCGAGCCCAGCAGCAGGTCTCTCCAGGCGGCGCTGGTGGTGAAGAACCTGCCTGCCTATGCAGGAGACACAGGAGACGCGGGTTCCACTCCTGGGTCACGAAGACCCCCTGGAGGCGGGCCTGCAACCCAGTATTCTAGCCTGGAGAACCCCATGGACAGAGGAACCTGGTGGACTATGGTCCATGGGGTCGCAGAGGGTTGGAAGTGACTCAGCACGCACGCACAACTAGACACTGAACCTCCACAGTGGAGACCATGGCTGCCAGATTGGTAGGGAGGAAAACGTGGGAGAGTCTTCATCATTGGCAAAGAAGTATGTTTGAAGATACACATTTCCCTCCACCTTAAACACTGCCTCCATCCCAAGCTGATGGTAGAGAAAGGAACATGAACTCTGCTTCTCCATTCTCCCTCCTCCAAATCAACCTCCAGTTTCAGCCGCTGTGAATCAGCACGCAGAGAGGACAGAAGGACGAGGCAGGGAAGTCCCGCCGCTCTCATCTTTGGCCAGCGTGGCCCCAAAGACCTCCATAAATAACCTGGAGAACATAGGGTCAGGGCAGCCTGGGATACTGAGAAATAAACAGGTTTTCACAGTGCTCCTCAGCTTGCGACCATTTGAGGACTGCTGTAAAGTTTAGAAATGAAACTTGGCAAAGGGTCTCTGTGCGATGCCTTTGAACTCCAAGTGCTTCCACCCTGTGCAACTTGCCCAGTGGTTCATCTGGTCCCTGCCCTCGCGACTTCAAAGGACAGGCTCGCCCTGTCCTCGGCAAGGGCAGAGACCTGCGTGCACGGCTTCAGCCTTAAACGTTTTACTCCACAATCCTCTCCGCTCTTTCAAAACTGTATTAACTCATGAAAACGTGGAAATAAAAAAAAAAAAGAAAGAAAACGGAAATCAGAGCTATCGGGGACAACTCCACGAATTCTGAACCTTCAAAATCTGAACACTTTTCTGCCTTCAACCAGCGTGGAAACATTCAGGGCTTTCTGTCTTTACCAAGGAGATTTGTGAGCAATGCATCCATTTATCTAAAACACGCGTTGTTAAAGTATTTAAATAAATGCATAATCCAGGGCCAGCTTTGGTAGTGCAGTAGTAAAGAAACCGCCTGCCAATGCAGGAAATGCAAGAGTCGTGGGTTCAATCCCTGGGTCAGGAAGATCCCCTGGAGAAGGAAATTGCAGCCCACTCCAGTAATCTTGCCTGGAGGATTCCACGGACAGAGGAGCCTGGCGGGCTACAGTCCATGGGGTCGCAAAGTGTCAGACACGACTGAGCACACACACACACCCTATCCTATTAAGGAATCCTTGGTAAAAACCTGTTATCTTAGAATTTACAACTGACACTTTCCTGCTATTTAAAGTCAAAAAGTAACAAAACTTAAAGGGATTTTTTTTTAAATCCTTTTTTGGATGTAATTAATATTAACTTGGTAGGTTTCAATCAGAGAAAATACTGCACTGAAAGTTTTATTATTTCTTAGGAAAAAAAAAAGGCATAGTTCCTTAGAGAGTCCCTTGGACAGCAAGGAGATCATCCCAGCCAATCCTAAAGGAAATCAACCCTGAAGCTGAAGTCCCAATACTTCAGCCACCTGATGTGAAGAGCTGACTCACTGCAAAAAACCCTGACGCTGGGAAAGGTTAAGGTCAGGAGGAGAAGGGGCGACAGAGGATGAGATGGTTGGATGGCATCACCAACTCAATGGACATGAGTCTGAGCAAACTCCGGGAGAAGTGAGGGACAGGGAAGCCTGGTGTGCTGCAGCCCATGGGGTCACAGAGTCAGACACTTCACAGCTCTCTGATTTTACTTACAGTAAAAAAAAAAAAAAAAAAAGTAGAGACACTGTGCCACAGACTCTGTATTTCAAAGGTAAAAGGAGTCTCTGAAGATGTTTCTGTGGAGCTTAGTCACCTGGCGGGTCTGGCGCTCAAGACATCATGGGTCTTTCTGCTCCGCACATGTGTCAAACTGTGTAACTCTGGCCATTTTGAGGCAGAGCTTCCTTTTATTTAATCTTAATATTGATTAAGGCACCAGACAACTAATGATCATTATTTCCATTTTAAATAAAATTACGGCCACTCGAGCAATTTAATGTACAAACCAGACAAATTCAGCCAACCTGGTCTTTGGTGGCTGACCAGAAACCACTAAGTCAGAGCTGCTGGCTGCAGATGTGGAGGACCTGCCCCAAAGCGAGGCTGAGGTGAAAGGTCGCCAAGAGATGCCGGGGGCAGCGCTGTCCCAGCCCCCACGGTGTGTGTCCCCCCGAAGGGCTGCAGGTCCAGGTGCAGCGCCCCACCCCGCTCCGTGGCTCAGACATGAAGGAGCCGCCTGCAGTGCAGGAGACCCAGGTCCAATCCCGGGGTCAGGAAGGTCCCCTGGAGAAAGGAATGGCCACCCACTCCAGTGCTCTTGCCTGGAGAATCCCATGCACAGAGGAGCTTAGCGGGCTACAGTCCATGGGCTGGCAAAGTCGGACACGACTGAGCGGCTCACACTCACTTTTCTCCCCCGCTCAGCTCCCAAGGCCCCACAATGGACACAGGTGGACAGCGGGGGTCAGACACAAGCAGGCTGTCCCTGAGACCATGAGGCTGGGGATGAACTTTCTGGAAACTGAGGGATCATAAATGCAGTCACTGCAATGGTAATCGAGTATGGTCTCCAACAAAAGAACTAAGTATGAGGCAGTCCTAAGGCTATAGGAGACGTGCCTATGTGTTTATGGGGAAGTGAGGACAGGAGACATCCATGCACTAAATGGAAAGGAATCATGGACCATACACACTTTTGCACACGGACCCCATCAAGGAGGTCAAGGAGGATGAGCAGGGTGACCTTGGGGAGACGGGAGAGGAGGGGTATTTTCCCAGTTCTGCCAATGAAAGGACAAGAGAAACAGTTTAAATGACAGGCAGTGAAGGAGAGAAGGGATTTCAGATTATAAAACAGGACAAAACGGAAAAATAAAATGGTTTAGCATTAATTCTCCTCTGCACAAATCTTTAAGATACACAAGGAAAACCTATGTTTGTGATTGGCTGATTGAGTGTTAGCTCATGAAGATGCCAACAGGTCCTCTCAGAACCACTTGTAATCCTACAACTAGAAGTTGCACCACCTTGCCGCCTGGCGTCGGCATGGAAACCCTGTGCTGAGCGCGTCTGGAGGCTTCCACTGGTGAGCTCAGAGGTGCGGGGCTCTGTCGTGCAGCAGGCAGCCCCTCCCATAAGGTCGGGGATCACAGGAATCCATGCAGGGGTTCACTGCATCTTTCCAAGGAAAGGGTGCTCAGGAGGAAGACAACGCCCCCCTTTTACAGGTGGGAAAGAAGTTACAGAGATCCAGTCTGCGGTTCTGAAGTTCCTTGGGGAGAGACCAGCGCGGCCCAGGCCTCCCTGCGTATCCCACAGGTGCTTGCCTGACGTGACCTTGCCTCCAACGCCAGGTGAGCAACAAGACGGGACAAGACCTCGATGGCAGGAGATAACGCTCACCTCCGAACCCCATTCAGGTGGGTCAGGACCTTCACTGACTCACGGAGGCCTCATTTCAAGGCGACACCAGATTCCAGGACCTTCTATTTCAATTCCAGATCCGTCTTGCAAAATGAACTCAAGAGCTCTCTGCACAGTCCGAGGTCAGAGATCAGAGGGAAGGGAGGCGCCCACTGCTTCTACAGCTTGTCCATCTGCACCATGGACGCTACGGGGTGTCAGAAATTCTCCAAGCATTCCAACCAGGGACAGAGGAGTCCCAAGACAACAGTGATCTGCCAGATTTTCTCCACCCATAGTTACAGGGTTTTTAACCAAAACTGAATGAGGATAGATCACGCATAGTCAAAATCAATTCAGAATCAGAAGAAATACACCCAGTAAATAAACCAAATTCCTCATGCTATTTGGGGGATGGTCATGAGTCCTGGGTCATTATTGACTATTTTTGTGCAAATGACAGGCTACAGATCACAGACTGGGATTACAGGACCGTGTCCCTACATCTGGGCAGCCCACATCTTAGAGTATGGTCTGGAGGATTCCTGGGGCTCTGTTTTGTTTTTTTTTTAATTGGAAGCTAATTACTTTACAATATTGTGGTGGTTTTGCCATACATTGACATGAATCAGCCATGGATTTACACGTATTCCCCATCCTGAACCCCCCTCCCACCTCCCTCCCCATCCCATCCCTCTGGGTCATCCCAGTGCACCAGCCCCGAGCACTTGTCTCATGCATCCAACCTGGACTGGTCATCTGTTTCACATGTGGTAATATACATGTTTCAATGCTATTCTCTCAAATCATCCTACCCTCGCCTTCTCCCAGAGTCCAAAAGTCTGTTCTTTATATCTGTGTCTCTTTTGCTGTCTCACATATAGGGTCATCATTACCATCTTTCTAAATTCTATATATATATGTGTTAGTATACTGCATTGGTGTTTTTCTTTCTGACTTACTTCACTCTGTATAATAGACTTCGGTTTCATGCACCTCATTAGAACTGATTCAAATGTGTTCTTTTTAATAGCTGAGTAATATTCCATTGTGTATATGTACCACAGCTTTCTTAGAGTATGGTCTGGAGGATTCCTGGGGCCCTTTTTATTTTGAATTAAGGAGATGGGCCCTTGAATGTAGGGTAAGTTTCAGCAGTTCGGGCCAGATGGAGCCTTTTACTAACCAAGCTACCAGATTCTTGAGGGCATCCGCCAGGGTCCCACAGAGTTAGGGCAAAGATGTGACCCCAATACTACACACATCAAGGAATACTGCCACCCCACTGTGGAACAGCACGGACCTATGAGGGAGCAGCAAACCACCTACCAAATTCCAAACGGAACAGAACTTTCCTCTGATGACTGACATCCATGCTGGAGCAGCCAGCCCTGGGGCAGCGTTATTCTCAGGACGGATTTCAGAAAGTGTCACAGTCACAGTGGCTGCACGCTATATAGGACACTCAAATATGTCACACGGTCCTGACTCCAGGAAGCGCGTAGAACATTTTCTGTGTTAAAAAATGCTAAGGTTTTTTTCATCCATCAAACAGAATAAAAGCAATTTTCATTTCCTCCCGCATCTCCTTCTCCACCAGCACTGTTCTGACCCTCAATGCAGGTAATGCATGTGTTCAAAGTATCGATCCCTGGAAGCCAGAGAGCAAGGACTCTCCACCAGAGAACTGTCCCCTTTTATCCCTCAGCTAATTATCATCCCAACCTTCACAGCATGAGGTCCGGCAGTGAACAGAGCTGCTGAACAGGTCTCAGTGAGCCCACAAGCAGGCCAGGAAACAAGACCAGGCACTTCCTGGCTGTCCTGAAATAACCACCTGCCAGGAGACTCGCCCAGAGACCCACACCAGGAACACACGGGGGAGCCGGGCAATCTGAACTGCAGACCAAAGACACGTCACTTTCAGCCTATGTCTCAAACGCTATGTGGGACACACACTAAAAAAAGCTATTCGATGTTTATGTGAAATTTACCAGGCATCCTGTATTTTTTATGTACTGAACCTCTAACATGTTTTCAGCTAAACAAATACATTATTTACATGAATGACTTCAAAGGAAGCACTGTATGAGTCAGCCACTCAGTCCAAAAACAGGGGAAAAAAAAGTGTCAACACTGATGTAAACGCCAGCATCACATGTCATGAAGAAAATTACTTTTCATCTACATGCGGTATCATTCGTCTACTGAGGAGAGGGAACGTGCTCATGGGAGACAGAGCAGAAGCCGGTGTTACCTTCAGGGGACCCAAACCACAGGGCAGCAGTTAACCAATGACCAGCCTCCACTAGATGGGCCTCTCAGAGCCTCGGTGGCTCCAAGGGTCCCTCCTATGCAGGTGAGGCGCTGGGGCTGGACTCAGGCGGCCTTGGCCCCTCCCTGCCTCATCTGGGGGCAGAAGAGCGGGGGCGAGCAGTTCTAAGGCAAGAAGACCAGCTTTGAGGGACCCTAACCTTGCCCTTAAAGGAAATCACCCCTGAATATTCACTGGAAGGACTGACGCTGAAACTGAAGCTCCAATTCTTCGGCCACCTGATGTGAAGAGCCGACTCACTGGAAAAGACCCTGATGCTGGGAAAGACCGAAGGCAAAAGGAGAAGGGGATGACAGAGGATGAGATGGTTGAATGGCATCACTGACTCAATGGACATGAGTCTGAGAGACTTGAGGAGCTAATGAAGGACAGAGAAGCCTGGCGTGCTACAGTCCATGGGGCTGCAAAGAATCAGACACGACTGAGCCACTGAACAACAAACCTTTCCCTGGAAGGTCCTCCCCCACACTAAGGGCATCAGAGGGAACTGAGAAGTGACACATTCCCCTGCAGCCAGGGCAGAGGGGCGGGGGCAGGGATCCCCCAAGGAGGCCTGTGGGAATGACAAGGGCCGCAGTGATCTGTTCCAGGGGTACTGGCCGCAGCCTGTCCCTGGCATTGGGACACAAGCACTGGAGGCTCTGCGCCTGGACGGATGGTCACCCGAGCCCACCACACCCCGACACCATGCCTTGCCCTGCACACTGGGCGCTGGGCGTGACCCAGTGTCCTTCCCCTCCCTTTGCCCTCGGATAGAAAAGGGGCCTCGGATAGAGGGAGGGCAAAGGGGCTGAGCAGGGTGGGGGAGATGATGACCAGTGGGCAGCAGGATGGGCGAGGCTGATGCTGGACCCCTGGATGGAGGGAAGACCAGCCCCTCACCCGCCTTCCCCGCACCTGCTCTGGGAGGCATCCTCAAGCACCGCTGCTCCAAAACCTGCTGCTGCTGCTAAGTCACTTCAGTCGTGTCCGACTCTGTGTGACCCCAAAACCTACAAGCGTCTAAAACAGCCCCCCCAACACACCAGACCTTCAAACTCAGAGAAAAGGATCCTGAACTCAAGGAAGAAAAACCGAAGGAACTCTGACCCAGAATGGGAAGGAAATCCGGATATTTAAAACGGATCCAGCGCAGGAGGCAGCTCTGGGGCAGCTTCCTCTCGTCCCCACGAACGCGTAAGCCCAGGCCCCTTTTGTGATCAGCAGCAAGAACTTGTTTCTAAGTGGTGAGTAGGCTGTCACCATGGAAACTGCAGAGGCTCTTTCTCTCCTTGGTGTTACACACCACCTGTCCAGAACTTTGTGTTCAGAGTTTACAAAATTCCCAAGTCAGGACTTTGCAACCCCGTCCTCGGCGCCTGGAACTCGGGAGCTCTGTAAGCCCTCAGCTAACACTCTGAGCCGCACTGTGCGGCCAGTAACCACGCCTCCCTACCAGCCAAGGAGCTTCACAAGAAAGAGAGCTTTTAAAGGTTGAATGCCTGTTGTAACCTCATGGCCCTACCCTACCATATTTCACCATTAAAAAAAAAAAAAAAAAAAACAGCCCCAAACTTCTATTTCTTAAAGACGAAAATGTTTGATCCACCCCACTACTGTGAATTTCAAGCCCAACGCCAGAATAACCTGTGTAAATCATATCCCATGAATTCTGCAGAAATCTGTTTTTTAAAAACCAAGAACATCACAGACAAGCTTTGAATGGAAGCAATTATAGCATCCAGAAGTCAGACTGGAAACCTGACCATCATTCCCACGTCCAAAACGGTGTTCTCCAGCGTCCAGTCCATCAGTGAACTGCCCGTTCGTGTGCAGAACAACCTGACTGCAGGATTCTGGGGAGGAAGCCGCGGCTCCCAGCAGGCTTCGGACGTTAGGGCCAGGCACACACACCACCTTCTCCAGCATGGTCAGTCCGTCATCAGAGGGTCCCCCCGGGCTACCCTCTCAGATGGTGTACTTCGGTAACCGATTAGACTAAGAAATGAAAAGGGCAGTCAGTAAAACTGGAATTCAGCTCGTCCACGGGGCTGAAAGTCTGGAGTTCGCAAAAAGAGCACGAGAAATACTCAAATCTGGCACATTGTTGGAGAACATACTTGGCAGCCAGCAGTTAGCCTGAATGTCTTCGTCATCTGTGAGGACACTGCTCTCAGATCGATGGCTGCCTCCGTAAACAAAGCACAAGAGGAGGTACCCTCTGAGTGGACATGACTACCCTGACCGCACACACAGGTCCAGGTAAAATTCCAGCAAAGAAAACCCTGACCTGCTAACTTTCAATCCAGAGAAGACTATCCCGAGCTTTTTCAATTCGAGTAAAATACAGATCTGAAAGTACAGTCTGTTTTAACATGCAAAGTATGCAAACTGTGCATGCAAATACTAGATCATATCAGGAGCCTGCAAAGGTTTCACAAAAACCAGTCTTGGATTAGGGCCTGTGCACAGGAAATTAAGAAATTTAAAAAAAAAAAAAAAAACTAAAGTTATGGATGAAATTTTAAGAACTTGTGCCAGACATGTACACAACAAACATACTTATAAAACAAAACCTAAATACTTGACTAAAGAGAATCTCAGATATAAATGATTCATTGCCCACGACAAACACGCTGACCAAGGATGATACGAATCAAATAGCACCCTCGGTACAGAGCTGGCTGGGCCAGAGCGTGCCTCGGAAGGACGGTGCGTCCTGAAAGAAGGGGCCGCCTGGGCTCCAGGTGGGTCTGCTTCTGAGATCACGGGCAATGGCCATGAGCTCCGGACTCCCAGTGGGCTCGGCCACAGTGGGAGCAGAAGAGGGCTGCTCTTCTCAGCCGCAAAGACCCCAGGGCCAGGGGCAAAGGCACTGGGTCCTTGCAGCCTCTCAGCATCTGCACCCTGATGATTCCCCCAGAAAGACAGGTGTCGGTGGAGTGACATGTGTCGAGGACAGCTGGGACACCCCAGCTCACCAGGAGTGACCCCGCTTCCGCAGCCCAGGGTCATCCTCCTACAGAGCTGCCCGGGACACCCTGCTGCTGACCGGCAACTGATGGTTCAGAAGCAAAATCAGTTCAATCCAACTCTTCCCATAGAAGGCCACATCTCAGGAGTCTGGGGTGACAGACCCAAACTCAGTTGTCTCTACTACACAGGGGTAACGGGCTTCCCCAACGGCTCAGTGGTAAAGAATCCGCCGGCAATGCGGGAGATGCAGGAGACATCGGTTCAATCCCTGGGCTGGGAAGATCCCCTGGAGGAGGGCATGGCAACCCACTCCAGTATCCTTGCCTGGAGAATCCCGTGGACAGAGGAGCCTGGCAGGCTACACTCTAGTGGGTTGCCAAGAGTCAGACATGATGAAAGTGACTGAGCATGTGCGTATGCACAGAGGGGTAACATCTACAGAGAGGGGGCTCGCACCTCACGTCGTCACAAGCTCCTGTCTGAACCGGAGGGGACCAGGCTCCTCTTCGTGACGTGTGGACCACAACAGAGGAGCCAAAAATCAAGGCCAGCAGCACCCACACTGCACACAGGGGGAAACCTACAGCCAGCAGGATGGCGGGAGGTGATGGAATTTAGGAAATGCACAGACAGGAGAGACTGAAAAGGGGTCACATCAAACAAGTCTCTACGGACACAGGGCATGTGTTTTTTATTGGCATCCAGAACATTATGAATTTCTCCTCCAGAGAACACCCACTAGATGTTGCCCACAAGCAGCCTCCTGGAGACAGGATGGAGCCAGGACCCACCCCGATGAGGACGGGACAGGATTGCAGAGCTCAGCTGGGCCGCCTCCGCTGCATCTCGGCCGCCTTCGGGGCCGGTGGCCGTGGAGACGGTGGATCTGGAGCCCCAGGCGGGCCCTGAATTTCAGTGCATTTTTCTAGGACTGTGTATCTAGGACCACAGGATGCTGCCCCTCAAGCGACAAGCCAAGACAGATACCCTCTCCCAGGCTGGGAGACGGACCCTGTAGACGTCAGTTCTGGTTCTAACTCTGGCACCAACAAGAGTGGTGTGGACAGGACGCCAGGCGGAGCCGGGCACCACAAGGAACATGGCAGGAACAACCCCAGGGGCGGGGTCCCAGCCCGTATGTGCAGCCCAGGAAGCCGGACCCCCAGCGGCTGAGGGATGAAAATACACCGCTACTTCATGCAGAAGGAGAACCACAACCTGGAGTCCTGAAGATGCTAGGCAAGCCACGAGGATACCCCTGTGCTTTGGTTTCCTCTCTGTTAAAACAGGGGACAGACCACTATCCCCCAGTTCCCTCCAGCTCTAAATTCTATGATTCTGTCTTGTGTGAAGGGCTTCTCAGGTGGTGCTAGTGATAAAGAATCCACCTTTCAATGCAGGAGACATAAGAGATGTGGGTTTGATCCCTGGGTCAGGAAGATCCCCTGGAGAGGGAAATGGCAACCCACGACAGTATTCTTGCCGGGAGAATCCCATGCACAGAAGAGCCTGGTGCGCTGCGGTCCACAGGGTTGCAGAGAGCTGGACACGACTAAAGCGATCTAGCAGAGACAACACATCTTGTGTGAAAGAGAGAAATGGAGACAGGGACAGACAACAAAGAAGCGTTTGGATCCTGCTAAGAAGCCACAGTGTTTGCACAGTGTCCGCTTCACAGCCCGAGGACCGTGCATCCCACGTGTGTGTCTCAGCGTCAAAAGAACAGCTCAGAGCCTCATCTCCAGAGTCTGACGTGTTTCACAGCGTAATTCATTCATTCTGGAAGGTCAGGGGATGCGGCATGGTGATCAAGCAAATATGAGCACGCACACCATGCACAGACGATCAGTGTTTGAAGAATCAGAATACAATAAAACACACCTCCGAGGCTCTATTCCCATCGTAACTCACCCTTGCTGTGATAATTCCGAGGCCTACCAGGGGACTGCAGGGCCGGTGAATAATTACCAGCGTCTCCATGCGTGCGCTGACTGCGTTGCTCCTGGTTGCTAAGATGCTAACTAAACCACAGGGCATTCTGCGGTCGGCTGTCAAGTGCATCTGGATATTTTTCTTAAAGAACTTCAGTGAGTCTTTCTACTGAATAAGGATTTGATAGGAGGGTTTTCAACTCTCGCTTTACTCCCACCTAAGTAAATACCTTGGTGTTTCATCCAGCAGGAAAGACGAAGGGGGGTGGTCGCCCTCACGTCTAGCTCAGAAGGCATCCGTCTGCATTCTCGGCCCCTCCTCTGTGGTCTGGGATCAACCTGCTCTCCCTTCCTCCCTCTGCCGTCCAGAGTCTCGTCCCATCAGGTCCCCACCCCGGGGCTGTGCTCCGGCGCTCATGGGCACAGGGCAGGGAGCACCCCAGCCCTGGGGCCCGGCCCGGCGCCAGTATCAGAGCCGGGGCACTTACGCATCGGCCGACCGACCTGCACGTGCAGTTACCAGGTTCTCATCACCCAAGGTGCCGAGGCCGCCAGGGATGGGAAACTGGGCCCGGCATGCCAGAGGGAACTGTGTCCGAGGGAGCCGGCCTCCTGGTCTCACTCGGACCCATCCCGCAGGCTCCCATTTAACAGGGTCCCAGGACCACGCAGGACTGACACCGCCCAGGGTCCCAGGATCACTCCTGCCCCAGCCCGGGGCCCTGGGGAGTGGGGGTTCATCTCAGGCACACGACTGTTCCCGGATGCGCCTGCCACCCCACAGTTGGTGGTGGTGGTGTTTAGTCACTCAGTCGTGTCCGACTCTCATGACCCCGGGGACTATAACCTGCCAGGCTCCTCTGTCCATGGGATTCTCCAGGCAGGAACACTGGAGGGGGTTGCCATTCACTTCTCCAGGAGATCTTCCCGACCCAAGGATTGAACCCGTGTCTCTGCATTGCAGGCAGATTCTTTACCCGCTGAGCCACACGAGCCAGTTACACACATCCTGTTTCCCATCCTCCCACTGTATTTATGATCTCTCCTCCTTGCCCCCAGCCCCTTTCTTTGTGGTGTCATTTTTAGCTTCTTGAGTGGGGGAGGCACTGATGAAGCCTCGTGCTAGGAGAGAAGTCCTTCCCAGTCACTGAGCATCAGAGACGGGAACCGGGCAGGTCTGCAAGCGGGGCCCAGCTCCCTGGCTCAGAACACACCCCGGCGTGGATCCGGACAGGACAATAGGGAGAATCCATGCCCAGAGTGCCTCCTGCTCTGTGCAAAGTAAACGCTAAGTAACAACAATAGCCTCCCAGGCCAGCAGGCCCACCTGCCGGTCAATACCTCTCCCCAGCCCACCCCACACTCCACACTCGGACTGCTGTCCTCTAGAGTCCCCCTAAATCCCCACCGTGGGAGGACACGTAGCAATGTTTCCTCCCTAAACTGCTTTAATGACTGCCCACACTCTATGGAAAAAAAAAGAGAAGGTTAACCCTTCTGGAAGCTGGGTGACCGTGGCTTGGCCGGCCTCACCCACCCACACGCTACTGTGGACGAGCGGTCGGGCTCAGAGCACGTGCTCCCCTAACATTTTACAACCAAAACACTGTGGCCCTTCTTGCAGTTACAACAGGAAAAAGATGAGCGGTAACGTCTGAGAGTGTGCGACTGGAGGAAGCAAGCAGAGAAATATCAGAAAATGGAAGCTTTCTGAAATAAATAATTTCTTTCTTTAACGGTCTTTTCTTCCCTTGACTGTACTTTTTAATCCTGAAAACTCTCTCCTTAATTCTTCCAACTACCTATAATACTGTGGCACTCGTTCACAGAACTTTCCATTCTATGAAAGTTGAGTCATATGATTTGTCAGTTAGAAACAGTCAGATATTTGCAATTTCACTATCTGCAATTTCAAAACTTGGGGTTTTACTATCAATTACGTTACAGCCATCATCCAAAGATACAGAGAGAGGCTGGGCTCAGCAGATTATGGATTTGATGTGATAGAAGAAGTTAGAATAACAGAAAATAGTCAAAACCAAGGATATATTATCCAACATAGGGAAAGAGTCATTACTTTGTCATAACTTTAAATACAATATATCTATAAAAATACTGAATCACTATGTCATACACTTGAAACTAATATGATATTATAAAGCCATTATACTTCAACAACAAAAATACCTGGGGTAATCAATCACCTAAGGGTTAGCAGAAACGGTATGGAGATACACATTGGGAATGGGTTTTGCATCACAAGGCCAGGCTTCCCCCAAGGGCAGCACGTCTTCCAGTACAGGGACCTCACGAAGAGTCCTTCAAGACACACTCAGAGGGCTTCCATCACTCCTAAGTCATCCCAGTATTCTCATGATTTCAGTTATTTTTCCTAGCTGCACCACGAGGCATGTGGGATCTTAGTTCCCTGACCAGGGATGGAACCGGCGCCTCCACCAGTCGAAGTGCGGGGTCTTAACCACTGGACTGTCAAGGAAGTCGCCTATTCCACTGCTTTCTGAGCAGAATTCCTCTTTGGCCTGTTCGCCTGTCCACAGTGATGACTTGTGAGCACCCTAACTCTACTCCATGGTTGAAAACATTAATTTTTCTCATTTCAATTTTATGCCCTTTCAAGGCTCCTCTTCCTTAATTAAAAGGACTAATTTTTGTGAACTCCAGACATGTACTTTCCATCGGTGCCAAGTCACTTTCTCAATGGAGACTTAAATTCAGCTCACTAACACATTTTAAATTATTGAGTTTTATTCACAACTTTGCTCTTAGACTATTTTAAGTCCTTAATGAGGGCTGCAGTGACTCACTCTTATGTGGAAATACAGGTAATGTGACAATCAGCGCTTTCCAAAGCAGGAGGCAGCAACACTCTAACAAAGAATGTTTCATGAAAAAAGAGAAGTTACTTTCAATTAATCTAATCATGTAAATTGTCTCCAGATTCAGAAGCAGTGTTTAAACCCACTCCTGGATGTCAAAAATCTTTGGAGGAAATTATGGCATGATGGGGATTTACTGGAAAGGTCACAAAAATCTGAATTCTGACATCAACTCTGCCACCACAGGTGAACTCACGTTCATGAGAACCAGTCTGATCTTTCTGTGACTCAATTCCTATGTGTTTCCTCTCATAAATTTAACCAGTCATCCCACCCAGGTTCTATGAGAATTTAAAGTCATTTCAATGTTTAAAGATCTAAGTCATCTTTCAGTGACAAGAAAGGCAAGTATTTTCCAAAGTTGAGTGCATTTTTTTAAAAAGAAAGGTTCACTGCAGATCAAAATAGAGGATTCAAAGCACCCATTTGCTTTTCCAAAGTATTAATGGTTGTTTCCAAGTTCTCGCCAATCCCTGCCAAAGAAACTGCTTTGTGAGTCTTAAATCCATATAACACTCCTCTCTCCATAAGGGGCATCCGAGATCTAATGCCAGCCAAAGACACTTGCTCCTTGGAAGAAAAGCTATGACAAACCTAGGCAGTGTATTAAAAAGCAGACACATAACTTTGTCAACAAAGGTCCATATAGTCAAAGCTACGGTTTTTCCAGTAGTCATGTAAAGATGTGAGAGTTCAACCATAAAGAAAGCTGAGCACCGAAGAACTGATGCTTTCAAACTATATTGCTGGAGAAGACACTTTAGAGTCCCTTAGACAACAAGGAGATGAAACCAGTCCATCCTAAAGGAAATCAGTCCTGAATATTCATTGGAAGGAATGATGCTGAAGCTCAAACTCCAATACTTCGGCCACCTGATGTGAAGAACTGACTCACTGGCAAAAGCTATCTGATGCTGGGAAAGATTGAGGGCAGGAGTAGAAGGGGGTGACAGAGGATGAGATGGTGGGATGGCATCACTGACCCAGGAAATAGTGAAGGACAGGGAAGCCTGGTGTGCTGCAGTCCATAGGGTCACAAAGAGTCAACAAGACTGAGCAACTGAACAACAAGAACATTCAAGGCCTGCTATGATATAAAATTGTATCTTTAGGAGGAAAGATACTGTCCTTTGGGGCTACAAAAAAATGACCCGTGCAGACCTATGATGTTCAACATTTTACACCACTGTCATAAAATTTTCTAGTCTCTCAACAAACTATAATATTCTATTGTCAACTTGCAAAATTCACTACTATATATAATCTTGTTATGGAATCATCAGAGGCACCAAATTTCTCAAAAAGTAGATTGCATATAGAGAAAACACATATAATCTCATTAAGAAGTAAATGATAATCTCTAAACTTTAATGAACCTGAGGGAAAAAAACAGTAAATTTCAATTTACAGTGAATGTAATTTGATCTTTCACACATCTTGACTTTAAAGGCACTGCTGAATTTGCTTATTACTGGTCATCTCACATCTATCATAATAGAAGAGGTGAAGGACAGCTTTTCCAAATATTAAAAATATTTGTCTTCAAAGTTATAAAAAATTATTACCAGCTTAGCATTTTATCCAAATGTGCTCCAAAAAGTAGACATAGTGTTACTGGTATGTAACCAGTAAAATCTATAGTTGTCAACATTTTTAAAAAGGAAAAACAAAAATTAGTCCTCAAACATGCCACCCCGGGTCACAAATGGGTTCCCCAGGCCATACATGACCAACTGCTGTTAGAATCCAGACAATCTCCCATAATGCACAGTACAGTTTCAGAGAAAGGGATATTATCTTGCTTCCTCCCACGAGTGAATGACTAAGAAATGAAATGCAAAATATGAACTGATGCATAATGTGCTATTTTTCACTTATGGACATGTACATGTGTGCAGATTCAGTACAGACTGCCCTGCAGGATCAGAGAAACTTTTTACTACACTTCTACTGGCTTTGCATATACTTGAGTGTACCAGACGCTCACACAATACATTGTCTAGACCTGTAATAATTAAACTCTGTTCAAGAGAACTAGCTTCATTTTCAGTACGGGAAAAATGACATACCCTCATGGGTTGTTTTAAAGAGGTGCACAGGGGCGGTTTTCCTCACTACAGAATACAAAAAGCGGAGCTGAAGCACTGGGATTTCCATCATCTCCAATCTTTCCCTAAAAGTAACAACCAGTCAAACCAATTTTCAGGGAAAAAAGAAAACATTCCTAGCCAAGGGGAGAAAGTTACAAGCTTGTAACTGAAACATCACCTCCATTTAAAGTAGTTACCCAAGACAAAAATTAAAGAAGATATCAAAATGTATAAAATTGACTAAAAAATAGGAACATGATGGGAATAAAGTTGGTCAAGTATCTTTAAATATTTATATAGCTGCAACTTGGAAAGTAATCTGGTTCCAATTAGCCATCTCTAAACCCATAGGGTTACTGGAATCCGAGGAGATTAATTATAACTGCACACAATATGAAGGTCCTCTTTCCCTCAGCTGTCTGGTGCAAGGAGAGAAACAGAGGAAAGCGTGTGTGCCCCAGCTGATGGTGAGCAGAGAAGGGTACACCTCAGAGGGGCTCCATCACCTGGTCTTTGCTCAGAAGTGTCTGATGCTCCAGAGAGACCATGACCTCAGCAGCCAGGGTTGATTTATGCGAACACTATAGGCAGACAGCAAACAGGAGCCTCAAGTGGAGTTGACAGGGGCCTGGGTCTGCACCCACCAGCCCAAGCTCCAAGTATACACTGGGTACAGACTCTCTGAGTGCAGGGGCACCTGAGTCAGGACTACCTGAGCCTGGAATACCTGGGAAAAGGCAGCAAGCTCAGGGTTACCTGGGGGTAGGGCCACCGAAGAATGAGGCTACCTGAGCATCAAGGATGCTGGGCCACCTGCAGGCAGGGCTACCTGAGCCTCAACTGCCTGGGCAGTAATGATGCCTGCCCCACGTGGCAGCAGTCTATTGGATCTGGACTTCCCCAGCTCAGCGGTACCTAGGCACACGGCCATCCGTGTCCAAGACGACCTGAGTGAGCCTGGCTCACCTGAGCGTGAGAACCCAGGCAAAGATTTCCCGGACCCACTTACAGTGCTACCTGGGCCCAAACCACCTGGACGTGAGATACCCGGGCAAGGGCAACCCGGACGCAGGGCTACTGGGACCTGGGCCACCTGTGTCCACTCTTACCGCCCCTGGACCACCCACCCCTGGACCACCCGGGAGCATGCGCTCACCTGCTGCGGGATGGGCCGGGGCCTCCTCTCCGCTGTCATCGGCAGCCTCATCAGCGAGGCCCGAGCCCGGGGAGTCGGCGGCGGCGCAGCCAGATCCGGGGCTGCTGGGCTGCGAGACCGAGTCGCCCTCGCTGAGGGAGCCGCAGCGGGCGCGCGGCGCGCGGTCGCCGGGACCGTCACGCTCTCGGTCGCGGCGCGCGCGGCGATGCACCCGGGAGTGCAGCACCATCTGGTGGTACGTGCGGAAGATCTTGCCGCACTCGAAGCACTCGGACGACTTGCCGTGGCCGGCGGGGACGGCAGCGCGGCGGCTGGGGCGCGCGGCGGGCCGGGGGTCCGCGGGCCCAGGCGCGGGATCCCCGGGCGCGCCCGCCCTCTTGCGTGGGGGGCCCTGCGCACCTGGCTCGGGCTCGCGCTTGCGCTTCTCCTGGCTCACCAGGATGAACTCGCGTCGCTCCTTGTCGAAGGCCACATCGCCGGCCAGCGCCTCGTCCCACGCCGCGTACTTGAGGTACTCGGCCGGCTCGGCCACCTTGCCCCGGGTGGCCAGCTGCCAGGCTTGGTAGCTGTTGACCGGGTCCAGCTCGGCCACGCGCCGCCCGGTCTGCCCGCGGGCGGGTGCGCCAGCCGCCGGGCGCAGGTTCAGGCACTGAAGGAAGAGCTGCTGGGAGTCGGCGGGGCCGGGCGCTGAGCCCTCCCCGACGGCGGCCCGCGGGCAGCCGGCCTCCACCCTGCGGTGGATGGCGTTGTGCGCGTTCAAGCTGTCCAGGTTCGTAAACAGGTTCCCACACTTGGTGCAGACTTCGTAGAGGCTCAGGCCGGCCACAATCACCTCTTCCTGCACCACGTCATTGATGGTGGCCACGGGCTCCAGCTCGCTCCGGGGCCTGTTTTTGCTCCCCGCCTTCGGGCCATGCGCCTTCATGTGGTTTTTCAGGAACCACGGCTCCTTGAATCTCCGGCCGCAGATGTGGCAGCCGTGGTCGAAGGAGCCCCTGTGCTTCTTCATGTGCGCCTTCAGGAACCAGGTCTGGCTGAAGGCCTGGCCGCACACCTCGCAGGGGAACTCGCCGGGCGGCAGCTCCGGCTTGCCGTTCTCGGCGAAGGGGTCGCCGCGCGGCCTCTGCGCCGCAACGTGGTCCTTCTGGACGTGGCTGAGCAGGGCCTCCTCGCGCAGGGTGGCGTAGCTGCACAGGCGGCACGTGAAGGGCTTGTGCGCCTGCTGCATGTGCTGCGCCAGGTCCTTCTTGCGCTCGAACCTGCTCTTGCAGAAGGCGCACTGCCCCGCCGCCGCGCCCTCCGCCTCCTTCCGCGTGCTGCGCAGCAGGATCTTGCCGGTGTCCGCCTGCGTGGCGCCGTTCAGGATGCGGTTGCACGCCGAGGTGCTCTTGGTAGGGCTGGTGCAGCCGCCAAGCCCCTCGGACACGCGCGTCTCGGCTGCCTCGGGCTCGCGGCCCTGGGTCAGCGTACCCGCGCGGTGCCCACGGATGTGGATCTTGAGGTTGCCCTTCTGCGCGGCGCGGTGGTCGCAGTAGGGGCACTTGTAGGGCTTCTCGCCCGTGTGCTTGCGCATGTGCTGGGACAGCGAGCTCTGGAAGGGGAAGGTCTTGCCGCAGATACAGCAGCTGTGGCTCAGCGCCCTGTCCCCGTCCACCTCCGGGCTCCGGCTGGCCCTGGGCGGGCTGCGGCCCCCTCTCAGCTCCGCCTCGGCCTCCCGGGAGCGCTCCATCTCGATGGCCACGACGGGCACAGCTCCTGGTCACGCGGGCCTGCCTGCCGGAGGGCGCCTTATCTCTCCATGTTCAGGCAAGAAGATGCTTCCCGCTGCCCCGCTGCAGAGGTGCGCCTGCCCCGCGGGCGGGCGTGTCCTACCTGGAGAGCATGGCGCTGGCGGTGAGCACCTGGAACAGAAAAGACACAAAGGCCTTAGGAACCAGGCTTCATGTGCGAACAGCGTCCCCACAACGCCCGAGGATATATAACGTCTACACGCTGCTCGTTCAGAATCCCAATCCCGGCCTATTTAAAGAAAAGAGTGAAGTGAAAGTGAAGTCGCTCCGTCCTGTCCGACTCTTTGCCACCCCGTGGACTGTAGCCTACCAGGCTCCTCCATCCATGGGATTTTCCAGGCAAGAGTACTGGAATGGGTTGCTATTTCCTTCTCCAGTTAAAGAAAAGAAGCATCCAGCAAAGTTTAAACCGACCAAGGAGCAGCTGCTTTCCTTTAAAAGATCAATCACTAAACAATTAATGACTGGTACTAACCATGTGCTAAATCATTAAAATAAATCACTGTTGTTGACTGAGTGCTAAAGTCATTTATCGTCATAGATATCGGTCCACGTGTGCGTGCGTGGGTGCTAAGTCGCTTCAGTAGTGTCAGACTCTTTGCGACCCCCTGGACTGTAGCCTGACAGGCTCCTCTGTCCATGGGACTCTCCAGACAAGAATACTGCAGTGGGTTGCCATGCTGTCCTCCAGGGGATCTTCCCCACCCAAGGATGGAGCCCCCTCTCTTACATCTCCTGCATTGGCAGGCAAGTTCTTTACCACTAGCACCACCTGGAAAGCCCCAAGTTGGTCCCTAAAGGATGTTAAATATCAGAACCTCCAATTCACGGGAATTAAACATTTGAAACCCAGCCACGAAGACAAGACTCATGGAACAAGAAAAACTCAGCTGATTAGGGATCATAAAAGGCAACCTATGAATGCACCTGGAAATTAAATGAAAATTTCAAGGGGGAAGAATTGTTCAAATCTCTAAACAGTCCTTCTGTAGCCAGTGCTCCTTCCCTCTCTGCTCCTCCCTGCAGTTTGGGGCCACAGAAAGTGAAATGCTCAGAGAGCCAAGAGGCTGCTCTGGGGGTCTGCACAGAGACCCCCATCCCTGCGGTCCAGGTGTGGGCAGAGCTGACCCCAGAGCACTGTCTCCTGTTTCCAGGGTGTGAATTTCAGGAGATGTCCTTCCCATCTGGGCATGCCCTCACCTGTCAGGTGCTGAGAATCAGGAAAGGACATGAGGAAGCCCCCTGCAAAGCACACCCTCCAAGGGCCACTCAGACCCTCGAGCACAGGCTGAGCGAATGGTCACAGACAGTGAGACACCTGCCCAATGGGTCCTCCCTTCTACTCCTAGGAGCCTCCCAGCTGGCCACAGAGTGAAAAGGACCAACTCTAAGCGCAGCCCCATCCACTCCAGCAGAGGCAGGAGAGCCAGCTCAGGTGGTCCCAGCCAGCATCCGGGCTCACCTGGATCCAAAAGATGCGGCTGGACTGTCCCCTCCTTTCCATGGGGGGCTGGGGAGGCAATGCTGCCACCTTTGCTGCCAGAGAAATCCACATTTTGTTTCCTTATTACAGCCTTGATGTTTAGTTTCTGATACCCCAACACCCCCGACCCCCCAGCCACAGACTAGATGCTTCCACTCTATAAACCCAATGCTAGAGAATATACTTTTCATTTCTTATCTGGGCTTCCTGAAAAACTAGCTTAAAAGCTTCATGTGGAAGGCAGCAGGGTCCTGCAATTTACAGGAAAATTCTTAAGCAGGGCGTTCATGGTGCCTGTGAACCAGCACAACAAGCTCTTCTCTCTTTTGTTTTCCACTTCTCTGCCCACCCCCATCATTCAACACTAAGCCCTGCTGTCGATCCCTCTGAGAATGAGCCGGGATGTCTTTTTAAAGAACTTAAAAATATTTGGAGGGGGAAAATGGAAAAATGGAAAAACACCATAAGGGTAATGACCACTTAAGCTCAGAACACCATTATCGTTAAGGAAATCATAACCTTAACAAAACTGGCTCCACCACTAAGTGACCCCCTTCCTGAAGCCCAGGGTTGACTCATGAAGTTTCTTGCAATCGTTTAAAGAAAGAGTCAAAATGGAATTTCCCACAACTGGCTTTCCTTAGTCTGTGGCCCAATCAGCAATCTTCACGATCGTTCTTTTTAGCTGCAAGCAAAAATCGCTGCTTAAGATGGTCATCACTTCTTTTCCCCAAAAGAAAAGAATGGTGTCGTCAGAACTTCCGAGCTAAAAATGCACACGGGCGGCAGCCCCAGTTAGAAGATTTGGGAGGACCTTATTAGCCGCATATACCAGAGCACTGGGCTTCCCAGGAGGAACTAGTGGTAAAGAGTCTACTTGCCAATGCAGGAGATGTTAAGAGACTCAGGTTTGATCCCTAGGTCAGGAAGTTCCCCTGGAGGAGGAAATGGCACCCCACTCCAGTATTCTTCCCTGGAGAATTCCGGACAGAGGAGCCTGGCAGGCTGTAGTCTGCTGCTGCTGCTGCTAAGTCGCTTCAGTTGTGTTCGACTCTGCGACCCCATAAATGGCAGCCCACCAGGCTCCCCCGTCCCTGGGATTCTCCAGGCAAGAACACTGGAGTGGGTTGCCATTTCCTTCTCCAATCCATGAAAGTGAAAAGTGAAAGTGAAGTCGCTCAGTCATGTCCCCCATGGACTGCAGCCTACCAGGCTCCTCCATCCATGGGATTTCCCAGGCAAGAGTACTGGAGTGGGTTGCCATTGCCTTCTCCGAGGCCGTAGTCTATGGGATCACAAAGAGTCAGACACCACTGAGCAAGTGAACCATCCCCAGCCTCCGTGAGCCTGAGGGTCTCAGATGGTTTCTCAACCCTGGTTGGGGTCTCTGGTGGTGAGCGGTTCTCCTCCAACACCACCCTGTGAGAAAAGGTTTCAGCAAATACATCCCAGTACTAAACAGCCACAATTGCACTCTCCCAGGCAAACACATGCCATGTGCGACTTGGTGCTTCAACTTTTCCTAAAACACATTAACCTGAAGATAACTAGCCTTACAAAGTGTGTCAATAAGTGAGCTTTTTATTCAGACCTTCCGTACTTCCAACAACACAAACGTTAGGAAGTTAAGCGGGGAGAGAAAATGCATGTTACGTGTGTTTTAGCTGACACACGACCCGTGTACATACACATAAGCAGCACAGCCCCATTGGAGTCACATTTTGCCCATAAAGAACCACTTTTGTTGTTGTATTACAAAGTTTTTCCAAGGCTGTAATTGGGAACTTGCCAGACAAGCCTGTAATTTAATTGTTTAGGCATGAAAATGGCTTGCTGATTAGGGTTTTAAAATAGATTTCCAGTGCATCATTCCATGTATGTGTGTGTGTGTCTGTGTGTGTTTCTCAAAGGAATGTAACAAACAGTTTGAAGCTACTTTTTTAAAATGCCTTGTGTAATTTTGGAAATAAGTTTCTTTTTGAAAAGGTTAGGCAAGTTTACATTTATATAAGTATTTGTATTTATATACACCTATATTATTTTATGGGCTTCCCAAGTGGCTCAGTGGTAAAGAATCCACCTGCCATGAAGGAGACTCAGGTTCAATCTCTGGGTCAGGAAGATCCCCTAGAGGAGGAACTGGCAACCCAATCCAGTATTCTTGTGGGGAAATCCCATGGACAGAGGGGCTGGCGGGCTACAGTTCATGGGGTCGTAAAAGAGTTGGACACGATTTAGCAACAAAACAACAATAACAATATTATTTGGTAACTACAATAATAAAAAGTAAAATATTTATTAAAGAAAACATAAATCTGTATTCATAACATAAAAATGCATTATCACGGGGGTGGGGGAGGGGTTTAAGAGAGGGCAAAATATCAACATCTTGGAAATAAAACACGCCGCTAAACTTTAAGAAACGATCCTGTGAAGGACAAACAACAAAGAAACAGGTCAGAATGAATGTGTGTGAGGCACCGCCATGCCTTAGAGCGACTCTCTTCTCACACCTGCACAGCACAAGTGAAACACGTCGACTTTCTCAAAACTGCAGACACTGGAGCTGGGATTTAATCTGTGGGTAAATGTTTCAGCGAATAAATCACTCCTGTAAGTGAGGACCCTGGGAACTGAGTGTTGGACCAGACACCACGCGGAGAAGTAACTTCCTGCAGGGCCCCCGGTGACCCTGAGAACGGGCTCCAGGATCCAGTGAGCCCCCCCACTCCCCTGCCGACAGTAAGGCCTTTCTGAACAAGCCATGCAGGCAGGGACCCCGGACACACACCAGGAGGAAACGCCCTGTGACCGAGCTGTCAGACCTGTGGGAACCAACACGCGACCACAGTCCATCGGCGTCCCACACGGTGTCCAGGGACCACTCCCCTGGTGGAAGCCCCACAGTGCAGTCGGCGGGCAACTTAGTGAGGATTTCATCACAGTCCCTGATGGCCGACTGGGTGCCAGGCCACGCTGGGGACCTACGCACGCGGGTAACCAAGCAACAGGCTTGCCTTTGCAGGACCCAGATGTCGGGAAGGAACACAGAACCACACGGCAGCCACGGGGCAGGGCGGGCAGCGATGACCTGCCCAGGAAGCCGGGGCAGCCTGGGAGCAGGGGGCTGTGGGCTCAACGGGCCTTCAGAACGAGCCCTGAGCCTCTCACCCACAGCCAGGAGTGACCCCGACATCCTGCGGGCCGGACCTCCGTTTCACACCTGAACCCACACGCCTCCCTTCCTCTCACACCCACGTGGGCCTCCCGGCTGGGGCCTCTCTCAGACTTCAGCTCATCACAGGCTTTCACACCAGGAGGGTGAGGCGCGGACACCCCCCCAGTGGGCTCCCACGGGCCTGAAGCCCCGCCGCTGGGGTCCCTGGGCTCTCAGCTGGTGACTGCCTGCTCACTCCCCCCTCGGGGCCCTCAGGCGTGCGGGTCCCACGCACCGCCCACCTTTCTCAGGTGTGGTCTCTCCGCACCATCCTGACCCCTGTGACCAGGTGAGGCCCATGTTGCTTCTCCGTCGCCAGCCCTGTACCAATTCCAGCACCTGTCTGGACATGGTTCTCTAACAGCTTCTTTAACGGGTCACTCTTGGGTTAGGCATCCTACAGTGAGAAGGCCAGTTCGCCAAGTACCACTGAATCCTGATGCCAGAGCGGAGACAAGCAGGCAGTGGGCATCACAGCACCGTGACAGGTGATCTAGACCATGAGCTCTGAAGTTGGGCTACCCGAGATCCAAACCCAGTTCTGCCACTCCCTGGGATCAGCCGTGTGACCGGGAGCAAGTGTCTCAGCCTCTCAGGTCCCTGGCCCATCTCTCCATTTTTTAAAGTGTAAATGATAGCGATGTGAACTGTATTATTTTTGTGAGGATAAATGCAGGCAAGGTGCAACGTTTAGCACATAATACATGGTCAACATATAGTAGGTGTTGTTATCAATAGTCATTAAATAAATGAATGAAATGGCAGTGCAGCACCCAAAGATACCGAGTCCCTGACAGTGACACTATTTGGTTTAATCAGTTCAAAAGGAGAAAATGACAGTTTAGGAAGCTAGGTTGGAAATGGCTAAACAGTAACCCCTGTGTATTCACTGGACCCTGGCGGGTTCCCTGCAGAGGTTATTAAATACAATTACACAGTGTTCCCCCAACAGCTATAATCGTCCACAGCGCACAGGTTCCAACCTGCTCTAGCTTCATCCAGGCCCCATACAAAGTACGGGATATTAAGACTGTATTTGAGAATTACTGTTCTGTTAGGTCAGTAATACAGGAGAACATTTTTAGCTTTGGGGGGTATATAATCAAATATTTGGAGGTGGGTTACAAAAGAGAGGAGCAGGCAAATATGTCAAACCGTTGACAATTGCTTGGACTGGATGGTGGGTGTATAGACGCTCTTCAATTACTCTGTCCATTATTATGGCGTTTAGGATAGTTTTCACAAAAGAAGTTAAAAAAAATAACTCCCACTTGCAACTCTGGTTAAGTAACACAATGGGAAACAGAGCTGCTCTGGGGCAGCTGGGTGGGGCGGGTGGGCCCTCTCCCTCACCTGTCTCCCTGCTCCTTCTCCAGGCCCCCAGGAAGCCCAGGAGTCTCTAAGGAATGCACTTTGGGGAAATTACCTTTTGTTAAATTCTAGTATTCAAAACTCAAAGGAAAAAAATCATCTGAATAATATGAAACTGTCCAAGTGAAGGCAGCATTTTACTTTAGGAGGCTACTTGCTGATGTTTCAGAGTCCTGCCCCAGAGATGCTCAAGGGATGCCCCCAAACTTCTGTGGGGTGCAGCCTCTGTGCCAACAGGGCAAAGTCAGGCACGAGGACATGGGCGCTCAGGAAGAACCTCCCATCACGTCCCAGGGCAAAAATCCGGCAAGGCTGCTGAGGTTTCTCTTCCCTAAACAGTCATCTTCTGACGGGTTCAGTGCAGCACTGTCGGGGGAGAAGGTAAAATGTCCTGTATTCTCACACAATAAGCTCAGCCCTGACTCAGCAGGAAATCTCGCCATTTTCTGCTCTGTGAAGTTAACCAACACAAAGTTTTGTATTCCTTTCTCCCAAAACCATCAAAATCTGTTCTATTGAAGTCACATCCTGAGAAAGGAATCAGAGACCCATGCAACAGGGAACTCTGCTCAATGTTATATGCCAGCCTGGGTGGGATGGGGGCTGGGGGGAGAAGGTGTGTGTGCGTGCTTAGTCACTCAGTCGTGTCCGACCCTTGCAACCCCATAGACTGTAGCCCACCAGGTTTCTCTGTTCATGGGATTCTCCAGGCAAGAATACTGGAGTGGGTTGTCATTTCCTTTTCCAGGGGATCTACCCAGCCCAGGAATCGAACCCAGGTCTCCTGCATTGCAGGTAAACTCTTTACCGATTGAGCTACAGATGGGTACATGCATATGTATGGCTGAGTCCCTTTGCTGTTCACTTGAAACTACCACACTTGTTAATTGGCTACACATGCATGCATGCTAAATCGCTTCAGTTCTTTTTGACTCTCTGCAGTCTTATGGACTGTAGCCCACCAGGTTCCTATGACCATGTGGATTCTCCAGGAAAGAATACTGGAGTGGGTTGCCATGCCCTCCTCCAGGGGCTCTTCCCGACCCAGGGATCGAACTCAAATCTTTTAAGTCTCCTACACTGGCAAGCAGGTTATTTACCACTAGCGCCACCTTGGAAGCCTCTAAGAGGCTATACTCCCATGCAAAATAAAAAGTTCAAGTTTGGGGGTGGGGGTGGGGAAAGGATGCGCGTTTCTTTAAAGGGACCCAAACCTGCCTCCGGACCTGGGGCTGCAGGAAGATGGGCACTTCCTGCCCTGGGTCTGGGCTGCTCTCTGGACAGAGCCAAAGCTGCGGCTCCAGCCGTCTGCGAACCGAGCCCCTTCAGTCCGAGTCAACCACGTTGTGACTCTTAAGAACCAGCTCGGCAGCGGACGCCCCGTGGTCTCCCTTCCTTCCTCTCCGTGGGTGACCCTGGGGGTGGGGGGGCTTCCGGGAGGCGGAAGGGCCGGGCTGGGCTCACAGAGGGGGGGCCCGTGGAAACTGAGGCGTCGGTGCTGTGGGGAAGGTGCCCTCACGAAGGAGACAGCTCGGGGCAGAGAGGCAGGCCGCTCAGGATACTGACAGGGTATTCTGGCTGCGGAAGGCAGGTCCCACAACTCCAAAAGCGGCCTCCGGGCGACAGTGAGGCGCCCTCTCCCAGGGCTGGGCCCGTGGATCTCAGAGGCGCCCACTTGTCCTCCAGCGGACAGTGCGAGGGCCTTCCCAGCGAGCCTGGGGCATTAGAGCCAAGACTGACCATGCACCACTGACACGCCGCACGGGCTCATCTTCCGCGGAGACAGAAGGCCCCTTCTCCGAGCGACCGCGGAGGGCTCCGTCACGACGACGAGGCGTCCTCTCCCCACGCGCCGGTCTGCGCCCGATGAACAATCCCGGCTTATCGCGCCAGCCCGGGTCGGAGCCGCCCCGTGAAGCGGCGCATTCACTGCCCGGCGCGAGGGCCTCGGCCGCCTGGCCCAGGCCGGTCAATGATCCATTATGAGCGAGCTCCACTCGCACAAGGCGAAGCGAAGGCGGCGACCCCGAGAATCAGGGCATTCACCGGGAAGCCCGCTGGCCTCCCCCAGCGGAGGAGGACACCGACGTCCCAGCGCCTGGGGGACGCCCCCCCCCCCCCCCCCCCCCCCCCCGCACCGGCGGCCAGAGAACAGCTTGCTTGGACCTCTCTGCCAAAAGCACTCGTTTTAAAGGTAAACCTGAAAAACGCTTTGTTTGGGACACAAGGTGACCTGACCGGGCCACAGACACGATTGTGATAAAAGTCCATCTTCCTAAACAAAGCTTTCCTTTAAATTATTTGGCAGCCCCAGATAAACCAATGTGAGTGCCAACGCGAATCCCCACATGAAACTATCTATGATAAGGGTTTATTTACTAAACTCTGCGGTCACTTAAAAACAAGACTCGCTTCTATTCTGGTACCTCAGGCCACAGCTTCGGAATCGTCCACCCATTCAAGAAGAAATGCAGAGAAGACCTCAGCGTCATTCCACAAGTAGGGTATCCTTGATGAGGCTGTTTACCACAATGTGTCAAAAACCCAGTACATTCCTGGTTGAGCAGACAGAGATGCCATCTTTGCCTCCAGAGACAAGAACATGCTCTAACAGTAAAGACAGCCTACCAAGACCCTTGCTAAAGGAAATATAAATTAATGTGAACATATAAGCTGCCCACACGTCCTTTTACTAAAATACAAAAACTCACAGTCAGCTCTGACCTTACAGGAGAACAACAAAAGCAGATGAATACACAATATAATTATTGATTACATTCAGAAAAGGCCCAGAATAAACAAGGAAGGACTTAAGAATATTCTTTCCCGGCTGTTAGTAACATATCCTGGAAAACCCAAAACAGTTATGCCTGAGAAAGAGGTATCCACGTGAAAATAAAGATGGTGGATTTTTTTTTTTTAATCTCAAAAGGAAACAGGCATCCTTTTACTGCTTTTTCTGCTATTCTCCAAAATGAATCCACTGAAGCTTTTTATTTACTAGTTCCCAAGTCTCATAATAAATAGTGGCCTTAGAAATCTCATTTGTCCTTTAAAAAGGAAATTTCATGAAACTGGAAAAAAGGGGTGAGGGGCGGGGAGAAAAAAGTCTCTGGAGCCAGAGGTTGCTCTGCGGTCTCCTGCAGATAGGGGTCCTGCCGGAGCCCCAAGTCCACCACAAAGAGCTGGCGATCTGGCGGTAAACCCAGCTTCCTGGAGGGCCCCCGCAGGGCTGAGTAGTTAATGATCTTGTCAACATTTCCAATAAGAGCCGGGCTTCAAGGAGCTCAGAACTGTATCTTCCCCAAGCTGGGCGGCTCCCCGAAATCTGTCGTCGCCCAAGGGCTTTATTAAAAAAAATACAGGAAAATCACTCGCTATTCAGTTCGGCAACCACAAAAGCACAAGTTTTTTACTTTCACTCTTTTTCCATCCTGCACTGAGATGATGAAAGGCAACATTTCCACTAATTCAGAAACACTGGAAACTCAGGGTTACTGAGAAAATGAGGACTCATCAGTTTCTTTTTTAACACAAACATGGAACACCAGAAGGCCTTAGACAAACGGCAGAGAAAATCCTGTTTAGAGGTCTTTACTCGGGCAAACCTCAAACGTGTAGAAACTGCCACCGATTTGGTGTCCAATTTTAATTTTTTTTTTTTTTTTTTTAGAAATTATCAAAAACAAAATAGTCATGGGCAGACATGTTATATTTTCTTACTATGGAACACTTCCTGGTCTAATGACACACCTTTTTGAAACACGTATTAACTCATTGCATAATAAATACATTTTAACTGAATTTGCTTCTGGAAATAAGCTGCATCTTATTTCATGTAAATCAACAGCAAAGGGCAATATCTGCCCCCAACACACACATACTGACCTGCTTTCTAGCCTTTTACTTAAAACCAACATTTCTCTCCCAGTATAAGAAAACATATCACCATTAATACCTCTCAAATATTATCTCATTCTTCTGTGCTTTTATGAAAGCACCTGGAAGTCCCCACCACCGAGTAAAAGAAAGAATTGAGCCCACGAATACAGAGGGAGATAATTGCATGCAGTAAGCCATAAACCATTCTGTTAAACATTACCTTCCAGTGTAGTTCTGTGAGCACAGAACTCAGCCCCAAAAATGCCTTCGTGAGGAGTGCACAGCAGATAAATACTTCAAGAAGCAATTGTACTAAATTCTAAGCAACAGCTTACAAACATTTTCTGTAAGGATACACTGAATTGAGTCCATTTTGGCAGGACAGCAGAAAGGAATATCATGCGAAAAGTTATTTAAGATCCTGTTTACCACTGTACGGACACCGACAGATACTGTAAGAGGGTCAGAGTTATAAAAGGACAAACGAGTGAGTGACAGATGCTCAGCCGTGCCCGACACTGCGACCCCACAGGCTGCAGCCCACCAGGCTCCTCTGTCCATGGAATTCTCCAGGCAAGAATACTGCAGTGGGTCGCCATTTCCTTCTCCAACAAAAGGACACATCCTTCCCCAAACGCTTTCCTATATAAAGTACATATACCATAACCAGTTTAAGTTTTTCAGATCTATGACTGCCTACAACTACTGTAACATGACCTGGTTTATCACTAACCCAAGCAGCTGGATATTCCAGCCTCTTAAGGAGAGTGATCTATCAGAGAATGTTTACAAAGCACAATTCTTGACAAGAACATGATGTCACATGGCTGTAGGACGTATCCTCCTTCCTGTCTAAAAATACACTTCCAAGCACAGTTAATGACACCTCGCTGCAAGTTCTGAATTCTGCAGATAAAAGGCTGTCTATCCTTTCCCTGCAAGGATAAAAGAATAAACAAACAAAAATCCACTTTCAGCCCCCACAATAACGTTATTGTGTGATTCAGCTACTAAAGTTAAGAAAATTCTGCACAAGGTCGTAGATGAACTTGCAGAAATGAGGATGGAAGTGTTTTTCCTAAGTCGAAGCATCTTACCCAGCATCAGCTTTTAGAAACAGTAAATATAGAATACAACCAAGTTCTTCTTTTCTTTTTTTTTAATTTCAGAGCTCCCAGCCCCACCCCGTTGGTCCCTGGAGAGAAATGGTATCGAACTTGAAATGGAGTCTCTCCACTGGCAGTCAAGCCTGGATTATTCTGGAAGAGCTGTGCTTCTGAGCTCAGGACGGGCCTGAAGTGAACAGAGAGGCAGCAAGGGGCAGAGTAGGTGCTGCAAACATTTTCCAGGAACCCAGAGGCCAAGATCCCTAATCAGCGACTATGGCCGGATCGTCCATCTGGTTCCAGCTCAGAACTGGGTCCACATTGAAGGGTGCTGGGGGTGACCCCTACCTCTCTTCACTCCCCACCCCCACTCGCTACAACACATCAGACCCCAGACGCCCTTTCTCGACGGGGTCTCCCTCTGTTCAGCCAGGTGCTGTAAGCTGCCCAGACCAGGTGAAGGGCCGCGTGGGCACTGGTGGCAGATGACCCAAAGCCAGGCCAGCAGCTGCCGGGCTCTCAAGGGGCTGCCTCCAGGTGATGGACACCCTGGTCCAGACCTTCACGTTCACTGCCCCTCAGGGATCACAGCCTTGAGAAAGACTGAAGGCAAAAGGAGAAGAAGGCAGCAGAGGATGAGATGGTTGGATGGCATCACCAACTCAGTGGACATGAACTTGAGCAACCTCCGGAAGACAGTGGAGGACAGAGAAGCCTGGAGTGCTGCCGTCCGTGGGGTTGCGAAGAGTCAGACACAACTTAGAGTTTGAACAACAACAACAGAGTTCACAAACCACATCATCGACTGCTTGGTGAAAGAGAAAACTACTCATAAACTTCATGTTGTTCACCGAGGACACAGGTCAACACAAGTCTGTCCCGGAACAGGGCCATGTGACTACACAGCGGGGATGTGCCAGCCAGGTGTCCCGAGAGCACAGACCTGGGAAAGAAAACAGCAGGACCTGTGTGTCCTGCCCATGCAATTCGAAACAAAATGCAATCGCCCTAAAGTACACGTTTCCAACTCAACTGTCTGAATGAGCTTCTGTCACATTATGTGATAACCACAACTAATGATCAGAGGCCGCCCTGACCTCCCGAGCAGACTGGGTGCGAGGGTGACTAACAGCTCCTGTCCAGCTCGAGGGGCAAGCAGGTCCCCTCAGCTTGAGATGCTATCACAGGGCTCCCCACTCCCGGAGGAAGAGGCTCTGTCTCCCCACCCCTCCTCACCCCAGTGGCGGGTGCTTCCTCCACTCTCGCTTTGAACCAGCCTTGGTCCAGCGGAACCCGTCCGCCCTCCTGAGCCCGTGACCAGCAGCTGTACCGCTTCACCAACAGGGATCCAAATCCGAGTCTGAACCATCGCCGGGGACTTGTCGGTAAGAGGAGCGAGCACATGTGGGGCCTCGCTCAGTGACGGGCCCAGAGCTACAGCCCACTCCGATCCCCAAATAACCCAGTGTGAGCTGGTGAGTCCCAGCATCGAAGGCCAACAAGACGCCTGGCGCCAGGTCTCAGATACTAACCTGTTCCTCAGTGGCCGGCTGGGCACACCGTTCCCCCAAACAAGGGGCCCGTCCCCGGACAGAAATTGCAGTAAAACAACAGCTATGATTCCCGCACCCAGAATCCATGGTACATGACTGCCTCCATTCATGATGGATCATTGCCTTGCCCCTTGTCTTTCTGGAAGCCACGAGGAGGGCAAAACAGACTTTCACCACCTGACTCCTCAGTGATGTTTCTGACACAGAACTGGACACTGGTCACCACCACCAAGGCCCCCGATGCACAGGGGCAGCGGGACACTCCTCTGGGAACCGCGGTTGCTCCCCCACCTCTTGGGACCACGGCCCCTGGAAAACAGGACCATCCATCCCATGTGTGGGCAAATGAAGGAGGCCTGGGGCGGGGGGTGGGGAGTGCAGTCAGAGGGGTCAGCATCTCACGTGCCTGGACCCACGCCTTTGAGAAGCCCTGTGTAACGTGGCCTTTAGAGCAGAGTCATCTGTCACCCACAGCTTCTGCAGTTGTGAGAAACTCATCATTGGTGTTAGTCACTCAGTCCTGTCTGACTCTTTGTGACCCCATAAACTGTAGCCCACCAGGATCCTCTTTTCCAGGCAAGAACACTAGAGTAGGTAGCCATTCCTTTCTCCAGAAGATCTTCCCAACTTAGGGATCAAACCTGGGTCTCCCGCATTGCAGGCAGATTCTTTACCATTGAGCCACCAGGGAATCTTGTCTCACAAACGTAAAATAGAAGTGTCCACAAGGTCCCTGGGCCAGTGCCTGTGACGTCATCAGCTCTCAGTGAACTCAGGTCCCTTCTTCTTTCCAACCCAAATCCAAGATTCGGTAACAATGTAAAACTCAAGGTCGAAGCAAAGAGTCGGACACAACCTAGAGACTAAACAACAACGAGGTGGAAGCACGTGGAAACCAAGGCCACCGCACAGGAGAGGGGTCAGAGGCCGGCTCTGAGCCCACATCCCATGTCTGGGGACTCAGGCAGCCTCGAGATGTTTGCTGCGGGCCCACCTGGGCCAGCCGGGCCACCAGGTGGTGCTCACACCTGGGCAAGTGGCTGGCTCACATGGCCATCAGTACCTGCAAGTCAGGATGCTGGCCTCAGTCCCTGGGGCACGCAACTGCTCAAAGAAATGCCTCAGCTGCTTCCTCCTTTGACACTGAAAACCCGGTGATTTTCCCCAAATCCAGAGAGAAACTGTATAGTGTTAGTCACTCAGTCATATCTGACTCTTTGAGACCCATGGACTGTGGTCCACCAGGCTCCTCTGTCCATGGGATTCTCCAGACAAGAATACTGGAGTGGGTAGCCATTCCCTTCTCCAGGGGATCTTCCGGACCCAGGGATCAAACTCAGGTCTCCCACATTGCAAGTAAATCCATTACTGTTTTGAGCCACATATAAACTTGCCCTTTTTGCCCTATCTTGCATCATATCTTTCAGATTAAAATCCAAGTCAGTATTTTCCTTTGGGCTTCTTATTGTTTTTCTGAGCATTTCCATCATGGCAGGGCTGTCCAGGCTTTCCTGGCAGTGGGGGCCTGCCATGGCCACACGGAGTCACTCACTCACACGCACGCCCATCGCCACGCCAGGCAGCTTGGGATCCTCCCAGAAGAGCAACATCCCCTGCATTCTTCAAAGCCAGAGTCTCCTTCACAGCAAACCATCTCAGGACTTTACACACAGGACAACCTACACAATTACTGGCAAAAGAAGAAGACTCACCACCATGGTCTCCTTAACTGCAGGTCGAACGTACGTGATCTTCCAGAATGTCTGTTCTGGTGAAAACCCCCAAGTCACAAAGGCCTGAGTCCACGCGTGTGTCCCCGATGCACATAGGGTGCAGAGAAAGATGTGCAGCCCCGCTCGTTAAAGACCACCCATAAAAACCAAAGATGGAAACAGGGACATCCCAGAGTTTATAACTGGTTGATCACATCATTGCTTCCAGCACTGACATGGCTCCTCCCGGCAGAGAGAGGGAAGGTCTGTGCCTCCCAAAAGCCCTCTGCCCAGAAATACGGTCCCAGGAGCAGCCAGCTGCACAAATGTGGACAAGAAAAATCTTACTCATGTGCAAACTAACATCCTTCCCGCAAGGGTTTCCCAGACAGTAAAACTGAGAGTCCTCAGCCTCTCCCCTCGTACCACGCTCTCTCTGCAGAGCTGCTTACCCAGCTGCCTCTCAGGGAAAGATTCCTGCAGAGTTGTGCTGGAATTCACTCTCTGACCCTTCGGTCCTAACAAAAACGGAGGTGACCACAGGGCTTCACCACGAGGTGTTTGTGCTCAGTTACTTGTCTATTTACCATCAGACCCCTTTGAACACGTTTCCAGTTACGCTGGGAAGAGCAGTCCCATGCCAAGGTCAAAGTAACACCGGGTCTTAGCCTGTCCTCAATCCGCAACTGTGAAGTCCGAAGGATTAAACAGGAAGGAATGCTCATGGAACCAAATCTGACTTTCCCAGAAGGTGGAGGTGACGTTGGTGCGCGGGAGAAGACACCCCCAGCCTCTCAGAGTCTGAAACGACCAGAAGTCGGTATTAAAGTAGTTACCTTTTTAAGAAAAGTTTGCTATTGCTTTTCAACAAGAAAGAAGCAAAGTGTTGTGCCTCCCAAAAGCCCTCTGCCCAAAAATACTGTTCCAAGAGCAACAAGCTCCACAAATGTGGGCAAAAGAAATCTTACTCATATGCAAATACCCTTCCTGCAAGGCTTTCCCGGACAGTAAAACTGAGAGTCCTCAGCCTCTCCACTGGCACCACCTCTGCAGGACCTTTTGTTTCATGGGCTTCCCTGGTGGCTCAGGCAGTAAACGCGGGAGACCCAGATTCAATCTCTGTGTCGAGACGATTCCCCGGAGAATGAAATGGCAACCCACCCCAGTATTCTTGCCTGGGAAATTCCATGGACAGAGGAGGCTGGCAGGCTACAGTCCATGGGGTCTCAAAGAGGCGACCGAGACTGAGCGACTCTCACATTTTCTCTGGCTTCATAATCTTGACCATCCATTGATGCCGGCTGTCAGCGCATGGCCAGCAAAGACCTGCCGTGCAGCGTCCCGAGCCCCACCAGGAACTCTGCACCCCGAGTGACTCATCCTGGACCGCGGGTCTCGGGGCCACACCTCCAGGCGGCCCGGCCCAGCCTGGCCCGGCCTGGCCACTGGCGCTTACAAAGCAGAGCACTGGAGCCGGGTTCCAACTGAGGTGTGCTAGTGTTCCCACCCGCACCCCCCCGGAAAGTCCTTCCAGACATATCTTACAGCGAGCTACAAGAACAGCTCTTGCAAACATCTTTTAAAGTCTAAAATGAAGTATTTCTGCTGCATGAGCCACAAGCAGTGCGTGGAAGTCTAGCTTCTCCATCATAAATTAAACACACCCTTTGATAAATGACAAAGGCAGGCAGAGATTCCCGGAAATCAGAGCTCATGGTAATTTCCCTTTCTTCACTCGCTCAGGTGACATGTTCTCATCTCCAGGCTTAGCTGGAAGACACAGGTCCCTCCCAACAAAGGGGATGTGAGCACCGCTGGTGTGGTCTGGCCAAGCACACAATGGACCCGCCTCCACAGAGCCGCGTGAAGGTCCTTGCCGCCTCTTTCCCAGATCTTCCTAGGGGCACCTGCTCCCCGACGCCGGGAGGCTGTCACTGAGGAGACAGGTGAGAACAGCTAACATATTTTGAGTGCTTGCCAGGTGCCAGGTATGAGCATATTCCACCCATCAGTCCATCTCCCCTGCAAAGGAATTATGGTCATCCTGGCCACTTTATGAATAAGGCAAGTGGGACACAGAGAAGGCCAGCACCTGGCTGAGGTCACACAGCATGGAGGTGACTGGGCAGGGAGGCCAAGTGCCTTGCTCTGGCGAGGGAGAAACAGGCTGGAGCTCCACGCTCTGATATTTAAGAGGCCACCTCAGAAATAAAGATGGCAGAACGTAGCAGATGAAAGGGAGAAGAGAAACGGGTGGGAAGGCGAAGGCCAGGGGAGGACCAGGCAGGGAGAAGCTTCTAGAGCCAGAGGCACGTGATGTGCTGGAGCAGGGGGGAGGATCGCAGAGACCCGGTTCTGCCCACGCTCCCCTGTGCCCACCGCACCCCAATCCAAGCTGTAGGAGCGCAGAGGCTCTCTGGATTAAAAACACCCAGGTTTCCAACAACTGCTCTTCAGACTTGCCTCGTCCCCAGTGACTCGTTTGAGCACCGCTGGAAACTGCCGAGGTCCCTTGGGAGCGAATATTAATTCGAGCTCCCGCAGTTTCTTGATGTGGGATATTAATTACATTAATCAGGGTTGGGGTCCAGCTGAAGACTGGCACAGCGCGCGACCGTGCGGCTGCCTCCCCGTGCGGCTCGGGGCCGTGACGTCACCCGGGGACACGCCTCCCCCAGGCTCCTCCTGCATTTGTGCCTCCATGCCCACGTGTCACCCCATGCAGCCCAGACCATCCAAGCTGCCACACCACGACGACCACATGCACACACAGACTCTTCTCGTCGCACACGCTTCACCCCACGGGCCCTAAGACGTGGGGGGAGGATCCGGAAGAGAGCTCTGCCCTGTGGGTCAAATCAGACCCAGGTGTCCAAGCCCGTGGAGGGCAGAGGGGCGCCCTGGGCACGTGGTCGGCTCTAGGGCACATGGGCAGAAGCGGGCTCCAGCAGATGCGGAGGAGATGTTGAGGCAGACCTGGAAGGCAGAAGGGACTTTCCCGGTTCACAGCCCACATCTGGGGAACGGAGCTGACAGGGTGGGCCTGGCCGGGAAGCAGGCCGGGGGGGGGCAGGAGGACTGGGGGGACAAGTGGACAGGGAAGGCCAGGCGATGGAAGTCCTCACCGTGAGGGTGACCTCAGTCACGCTCCCAAGGACACAGGAAGCTACGTCCCATGGCCGGGGAAGCCGACCGGGGACGTGTAGCACCTGGCCCGAGGGCCCGCAGCAACACAAAGATGGGGCCGACAGGGCAGGAGCTGAGGACAAGATTTCCAAAGGAGAGACTAAAAGAGAGGCTGGGACAGGGCTCGCTGGAGGCCCGACCTGAGGCCTGACCTGAGGCCTTGGTGTCCAGGATCCAGAGTCCATCAGAGGCACCCTTGGGTCTCGGGGAGCATCACCTGGAGACCAGGGCCGGAGGAGCATGAACAGCTCGTCCCATTTCTCTGCCTCAGAGAACAACTGCCTCCCACCAGATCTCCTGCCAGCCCGCCTCCCCTCTGCCCATTGAGCATCGGGGGCAGGGGTGACCATTTTCCCCACCGGCTGCAAGTGACAACCGGCTCAGAAGCAAGTGCTGGTCATGGGATGCGAAGCCAGGCTCTGGTCCCTGTGCTGACCGTGATCTTGAGAAAGACACGACAGGTCAAATCAGCTTACAGTCTGAGCCTCAAAAGCCTTTGGCAATCCGCATAGGCAGCCTCATTTTCAAAGCAGAAGTTTAGTAATTTCCTGCATCTGTAGACACGTTCAAACTGTCAGAACATTCAATTCCTGATTTTTTCTGTTACCAGACAAGTGCATTTCCATGGATAGGACAGCCACATGCATCACAGCCCCTCAAGGCAGCTCCGTTCAACATAGGAGTCAACGCGGGGCAGTTTGAGCCCTTTTGACCACCGCCTGGTCACTTCTCGCTCCCTCGGTCCTACAGGGACAGCCTGCCCAAGAGGAACCACAGCCGGATCCAGACTTGTACTTGGAGTATAAGGGGACACCCTGAGGGACCCTGGGTTGCCAGGAACACAGCCCCATCCGCACCCATCCACACGCAGGTTACCCAGCACCCCTTCCAGACACGTAGACGGGCATCTGGAGGGGGGCTGCCGGCGCACCTGTGACAACGTGACAGTGAGACGTGCTCTCCTGGACCAGAAAGGTCAAGACATGGGTCATCAACCTCTGCTCCCCACTTCTGCACAAGTGTGTTCATTTACCTGAAATTAGAGACATCAGGATTAAGGCTGGCAGTGTCCCCTGTGTGTGACAAGGAGCAGATCCATGCCCACTTAATAAGAGATCCACCCAAACTAGTTATTTGTGTGACACAAACTCTCACTTGAGGGGAATAAATGGAAACAGTGATCCATCCTCCCCTGTTAATGATCCGGTTTACTCCTGGAAGAAGGGCCTGGGTGGGGTGTACAGCCTGCCTGTCCCAGTGCTCCTTCCCATTCTCTACGCCTCCCCAGCCACAAAGGACCTGGGCCGTCACAGTGTAACGCGACTAAGGAGGAACGCTGAAAGAGAACTTCCAGGTCTCAAGCCTCCAACCTCCCCTGTCGGTTTGAGAAGCATTTAAAGTTCGTTCTTGAAGAGCTTTTCTTAAATGAAGCTACAGTCCAGGCCTTGCACCGGTTTAGCTCTGTCTGCCTGAACATAAATAGCTGATGTAGTCAAGTCAGGCTGTGTGCAGAGTCCCCTCGCCTGCTAAGAGAGGTTTTGCCTTCTCCCGGCAAAATGTAAAATTAGTAAACCGTGCGGCACGGTGAGGTCACCAGCCCAAATTACACCCAAACTTATTATTATTAAGGATTTGGTGTCCTGTTTTCCTATTGCTAAGAAAGTTACATTCATTATAGCTTTATATTTAGAGGGCTTTTTAAAAATAAGTTTGAGAACAGATCTATGAATGTCTGTATTGTACAGAGTTAGACAGTTACAAGAAAGTACTCATGATTTTAGCTTACATATTTTCCCTTCGACATTGAAAGAACCAAAAATCTAGTAACAGTTTCCACTACTGCATTTAGGGGAAAAGTGCTTTCTTTCAATGTAAGAAGAAACTAAATAAAATTATTGGGTTGGGCCGAGGGAGAAGATTCACTTTTAAGATAAAAGGGATTTGGGTAACTTTCGTCTCCTGACCACAAACTTTAATATTTTTAAAAATATAATCTTCATGCTGGGATTAAACAGAGTTCATTTTCTCTTTTTATCATCTTTTCTTCCCAAATCCTGGATTCTGAAAGGTTAAGTCACACTGTACTTAGAAAAACACACATATTTCCCTTATATTCCTTTCAAGTAATATTCATTAATTTAAAAACCAATGTAAGCACTGAGTACATTTAAAAATTGTTAAAATGGTAAACACTACACACACATATTAAATATATTTTACCACAATAAAAAATGCAAAAGTGTAGATTTTAAATGTTTAAAGTCATTTAAAATGTTTTAATACTGTACTCCCTTAAAAATCATAACACAAAACATAAATGAACAATATTTATAGGCATCATGAGGTCAATAATCAACTCTTAAAATTACATAAAATCTGTTGTGCTGGGAACAGTATTATCCCAAGTGAGGATTAGACCTTGCAATGTCAGAGGTCATCGCTAGAATCCACCAACTGTTTAGAAAAGTTTTCCTCTAGATGAGGCAGCCAATTTTCATGCCAAATTTGGAACAGCCTGTCTCTAAATTCCCTGTTACACTTCATGTGCTCTGCTGAACTCTGTGGGCCAAAAACTGACAGAAAAGTGTCCCCTTCCACCCCCCCACCTCCCCACCCCTGCACCAATTTTAACTTAGCTCTGGAGCAAGTCAAGAGTTTTCAGAATACAATTTGAATTCGAATACAGAAAGAAGAGTTCCATTAAGGGTACATTTCTATCCAACACAAACATGCCTCCACACAGTGACTCTTTTTGCACTAACAGCTTGAGAAATTCCAAGTTCAAGTTATTTTAGATGCAGCATTTAACTGACACCGTGTGGTGTTTTGATCCAAGGAGCCCTTTTATAAATCAGCTTTGGAATGTCCCACTTCTTCCTGACTCGAAATTCCATACGAATCCTATTCTGTGCTCTCTGGTTTATTCTGAGAATTTTAATCCACTTCATTTTTTGTAACAAATATTTTACAACCATCCTCGGCCAAAATCCCTGAAGTTCTGACCTAATTCACATTAAGAACTTCTTATCTGTGATTTTATATAAATCCTACATACTGCATAGCTTACCCTACCCCTGACAATCCTTCCATAAAGTTCAATAAAGCTGATCTTTTAAATTCCTTTTATATTCCTTTCTCCTTCTTAAGTAATTTTCTTAAAAGTATTTTTCTAGGCTGATTAATTAAAAGACAACTTTCAGATGCCTTACTCTACCCACATCAAAGACATGAACTGCAGTCTCTCTCACCAACCTATGGGCCAGAAGAAATTAGAAACAGATAAAAACATTACTGCTATTAAGAACTTTCAAAGAATAATTTTACCAGTATGCACAATGGATCAGCAGTTCAGAAGTTACGACATTCATCAAACCCTCAACCTCCTGCACTTAGAAGGCAGGCATCCTCTAACACCAGTGTCCTGGTGCTAAAGGAGAGAAGCCCGGACTGTATCCTCCAGCCGCCGACACCTGGCAAGAGGTGGGAGCCAGCGCTCTCGTGTTCCTGGACAGGGTTTTCCTTCTCTGCACTAGGAGGTGTGGCCTCTGCACCAGGAGGCATGGTCTCTGTAAGAGAGGCATGGCCCCTGCACTGGGAGGCAGGGACACTACTGGGAGGCGTGGCCTCTGTGCTGGGAGGTGTGGTCTCTGCACTGGGAGGTGTGGCCTCTGTGCCAGGAGGCATGGTCTCTGGGGCAGGAGTCCTGGTCTCTGTGAGAGGCGTGGCCTATGCACTGGGGGCGGGGCTCTGTATGGGGAAGCGTGGCCTCTGCACTTCTCTGGCCCTCACTGTGCCGGTGTGCAGAGTGGGTGCTCTGTAACCTACCCGTTTCTGAGGAGGCAGGAAGATTCTGGCACCCGGGAGGCCCAGGCTGCTGCTGTCCGGGGATTCTCGCAAGAGCGGTCAGGCCTCTTCCCGAACATGTGATGGCCTCACACAGCTGTGTGGTGTAACTGGACAGTGATCATGGCCCAGTAGAGCCCGGGCCCCACACACACCACGTCTACACTGGACCTCCCTCCATCTCCCACCTGCCCAATCCATCACCATGTCACCAGGACCCCACCCTCCAACACCTCTTGGGCCGCCCTTTTCTCCAGTCTTATGGTAACTAGTCTGCCCGGAGGACCACACTCTCTGAGCACTGCCCCGCACCATCTTCTGAAAATGGACCCCTCTCAGGCCCCGAGGGGTCACCCAGAACCCATCACCTCATAACTGGTGAGAGTCAAGCGTCCTCAAGATCACTCACTGCCCTTAAAGACCTGTCAGACGCCACCTGTCGCCCTCACACACATATGTGTATACATACACATACACACACGCATGCACCCACGTGCCCTCGAGGCTCTCTGAGGCTCTGACAGAGGCCCACAGCTCCGTCCTCACCCAGCACCCTCTCCTTCTCAGAGAACCAGCTTCCAAAAGGGCCCCAGTCCTCACCACAACCTCCTTACAATCTACTGGGAAAAAGAATCCAGTCAAACAGGTGACTCAGAGAACTCACACGCAAAACAACAAAAATGAAACAAATCTGGCAATGATCATTGAACCCAACAGGCAAAGAAATGTGTAGACAGAATCAAGTCTAAATAATTGTGAGGTATATATAAACATGCAATTGCTACATTTCTTGCAAGACATTATATCCAACATAAAAAATAATAAATTAACAATTGTAGACTAAAACCACATGCAGAAAAGGAATTACAATAGCGTGTGGGGAGAGGGGAAGAAATGAAGAAAGAGAGGAAGGGAACACAGGCGCTTTCATTTCTTCATCCTCCCCAAAGAGGAAGTCAACTTATATTGTTACTGAAGTCCATAATTGAGAAACAGGGGTTTAAGCAAAAGTTATAAATATAACCATTGATAGAACTGAAAACACTGAACCTTCTATCTGTCTTCTCATTTCAAGGATTAAAGAAGAGAAACATAATTCTTTTACCAATAAATTAAAAAGAAAGCATAAAATCAGATTAAAGTTTTTTCTATGTAGGAAAGAACACCTAATAAATCTGTTTCAGCAAAAAATATAAATGGAATCAACTTATTTATTTAAAAAGACTCAATGAAGGGCTTAACAACTAAATCCAACTCTTTGTCCTGTACAAAAGACACCCCAAATGAAGGAATTCAGAAAAGCTAGATGACATATAGATTAAATACAACAGAAAATGCAAATAAACAAGAGTGAAAATAGAAATATCACTAAGAGTTTAATTCATGGTTTGAAAAAGGTATTCAATTGCACAAAAGTCGTATTATAATGACAAGGGTAAAAAAAGAAACCACCAAGAATGAAACTGTCCTACATGTTTAAATCAAATAACACAGAACGAAATACATAAAGCAAACACCCCAGTGAATACATGAGACAAATACAAGAGACAAAATGGATCTGGGAGAATTAAATCTCTCTTAAACCTAGCAGATTAAAAAGGCAAAAACAGTAATAGTAGACGTGAATAAAGAAGTAGGGTTTATCGAGTATGTCACGTCAAACCCCATACTGGCCAGTTTGCTAAACTAAGGATAGAACATTAGGTGGCTACATGCTGACCACAAAGATGGGCTCTAACAGTTCCATAAATCAGAAACAGCACAGGTCTTCCAAGCTTCAGACATAGTACTGTGACAGCAAAAACTACCAAGTGAAAGCAAAAACAACATGAACAAAAGTTCAGCCATTTTAAAAATTTTAAACTCTTCGTAACAACTCCTGGGGCAGAAGATCATGCGGCAACTGCAAACCTCTCCTGAACCCCTCTGTGTCAAAATGTGTGGGACACACAGAAAGCCGAAAGGGAAAGCAGCTGTGGGATTAAAAATAAAGAAAACAAGTATGTGAAACATTCAAGTCAAGAAGTAACCAAAAAAGCATTAAAATACTTAAATTTGAATTTTAAAAGGTAACGACAAATGAGAAAAAACCCAGCAAAATTGGTAAATAAAGTCAATAATTGGCTCTTTGATAAGCCCAATGAATGAGAAAATTGACAAGCTGGCCTAATCAAAAACAAAAAATAAAGTAGGAGCTGGGGAAAATTAGGTCCATGGACCACAAAAGTAAGGGCAATTAAAAGAATATAATGTTCTTCAAAGCTCTACATTAACAAATGTGAGAATATGGAAAGAAATTACTAATTTTCTATTAAAATATTCTTTACCACCTGAGCCACCAGGTAAGCCCTAAATAAACATCCAAAATCTACTCAGGAATCAACAGAAGAAGCAACAGAACAATAATCAGGTAGGAAATCAGAAGGCCTGTCACACACTCCTTCACTTGCTCAAATGCCAAAAAAAAAAAAAAAATCAGTTATGGTCATACACATTTTGAGAAACAACTCAGATGGAGGCTATTTGAATGTTTCTGGAGCGAAAAGAACTTACATAAAGTGAAGAATAGAAAAGAGATAAACAAAAGTTATCTGCGACAACAGAGCACACAGCTACTGTCCTAATAAAGAAAATGTTCTTACAAAGCAACAAATCATGAATAACTCAGTGGAAAAACTGACCGAGTAAGCGAACAGGTGGTTCACAAGAGAAACGATAGTCAACAGACGCTAAGAAATGCTCGATGTGGCTTTAAATTTTTAAAATCCGGTGCTCATTTTTCCTATCAGATTGCCCAAGACTGAGAGACTGATAACATCAAGAGCTGACAAAGACAAAGCCTCACGTCCCTGACTGCTGCTGAGGGTGTGAAACGACATTTTGATATCCTGATGGGAAACTCATCAATATCCCTCAATGAAAACATCCCTTCCAGCCAAAAACTCCATCTTGGGGAACTAATCCCAAAGAAACATTCCCACACGTGCACAAAACTGTGTGTGTCAGAGAGGCTGACATCACAGTAGGAAACCCACAGCGACACAAGAGTCCACGACGGGGACACACACAGTGAAGCTCCGTGGGGCGGTAGCTGCTGGGTACCAGCCCTGCCCACTGCCTGCTGCTGCTGCTGCTAAGTCACTTCAGTAGTGTCTGACTCTGTGCAACCCCACAGACGGCAGCCCATTGGGCTGCCCCGTCCCTGGGATTCCCCAGGCAAGAACACTGGAGCGGGTTGCCATTTCCTTCTCTAATGCATGAAAGTGAAAAGTGAAAGTGAGGTCGCTCAGTCGTGTCCGACCCTTAGCGACCCCGTGGACCACAGCCTACCAGGCTCCTCCGTCCATGGGATTTTCCAGGCAAGAGTACTGGAGTGGGGTGCCATGGCCTTCTCCGTCCCACTGGCTACTCCCACCCAAATCCCCTTGCAGTGGCTCAGAACAGACCGAACTGAGTACTGGGCCTTTAAAAACCAGGATGGTTCAATTCCAGAAAAATAAATAACCCAACCAAAAATTGGGCCAAAGAACTAAGACATTTCTCCAAAGAAGACATACAGATGGCTAACAAACACATGAAAAGATGCTCAACATCACTCATTATCAGAGAAATGCAAATCAAAACCACAATGAGGTACCATTACACGCCAGTCAGGATGGCTGCTATCCACAAGTCTACAAGCAATAAATGCTGGAGAGGGTGTGGAGAAAAGGGAACCCTCTTACACTGTTGGTGGGAATGCAAACTAGTACAGCCGCTATGGAGAACAGGGTGGAGATTTCTTAAAAAACTGGAACTAGGACTGCCAGATGACCCAGCAATCCCACTTCTGGGCATACACACTGAGGAAACCAGATCTGAAAGAGACACGTGCACCCCAATGTTCATCACAGCACTGTTTATAATAGCCAGGACATGGAAGCAACCTAGATGCCCATCAGCAGATGAATGGATAAGGAAGCTGTGGTACATATACACCACGGAATATTACTCAGCCATTAAAAAGAATTCATTTGAATCAGTTCTAATGAGATGGATGAAACTGGAGCCCATTATACAGAGTGAAGTAAGCCAGAAAGATAAAGACCATTACAGTATACTATTGCATATATATGGAATTTAGAAAGATGGTAACGATAACCCTACATGCAAAACAGAAAGAGACACAGATGTACAGAACAGACTTTTGGACTCTGTGGGAGAAGGCGAGGGTGGGATGTTTCGAGAGAACAGCATTGAAACGTATATTATCTAGGGTGAAACATATCACCAGCCCAGGTTGGATGCATGAGACAAGTGCTCGGGCCTGGTGCACTGGGAAGACCCAGAGGGATCGGGTAGAGAGGGAGGTGGGAGGGGGGATCGGGATGGGGAATACATGTAAATCCATGGCTGATTCATGTCAATGTATGACAAAAACCACTACAATATTATAAAGTAATTAGCCTCCAACTAATAAAAATAAATGGAAAAAAAAATAAAAAATAAATAAAAACCAGGATGGGGTGTGCCAGCCTTTACAATCTGCTCATCCCTTAAGAAAAATACGGTGTAGGACTTATCTGGTGATCCAGTGGTTAGTACTCTGCCCTTCCAATACAGGGGGTGAGGGTTCGATCCCTGGTTGGGGAACTAAGATCCCACAATCACACAATGCAGCCAAAAAAAAAAAAAGTTGAGAAAATAAGTTGACAGAAAACTCCCATTTTGGAAAAAAAAAAACAGATACTGGGAAAGACTGAGGGCAGGAGGAGAAGGCGGTGACAAAGGATGAGATGGTTGGATGGCATCACTGACTCAATGGACATGAGTTTGCGCAAACTCTGGGAAATAATGGAGGACAGGGAAGCCTGGTGTGCTGCAGTCCATGGGATCACAAAGAGTCAAAGCAGACTTAGCAACTGAACAACAACAGGTATGTATATTAAGTACATTCATGAAGCTGACGGATTTAAATGCCTAATACAGTGATTGATATCAAGAAAGCAGTTAGTACACAGCAGCCTGCATAAAGTAAAATTACAAAAACACTGTGAAATGTCACACACATCCTTTTTTCTCAAAATGCAACTTTCACTTTGGATTGTAAATATCTTGATGGCAAAGATAATTAAAAGAGTCTTTGCAGTCTACTAACTATGCATTTTGTATAATTATCTGAAAAGAAATAGTTTAATTTCAGCAAGAAGAATGCTACCCTAAGTATTTGTCTATAATTCAATTGCTCAAATACGTGGTTGAAAATCAATTAAGAAGTTATCAGTTATCAGTTCAGTCACTCAGTTGTGTCCGACTCTTTGCGACCCCATGAACTGCAGCACACCAGGCCTCCCTGTCCATCACCAACTCCCCGAGTATACTCAAACTCATGTCCATTGAGTCGGTGATGCCATCCAACCATCCCATCCTCTGTCATCCCCTTCTCCTCCCGCCTTCCATCTTTCCCAGCATCAGGGTCTTTTCAAATGAGTCAGCTCTTCGCATCAGGTGGCCAAAGTATTGGAGTTTCAGCTTCAACATCAGTCCCTCCAATGAACACTCAGGACTGATTTCCTTTAGGATGGACTGGTTGGATCTCCTTGCAGTCCAAGGGACTCTCAACAGTCTCCTCCAACACCACAGGTCAAAAGCATCAATTCTTCGGTGCTCAGCTTTCTTTATAGTCCAACTCTCACATCCATACATGACCACTGGAAAAATCATAGCATTGACTAGATGGACCTTTGTTGGCAAAGTGATGTCTCTGCTTTTTAATATGCTGTCTAGGTTGGTCATAACTTTCCTTCCAAGGAGTAAGCGTCTTTTAATTTCATGGCTGCAATCACCATCTGCAGTGATTTTGGAGCCCAAGAAAATAAAGTCAGCCACTGTTTCCACTGTTTCCCCATCTAATTGTCATGAAGTGACAGGAATGGATGCCATGATCTTAGTTTTCTGAATGTTATTTAAACCAACTTTTTCACTCTCTTTCACTTTCATCAAGAGGCTCCTTATTTCTTCTTCCCTTTCTGCCACAAGGGTGGTGTCATCTGCATATCTGAGGTTATTGATATTTCTCCCGGCAATCTTGATTCCAGCTTGTGCTTCTTCCAGCCCAGCGTTTCTCATGATATACTCTGCATGTAAGTTAAATAAGCAGGGTGACAATATACAGCTTTGACGTACTCCTTTTCCTATTTGGAACCAGTCTGTTGTTCCATGTCCAGTTTTAACTGCTGCTTCCTGACCTGCACACAGGTTTCTCAAGAGGCAGGTCAGGTGGTCTGGTATTCCTATCTCTTTCAGAATTTTCCACAGTTTATTGTGATCCACACAGTCAGAGGCTTTGGCATAGTCAATAAAGCAGAAATAGATGTTTTTCTGGAACTCTCTTGCTTTTAACAAATTATTTACCCTGAATTCCACCGCTAACAAGGGCTTTCCTCAGTGGCTCAGTGGTAAAGAATCCACCTACAATGCAGGAGACGCAGGAGACTCAGGTTTGATTTGCTGGGTCAGGAAGATCCCCTGGAGAAGGAAGTGGGAACCACTCCAGTATTCTTGCCTGGAAAATCCCATGGACAGAGGAGCCTGGCAGGCTATAGTCCAAGGGGTCGCAATGAGTCAGACACGACTGAATGAAGGAGCAGGAGCAGACCGAAAGGGAAAGTGCTGCGTATTCGTACCATTTTGTGAAAGTATATGTAATTTATTTTTGAAATCCTCTATGTCTTCAAAGTGAAGTACTGTGTCTGTCTTTACCTCCTTACACAAGAGAAACACAGCATAAGGTTTGGGCCCCAGATGTCCATGTTTGATTCTGGCTCAATAACTAAAATGTGAAGCTTCATATTAATTTCCAGAATAATGACATTCAGATCAACTCTCCGCCAGAAAACGGGATGCTACCATAGAAGACAAAATTTTGGGGGAACGGGAAAGGACGTCATTTGTGCTCAGCTCCCACGAATCCTCAAAATTAAAAATAGGACGAAGTTCATATTCATAGCTTCAACTTCAGACATCTTACGGTGAATTAAGCGTGCAAGTGGAGAGGAAAGAAATCTTCTGCCCCACGTGACTAAATGTTAAGCCTGCAATCCTGCATCTGCTTCCCACTAACCTCCAAGACCAGCCATGGTTTGTCTAAGAAAGGGATGTTTTAATCAGAACACTTGAATTTATTGTCATCCTGAAGTCCCATCTGACTAGCAGATCCTCAGGCAAATGAATACCCATAAATTTCACATGACGGGTAGAAACCGCCTAAGCTCTTGAGCCCCCCAGATGTGCAGCCAATTCAGGGTGACCATCTCCGGGGCCTTCAATCTTTTCCTAGAAAAGGGCCCACTTATGAAATCCAATTTCGAAGAACTGACTCATTGGAAAAGACCCTGATCCTGGGGAAGACTGAAGGCAGAAGGAGAAGGGGACAACAGAGGATGAGATGGTTGGATGGTATCACTGACTCTAAGGACATGAGTTTGAGCCAACTCCAGGAGTTGGTGATGGACAGGAAAGCCTGGCGTGCTGCAGTCCACAGGGTCGCAAAGAGTCGGACACGACTGAGCAACTGAACTGAACTGATGAAATCCAACGCATTGAGATGCATGTAAATTGGCAAAACTCTGCTAAGAATGTCAGGTCCACACAGTAAAAAATGGTGATCCTGACCCTGACAGTTCGCATTTCTCCTTTAAGTGGAAATATCCCTTTGCCTCAACCTGCACACATCTGAAGCATGGTTTAGCTGGGCCACTGAAACAGAAAAAGAGAAACAGCACTTTTTCTCAGAGCTGAAAAGCATTGATCTGGACTTTGTTATCCCCCAGGAATGCCAGTCGATCTTTTTTTTTTTTGCTTTTAGGTCCGGTAAGTTTCCTGAACACTGATACTGTGAGTCCACAGGCCAGAGAATCAACAAAATTCTAGTCTGTTTCAACACCATTTATCTATCCAAAGAAGCACTTTCGGTGATTGATAGGGTGAGAAATACAACGTGACCTTCAGTCTAAATGCTAAACGTGCTGACCAGAACCTGGACTCTCAGGCCGGAGCAGCAGGTAGACTGCAGCGGGTGGCCAGCAGCAGGACCAGCCCCACGATCCGGAAGCGGTTTAACCAGGTCTCGCCTTGAAAACGTGACAGAACTTAACAGCCAGCAGGAACAGCAGTCTCAAGATTCGTGGGGACACAGACTAGCTTTGCACCGACTCCTGGAACAGCAGGATTTTCTGCCTGACTGTGGCAGGTAATAAATATACCGACACAATGTGATTCTCTTGCAATTTTCAACCCGTAAATCCCCTTCCACCTGGTAGCCAAACACCCCCGTCACACTTTGCCACACTCAGGACATAGCCACTGTAAAGCCCACGAGGGCAGGACCTCCGTGTCTCTCACTGTGATTCCCTACAGCGCAGGGGTAAGACACAAACCATCCTCAAAAACACTGCGGATGCGAAGGAACGGAAATTCATGACACTGCATTTAACCCTCTTCTCCTTGAAAGAAGCATCACCCCCTTAAAGGAGGTCCATTTGCTCTTATGACTGACTTGACTCTTCCCTCTGAGACAGAGCTTTTCTGAACTGTTGCTGCCCATTTGGGGAAAAGGAATCTTCATCGTTATTATTATTAATAGGGTTACTCTGAAATGACCTACTTTAAGAAGACTGATGAAGGACACTGGTTCCAGGTCCACCGTGAGGGAAAGAGGTTTTCCCTTTGCATCCACACCGCCCTCCTGAGTGAAAAGCCCCCACGCTGGCATTTCCATGAGCTTTGATACAGAGTTCAAAGCATACTGCGTTCTCATCCAACCACCGTATTTCACATCCCAGGACCTGGGAGCAGAAACAAGATGGGCACGAGGTCATCCATGAAGAATGTGAGGGGAGGCTCTGCAAAACCATAATCTCAGAAAAACACTCTGCTCCCCCGCACAGAGAGCATGTTGTTGGTGTCTGATCATTATTACAACAACAACACACAAAATTATCAGTGAACTCTGCCTGGCTTTCCACTCCAGGCTCACCTTAAGCCCCCAGGCAAAGTAGACAGTTTCTATATTTTATACAGTCGCTTTCTGTATTGTGAGGTTAATAAAACAAAAATGAAGCAAATTAGGATTTAAGGCTTCCTAGGCTTCCCAGGGAGGACTTCCTGGTGGCTTGGTGATCAAGAATCCACCTGCAGGAGATCCAGGTTCCATCCCTAGGTCTGGAAGATCCCCTGGAGGAGGGCATGGATACCCACTCCAGTATTCTTGCCTGGAGAATCCCAGGGACAGAGGAGTCTAACGGGCTACAGTCCATGGAGTCACAAAGAGTCAGATGCAACCGAGCAACTGAGCGCACACACACATGCTCAACATAAAGAACATCTATCTAACTGGATTAGACCACAAGTCTCACCTGCTTGTAAAGTAAACAGACTTTTTTTTTAATGTGCAAAAAGTAGGAAGAATTAAATGTCTTTTATGCTGGATGTAAAGTTTATATTTTTACATGCTGCATATAAAATTACCACTAGATAAGACAGAATAAACTGGAACCTTCGCAACTCTCCTTGTGTTTTGAAATTCTTGAGTGGCCTTCATCTGCCGTTTAGTCTGCTCTCCGGCTCCCTTTCTCGAGTGCACTGCACAGTTAACTCTGCGGGCCCTCAGGGGAAGCCGGCGTCTGACCCCATTTCACAGATGAACAAGTTAAGGCACACGGGCTTCACAACCGGCCAGAAGTCAACATGACTGGATGTGAGATGGGAAGCCAGAGGCTGCATCTTGCACTACAACTCCTTCCCACACACCTGCAATCTGGGATTCACACACCTGAGTTACTGGATGCTGCATCAGAGGCGGGGGCCCAGCTGCAGGAACCCGGGGGAATATCTGGACAGGATGGCTCCTGCTTCCAAGGGTGCTGGGCTGATTTACCAGGGACTCTCCGGGGGACAGACACGCGGCAGGGTCAGCCTCGGGCCGCTGGCCATCCAGTGCCTCCTTCAGCTGCCCTTTCCAGCCCCCCCGCCCCGGCTCCTGCACAGACCTTGAGAATGATAGAAGGGAACTTTCATCCCTTAATTACGCTGCCCTGATTCTGGAAATATCTGAGATATTTCCAAAGTGTCCTGCACCGCCCCTTAGAACCCTCGTCTACCGACAGCTGAACTGGGGGAGTGCAAGGCCCTGATGAATCTCAGCTCCGGCTCCCACCCCCGACAGCATCTCCAGCCCCACAGCTGCTCCAGCTCCACAGGGGCCAAACCGGGCGAGGCCACGTCGGGCTGAGCCCTGAGTGTAAGATCCGCGGGGATTTCCATGGCTCAGAGAGAGACAGAGAGCCAAGAACATCTCAGTAGTAACTTTTACGTCATTTACGTGTTCAAGGAACATTTTGGATCTACCAGGTTCAATAAACCGTATCATTAATTTTACCCATTTCTTTACCCTTTTTGCACGGGGTAACTAGAAGATCAAAAATGAAAATGTTCTAATACCCAGCAGCACTGCCCACTGGGGCTAAAGTCAGCAAGCCAGCCACCTGTTTTTGTGTGGCTTGCGTATGAGCTGAGGACAGTGGCTGGGGAAAAAATCAAAGAGAGAACAGCATTTTGTGACATGTGAAAGGACATGAAATCAAGTTTCAGTGGCCACAGACAGAGCTTGTTTACTCACCGACACGTTGTCTGTGACTGCTTCTCCAACTGCTACAAGGCAGACAGAATGAGCCCCAGCAGAGAAAGTCTGGCCCACAAAGCCCCAAATGTTTACTATCCGGCCCTTCACAGAAAAAGGCTGCCGACCCAGCCCAACAGGGACCTGGCTTCCCAAGATCGGGCCCTCCTGGCCTTTGGTGCAGGCTCCACAAGCCGACCTGCAGGAGAGGGGCTGGGACCCCTGGCTGGCTGGACGCCTGGACGCTGATGCAGGGGTCTCCTCGCTTCAAATCCCCAGACCACCCTGTAAATTCCTCCTTCTGCTCATCTTCACAGCAGACATGGCCACACACTGCACGAGGCCCACCTGCTCAGGCGGCCGGTCCCCGCTGAGGGCACCTTGACCCTGGCTCCCAGCCCCTCCTGGTGATGCATCGGTCACCCAGGCCACCTCGAACAGAGGCGGGGGCCCGGAGGAGGGACACTGGCCTTCCACTGTGATCTCCCACAGACAGACACAACTCCAGGGGGCTCAGACCAAGACTCAAAGTTACGTTTCAACAAGCATGAGGAGGGTCAGACCCCAGGTGACCACCCAGAAGACGGTCTGCTCAGACAACCCAAGTTCCTTAACCACGAGGGTCTCAGCATCCTCCTGGGGGGACGGGGCTAGAACGAGCTCCTCTCTCCCAACTGTGATGAATACCAAACAACACACAGAATGTGGCAGGCGTGGAACCAATGTTCGTAAAAAGGAACGAGCCTTGCTGGACATTTATGAGCTATTTGTGGGCTGGGGGTGGGGGGCTGGTTATTCAGGTAGTCACTCAATTCAATTCAAATCTGTGTTAGGCCCTAAAAGATAAAAACTCAACTTATAACAATAAACTGCAGTGCTTAAAACCTGGGATCATATTGTCATGGGGACTCAGAAAACAGCTCTCAACTTGGAATGCTGTATTCTGATGCCCTGGCTCCAGGGGAGCTCCAGGGAACCCCCTTTGTAAGTCACTACGGACTCTCTCCAAGGGCACCGCTGAGGGTCGGCTAAGGGAAAACACAAGGCCTGTGCGAAAAAGGCCAACGGAGAAACCAGAGTGAGGACTCTCCTTTAGGGTTACAGGACAGAACCCTCCTCCTTCATGGGGGAGCCGGTGAGTTCTGCCCTCATCATCTAGTCGACATACAAATAGCCCTATTTCACTCATTTTTAGTGGCCAGAAGACTCAGATTCTAAATTTCGGTTCAAGTAAACCCACTGGAGGGAACACGATGAGCTGGATGCGAAATCCTACCTTCCCCTCATCAGGGCCTATTATTCCACTTCCTTGTTCTTGACTTTCATTTATGCTTTCCTCGACATTTAATGTGAGCTTCCCAGGTGGTGCTAGCGGTAAAGAACCTGCCTGCTGGGTCTACACTCGCGGAGTTCAGAGCTCCGATCAGCCCTGAGCCTTCTCAACAAGCTCATCCTGAAATCACTGCAACCTCGCTTCCTTCCCGTGAGCTCAGCACGAGGCATCGGGGCAGGGGGGCATCAGGAAGGCACAAGAGTGCGACTCAGGAACCCTGCATGTGAGCTCGACTCCATCACCGTGGCCTCGCCGAGGCACTGAATTCTGCTGCATTTCAGTACCTGTAAAATGTCCAGGTCACCCCCAAAGCATCTCTAAGCTGCCTGCCAGTAACATACGTGTAACTCTCAATATGAACCCTTTTAAACAAGCCCAAACAGAAATAGCATCAATGCACAAAGAAAGGTAAATAACCAGGGAAGTAAACGCTTCCTTCCACGGTCATTCTACAGAATAGACTGAAAACCCCACAGACGTGGCAAGCACACGGGGCGCAGTGAGCCACCGAAGCCTGCTTGGGCTACAAAGGTGCAGCTCGGTCCGCGTCTAAATGGTGCCTTTATGGCCCCAAAGAGCTCACGCACTTTCCAAAATAGTCTACTATTTCCAAGGACACTGGGAAGAACTTATTTAACCACTGGCTGAAATATACACTCTCAACAGCCCTGAACATTGGTAGCTAAACAAACACTGGACGGTCCATCAACCGACACCCACATGCATAAAATAAATCTCAAATTCTAACTGTGGTATCTTCTTTTTTTCACCAGTCCCTACAGATACTTTCAAGTGTATAATAGCTGTTAGGAAAATTAACCTTCCTTTGTCAAGTTCAAATTTTAAGCAGCCCATAATCTTTCGTCAACCTAGAAAATAACTGATAAGCCAATCTTCCTGTAAAACCATTAACAGACTCTGCTTTTCTGTCACCAGGGTAATTTACTGAGGCCAATTTTAATCCTACCACTAAACCACTAATCCCATGACTCTACAGAATTGTCCCAAGTTTACGTTGCTATGGCAAGTATTTTTACATTAGAAATTCAGTTATTTACTTAGAGTTCTGTTTTTTGTTTTTAGGAATGAGATCATTATCCTCGCCTCTTGTTTCAAAAGTAAAAAGCAGTTTCTGAGCTAAGGAAGCCACTTGAGCACCTGGGCTGTGCTGCGCTCATCACAATAACACTGATTTCAATTACGCTCAGTGTGAGTCAAAGGAACAAATTATCACCATTATGCTAATGGTCACACTAAAGACACAGAAAGCTTTGGAGTGATGAGTCTAAATCTGCTGGGACGATGATTACCAATGTGAATGATGATATTTCCTCAAACTGGCACGGAACTCTCCCTGGGTCACTGATGGCGTCAATATGAATTATGTGTAGCCACAGCGACCTTCGTTCACATCACTCAGACTCCCTGAGCGGTACCTGGCCCCACCCTCCTCACGTGCCCACCTGCACAGTTCACATCACTCAGGCTTCCTAAGCGGTACCTGGCCCACCACCCCATCCTCACGTGCCCACCTGCACAGTGCATATCACTCCAGGCTTACTGAGTGGTACCCGGCCCACCCCCCCATCCTCACGTGCCCACCTGCACTTTACAGGCAACACACACATGGATGAACATAATGTGTTCACTGCTTTCCTTAAAACAGGGAACACAGTATGAGTAAAGCTGAGGAGACTGACTCAGCAAGAAACTGTCTAGAGACACAGGAGCTTTGATGGCGACTCTGCAGCCATATGGGACCTTAAACACAGAGGCAGAGTAGCACTGGAACATATACATTACATGTGTAAAAGAGTTAGTGGGAAGGTGCTATATAGCACAGGGCACTCAACCAGAGGCTTGGTGATGACCTGGAGTGGGGGGGATGGGGTGGAAGGTGGGGGGGAGGGCCAGAAGAGGACGTGTGTATACCAATGGCTGATTCCTGCTGATGTGTGGCAGAAACCAACACAACTTTGTGAAGTAACCATCCCCCAATTAAAAGTAAATAAAAAAGAACAGAAACCGATTCACAGCTACAGTCAACAACCTGATAGTTTCTGGGCAAAAGGAGTGGGGGAAGGGCAAGATAGGTGAAGGGGATTAAGAGGTAAAGGTACCTCTTAATAGAAGATAAACAAGACACAAGGACATAGTGCACAGCATGGGGAATGTGGTCAATATTTTATAATAACTTTTATAATAACTTTATATGGAGTATAATCCATAAAAATATCCAATTACCATGTTGTACACCTGATACCTATATGTATTGTAAACCATACTTCAGTTGAAGAAGTATCAAACCAAAATACTGCATACCTTAAATTCATACGATGTTAAATGTCAATTATATCTTAACAAAAACATCCCCCCCCAAAAAATGGAGGCAGACTCTTCATCCATGCCCTCATCCATCCATTCCAGAGATGCAGCAGGTAACAGAGAAGCTGGTGATCACACACATGTCTATCTAAACACTCCAAATAACATGTGTAAATAAAACAAATTCTTCAGTGAAAAACATCACAGATTTGCCTTTAGATAATCCCAGAACAAAAGCAGCCACAAAAGTTTAAACTATACATTAGGTCAGCCATCTGCTCAAGGGTTCGTCCATCCATTTAAAAAAAATTTAAAAAGCTAATTATTTAAGAAGGAAAATAACACATAGTTTTTAACTCTAGGTTAAAGTCACCAGAATAATCAGGAACTAAACAGTGGAAATCCTGTCTCACCAGCCAAACTTTCAGCCCATTTACAACCAGCAGAAGTTTTAACTACTCACATGGGGCTGTGTGTCTTCCTGAATCCACACAACCAGCCAACATTTAATGTCAAACTCTTTTCCCACAAACATTATTTCAAGTAAAAAAAAGAAAATCGACACTTGCTCACAGCCCTCAAATACCAACTGAACAAGAAGCTGCAGAAGACAGGAACAGCCTCTCAGCACAACTCTGGAGGCATCCTTCACTGTCCCAACTTTCAAAGAACATTCTGGAATGTTGAAAGGAATCAGCGCCTCACACAGCCCCAGTCAGTCCGAGCAACATAGGTTAAACAGTGCCATATGGCACACACAGGCACATGTTGCCCTTTTCTGAGACAAAGGACAGAAATTCCTAAACAAATATCCTTTCCTTTCACATGGGAAGAGCTGGAGACGGAGGGTTTTTCGAGTAAGATCAAATAATGCTGGAAAAGGGTTTCTTTTTTAATTCCGAGTGCCTAAGAAAAAACTAGAGTTTTACCAGAAAACCTCAATTTTTCAGTCTCCCTTCAACTATGTCGTGAAAGCTAACACCACATGTGAGCCTACGCTCCCCATCTCCTGAGTGAGCAAGAAAAGAACAAGACAGCTGCACGGAGGGCTGAGCTGACAACAGGCAGTCCCCCGTGCCAGAAACGGTGAGAGACAGCCTACCTGGTTCTGGAGGAAGACGGCGCCAGCTTACTTTCCTCCTAAAAGGGAAATACATTAGGTCTCCTTTCAACCCTCCATTGAGGAAGTGTCTGAACTTCAGGTCACATGTAAAACGTATTTCTTAAAGTCGGTTTTCAGAATGTAACGACTTGATTAAATTCCTGACTGCAAAACATCATCAACCCCAACAGAACAGAAAGAAAAAGAAAACCTACCAGAACGAACACATATTTGAAATACACAGGAAAATCTACCTACACCCAATGGAGTTGCTTTTTGAATTGATTTTCCAAAGCTCTGCGGTGGTGCTTGACTCATCATTTTACACGTATTTACATGTTTGGGTTCTAAAACAAGCTGCATTTCTAATTACTTCTGTTTTGTGATTCTCGGTGCCATTTGAATTGGAAGGCTAAATACCAGCTCTTTTTTGGAAAACTACTTTTAAGGGATGTGAGAGCCACAAAAATTACACTTTGTTACAATTCCGAGATATGCTGCTGGAAAACAGTTCATTCTGGACAAAAACATGACAACCAGTGTTAGCTCTGGAAAGAGAAGCTGCAGCTGCCCAAATCACATGTAGCCAGATGCAAGGGATAAAGAATACACCAAACAGACAATTGCAACTGCTCATTCTGACCAGTCCATCTGAAACACACTTGATACACCTTGGCAGACAGTGTAACTCTCACTTACAAGTAATGCATTTATGGGGCCTGCATGCATATTCCTCCTATACCTATTTAAGTGGTAACCCTAAAACAGCCCTCTCTTGAAGAAAATTAATTTTAAAATAAAGATGCTTTTTAAAGAACTGGGTAAGATATTTCAAATTTATAGTGAAAGCTTTTCCTTATTCTTCCCATAAGGTTAGTTTTATTAAGAAATTCTTCATAAATAAACATTTGATGGGATTCCTCTCTTAATACAGGCTTGTGACAATTTGCCAGCATTTCTGTGAACTGCAAGTTATTCATAGCTAGAGTTCAAAAATACAAAGGACGCCCTCCTATAAATCAGTGCCCCCCCACTTACTCTGGTGGGGAGGGAATCTCACTCAGGGCAAAGGTCACCCCTCCATCAAAGAGAAAAGTCCCACCTCCCCCTCCCTAAATTCACTTGTTCCTGGAGGCAGAGAGAAGGGACACCAAGGCTTGAATCTGAAAAATGCTGTCACTCTCATGGTCCCAAGGCTCATTTAATCCCAAACAGACCACTGCCAACATACTGCTGGTCATCAGCTGGAAAAGGTCAGAGGTGACATCCCCAAGGAGGGGACCGGAAGGAGAAGAGGGTCACAGTCTCATGAGTAACTCACGCCACCAGTGAGCGCCAAGCCCAGCGACCAGTCAAAAACTTGCTGATACCCAAACTCCAGGTGCCCAGGGACGCACACCCACATCCCACATTCACATCTGCCATCCCGAAGCTCCATCCTGCTAGCCGGTCTCTGCACTTTCCGATCAGACTGCAGAAGGAAGCCACATCCTGCCGCTGCTATTCACTTGAAAGATGCAAAGCCAAGTGAGATGTGGTTTCCTACCAAGAGAGTAAGGATCTGGGAGCTGAGGACGGTGATGTAGTGAATTTTTCCTATTTAGACATTCAGAATTCTGGAGAAGATCAAAGGTGCCGAGTGCCAAGCAAGCCAAGCCAGGTCCACGTGCTGGGCGCTCGTTCTGCTGTGCGTACACAGGGCCCCACTAGTGTTCCCCCAACAGCATTCAGCAAGAGTTAAAGAAACCTTTCCCACATCCTCTAGGACTTTCGAGGGGGAGGAGTTAGGAAAGCAAAGGGATGCATTTTTTAAAGAACTGTGCCAGAATAACTCCATCCAAGAGCTAAAATGCAGAAACATTTACAGCACCTATAGTATCTCCTTTTGAAGACAGAATGCTACTTCTACCTTCAAATATTTATGACTGCAGATATTTGATCAAAGTCTTTTCACTTTCTTCTGCTTTCTTCATTAGTTCTATTCCTTCTGCCAAAATCTATGCCTGTTACTGAGAAAATTTAGCTGTCTCCAGCTAAATGTGGCCATCAAACACCAGTGAAAAAGTTATGTGTTTCCTGCACAACAGAGTTGCTTTACTCAGTTAGAAATCTAATTACATTATAAGCAAAATACCACTTTTAACGATATAGCTAACACTGATGTTGAAAACGGAATAAAAACCAAAAGAGTGTAGTATCCTGAATGTTGAAAACAAACATATTATCAAAGGAAAGCACATACGGTTGGACAAGCTCCTTCCCACTGAACAGAATCGGCTTCTATTTCAGTTTCCTATTTCTATGCCATTAAGGTATAATGCAGTTGAAACTCTAAACACAATCTCTGGCCAGACTTACAGGCATTCTCACAAAATTCTTTATAAAAGAGCCGTTCTGGTAACTTATGAATAAGACCAATACGTATCCTAGAAAATGAATAAATAAAAATCCACAATGACCCAATAAACCAAGTACTGGTTTTTCAAGAACTATCCATGACTAAACTCTCCTTAAATTCCTTGGTCAGATTATCATTTTTCCCTATTTAGTAAGGCTGAAAACCATCTGTTAGAGCTTACCCCACTCCGAGTTATTCTTTAAAGAAGTCTCCTTTTCTTTTTTACATAATTGTTGCTAAACTTAATCTCCACACCAAATGCTCCACCTGTAAGACTCAGATATCTTCAAGTAGGAGCAGGTAAGGTAAGTGAAGTTAAAGTTTAATTCATGGAAGTAGAGACAAGGCAATTTCAGCATCAACCTGTTTTCACAACATCACCCATTTAATTCACCCTGGGTTGGTCTGTGGGACATGTTACAAAGTTAGACATGTGGGACTTCAGAGCCCCAAGAAAACTTTAATCTCTAAATTAGTCAACTTTAAAGGTCCTTTACAAATTAACAATGGGATTAAGACTGGTGATGAAAACTACTCTTGGGTCATCAGTGACTAATATCAATTACACATCCAAATGTTAAAAGTTCTTGATTGAGTAAGTTTCAGTATATTAAGCCATTTGGAAAGACTGCTCTGACAAACAACAGCTTTCAGAAATAAAACGAAGCAGCACTCCTCCTTTACCTACCAAATAGGCTCCTTGGCTGTTCTGTTTCATTTTAGAGACTTCCCCTATTCTTCTCTCTGAGCTTGAGGGCACATCCCTTGGGATTTTTCTTTTTTTTTAAGAATGTTAAAAGTGCTTTAAGCATTTCATTATATTCAAATTGGCAAGTTAAACAAAATAAAGCCCTACTAAAGAACTAAGAAAAATATCAGACATGATATATTTGTATCTTAACACATCAAACTTCGAATTCCGTTACCAAAATACTGAAGTCTGGCTCAGAACTCAGGGTCTCCCAGGGCCCATTCAGGGGAGCTGGGAGTTGCTCTCAAGGAACTGTCTGTCCCTCTCCCTGACCGGAGCCCTCAGACCCGGGCCAGCTCCGCCCCTCCCACTTCACACACAGGGAAAGCAGCGCGGCAGTGGCTTGCGGGGCACTTAATTCTGGCCGGTCTGGGTAAATATAAATACACGGCTATTTTGACGCCACAATCAAAGAATGCCAGAGAATATGAAGGAACAAACAAGTGATAAAATCAGCTCTTTTTTGCGCAGCAGCAGAAAGATCCTACGGAATAGCAGACATGCCGAGTTCCCTAAAGTAGCACTTACATTCCTCAACCAAAATACTCCAATCGTATTAATAGGGAGGCAGGAAAAATAATCCGGAGAAGACCCTGTTGGGAGAATAACCACCCTTGATTCTCCTCAGGTCAGTCCTTTAATGGTATGTCTCACACAGCCACCGGGTGGGAGCACCTCAATGTTTAAATCATCTTTAATCAAGACTGGAGACTAAGGGCAGGTTCACGGGGAAATGCCTTTCTATGGCACGTTTAATTGAGACTTTTGTGACTTGCCATTAGGTCAGCGCCGCGCGCTGCCCAGGGTCCCGAGCCCTGCCCTTTGTTACCCGGTGGACCCCGCCATCAGACCCGGCCCCCGGCCCCCGGCCCCCGGCCCCTTCAGTTCCAGCGTGGGGAGCACGGGCCCCCCACGGCAGGGCGCAGCAACTCCACACGCGACAGCCCCGCACCGGGACGCCTGGGCCCGGTGCCCACCAGCCCCTCACGCCCAAAGCCGCGCGCGGCCCCCTGCCCGGACCGGATCAGGTACGTATCCTTATGTAATCGCCCGGGGGCCACGCCTTTCCCACCGCCCCACCTCCGCCAGGACAAAGTGAAGTTTAAAATAGAAACCAATTACCTGGCCTCGGCGGCGCCGGGGCCCCTGGAGCGCGATCCGCGCCGCCGCGCACACCCCCGCCCGGCCAGGGCCCCGAGCAGACCCCAGCCCGGGCCTCCACTGCCCCGTCCCCCGCAGACCCCCGCCCCCGTCCCCACTTCCCCGTTCCGCGTGGACCCCCGCCCCGGCCCCCACTGCCCCGTTCCGCGTGTACACCGGCCCCGGTCCCCATGCCCCGTTCCCCGTGGACCCCCGCCCAGGCCCTCGCTCCCCTCGCCCCAGCCAGGACCCCACTCCCAGACCAGGCCCTCACGCCCGGGCCAAGCCCCCCCCCAACATCTCCTCCCCAGGGCGGCCCCACCCCCAGCTCCATCCCCCACTCGCTCCGGCGAGCCCGATCCCTCCCCAGCTAGACCCCCTCCGGCCCGCACGGACCCCCGCCTTTGTTACGGTGCGAAGTTGGGCCGTGGGTCCCCGTCTCTTTCACTTCTTGGGTTACAGTGCAGGCGTGTGACGTCCGCTCCACATGACGGGGGCGGGGGGCGGGCGCCGGGGGGCGGGGGCGCAGGCCGGGCCCTCCCCCCTTCCCGCCCCTCCCGCCCCGCCCCCGGCCCTCCCCCAGTGAGCCAGGCCGCGCGCGGCCACCGCCCCCTCCCCCGGGGCGGGCAGGTAAGCGCCCCCGCCCCCGCCCAGCCCCCGCGCCCCCCGGCGCCCCGGGCCCCGCGCCGCACCCCGGGAGGAGCAGAAATAGGAATGATTTAATCCAGCGATACCTCCCTCTGCTACCCATTCCTCCATCCGCGAGCTCACAGAGATGGGGGGCGGGGGGGAGGACCGAGTCGTACTCGGATTGGGGGTCGGGAACGGCCCGGGCGGGGGGCGCGGGGCTGGACACCACCTCGTCGCCCAGTTAGGATCTTGTCGCCCGGGATCGCCCATGGACCGTACAGGTGACCGCTGCGCGGCCCCGCAGCCGGATACACCGCGCGTGGACCAGGCCGGGGCGCAGGTCCCTCCCAGGGAAGGTCTCCGGGAAGGAGTGGGCACGAGTGGGGCCTTAACCGTTCCCCGCAGCACCGCCGTCCGCCCCGGGGCGAAGCGGCGCCGCGGCTCCAACACTGAGCAGATGCTGCGCGACCAGTCGGCCCGCACACTTCCACACGCCACCACCACTCATAATCCGAGGGAAGTGGGTGCCGGGCTAAACCGCAGGAAACGCGGGGCGGCCCGGGACGCTCTCCGCGCGTGAATGTGCGCATTGTGTGCGCGCGCGCGCGCGGCCAGCGCTGCGCGTTCGTCACTCGGGTGGGCAGCGGAACTTTCCCTGACCGTGAACTGGTCACATTCTAGGCTCTGCCACGGACGGAGTATCAGCAGCCAGGGAGAAAATAAAATCTTAAGTTGGAAGGTACACGCTGCCCTTCACTTTTACAGCCAACACCAGTGTGAACAATTCCCGATCTCGCTACGCTTAGCGCCGGGCGAGTGGGCTCCAACACTCCAGCCCCAAGAAGCGGGGCGCGCCTGTCGCGTGGGAACGAGACGAGAGGAACCACACATTTCGATAATCTCTGAGAAGCATAATCACATCACTCCTTGGCTTCCCCTTCTGCAGGTTTCGCCTTGAATCCGAAAGCACCTCCGATGCCCATTCTTTACAGGAGGACACTCAGAGAAACTGCTGAGTGCCTACCTAGCTGCACAGACTCGGATAAAAGCGTGTCCACGTCTACAGCTCACAACTGTGCAAATCCGGAGCCTACGGGTGCTCGGGGCTGGTCGGACTTAACAGTGTGCAGACACATGGGCGCATGCACGCGCGCGCGCGTACACACTCACACCCCAAATTACCTCCGGGATGGAGAAAGCCGCTGCGGATTGGCCAGAAGAGCCGTCACTCACACCCAGGGGGCAGGGAGACTTTGCAAGGCTGTTTCCTTTTTTCCCCCCCCCTCCCTACCGTTTCATTTATTGGTAAAACAACAGCAGAGCTCTGAAAGTTAGCCATCTGCGCCGAGAGTTTGCCTTCTTTAAGGACGGGGGCGTCAGACAATATCCATTTAAATATATTTTATACTTCCACAATGGATGAAAGGGAAAATTAGCAATCAGGGTGGGGGCGAAGAGGAAGCAAGCTGTGAAAAGGAGGGGTCATGGGTAGGGGGGCGGGTAGTGGACGCGGGATGAAGTTGTCCTCAACACCCAAAAGGGACTTTGACCTTTCACTGATCTCGAAATTAAAAAATGTTCTTCACAGGTCAGAGTATCACCATCGCCGGTTCTAATTTATGAATTCATTATTTTAATTTTATTATTTAAGCATGCGCCAGTCACAGTGTTTCCTTAAGAAAGAACTGACCTATTTTTGGCTGGAGATAAACGATCATGTTAACAGATGTTAATCTTGTAATCTGTTTTTCCTGTAAGCACTTTACATACCCGAGTTCCAGACCTTAAAAATAACATCTTTTCCAAAAAGACCTGACGTCACAATTCACTCCCTGAAAAAGCACTCCCCCTCTCCAGTTTTTTTTTTCCTCCGCAATGATTTCAGAGACATTAAATCTTTTTCACTTTATAAATGCTGATTTGTTCTGCCTCAACTCCCACGAGCTTTTATTTGCATTTCAAATTCCACAGGTTACACCAGTCGCCTTTTCAAAAAATGTAAACCAACAATGCAGCAGCAAATGGCTTTTTGTGCATCTGGATTAAATAAGGCACAGGATGAATATATTTGAAAAAGAGGGCTGAGCAAGTTGATCTCTGCACACCCGGAGACCAATTACTTCTTTATCAATAAGCCCAGCGGAATGAGTAGGATACAGACACACAACCCAGAAGCTCCTGGTCAGATCCGGGTCTGCAGCCGGGAGCTTGTTAACGCCGATAATAACCGCGGCTGACGAACAGACCCACACTTTTCGAGTAAAAGACTCAATTTCCCTGGTCCCTAATAGCAGGGGTCCACCGGCCCCCCAGCCCACCACCGCTGATTGTCACCGTACGCCAACCCTCCTCCACGAACCACTGTTTTAAATACCCAGCTCGGCTGGCTTTTAACAAACTTATTCATACAAAGTTTCTTTAAAACTTCACGAGGCAGTTTAATCTAAATAATGATCGTAACTCCTCAGTAGGTTAGCTCTCCCTGGAAATGGCAGACCAGGCGATTTTCCGACCCGACCCTCCCCTCCCCAAATACACACACCCCAAGTATTCTTTCCTAGTGTATGCCCGGGTGTGAATCGCGATCAGTACCATCCCCACCCCTGCTCCCACCCTTGGCAGGCTGGGTGCATCTCCGAGGAGCCCCCGCCTGCCAGACCCCCTCCCCACCGCTCCTCAGAGTCATTGCAAGAACTCTCGCCCCCACCCCCACCCCTGCCCTAACTTCCCTTCAGAGCTCTCACTTCTTTTAACATTAGGGTCACTTCTGCGCTCCCAGCTGACGGGCAGGGAGCCAGGGGAGGGGGAGGCAAAGCGACGCCCCTCCCGCAAACCTGTCCCCGAGGCTGCCGCGCTCGCTGCCCACAGGCAACGACCCCATCCGCCGAACCCTTAATAACTGAAGCGGCTCCTCGGGCCCCGCAACCCCATCACCCACCTTCATTAGCCGGAGCGTTTTACTTTAAAGTAAGGCAATTTGCTCTTTGTCTGCTAATGGATGGAGAGCGCATCCGAGCTCCCCTCCTCCCGCGTCGCCTTTGACGAAGTGTACAAAGCCAGCGCCTCCTCCGCGCTCCCCTCCGGCCCCCACCCCGCCCCTCCACTGCGGTAAAAGCCACCTCTCCGGCGCTCGCCCGGCCGCCTGAAGTTGCATCTTCCCTCTCCCGGAATTGCGGAGCGGAGCAACTACCCACCGGGGAAGCGAGCAGCCCTCCCCGCGCCCCGGAGTCCCTCACCGGCGCCCCCAACCCCCGCAGCGCACGCCGGGTCCCCCACACGTCGAGGCCTGGTCCCCGCGGCCCCCGCCCCCGCCGGCCCCGCCGCGACCCCACCGCAGCCCCTACCTTGCAGGGGAGGCGGAGGCCGGGGGAGAAGGACGCGCACGCCCCGCGCCTCTGAAGGTGAAGCCGAGCGCCCGAGGCGCGGAGCCGAGCGCTGCACTAGACCGACCGCGCCAGCTGCGCCCGGGCGCGGGGGACGCGCGAGGGCGCGCGGGGCCCGCCACGCGCCCGGCCCCCTCCCCGCGCCGCTCGCTCGCGCCCGGGACGCGCCCGCCCCGCGGGGACCCCGGCGCCGGCCGGGCTCCGGGGGCTACGCGGCGCAGGGAGGGGGCCGGGCCCCAGCAGCCGGGCGCAGGCCCGAGGCTTCCCCCAGCACCGGAATGGTCTGCCCTGTAGGAAACGCACACGCTCCACTATTGTCTCATCAGCACAAAGTTCTGCCACACTGCGGGGAAAGTCTGGAGGCTCGCGATGACTCAGACACAGATAATTCTTCCCCTAATAGCACTGAATCACGATCCCAGCGGCTAGTTGTCGCCCCTGCTTCCCGAGGGCCAGCGCTGCCGCAGATCCAGTTAGGGGAAGCTGTTGACGCGCACACACGGATACAAACACGAGCACGCATCCATACGTGCAGGCGTGCTGGGGATGCATTTCCAGCCGACTCGGGCACCTGAGCGCTAAGCCTCGAATCCAGATTTATACTCGGATATCCTTCCGGTGGTCCCAGCCGCGCGTGCTTTACCAACCGCTCGGGGTGTGCGTTTCATCTAACTTCCTGCTAAAGGCGCTTAGGGGAGTCCAGGCGCAGAGTATCTGCAGATTAACAGCACATCAAGATGGGGTCCCACTGGGAAGACTTCAGAACTAGCGTTCTGCTGGATATCAGTTTTAAAATATCACCTTCCCCCCCCCCCCCCCCTTAAATCCTTGAAAAGTTTCAGTGTGATTTTTTTTTATTTCAAACTCCATTCTCTCATCTCAGCTACTTCTCTCCGTGGGCCATAGTTAGTTGCACTAAGTCTGGGAATAGAAATTCCAGTTTGACCCCAGAAAGCTTCCATGGGGTGGGGGGAGGGAGTGGTGCAGAAGGAGAAGGGGCGGGAGCGGGCAGATGGAGGGGAAGGCGGGGACGAGGCCGGGGGAGGCTCTGGGAGCAGGAGCCCCCCACCCCGAGCCCGCGGTGACGTAGATCGGGGCGCGGGGTGAGGTAGCCCTCGCCCACCAGGCTTCGGGCAGTGTTCCGCTGACCTCGTGACGACCGGCGGTGGACATGGGTTCCATCCAGGACCCTGACTGCGCTCTCGGGGGAGGCCGCGCCTCAGTCCAGGCGTTACCTTCCGCCGTGGCATTTCTCTCGGTGCCTGACGTTCGCTAACGTAACCGGCTGCTGCAGCTCGGGGCCCCTCCAACTTAGGGCATTTGCAACAGAAACTACTCCGGACGCGCGCCAAGGGAGGGGCTTGTGCCTGCAAAGCTGGACGCTCAGCCAGGGCCATTCTGCATGTGTGCAATGTGAGTGCAGCCTGCATGCATGGGGGATGTGTGTGCATGTGCGTGTGTTTCCACGCAGGAAGGGTCTGGGGCGGGGGGAGAGACAGGGAGGGAGCAAGAGGGCTGAGAAGCTTCGAGAGAAGGATCCCTGTTTATAAAATATGATTAATGATCTGCACTAACTCCGAGAGCGGGCTTGGCGAAGGTCGTTGACAATTCTTACAGCTTTCAGCCTGAATGCCTAAGTGCGATGTATTCTTGATCAGATTTAAGTCCGATTCACAGAAAAGTATTGAAGTGCCCACCGTTCTTTATAATGCAGAGTAAACATGCACAAATAAAAGTGTCACGAATTGCAACTGACGACATGGATATTAATGTCATATAGAGACATACTGTCACACATATATATTTGTGGACACCCAAAGAGATTAAAATTTGCATACTGGAAGCTTTAATATTTTTTGTCGTATTTTGAAATGGATGTGAATCCATGGTGAAAATCCTTGGGTCTGTTTAAGACAACAGTATTGCAATAATAACTTTCATGTGTGGAAAACTGACAAGTTAGACCAACAGTCAATGAACAAAATTTCTGCACTCCTCCTCATAAAATTGTGATTTTCCTGACTTGACTTCTTTCTCTCACCCGCTTATCACCCACATATGATTTCACTCAGGGTCATGCGGATTCTGCAATAATATTGATACTGTGCTTTTAAGAGATTTCCTTTCTACCCGCTTCTCTACAATGCATGCAGAATCTGAGAATGTAACTTGAGAGGCAGGAGGTACATCGTGGAAAATGGCAGCTTGAGGGCCAGGACGGTTTTGTTACTGTTGAGAGCGCCATTCTCGAGCCCAGTGTTTACAGTACTGTCCGTTTGTCAACACACGATTTAAAAAATGGCATGAAAACAAAATATCTGAGTTCTTATACCACTTCTGCAACATGCTTGGTGTTGTCAAAATGTCAACTGTTTAATATCTTCAAATATTAAACTTTTGGGGACTTTTAAGTCCCCACCAAAGATTAAGAACACTGTTTTTCACAAAATGTAACTCCCTGAAATCCCCCAAGAGAAGTTCATTTTGGAATGTCTAAGTAAATTAGAATATTTGGGTGGAAAGAAGTCAGCAAGTCGAATGGACTAATGTTTATTTATAATTTTATAACAAACAAGAATTCTGGTTAGTGAAATAGATGGAGAAAAATACTTATTTTCTCTTGTTATTGTCCAATGAATTATTTGTACAGGATTGGGGCTCTGTTCCTTTAAGCTAAGGAAAATGGCATTTTAATGAAACAATGTTTAATTGCTTGTCTATGTAAGTCAGGCAATGGTGTGTGATTGTTGGACATTTAGATCGGAAAGGTTCCTAAGAGACTCCACTAAATAGTTAAAAGTGAAAAACAAACAGATACAAAAAAAGAAAATCTTCTGAGAGGCCTTGTCTGTCTGAAAGCTGGAAGTGAAACTGTCTAAACTATAGTATGAAATCTAAGACACACTAAAAATATTTATTAAATATGCATGCTCAAAAATTTAAGTGCACTACTTATTAATGAATATTTAATGTTAAGTCTCTGCATAAATTTCTTGGGATTTTCTAAATTATATCTGAGAAAGGAGAGTGACATTGTGTACCTAAGACCAGAAATAACCTTTAGCTCTCTGAACTAACTTAACTTTACAGATTTCAGAGTGGATTAGAGATATATTTGATATAAATTTTCAACCAGTAGTCCTCAATAAAGGCTGTTTTAAGAACAGTACATATGCTGCCTGCTTTTATACTGTGTGGAGTAGGTAACAATTTCATGTATAAATGGAAAACATTAGTGCAATCCTAACTTGCTGTTTTTTCCTGAAATCTTTCCCTTTCTTAGAACCTGGGAACTCAGAGATTACAACTCTGTGTTTAGATTATGGAGGAAGAGAAAACAGCCCATTAGCATGAGTGGTTCAGTATGGAATTCAGCATATGGTGATCCCATGCCCTGATGGGAGGCAAAATTGTGATAGTCCTTACGAAATTGTTTCAGCCTGCTGGAATCTGAACCTAACCAACAGAGTATTTTTCATTTTGGTGTTGAAAATGATTTCAGTTGTTTCTTAAAGTTTAATTATCTGGAAGGTGATGAATATTGTAGTAGTGAAATAGACACTATACATTTCTCCTAAACACACACATACACACACACACACACCATTATCTCTAATGTGATCCTTGCCCAGGTTCTCCCAGCTTCTCACTGAGCTGCTTCCTCTGGGATCATCTTTTGTGTAACTTTAAGAATTTGGGGTCAGTCTGTCTGAGCTTAGTTGGTCATGGTGGAAACCTGCATGTTGTTTGAAAGACTTTTGTGACGATTTCTTCATCTCTCCATGGTATCTGAGCCTGAAGGCACCTTTTTATGGTGCCTACCTGAATTTCTCAATAGTTTGATAATCAGCCAGTCATCTCTTCCAGATCTGTGCAAAATGGACCCAGACACGTACAGAGAAAGCCTTCCTTATCTTCCCCCACGCCAGAAACCCTAGCCTTCCCAGGGAATCGGCTGTTTAAACAATCTGTCCTGGTTTCCTGCTCGGAGGAAAACTCCACGATGACCCCCTAATCCTATTCTTATTGCAACATGGGTTCTCTTTTACTTTGGGCACCTATTTTGGTTAACGACACAGATGTCATTAATAACTTTTGGTCACAGTGTTCATGCAGATCCGCAGTGGAGGCCAATGCATCATGGCAAACACACTCATAGTCGCAGGGGTTCAGAGGCACGTAGTCTCAGAGTCTGCAGTTTGGGATGACTCCATCAGGAATTCCCAGCAGGCGGAGGCCCTCAGAACTGCTCCTCATTTCAACTTGAATCGAAGGGTCTCGGCAACAGCTGGCTGCAGCAGAGCTGATACAGAATTCCCCAGATGTGGTTCGTGACGGCATGTCTTCATGGAAGGAAAGGAAGTAGGCCGAAGAGCAGTCTTCACTGAAGGAAAGACAGGTTCAGGGAGGACCCCTTGTTGGGAAAGGTTTCCCGTGTTAGAGAAGGGAGGGAGTGTTTTCCTCGGCACCTCTTATAACCCCCACAGTATGTTAATGACTTAACAGATAGGTTGTTATTAACACCAGATGTTCTTACAGCAGCAAAAACCATTGACTTTCTCTGCCCCCAAATCTCATTATGCTTCCCCATGCATCGCTGACTGCATGTGCACGTTGATGCAAACTTTCCTAAGAGAACTGAAAAGAAGATAGGAGAAGCTGCAGCATCTCTTCGGTGGGCAGTCAGATGCACTTGTAATGAGACCAAGGTGGGAACAAATGCTCAGAAACCTTTGCCTGAGGTCTCATCGGGCACCTCATGGAGTACAGTTTGACGGAAAGCAGAATTCAGCATTTACATGGTCGATGGTATTAGAATCAACACAGTAAGAAAAGGAGTTGTCAGGATATGGATGAGTCAGTGTCATAATTAACAAGTCAAGACATTTTGTTGATGAGGAGAGCTGGGTACAACTTTTTTTTAGTGACTTTTTAATCGCATAAAATAGACATAAAATTTTGTTACGACTATTTTTAGTATTTTAGTCTATTTACGTCGATTCAAAGTACATTCGCAGTGTTGAACAACCATCACCACACCACCATCCATCTCCAGAACATTCTTTATCTTTTAAAACTGAAACTCTGTCCCCATCAACCACTCCCCACTCCCCTCCCTGCAGCCCCGGGCCAGAACTCTTCTACTTTCTGTGTCTATGAATTCAAGTCCTCTAGGGAACCTCCTGTAAGTGGGACCTCAAACTATCTGTCCTTCTGTGTCAGGCTTATTTCATTGAGCATAGCATCCTCAAGGTCCATCCATGGTGTAGCATGTAACTAGGTGCAATTCTGCCTTCTTTATAAAAAATGTGGTGTTTATATATACAGATGGGCAAGAACTTTGCCAAATAAACCGATTAACCAAGTGACTATAATCTCAACAAAAGCCATTCTAGAAAATTTATCTTCTCTTATCTGGCTGTCTTTGCTTGTCTTTGCCTCCTTAGAAGTTTCAAGAGAAATACAAAAGGAAGCTGCATCTTCTTACCAAACGCAAACCCATGCAGCAGAAACTACACAGAGCAAACCTGAGACTGAATTGAAGTTAACTACTCTCTGGTTAGTATTTTCATGGTTGACTGATGACTTATAACCAGACTATGTCCCCCTTAAAATGGAGGAAGCATATTAAAAATCAGAAAATTAAAAATTAAAACCAATCAAAAGGAACAGTGAAGTTGATATACCAGGAACCTGAGATGAGCTCATGAAGGCAGCCAGGCTTCTGGCTTGAAGGAAAACCACTGGTTAAGAGGGTCTGGCTTTCTGGGGTTGGAACCAGGGCTCCTGTGTGTCTCTGGGACCTCAGGGCCCGGCTGTGAGCCGATATTCAGTTCTGGGACACATGGAGGTGTTTTGGTATGCCCCCCAGTAGATAGAGAACCCATGGCATTCATTTTAACCTGGGGGCCAAGACGAAATTTTTGAGAGAGACAAGTGGTTGAATCTCTTATTGAATCACTAGCCTGCACTCACTGAGCCACCAGGAAGCTTTTGTTCTTCACAGCAGCATCCTGGTGATCGGGTCGAGTGGGGACATGGGGGAGTCATGTCAGATCGCTGAGACATCTTATACAATGAGCCATTTTAAAAATATTTCAGGTAGGCAGGCATCATTAAAAGCACATGATGACAGAAGTTAAAAAAATTTTTTGATTCTGGTTAATCACAACAGTGCCTGCCTTCCTTCATTCATTCCACACTCCCTACTCTAAGCCAAGTACTAGATTAAGTGCTCATTTAAAAAAGAATATTTACTACAGGGGAACTTACATTTTATGACGTTTAGTCCTCACAAGAGCCCCACGAAGTAGGCGCCACTATCATCCCATTTCACAGATGCTCAAGGTCAGAGTTGGTGACCGCACCCTGTTGGGAGGGCTGAAGAGCCCAGGGAGAAGGCGGCAAGGCAGCAGCCCCGATGGCGTCGCTAACCCACCCACCAGAGGATTCTAAGGTGGAGCTTCCTAGCCCCAACACAAAGAGGGGATACTATTCTTCACAAGATTTCCACGATCTAAAAAATGAGAAGTCCATTTTTCCACCAAAAAGCATTATGTCCTAATACTCATGTCTAAGTGAAATTTCTCCTATACTCTCTCAAAAAGAAGAGATTTGAGTCTGTAATGGATTGCATTCCCAACAATAGTTTTACCAAACAAACAAAAAATCCATACAGTGTTCCTCACTGTATTTCGGAGGTGAAACTATCAACCTATAATTTAGGAAGAATTTACATGAATTACCTGATATACAAAGTGGGAATTCCATTTCAAGTTATTAGGAACAAGAAAAATGTGCAATCACTTGAAATTGTTTTAATAGTTTATTCATGCGGACAAATGTAAGTTCTTTTCTGACTATGTGTGTTCTTCCTCATCATACAGCTGCTGATGTAATCAATCTTATAAAAGTATACATTCCTTTAATACATTGTTTTAAAATAGCTGAAGGAAAAAAAATAAAATAAAATAGCTGAAGACATCAGAAATGTTATCCCAAACTGTATTAGTACTCTAGGAAAGGGGATCATTTCTAGAACCATTTGTTTTTTCCTCATTTTCCTTTTTTTCTTTCAACTGTCCAAGTCATTTTATTTTTTTGTTATTATTGTTGAAGTACAGTTGATTTGCAATATTGTGTTAATTTCTGCTGTGCAGCAAAGTAATTCAGTTTTATATGACTCAGTGATAAAGAATCCACCTGCCAATGCAGGAGATGCAGGAGACTTGGGTTCGATCCCTGGGGTAGGAAAATCCACTTGAGAAAGAAAAGGCAACCCACTCCAGTAGTCTTGCCTGGAAAATCCCATGGACAGGGGAGCCTGGCAGGCTGCAGTCCATGTGATTGCAAAGAGTCGGACACGACTGAGCGACTGAGCTCACACACACATATAGGTGTGTTTATATATTCTGTTTCATAGTATTTCCCATTATAGCTTATCCCGGAATGTTGGATACAGCTCCCTGTGCTATGCAGTAGGACCTCGTTAGTTACCCATTCTATATGTGTAGTTTTGCATCTAGTAACCCCACCCTCATTGATTTTCAAACACTTGTTTGTCTTCATAAAATGCCACTGGTATAGTTGAGCCTAGCCAAATCTTGGATTTAAACCCTAAACTGCAAATGTTTAAGAAACACTTCCATTCAATACCTGATCTAGAGGTTTTCCACTTGTTGGGAAACGTAGGCTCCACCCCCGCCAGGCTCCTTGCCCATGTCCCCGGGCAGAAAAAGGATCAGATTCCCAGGGGCCACAGACCCTCTGGCTGCAGAACTTGTCAGCACTGGCTTCTCCCTGGCAAACTCCGAACTACCCAGCCCTGCCTCCTGCTGCCGGCCAGGCCTCCCCACGGCCCTGGGTTGGCAGAAACTTCTGGGGCATTTGAGTAACACAACACACACTTTCTTCTTTATTTCCTACAGCTTAAGCCCTTTGGTTTCTAAAAAGCCTTTATTTAACATAAATACAGAAAAGATGTGTTACACTGTGAGTTACAATACAATACAATCATCCATGAAGTACCAAACTCTGTTCAAACAAGGTTCATGGACAGACTGACAAATTTACAAAAGCAAGGAAATTCAGAGAGGAGGGGCCGCCATTCAGCGGGGGTCTCCCCGGTGTGCAGCCAAAGTGGGCCAACAGACAGCAGCTTGTGGCTTTCTCTTTTTCGCTTGAGTTTATCATACTTCAGCAAAGTGGGGTGGAGGTAGAAATAAAGCAGTCCTTAAAAATGAAACAGTTTTCTATATGTCATGTCTTTTTTCAAAAAAAGTAAGTTATCCCATATTTACTGGGCAGAAAAAAAAAAGTAAGTTATCCCATATTTACTGGGCAAAAAACAATATTCCACTTTTCAACCTCTCCCCTACACTTTTTTGAGTTTATATTTGCAATTTAGCTTATCTAGTTGTTTATGCTGGGGCTTTCTAGATTGAAGCACAGAAATAACTTTTAGGCAAACTGATCATAAACTTCCATCCTAGGCCTTCTGTTCATTAAGACGCATCACTGAAACATGGTTTCAGCAATATTTCTTATGGTAAAAGACATTTCTTTAGAACAACACAAAAAAAGTCTAATGGGAAAAAACAATACCTGTATCTGTAAAGTATTATATAGATAACTGTTAAATTTCATCTTATATTTTTATCTTATTTTTGAATGCAAAGATGTGCTTACAGTTACCTCCAAATGAACATTTGATGAAATTTTCTTTCAATCCCAACACCAACAAAGGATTCCGAAAATTCAAGTCTGCGCTGGAAGCAGCTATAATGGAATCAATGTCTCTTTGCCCCATGACACATCATTGTGCTGTCTGACTTCACCCTTCCTTGCTGTGCAAAATTACAGGGAAGTTGATGGTGTGAACACACGACTTATTCATTTCAGTACTATTTTAGTCTTGATTAACCAACAGGGAATAAACACTGAACGTCTACACAAGGGACTGTAGAAAGTTTGGTCATCTAATACCCTGAGAAAAAATATAGAAACTAAGTAAAAAACAAAATTTTGCTCAATAAACACTGCACGAAACACTTATTTCCAAAATGTGATGGGAATTTCATATGTATTAGTCTTGTCCATGCTCAAATGGAGTCATAAAAACCTCATGACTGCTCTCTTTCGTGTGTGGAGATACCTACCTTTGAACTCAAGAGTTAACAGGTAGAGAACGCCATAGACAAGAAGGTAGGAACCATGAATTATAGATGATTCTTTACAAGTGAAAAAAATGAGAGTGTTTGTTGTGGGATGTCTAATCTTCCAGCGACTGAGGCATGTTGTTGTTTTGAGTCTGTGGTCCCCATGCCAGCTGTGATCAGAACAGAAGACCATCATTCCTTCTGAAGTAGAAGTAGAGAGTTTGTCTATGGAATTACAATAATTACACATGCTACATTTTGTAAAGTTTATTCCATTTAGTTTAATTCTGCTCACAGTGGCAAAGTGAAATGACTCATAACTATTAACTCCTGAAAAGTTGAAAACTCATAGCAAAGTGGTTATGCTTCTTTGTGGCGCAGTCATTTAGAAGCAGAATTGTTTTGAATTCATATAATGTGTTAAAGAATCGTGTGTCTACAAGTAGATCTCTTAAAATCCATTGGTCCCATGGACACAGGAAAGATTTTCCTCCAGTTGTGTCGCTCTGCCCTGTTATGAAAGTTTAGGGCAGAATAATATCCTTGTTCTGGGCTCCCCCCGTGACTGAATCCTCCTGCCAATGCAGGAGACGGGTTTGATCCCTGGGTCAGGAAGATCCCCTGGAAATGGAAATAGCAACCCACTCCAGTATTCTGGCCTTAAAAAAAAAAAAAGCCCTTGGACAGAGGAGCCTGGTGGACTACAGTCCAAGGGGTTGCAAAGAGTCAGACATGACATGAGTAACTGGGCACACATGTCCTTGTTGTATTCTCTATAAACTGGACACAAAGGAATTTTATTTTATTTATTTATTTGGAGACAAAGGAATTTTACTAAGAGTGGTTGATTCTTTCTCTAGACAAGATTTTCTTGCAAAATATGGCAGTCGGTGATGAGCTGCAAATTTGGAATAATTCCTGGTAGGGGTCAACTCTCTCCACCAGTGTCAATGCCACGCATGATAATAACCTGAACACTCTTCAGAAAAGAAAAGAAAAGGAAAAAAAGAATGATATTCAACAAAGTTGAAGAGACTAGTGGAACACAAGAACAGCTGACTTTAAATACACACACTACCAGTAAAACCACATGCAAGCTGAAAGGCCCAGGTCATGGGGACTGCAGAAGGAAGGTGGACTTCACTCAGGGCCCTGGGCGGCCACCAAATCACTTTCAACAACAGAAGGACACGATCAGACATGTTCCTAAAGACGACTGATCAGTGAGAAGGAAGATCTAGTGGCTGAGAAATCCATTAAGAGCTAAGTTCTCACCAAACTTGAAAATCAAAATCCCGAGGTTGGGCAGGAGATGAGGGTCCAGAAAGGACACTGGGAAGGAGAGAGAAAGGCCTGCGGAGTGCTGTCTGGGGGTGGGAGAGGCCGCCTGGGGAAGACAGAAGGGCCGAAGGGGTCAGACCCCGCCGTGCCGTCAGATTCAGAGACCTGGGAGAGGCTGCCGGGAGGGGCTGGCGGGGAGACCCTACGTGGAAGGGCGTTGGGGTCCAGGCCCAGGTCTCTCTATCTCTGTGGTCCTGATGAGTGTGTCTGACGGGACGCAGAGGTGTCGGAAGAAGTGACGACAGGATTCTGGAGGCTGAAGACACACAGCAAGGCCCCAGGCTCCTGGAACACCACCGTGTGTATGGCTCCCAGAGCGGACGCGACAGGTGAACACGGTCAGCGTCGTGCAGGCGTGGGAGCACCAGCCTGGGCTCCGCCGGCCGCCCTGCGCCCAGCGCGCCCCGGGACCTCTTCTCCAAAGGCCCGTCCGAGGCTCTGCACGTCCTGGCTGCTGGGCCGCCCGCCCCAGCGTTTGTCCTTCTGTCCTTCAGCCCCGAGACCCATCCTGACGCTCACTCTAGACCCTGCATCTCCTTCTGTGGATGTCTCTGCTGCCTCCCTAGTGAAAATCCCCCCAAAATGTAGAATTGGAGCTGTATGTTTTCCTCTCACTAAGCTTTGGCCAAGCTCAGGGCCTGGATTATTCTTCTGAACCACAGACTAAAGGAAATTAAAAAAAAAAAAAAAGTTTAAAAGAAGATGAGGGAGAGAAGCAGGGATGCCTAGACAAACCAGAAATAAAACATGTTACTACATTAAGTTGTAAAAAGTATTAAAAAACCTATCTGCAATAATAATCTCCTCAAATGTCAAGACCAGGGGAGAGAAATTAAAACAAACTTGCTGGGAGCCCCTGGCAGTCCGGGGGTTAGGACTCGATGCTCTCACTGCCCGTGTTCAGGTCCAGTTGCTGGTTGAGGAACTAAGCTCCTGCAAGCCGCACAGCGTGGCAAAAAAGGAAAGGAAAACACATGTCAAGATTTTTGTTTATTTTGGACAGATAAAAGAAGCATTCATATACGTGTTCAAAATTTAGGAGTAACAACTTGAAAGGGAATCAAAAGGAGGAAAATTTGCTAAAAACTAACAGATATTTGGAGAAATCATGATAAACAGAAAATACACAGAGTAAAAAGGGTTTGTATTAAGATTGAAAATAAATGAGAAGTGAGAGTCTAAGATCTAGTTATATGCTATATCATGAGAGACAACTATATAACAAAACAAGAAGTATGAAAGAATGGACATCCAGCAAGTATTAATAAAAATGAATTAAATGTAATAATAGAAACAGTAGATAAAATAGAATTTATGATGAGAAGAAATAAAAGGGATAGTTCAAACTGGTAAAAGTAACAAGAAGATTAAAGTCATGGATATTTAGATACCTAACACTATAAAGCAAGCACTGAGAAATATCAAGAAAATAGACAAATCATCAGTTATATTAAAGGACTCAACACACATATAACAGAAATCACAGGGTGAAGAAACAAAAATAGTTGAGAATGACACAATTCATAAGGTTGAGCTAATATGGAATGTTGTAGCTAATGAAGGGAGAAGATACCCGCTCTTCAAATAGTTAGTTTTGAAGTCATAAAATGACTTCAAACAGTCATTTTAAAGAAGAGAAAAAAAAAAAGCCAGGGAAAACTACAGATAAATTCCAAATTGCAGAAATCATACATTTTTCTGAGCCATATGCAAACAACTTTGATGATACAGAGCTAGCCAACCACCTAGTATAAAAAAATAATTTAAAATTGAACAAAAATTTAAAATACTTTATATAATATAAATTTAAACATTTTTAAAAGAAAAACCAGTTGAAAATTACTACTTAGAAAAAAAAAAAGAAATAACAGCTCTGCATATCAAAGTCTTAAATAGGAATACATTTATTATAAACTACATGAACTAAGGTTTCAACTCAAGAAGCTGTCTAAAAAAATGAAATAAAATCAATCTTAAAAAAGTAGAAGAAAAAGAGTAAAAGTCAAACAACTTAATGAGGCAGATAAAAATAATAGTAATAATTGAGTTCAACAAAAAAACTAAAAAATTTAACAGATAAACATTGGCAAGTCTAATCAAGAAACAGAGAAAATACACATAATCAATCATTTGGAATAAAAAATATGAAAATAATTTTAATTATAGAAGAATAATGTGTTTATATCAATAAATTTAACAATCCAAAAGAAAAAATTTTTAAGGAACATAAGTTACCAAATTTGGCTTAAAGAATAAGTGGCAACCTTCAATAAATAAGTGATTACAGGAGAATTTGGAAATAAAGTCAGATCTATTATAAATGCATAAGATTAAATGGTTTTATGGAGTTGGCTCAGTTAAAATTTTTAATTTTTAAATTGCAGAAATAAGAGATGCCCCTTTGAAATAAAATATTCAAGCATATGTAGGTATATATAGTAAAAAGATTAGCTCCCCACCCCCTCCTTTATCCAAATGCCAAAGCCTAGGATTAACCTTATTAACTGCAAACAGGCAAATATGTCTCTCACTATATATATGGTCTTGCCTGGTGGCTTAGATGGTAAAGAATCTGTCGGCAGTGTGAAAGACCCAGGTTCAATCCCTGGGTCAGGAAGATGGGTATGTCTTTTACAAAAAAGAGATGTTGTAGCACATATAGTTCCACACTTACTGTTTAACTTCAACCACATATCATGACATCATCCTTGTCATGACATACACACAGAATCCATCTGTGTGGATGCACCACAATGTACTGTGGAATACTTATGTTCAGTGCTCCCTGGCTTCAAAGACGTAAACATCCATAGACGGTCATCCAACAACCTGGAAAAATCTCTCCCACCAGACTGTTTGGGAAAAGTCTTCATGTGAAACAAGAGAACAGGTTCCTTGTTTTGGCTGCCCACAAGCACTGGGGGAATGATCAAGTCCAGGGTGCAGACTAATAGTGAAAACCAATTTGAAGTAAAAACTCTCCAGGTTAGCCTGACCATTTAAGAAATATACACATACCCACCCAAACCCTGCCTTTTTTTCTGTATAAAGAATTGCTGATCATGTTTCTCCTTCAGGTCAGGACCAACCTACACCTCCTGCTGGGAGGACTTAGGCAAGTTTTACCACCCAGGTGTCTACCATGATGCTCCAAGTTCCACCACTGACAAGTGTTCACTTAGTCCTTCTGCGTGTTCTTTCCCCCCATGTCATTCACTGAAGTGCAAACACCAAGAGAGTGTCCAGCCATGTCTTGATGAGCCATGATCCCTTTCTGAGGTCTTGGGATGAGAACTAGAAAGAATGAGATCCTTTCTTGGAAGGACACACTTGGAAAAAGAAGACATCAAACATGGAAGTGAGGCTGGGTCCAAACTGTGGGGATTCTACCAGCTGCCTATGGAAGGTCACGAACGGCAGAGCCACAGACTCTAGGAACACTAAGAATAGGACCAATTTATCTGACTCTTTGTGACCCCATAGACTTAGCTCACCCGGCTCCTCTGTCCATGGGATTTTCCAGGCAAGAACACTGGAATGGATTGCCATTTCCTTCCCCAAGAAGACTGATTAGTTAAAGTTTCTTTACACTTTCTTTACAATATCCCCAGATTTATTAGAAGGGATATGAATCATGTGTGACCACTGCAGTATTGTTCCTACTTCAGATTTACATTCTCTTCCTTTACCATTTTGTTGGAGGGAATTCCCTGGCCATCCAGTTGTTAGGACTCCGTGCTTTCACTGCTGGGGCCTGAGTTCAATCCCTAGAAGGGGAACTAAGATAGTTCCTGGTAGCTGAGTGGCGCAGTCAAAAAAAAAACCCAAACAAACAGAAAAAAACATTTTATTGGAATCATCCAAAAGCCATGCTTCCCTGCTTCATATTGAAAATGTTAGGATGTTTTCAACAAACGGTGGTGGGACAATTGGATATGAACTTTCTAAAGAATGAAGGTAGATTCCTTCCTTAAGTATACCCCAAAATTAACTCAAAATGGATCATAGACGTAAATGTAAGTGCTGAAACTATAAAACTCTCAGAAGAAAATACGTATTAAATCATCATGAACTTGAGGATGGGCAGTCTTCTTAGATATGACACCACATACAAAAGCACATACAAAAGCAAAAACAGGCTAATTAGATCCAATCACAATGACAACAGACACTATCAAAAAAGTGAAAAGAACTCACAGAATGAAAGAAAATATTTGTAAATCATATATCATACTGATAAGGGACCTGTGTATGGTATATGTAAGGAAGGCTGACAACTCAGTAATTCAAAGACCAATAACCCTATTTAAAAATGGGCAAGGAATATGACCAGATATTTCTCCAAGGAAAGTATGCAAATGGCCAAGAAACTCAAGAAAAGATGCACAACCTCAGTAGACATTAGAGAAATGCCAATCAAACCCACAACAAGATACCATGCCATACCCACCATGAGAGCTAAAATGAAAAGAGAGATAATAATAGCAAGTGCGGGCAAGGATGCGGTGAGTTCGCACTGCTGGTGGGAATGTAAAACGATGCAGTCACTTTGGAAAACAGCCTGGCAGTCACTCCAGAGGTTAAACACAGAATTACTATGACCCAGTCATTCCATGTGGATGCCCAGAGTCATTGCTCATAACAGCCAAAAGAGGGAACAGTCAAAGGTGTTCCATCGATGAGTGCATAAACAGTGTGTGGTACAAAAACACAGTGAAACACTATCCAGTCATGAAAAGGGAATGAAGCTGACATTCACACCATAGCCTGGCTGTTCCTCTGAGCAGCGTATGATGCATGGGGGAGGCCAGGCACCAAAGGCCATATAGTGTACGATTCCACTCACGGAACATCTAGAATAGGCAAATCCATCGAAAGTGGATGAGGGGTTGCCAGGGGTGGGGGATTTGGGAGAAAAGGGGAGGGGATGCTGACAGGTGTGGGGTGATGAACAGGTTTGGGTTCCAGACAGAGGTGATGGTTGCACTCCACTGTGTACATGACAAAATGTACCGAATGTACATTTAAATACTGCATGTACATGCAGTGTACAGCTTAAATAGGTGAGTTATGTGACATGTGAATTATATCTCAATAAGGTTGCTAAAAAAATGTCAGGGTCATTATCAATGGTCTTGGTCTGTTATGTACAAAAAGGGATTTAATGGCCTGATAAACGATGTATCTTCCTAGGTATTATATTATATTACAAGTAATTTTTTCTCATGTGCCCCACTTCCTTGATCTTCTGGTCATTTAGAGAAGGACCAATGTCACAGTTGTGAAGAGAGACAGCCTGGCACCTGAAGGAGAAAGATGGAAGGAATGGCCTCTTGCCCTGACTTTGCTATGACCAGCTGTGTGACCTTCGGCAAGTCACTTAACTTCTCTGGGCCTTACCTCATCTGAAAAATGAGAAGCCTGAACTAAATAAATTCACCCACATTAGAATTCTGTGATTCAGATTTAAAAAGGCATATGTAAATATAAACATAATTATGAAAGCAAACCATATTGTATTTGTTATTTTTTTTAATATGTAACAACGTGTGAATCAGTGTTTGTCTTGTATGATGGGTTATATTAGTGTTTTACCCTGGTATGTTTCTCAGTTCTTCCAGAACACAAGAATATTTAATTTTATTAAATATTTAACCCTTTACTATTATTATTATTTTATCAATAATTTAATTTTAATATTTAATCCCTTGAAAAAATATTTTAGGTGTTGAATTGCATGTATTAAAATGTGATAACTTGATTGAAATACAAGTCTGTTAAATCTACAAATACAGATGCAAGACATTTGTGATTTTTCCAACCCTTGGGTTTTTTTAAAGTTGGAATTTTCTATAGAGAGTTAAGCTTTCTTTGTTTAAATGTGTTCTTGGTTTTCAGATTGATTATAGTCCTCGGCGCATAGCTTTGATTCTCACAATGTCTGTGCATGTGCTAACTTAATTTACACAGACACAGAGAAAGAGGGGCTCTTAGTACATCTTTCCCAATAAAAGGGAATAAGTAGAAAAATACTTCATCCTGCACTTTCATATGCAAAACCTGATTATATGCAATAGGTCTGCACTAATGACAAGACGAAAGCTGTGGTAAAATAATTTATGATATACATTCAGTCATGTTCCAATGAAGGAAGTAGTCAAATGGTGATGACTGCTTTAAGTTTAAATTTCCAAACCAGGAAACTATGAGCTCCATGAGGCAGAGAGAACACTTTAACGGAAAAGATTTTTTTAATTGAAGTATTTTTAGTGTGTACGTTTGAAATGACGTTATATCTCCATGAGCTTGAAACAAAAGTCATATATTTTAACCTTAGATACAAAAGAGGAAAAAGATATGTCCAAATAACCAGTTTTCCTAATTAAAGACCAACTGATTTGGGGGGGGGTGGGGCGGTGGGGGGAAAGCCATGTATTTTTTAAATAAGTGAATGAAAATATAGTTGAAGATCTAAAAACTGTTAACTATGGCAAGAGTCTTGGTGGATTTGGGACTGGAGGACATCAAACATCTACCCACATGTGCCTCCATATGTTTGTTCATTAGGATGGGAAAACTGATCTGGAGGTCAGAGAGGGCCTCAGAAGCAAAGCGTCCACAAGTGGCTTTTCCTCTAGGAGGAAAATAGCCCCTCGCAGCTTGAAGAGGCCAGATAAACACTGGTTACTTGGCTATCACTGTGTGCAGTTACAGGCAATCACTGGTCTAAAGACGTCCTTGTGTGTGCTAATTATTTCTGCAACTCAGAACACATAGAGATGGGATTAGGAAAGGAAGAAATGCACACGTGATGTCAGGAGGGCCATAGTTTTGCCTGGCTTCTTCATTGTCTTTGTTATTTAAATATCCTGTTGTGTAAGTATAAAGACAGGAAGTGAGTTATACAAAACTCTACAACAGCAGTGTTAAGTTTCAGATAAGCAGATCGCGCCCGGGGTTTGGGAAGCTGATATATATTTAGTTTCTTGAAAAATGCTAAAAAAAAGTACTGCATTTATCCCTGGGAACAGCATTTTCAATATTTCAAAAGAAGCTTTGACAGTCCTGCATAAATATTCTCTGGTTAATAATTGCCGCTTGGGCCCGTAACAGCAGACTTTAATTATTTAGCTTCTGCTTTATTTCTGTTTCTTTCTGTTTTATTTGTGTTTCTTTGAAAACACTTAAATCTTGTCTTCAACAGTTGAGAGAGAGAAAGAGGTGGAATAAATGGGCAACACGAAATATACCGTGCATTGTTTCTGCCCCGGGGTTTCCATGCTGATCAGGCTCTCTGGGTGCACAAGGAGATCCCCTTACATCCACCCACCACTGGCGGCTTGCCGGCCAAAACAGCCGCCGTGTGGGAGCGTTTCCTCTGGTGCTCAGAACCCTCAACTCAACTCGAGAGAGAGGAGTGTTGAGAAAATCTTCTTCCTCTTTTAGGGTCAGAATCAGAAGAGCCCCCATCTGAGTCTTTTTCTGTTTGTTGGTTCATTTTTCCATTTAAACGTCCTTGGCAGCATCTTGAATTACATTCCGATTTTCAAAATCTATACGTTTTCTTCAGTGGAGGAGTATGAAATAATTGTGGTTGAGAGAACAGAATTTAGCTTCCCCACTCTTGTCTCTGTAAGATAAACCGGATGAAGTGTAGTAAGATGGCATGGGAGGGGGTGCACTGATTTTGTTAACACACAAAATGTAAACGGTGCTCTTAATTTATAAGATATAAAAGCAGCTCTTCTCATTGTTCTGGGTGAAACCCTGGACCCAGAGGAGGAAGTGGAGGGAATTGGAAAGGGAGGTTTTACGAGTTTCCCTTGGTTTCTGAGTTAGCACTCTGCTCCCCACCCCCTCCTTCCACAGGGTCATGAGATGAGGTTCATTTTCTGCTGCTGAAATGCTGCAGTCTCGTCCCGGGATGCTTTATCTCTGCAGCCAACTCAAGTGATGAATAACTGTGTGTCCCCGACTTTAACACCATGAATGTAACTTAAGCTTGGACAAACAACCTGTTTTCTTTCAAGTTTATCTTAGAAAGATCACAAAATTCTGATGAGATTGAAAAGAATGTAAAATCCAGCATCTGGGGGTAGGAGAGAATTGGCTACGTTTTGCTGTCCTGGGTACAGGCTGACCGTTTGCATTCAGCCGAGAATTAGTTTGTCAACAAGCTTTATTTAAGACCTACTACCTTTTAAAAGTCATTTTAAGATTTGAGGAAGAGATCCAAATGTCCTATTTCAAAACAAAAGCAGCAACCTAATTTCTTGCCACTGGCTCCCCTGCCCTTTTCCTTTCCTTTTTGTGTTACTGGGTAGGAAGACTGTTATTTTGAAAGCCCTGTGCACATCTATGAACAAATCTTTTCAAGCAGCCATTTGTATGAAACGTAAACTTAATAAGCTTAAGGAGAGCATTGTCCCATATTTGGCTTGAGAGCGGCCCACCCCCCTTCAAGTGGCATTAGTGAAGCCCAGCTTTAAAAGCTTAATGAGCGGGCACATAACCCACAGTAGGTAGCCTTGTTAGAAACTACAATTTGGTACAAAGACTGCTTTTTTATTTATTTGATTTGCTGATTTCTCAGAATTAGGTAAGCTGTTGCTAGTCGTATTGATTTTATGCTAGAATCACTTGAAAACACTGTTTGGATAGCTGTGTTCCAGGCATCTTAGCTGGATCTCTGTTTCTGGGTTTTCTCAAACATTGGGAAAAAAAAAAAAATCAATGGTCCCTTGGCCACTTGAAATCTCATCTTTATTTCACTTATATAACATGAAGCTGCAGACAAACCCTGCAAACCCTGAACTATTTGAACGTGAATACAGATGTAGAGGCATTACATTTACAATTGGATTTTAATAAACACTCCCTTCTAGTTATGATTCCACTTTGATTACAGTTTGTCCTAGGATTCCTACCCTTAGTCTTAATGAGATAACAAACTTATCCTTTAAGTATTTATTTAATGGCCTTTAGGTTTGATACACAGACTATTCTTGTGTCTATTCACAGGCTTTGCAACAGAACAGTCGCGTTTATCCCTAAAACTGTCAGACTCCTCAGAAAATAATAACTCCTGACATTTGCAGAGTGAAAATAGAGGATTAAAGATCAGCTGTTAACTCCCAAATTGAGTATTCAGTATTAAGAGTATTCAGTGATTCTTTTATCCATCTTATTTAACTCAAATTCTCTGCTAAAGTCAGAAGGACAGGTTGAGTCTTTCCCTTTGGGCCAGGGTGGAGGGGTGGGGTGCGGGTAACATTAGGATGATGTTGCCAACTAGATTTTGGAGTAAAATCAAAGATTACAAGGATGGCTATCTGGAAAAGTGGCGGACTTGTAGTTCCACTGAAATGCCAGTAAGACTTCAGAGAAGTTAATGATTAACTTTAAGAACTACAAGGCCCGAATCTCAGCCTAAGAAGTACAAAAGCTGAGACTCACCATGCAGTCTGGACCCCTCTCTACTGTCGGGCCCCAGCCTCTAAATGGGAGTGCTAGGGGCTTGACTCCAAGGCGTCCACTTCCCAGGAAGCAAAGATCATCTTCTCTCTGTTCTGAGTAACACTGGGAAAGATGATTTTTCCTACAAACCTCAGAGTAGTTGCCGGCTTTCATCAAGTGCTCCCTAACATTCTTTGTCAGCAGATCTTTCACAATTATTTAATAGTTTTCACTCATGGCAACCTATTAAGAGGCTACTTACACACACCAGATGACACGGTTAAAAACTGCCATATACTTTTGTGACCGGAAAAAGCATTTTAAACTCTAAGGCTAGGAAGAGCTGTGTGCCTATTGTCTTGGCCACAAGAGGGGACATTTCTTTTTCTAGAGGTCCTTGCAATGCACTAAATGGCCCAGCTGACATTTCTCCTGCACAATAATGTCCCTTCCTTCCTTGAAAAAAAGAAAATGATTTGCTGTGTTTGAAATACCTCCTTCCTACCCTTTTGACAGGTTTGAGGCATCTTTGACCGATTTCTCTGCTATAATGTACACAGTTGGTTCCAAAAGCTTAATTTTCCCTTGCTTACTGTCTCAGAGGGTATCACGGGTTTTATTGGCACCTCTGTCCTGGGAACAAGAGCGCTCGAGGGGGCCTCCCTGGAGCTGCACGCCGTGGGGCAGGGTGCACACACCTCTCGCCCTGCCAGGACGGCAGCAACATGGAACACACACGGCACCCTGCACACGCCCCACACTCGCAGTCAGCACGGCGCTGTGGTCATTCTTCATACCTCCGTGTGCAGGCTCACAGGAAAAGTACACTTAAGCCACCAGGAACTGTGGTCATAACAAACTGCTTCTAAATGACTCCCAGGGCATTTCTTCTGTTATTTCAATAACAATGCCAATGATTTCTAAGAATCTGAACTCATATATTGCTTTATTATTAAAAAATTTTTTACATGTGCACACTGCTCTATTTCTCTCTCTATGGCTGTGCTGGGTCTTTGTTGCCTCGGGCGGGCTTTCTCTGGTTGCCAAGAGGGGGGCTCCCTTCCAGTTGTGGTGTGCGGGCTTCTCTCCTTTCGGAGCACGGGCTCCGGGCACACGGGCATCGGTAGCTGCAGCTTGGGGGCTCAGTAGCTGTGACTGGCTGGCTCTAGGGCACATGGACTTCGGGGCTCAGCAGTTGTGGCCTCACAGGCCCTAGAGCGGGCGGCAAAGCCGTATATTGTTAACAACCTCTGAGAAGTGTCAGCTGCTTATAAGCTGACCTCTCAGAGTCTCTTTTCCAGGCTTTGAGAGACACAGCTTTCGTGGAAGCTGTCGCCAAATGAGACCAGGTTATTAACCCGGAGACACACATGTGAACATGTTTGAACACAGACACCTCTTCCTGTAGGAAACATTCAGCCAGAGTTCTCTGAGCGCTGATTCATGGGCCAGGGGAGTCCGGTGGGGAGTGGGAGAAGCAGAGGTTCGGGTGGCTCCAGGCGCAGAGGAGCAGCCTTTGGAGCGCATCAGGCCCACGACCCATCACATGAGTCGGAGGCCTTTCCCTTCACAGAGCTGCTCCTGAGCCAGGAGGAAACTGCGTTCGGCTTGGCTCAGGTGAGAGCTCCCGGTCAATAATAGTCCGGAGGGTTTTTCCCGTTTGTTTTGAAGGCAAGCAGATTCCTAGAATCTTACGCCTGGGAACACTGGTGTGATAGGCCAAATCCTGGAGGCCACGTCATCCTTAAAATGCTTACCAGAAATCCTTCTGAGCGTGCTCGAGATCCCCGAGAAATTATAATGATTGACAGTGAGGCAAACAATTATTTCATAAGGACCGTTGTGACAGAAGCTGGCAAGGAGGATGGCATGTCCATTTTCTCAATCTATATTCTAATTTCTGTAGTGCGTATCTTACAAAAAAAAATTACCAACAGAAGAGATGGGGTCTTCCTTGTTACTAGAAAACAGATGTTCAAACTGTGGAGATGAATATTTGGCAAATGTTAGTAATTTTGGCCACCCTTCCTGCATCTTTCTTCTCCCCTACCCCAACTGATGACACCTGCTCTAATATCATGATCTGTCACCAAGACCAGGCAAAGAGCTTTCTAATGAGGCTTTCTTTTTTATAGATAGATCTCCAGGCATGTCAGTTTTACACCATCAAAATTCCTGAAATGATTCCAGAGAAGCAGATATTTTCAAAGGGCTGACTTGAAAGAACCAATTTTGACCTGTGGGTTGAGCATCTTATCAAGACAAACTTGGTCTTCACGTCGAAGGGGACTTGCCTGAAAGAGTGAACTATGTTAAATTTGGAAGAGGAATATTAAGTGGATTTTAGCATGCCTTTTTGGAGTAGGAAATGACAACCCACTCCAGTATTCTTGCTTGGAGAGCTCCATGGGCAGAGGAGCCTGGCGGTCTCCATGGGGTCGCAGAGACTCAGACACGACTGAGGCACCTTAGCACAGTACAGTTCATCTTGTGCTGTGATCTCTGTTACCAGGAAACAAGCTCTAAGGGACGGGATGCTAAAGTCACTTTAGTGCTTTAAAATATATCTGGAAAACGGGGTTAAAGGCAATCTTTGGGCATGAGAAAAATCGCTGTCTTAAAAAAATCCAATATCCAGAATTATATTGAATAAATACCAAAGGATACTCAGCTACTGTCAAGACTAATAGGCCAATGAATACCATTTTTAAAAAACATTGGGTGGTCTGTCACAGGGCACCAGACCCTCAGCCTCCAGGTCCTGTTGACTTGAGGTTGCTGGAGACAGCTAAGGGTTTTCACCTTAAATCAGATAGAAATGAAAAATTGACAAGCACACAGCAATATGCACACACATGATATAGAAGTGACAAGGCATGCAGAATTCAAGTTGATTTTCGAAGAAAAGTGCCCAGACATATCACCAAAGTTGGACAAGAAAGATGATTTCTCAACTAACATCACAGTTCCTATGTCAGGCTGTGATCAGGTTATATTTACCAAAGTAACAAAATAAATGATTAATTAACCCTTAGATGTTACTATATATTTTTTGTATTTAGAAAATCTTTGCAGATGGCTAACCTAAAAAAAAAAATCACAAATGCCTTTAAATGAAAATGCCCAGTTACCTCTTCATCAGAGGTTTATATCTTTCCTTTTTTTTTCACATCCCTTGGAGACTGATCAGTAATGCTGCCACCAAAATACAATATATCATTAAAAAGGATTGCAAATACAAAGAACGAATACTAATAAGAAGAGCAAAACTCAGAAGCCTGTTCATCTGATTCTCAGGTGACTTTATAGGCAGTTTTCTTATTTTAGAAACCATGCTAAAGAACCATTTATTAATTAATTTGCTAACTCCTGAAACAAAATTCCCCGAGCAAGCGGCTGCCTGGCAGTATTGCTGAGAACACAGTTGTTATTCATCCACACAGGACAAGATGGATCGTCTATGGGAACAGGCTTCTCCTGGGGTCCCCGCTGCTGGACTCTACCTCTTTACACACCAAGAAGACCCCGATGTGGGTTCTAGGACACCAATATCTTCACTAAAGGAGATTTACACCCTCCACGTTGTCACCGCCCACTGCAGGGTCTCTGCCGGCTGAGTGTCCCTGTGCCTTTAAAAGCGCAGCTGCGTCCTCCCCTCTCCAGTGTTTGCACTTTTACCTGTAATCTGATTGCAGGGAGGAAAGGAAAACCCAGGCGCCCCTCCCTAGCACCCCTCCCTGGCACCCTGTCACCGCGACCGTCTGTTTGGTTAGTAATTCTACCTAGCTAGGACTTCTCCCTTCCCTGGGCTTGCAGCTCACTCCTCCACCGAGCTGCATCTCCATGGCAATGGAAAAATACGATGCTGGAGAGGACTGGGAGGGCCCGCAGCCCTCAAACCCTGCCCTCAGCTCCCGCCTGGCGGGAGGGGCTGGGCTGATGTATTTGTCCAGTTTAGGGGTGTTGGGATTCAGAGATCAAAGGAGGTCAAAAGGGGGCTGTTGGAATGGGAGATATTTATTGTGTTTAATATAATACAAATGTGTTAAGGAGAGAAACTAAAACCTTGAAAGTCATGTAGATTGTGGGGAGTAAACATAAACACCAGGTCTGAAAGTGGGCTCAAATGAACCGGCTGCTCGAAAGGCTGCCATATTTTAAAAATTTTAAACGGAGGGTAAGTTAAGACTGTAACCATCTCAATGAAAACTGAAGACACAAATCTGTCAAAAACATTCGTTAAGATTTCTAACTCTGCTTCAGACCTGCTTTGTAATACCTTCTGGCTGTAAATGCCAGGATGACCCAGAGCACTTGAGAAATTTCTGGTTACACTTCCTAGCAACCTGTGTTTTGTTCTTAAGGACATTTGCTTCATACTATTAACTATACAGTTAACTTTGTGCCAGTTAAACAATGAGAATTTGACAAATTGTGGGCTGGGGGTGTGAGTGCCCGTTGGAGAAAGGGGCTTTGTGCCTGGGGGTCTCCATTAATGAAACAAGAAATAAGCCTCTAGTAAAACTGATATGATGGGGAATGACTTCTATTCAGTTAACTCAATTATTAGTGCTAATTGGGGCCAGGTGAAGCATGGATAATTGAAATTCACAGATAATCCAAAAACCTCTATTTAACCAATAACTTCAAACTTCTTGCCCATCAAACCAATTACTGGAGGACCTAACAAATAGGAAAAATGGATTAAATTGAATTTCACCTCCCCAAAGATTCCCACGATGATGTCTTTTTATTGATGAATTCAGGATAAGAGCCAAAGATTGACTATATTCCAGACTAAATTACAGACAGTCCTCGACAATTAAAAAGGAAAGGATTTTTATCCCCATAGTTTGTTTGTAAGTCAGCTATTTGAACCTCGGAATGCTGTTTCTCATGGAACAATGTTATTTATTCACTGTGGTTGGATTCCAAGGCAGTCCAGAGAGGCCAACTGGTAACCTAATGACACAGGAAATATATTTAGAATTCTAAGTCCCTTAATCAATCCCTTTTGAATCCTAAACCCTTAGCCTCCAACCCCTAAATCTCTCTGAGCCTTAAATCTAAGGGTTTTTTAAATTGAAGTAAAATTCACATAAACATAAAATGAACCACTTTAAAGGGAACAGTTCAGTGGCCTTTACTGTGCTACTGTGTTGTACAGCCATCTCCTCTGTCTGCTTTCTGAACATTTTCATTGCCCCCCAAAGAAACCCCCTTTAAACCCATTATCAACCCCTCTGCACCCTCCCGGCCCCTCTGTCCCTGAAAACCACCAATCTACTTTCTGTCTCCGTGGATTTCCTGTTGCGGACATTTCATATAAATGCAATCATACATGTGGTCTTTTGTGTCTGGCCTCTTTCGCTAACGTAATATATTTAAGTTCATTCATGCCGTATCATGTGTCAGTACTTCATTCCTGTTTATTACCAAATAACATTCCATCGTATGGATGGGCCACATTTTATGGGTCCATTTACCAGCTGATGGAGACTCGGGTTGTTTCCACCTTGTGTCTGTGTGACGAAGGCCACCATCACCCCTGAGAACACATTCTGGATCCTCTGGTCCCTGACCAATCAGGAGGTGGGGTGGAGAAGGATGGACAGAAGCTTGGGGGAGTCGGGCGCTCGGCGGCAGAGCTTGGGCCGCTCCTTCGGGCGTGACCTGGGCTCCAACCGTCCGGGTCAGGTATCTGGGGCAGGCAGGGCCCCTCCCACAAGGGCTGTGTCGGCAGAGGACATTTCTCAAGACACGCCCACAGGGAGGGGTAGCTTGAGACAGGGACCACCACCGCGGAGGAAGGGCTGGGGAGGCAGGTAGGGCGTTCAGAAGAAGGGTACCTCTCTCAGGCTCAAGTAGTGGCCCAGAATGAAAACAGAAGCCCAGCAAGAAGTCTGCCAGATGCTCCTGGTCCTTTCCCGCTTTTCTGAAAACATGGGTGCCAGAAGAGGTCTCCTCAGCAACCACCGCATGTCACACTGAAGTCCACCCTGCGGATAATTCTGTCACTACCGGAGTATCCCCTGCCCACAAAACCCACGCAATCTCCTCCCCCTGAAGCTCCAATCCTTGGCATCGGGCCCCAATGCAGCTGCTTCCTTGTGAGGATGGGAGGCTGTCCGCCCCTAGGGAACATTCCAGAACTCCAGATGCCGATCCTGTCTGCCTCCATGATGCCCATCTGGCATTTTCAATGACTAGTGCTGGTCAAAATAGAACCAATGAGCCCCTTAACTTCTGGTTGTCTCCAAAACACAAAGCTCTGTGAAGGCAAAAGTCAGGTGGTCTCAGAGCCCTCCACACCTGACTTGGGGAAGTGGGCTGCCCACCCCCCCACACTCCCTCCCCACACCTCGTCCCCCTCCCGCGTCCACCAGCTCAGGATCAGCCTTTTCAGAGTGGCCTCCTTCTCTCCCGCCTGTGACCACGTGCTGTTTGTACAGCACACAGTAGCTTGCGGAATCTGTTCCTTCCCATCCCGTCCCAGACCTGCGTGCTCTCCATGGCCAACCATTGTGGCTACAGCACTAAGATCTTCCGCTGGGATGAAGAATGATGCTCTAGCCTTAGGTCATTGGTGGGATACTATTTGGCTGAATTCATCTGTGCTACTAAAGTCTCAGATTATCTCCCAGGACAGTACAGATATCTAAATGAGCATTTTTGACTTTGTAAAAGGGTTAGTCGCTCAGTCGTGTCCTACTCTTTTGTGACCCCATGGACTGCAGGCCGCCAGGTACCTCTGTCCATGGGATTCTCCAGGCAAGAATACTGGAGTGGGTTGCCATGCCCTTTTCCAGGGGCTCTTCCCAAACCAGGGACTGGACCTGGGTCTTCTACACTGCGGGCAGATTCTTTACCATCTGAGCCACCTGGGTAGCCTTTGTAAAGCCACACAAAAGCAAATTAAAATTTCATATGAAGCACCCCAAAGGAAGGTTTCTCGAGTGGTATCTGTGGTGACACCTCGGCCATGGATTTTGCTTTGATCTCTGGCTCTCCCATGAAAGGTCCCTGCTGAGGTACAGTCAGTTCAGTTCAGTTCAGTCGCTCAGTCGTGTCCGACTCTTTGCGACCCCATGGACTGCAGCACGCCAGGCCTCCCTGTCCATCACCAACACCCAGAGTTTGCTCAAACTCATGTCCATTGAGTCGGAGATACCATCCAACCATCTCATCCTCTGTCGTCCCCTTCTCCTCCTGCCTTCAATCTTTCCCAGCAGTAGGGTCTTTTCAAATGAGTCAACTCTTTGCATCAGGTGGCCAAAGTATTGGAGTTTCAGCTTCAACATCAGTACTGCCAATGAATATTCAGGACTGATTTCCTTTAGGATGGACTGGTTGGATCTCTTTGCAGTCCAAGGGCACAGTCAATGTGGCTTAAATGGCATTGCAGAAGGACCTGTCCAGAGTGGTGACTCTACTGCTTTCAACAGCAAGACACAAAGTCTGGGGGCTCCCCAAGGACTTGGGGTCTTTACCAGGTGAAGCAGCACTTTTTGGGGCAGGGACACAGAAAATAAGAGTGTCCCCCTCTCACAGAGCCGGCCACCTGGGAGGGGAGATGCTGGTCCTGTGGAAGGTGATGCTGTCAGGAGGTGAGGGAGCAGGAGTGGTCCAGAGGCAGAGCAGAGAATGGGCATGGAGCTGCTGGGGTGGGCCCCTCCCGTCCTGGTGACTGCGGGCATTAACGCAAGTGGATCCGTGTCCCACCATACAGTGAGAGGGAGGCTGCCGTGGGGCAGGGCGGCCAGAAAGGGCTGGTTTCCCTGGCTGGGCAGCTGAGGGGAAAGCTCCATCAGTGGGTTCCTCTCTGTCCCTCTCTCTCTCCTCTTCTGCCCCAAGACCACTGTCCTCCCCATCCCGTGAGTTCTCTTCCTCAGTCAGTATAGAGCCAGAGTTTACAATCAGCCGAGCTTCTTATGTGCCAACTACGGCTGTTGTTCTTCTGGCTCTTTGCAACCCCGTGGACTGTGGCCTGCCAGGTTCCTCTCTCCATGGGATTCTCCAGTAAGAATACTGGACTGGGTTGTCATTTCCTTCTCCAGCCACCTATGGTGCTGTTTAGATATATACACACATATGTAGTGTCATTTCACTGAATCCTGAAATGTGCTAAGTAGGGCTATTTTCAACCTTCAGTCAACCAGCCAAAATCTGAAATATTGTCAGTTCACTTTCCCTTCTCCAGCCCTAACTTGCCAATAATGAAACTTGTTTATGTGGGCTTCCCTAGTGGCTCAGTGGTAAAAGAATTTGCCTGAAATGCAAGAGACGCTCAGGAGACCCTGGTTCAATTCCTGGATTGGGAAGACCACCTGGGGAAGGAAATGGCAACCTACTCCAGTATTCTTGCCTGGGAAATCTCATGGACAGAGAAGCCGGGAAGGCTACAGTCCATGGGATTGCAAAGAGTCGGACACAACTGAGTAACTAAACAACAAACAATTCTCACTTTGGTTCTGTCTCTGTGTGAACTTTTATGCAACATCAAGAAATAGCCATCTTTTAGGGTTGTCTTTATATCACACAAACATTTGAAAAATCAAGATGATTATAATAATGTGCAAAGGAGTATTTAAAGCAAATGCATTTAAAATGTGTGTGTGTGTGTGTGTGTGTGTGTGCAGATGAAGAGTATACTAAATGAATAAGTTACTCCTCTGTGGGGCAAAATTTAGCCACAATTTCTCCCTTTCATCTGATGCATTTTCTAGGAATTAGAAAATTATGTAGCAAGTAAGGTAGGAGTTGATAGGGAGTGAAGAAAACTGTTCCCAAAATAAATAGAGCTGACATTTTCAGCATACTGATAAGAACAGACAGTTTGACTTCTTACCGTTTCCTTATCTTTGCACTCTGAACACTGGGAGAGTGACGTCAGAGTCCCTGTTGGCAGAGGGAAAAGTTTTACTTGAAAACCCTGTAAAAAGATGACATCTTACACACACGCAGACCTACTGGATTCTGGGAAACTCCTGGAAATGGGCATTTCTGAATCTCATGGTAAGTGGCTTAGAAGCAAGCAGTTGAAATTTCTCCCAGAATGTAGTCTGAGTAACCTTCATTGGTACGAGCATCTGTGGCTTGTTTTCCTCCATTTATTTTATGTATGTATTTATTTTTGGTCGTGCTGGGTCTTCACTGCTGCACAGGCTTTTCTCTAGTTGCAGGGAGTGAGGACCACTCTCCTTACAGCGCGCAGGCTTCTCATTGCCGAGCACAGGCTCCCGGGCGCAGGGGTTTCACAGCTGTGGTCGCTGGCTTCTGGAGCACAGCCTCAGTAGTTGTGGCACAGCGGCTTCGTTGTTCCAGAGCACATGGGATCTTCCTGGATCAGGGATCGAACCCATGTCTCCTGCATTGGCAGGCGGACTCTTTACCACCGAGCCACCAGGGAAGCCTTCGGGTGTCTTCGTTTTCTCTGAGGTTGGAGCAAGTCTTAGACCCAAGAGAGTCAGAGAGAAATAATGCCTACCGCGGAGGTTGGGGACGGAGCTCAGGTTTATCAACGGTGGAGCTGCCGAGGTGCTGCTTTTATTGATGTCACACACGGCTGCCAGCGCTGCAAAGTCAACTGAGTCAGAATCGCACCCTAGCTTCCTGAAGACCTTGCCAGCAAATCCCTGACTCCCCATGCCAGCCTGTCAGTACCTCCTGCCCCAGGATTTGTGGTCCTGGCTGACCCCGAACCCCCTCCACTCAGCTAAAGGGGACCAAGGCTCCCCCCCAGGCACATCTCTCCCCATTCTGCCTTTGTTTCCAAGTTCCAGAGTCCCTAGTGTTTCAGAAGGTCCCTGTGTCCCTGTTTCTCCTCACAGCTTCCTTCCTGTTGTGTGTTTCCTAGTCTTTGGTTGATTTGCCCTTAGACTGATCTCACTGTAACCTTGAAGGAATATTACCTTACGGGCTTGGGGCTGGAAGGGGCAGATGAGGACGCAGCTGAGGCGTCTGGACAGGTGGTGTTCTCGCTCTTAAGCTAAGCAATAGGGGCATAAAGCCATTCTTTTATATTTGTTCACCTTTATGTGGCTCAGTGGTAAAAGAATCTGCTTGCAATGCAGGAGACAATCAGGAGATCTGGGTTTGACCCCTGGGTTGGGAAGATCCCCTGGAGAAGGAAATGGCAACACATTCCAGTATTCTTGCCTGGAGAATCCCATGGACAGAGGAGTCTGGCAGACTGCAGTCCATGGGGTTGCCAAGAATCGGACATGGCAAAAACAATAATATATATTACATTAATATAAAATATGGTAATATATTTTATAATATAAATGCATTTTATTTTATTATTTTCATATATTTATATATTAAGTATATATTTTTGCATATAAGAAACAGCCCAGGGCAATTTAAAATTTTAAGGAATCCTAGATTTATTTAATGTCCTGTTTCCCCCCCACCCCCATATCCTAGGGTGTTCCCTGCATGGTTTGTCACTTTTCCTCCTCAAAACTCAAGATGGAGAGTCAGGAAAGACACCCACCACAGGCTGCAGATTCCTACCGTTTTGCTGTCTGTGTTTGCATGCGTAGCTCAGTGTGGGTCCCTGGCTGGCTTACACACGTCAGCACACATGTGAACTATGGTGAGTCTCGTGGAAACACCATTGCCGCCCGGCTCAGGGATCGGCAGATCTGGGGCTGCTTCAGGATTTGTTTTCCAGCAAGTTCCCCGGGGGAAGGCGGTGCTCTTGGTCGGTGGGTCATGCTTGGAGATCCGTGGGTCACCCCTGGAGAACCCCGGGTACAGTGGAAAGGCTACAGGTACAGACGAGCAGAGAGACTGCCAGGCATCTCTGAGGCCAGAGCAGGTGCAGGTGTGAAGAGGAGGTGACCGACCTCTGAACTCGAAACTTCTCACATGATTCAACAGACTTATGACTTAAAACATTTCTTCTGTATTTGAATTTTTCAGGCTGAGAATATATTGCTGGGGAAATGGCACTTTTCATTATAATTTTTTTCACAAACCCATATAATACTCGCCATCAAGGAGACTGAGGACACCATCTGGGCTTGAGTCACGTTCCCCCCGCCCCCTCTTCCAGCTCTCAGGTCCGAGCAGATGACCTTGCCGCATATTTCAGAAGCTGTAAGTGATGTGCCTACGTGAACTTGGTTTAGTCTTTAATAAATTCAAAAATACTTTTTTTAAAAAACTGATAGAATTTTTTTAGAGACATAGTAAGCCAATCAGGTACACCTTTTCTTGATACTCTTAATTGTTAACAGTTTGTCTGATAAGCGGGCCGTAAAGGTAAATGAAGCAACTAACAGATGATTTTCTCTCTTACACAGCCCAAATCATTTTTTCCCCCTGGTTTTTCTGGCCTTTTGCTTCTCTGCTACTCCAGTGTTTATTACCATCAGCACCACTGTTCCCAGGACTGTCTTAGTAACACGGGGTCTAATCCTCCTCACCCACCAGGCTACAAAGTACACACATCACACTCTTAACTCCTCCTAGCTCTTTCAGGAAGCCTTCCCTGGGCCTCAGAAGGGTGCAGGACCCTAACACCACCCTCCCCCTCCCAGCTCTTTCAGGAAGCCTGACCTGGGCCTTAGAAGGGTGAAGGACCTGGACAGCCCCCCGACCAAAGCCAAGGGAATTCATCACATGTGTCCATTTGTTTATCCTTTTACTCTTTCAAAGACATGGGTGGAACAGGTCAAAAGGTAGGTACTTCTAGTTATAAAATACATAAATTGTGGGGATATAATATACTGCATGGTGGCCATAGTTAATAACACTGTGTTGTATATTCAAAACCTGCTAAGAAAATAAATCTTAAAAATTCTCATCACAAGAAAAAATTCTGTTAACTATGTTCGGTGACTGATGTTAACTAGACTTACTGTGATGATCCTTTCACAGTATGCACAGATATTGTGTTATATGCCTGAATCTAACATAACGCATGTCAATTATGGAAAAAAGTGCAAGTGTTAGTTGCTCACTCCTGTTCGATTCTTTGCAACCCCATGGACTGTAGCCCACCAGGCACCTCTGTCCATGGGGTTTTCCAGGCCAGAATACTGGAGTGGTTGCCTGCTATTTCCTTCTCCAGGGGATCTTCCCGACCAGGGATCAAACCCACGTTTCCTGCATTGCAGGCAGATTCTTTAGCGTCTGAGCCTCCAGGGAAGCCTATGTCAATTATACTTCAGTACAATTTTTTTTAACTAAAAAAAAAATCCATAAACTTCCTGGCAGCACCTGGTGAACAGACCCTCAGTAAATGCTGTGGAGTAGCAGAATGTGACAAGCACAGCTTTGCAAAGCCCGCTCTGCGAACGGTAACACGTAGGACCACCAGCTTCCTCTCCTGGATCCCCACGTGCTTGTGGGCCAAAGGGGGACAAATATCTACCTCACAACTTCCACCCACATCCAAGCTGAAGTTCCTGCGAGTTTAAATAACCGAAGCAGCTTTGGGCATTGGAGGCTGTGTGTGTAGAAGGGAGTCACTGAGAATCAGTTACTTACATATTTAGGGATGTGATCAGTATGAGGCAATGTTTTTGAATAGTTGAATGTGACTCGAGGAAATCATTTTAAGAGAAAAACAAATGGTGTTGTGACGACCCCTAAGTTAAAGAGAAAACTAGATCTGGAAGGGAAGGGGCCACGTGCTTGTTTTCCTCTGGAGACAGTGTGAACCTGCGACACGGGGGTGTGGTCCTAACACACTCTGGAAACCTCCCCCAGCCCCACCAGGGCAGGCCCCAAGTGTGTTTGTGGACCCAGCCCCATCTGAACACGGGAGCCATTCAAAACTCTGCAGGAGACAGCTACTGTCCATTGGCTCAACCATCTTCTGAGGGTCCAACCCCACGACATCCAGGAGTCAGCGTGCCTTCCCAGCGGGTCTGGGCCCTGACCCATGGAGTAATAGGGGTCCTCCCTGGACACGGGTGGGAGACACCCATCCCTTCTTGCAGGGTTTGGGCAGAAGGTGCGGAATCTCAGGCTCTGTTTACATTTCAGGACCTGGTATCCAAGCGTTTTGTAACTTTATTCTGTCGAACAGAGCGTACCTTTAGCAGGAGAACTGGGAGGTACTGCAGTCTGGGAGCGATGAGCGATGTCTCGGGGCCTCGTGAGGGTGTGAGCCCACTGTGTTTGTCATCTGTCCCACCTCAGGGAAGGGGGCCCAGCCCTGCTCCAGTCCCCGTCCTGCAGCCCTGAGACCCTCCCTGAGGCCTGGGGCTTGTCCTAACCTCATGACCCCTCTCTCCATATGCAAGGGTGTGGGAGCTGCCCACTGCCAGCATCACAGCACAGAAGGAAGGACCCCCCCCAAATCTCCCATGATCCTAATCAAACGCCCCAGAGAGGGTGCAGGGTGAGGTCAGGGGTTCCCTCAGGAAAAAAAATAAAAACAGCCCAGGGAAACAGAACAAGTAATTTTCACAAGTGACTCTCTTTGCTGCTTTCGATGACCACGTCTCAAACGTAAAGATTGCCAAAGAAGCAAGCAGCGTCGCCGCAGAAACAGGCATGTCTCCTTTTGTCTTAGATTGCGTCCAGAACCAGGGACTGGAGACCCGCTTCCGCTGGAAACCACTTGGGGCCCCTCCTTATTGTATTCACTGACTTCCCTTTCAACGAGATGCTCTTGCTGCTGAAAGAGCAAGCGGTTCGTCAACATGCACCTTGCATCCGTCATGCCTTCCTCCTGTCTCAGTGAAAGAACAGGAAGCAGGTACGGAGATGCGTCGACCTCGGCGGAGAGACAGAGCTGGTGTGGCCGCCAGTCGAGTCGCTCCGTGTTGTTCATTTTTCTCAGTACAGACCCAGCTGTGAATCTGATACTTCCCTTCCCCCACTTTTCCTTTTTCCCCTGTTTTATGAGGCTGTCATCTTCAGGGCACCACCCTCTTCTCACAACAGAGCGAAAGGAAGGCTGGGAGGAAAAAGGTTTCCTGGAAGTGATTACGAGGCTGCTACAGAAATCAGGAGATACGGTGGAAGGGAATTTTATTTTCTCTGTCTCTCTGCACTTGAGTCTCAAGTATGCCTCGTAAAACTACGCAATTAATCTGCCATGTACAGATTGGACAGAGTTCTAAACCTTAGAAAACACACCTCAGCAAAATTCAACATGCTTTCATTAAAAGCGTGAGAGGGAAGGTGATTTAAATTATTAAGAGTAGCTGCAGTGCATTTTTAGTGCTTGTGGCATCATGCATTGGTTTATGGAGCCTGGTTGCCCTAACCCAGCTCTGTCTGCATTGCTTTTTTGTTTTTTTTCTTCCTGCACTATCTTGTCTTTTAGGCTGTTTCAAGAATGGAGCCTATATCTCCTCCAGGAATTCACCGAGACCAAACCTCTCTCTGCAACAGAACATGCCTCCTAGCACCTCTCCAAACATCTCTGAAGCCGTTTACTTTGCTCAGTGCCGACCTCTCTTCAGAAGGAATGATTTTCCTTCAGGAGCGAGGGCCCTTCATTTGCCTGGGAAATTGGAAACAGCGATGCATTGTCTAGTCATCCCATCCTCTCAGAGATACTGATAGAGATGGGTTTAAACCTTTACCACCCCTATTAATTATACACTTGAGATTTCAATGGCTGGTGAACAAAAATTTCACTACTACACTGTAATCAGGCAGAGGGAGACAGCGGCATATAAGTTGTAAATTTATGTAAAGCTACATCCGGGAAGGAATCCCCAGCGTGTGTACAGAGGGGGATCAAGCTAGTTTGTGATAGTAGGTACCAGCTGGGGAGCCTGGCGCTGCCACCGAGCCTCTTGGGGGTGGATGGCGATGCGGTGGCATCACCGAGGTTCCCCCAAGGTTCGTCAGAGGTGGCTGCCTCCCAGGCTGGGAGCTCCTTAGACATTAAATAGTAGTTTTTCAGAAACTTTTACTGTAACGGGTGATTCATCCCTACATTTGACAGAACTGTGTGTGAGAGCAAACCAAATCCTGTCCATAATGTGTTTTTGTTGTTGTTGTTTAGTCATTAAGTCATGTCTGACTCTTTTACGACTCCATGGACCGTAACCCTCCAGGCTCCTCTGTCCATGGGCTTTTCCAGGCAAGAAGCCTGGAGTGGGGTGCTATTTCCCTCTCCAGGGGATCCTCCTGACCCAGGGATCAAACCCTAGTCTCCCGGCTGGCTGGTGGATTCTCCACCATTGAGCCACCCAGGAAGCCCCTCTAACGTGTTAAAGTTCAATCCTCAGAAAGATGTGTGATCTCAGGGCACAAAACGTGTGTCCTCTGTTCTAGGCCCTCAGATCTCCCTGACCAGTGTCTCCCTTCCCCACCTGCTTCAGCAGATGTACCATTGATTCCTCTCTCCTACATGAATGAAATGTGCACAAAAAACATCTTCACCATTTGCTTTATAGACACACTTGAAGTGGAAGATGTGTGCAGATGGGTAGAATCTGCCCGCAGACATGAGGGTTGAGTTAACTGCATTTTCCTCTTCAGTTAGTGGCACAGCTCCTACTGGGCAGGGTCTCTTCTTCATTTCAGCAATTAACTAATTAATGACCACAATTCCTTAAAAATTTTCACATTATTATGTTAAGTAAATAATTATGACTTACTTTTATTAAAAACAGCAACAAGAAAAACAATTTGACTTGCAATAGTATCAACAAGAAATACTTAGGGATAAATTTAACAACTGAAGTGCAAAACTTGGACACTGAAAACTATAAAACATTGTCAAAAAAATTACAGAAGGCCTAATAAATTGAAAGACTCGTTATGTTCATGGATAGGAAGACTTGATAGTAAAGTGAAAGTACTCCTTACTTTCATCTGAGCAAACCCTAGTGTGTCTGTATTTGCAGGTGGGGCCTTTAGGGAGGTAATTAAGGTAAAATGAGGTCATGGGGTGGGACCCTGGTCTGGTCAGACTGGTCTCCTTCTAAGAGGAGCAGGCGACACTGCACGCGCACGCGCCAAGGCCACAGTGAGAAGGTGGTGGTGGCTACAGCAGAGGGACCAGCCGGGGGTCCCTTCAGTCCGCACCTGGATATCCCGCTTTCGGTCTCCAGAATCGAGAGGGATGAATGCCTGCCTCTCGGCCACGCAGGCCGTGGGGTTGGTTCCGGCCGCCGGCGCAGACCCACAGTGGGCTGGCCATTCACCTGCTGGACTCCCCGGGTCCTCTTGTCCTGTTTGGACGCCAGCTCCCACCTGCCATCTGGACGCAGGGTCTCCCACCCCCAAACCGGGCTGGGTGCGGCGTGTGGTTCAGACTATGTTCCATGGGGAGAGGGGGGCAGTGTCGTCCAGAAACAGGATGGGCGTGCTGCAGCATCTCCAGGCGCCGGGAGCAGGCAAGGGGCGAGCAAGCGCCATGACCCTGATGCTGCGCAGGCGCACGGGAAGCCCAGCGGCGCTCACGGACTTAAATGAAGCCGCCGGTGACAGTAACGCGGATGCACAGTCATTATCCGAACGCACAGTCATTATCCGAACGCAACTTTTTGCAGTAAAAGGTTAGTTACGGCTAAGTGAGGAGCCCACATGGGGCCAACAGGCAGGACAGGACAGCTCAAAGATTGTGCTGCCCACTGGGAGGGACCTTCCTTCTGTGACGTCTGCCCTTGTGGCCAAGGCTTCATGCCCCAAATCCATCAGTTGTATGTTTCCCTTTTAAGTGAAAATGACAGTGTAAAGACAATTCGTTTGTGGAACAAGAGCCCCAGAAGAGAACTTTCCTCAGAATATTTTCCAAAAATCCTTAGAAAATGTGAATTTCTGGACTGATTTTTAGAATTTATAGAACTGGGAAGACGTTGGTGTTGCCTCCTCAAGGTTTAACTTTCTTTAGTGATGGCGGAATTTCAGGTACAGTCCTCTAGGTTCAGATTTCTGCTACCTGATCTCAGTGAATCATTTAACTTGTCTAAACCCAAGCCTCCTCGTTTGCAAAATGAGAAAACCGACTCATACCTGCTGTGTACAACTTGGGAGGATTCTTAGCATAATCAGTGTGGAAATGCACTGTAGGACACTCTGTAAATTGCATCCTGTTGGGAAACAGTGTCACAAAGTAGTAGTGACCACTCTGAACAGGCAACCCCCTCCTTTAAGTGGTCACCAGCTATGCAATATTCAGGAAGAATAATATGAGAAAGTATTTTTATCTGTCCTCCTTCCTTCTTTCCCAAAGATGAAAACAATAATGGGAGTTTATTTCATGAATAATGAAAAAGAAATGTGTCCTGGATATGTAGTTACTTAATGTTTTAAAGAGGGCTGCTCAGGTGGCTCAGTAGTAAAGAATCTGCCTGCCAATGCAAGAGACGCAGGTTCAATCCCTGGGTCAGGAAGATCCCTTGGAGAAAGGAAGTGGCAGCCCACTCCAGTATTCTTGCCTGGAGAATCCCAAGGACAGAGGAGCCCTGGGATCACAAAAGAGCTACATGGGCTACAGTCTGTGGGGTCACAAATGAGCTGGATACAACTTAGTGACTAAACAACCACAGTGTTGTAAAGAAGACTGTCTTGGTCATAGTTGACATGAAAGAAGCTTGGTTAGAATCCCACCTGTGCTGCTTCCTAGCTCTGTCATCTCGGGCACATTCCTGAGCCCTTCCGAGCGTGTTGCATATTTGTCAGAGTCCCTGTGGGGAGTGGATCAGATCATTCAAGAGCAACCCCCTAACAGAATCCGCCTGGCGTCTGGCGCCCAGCCGGTGCCCAGTCTGCGATCTTGTTATCTTCTGCTTCTCAGGGCTGCACCTGTGCACGGCCTTCTCGTCTTGCTCTCAAACTGCGATGCTAGATGTCAGGAAGGCGTCAGGCTTCCCAGAGCTGGCGTGTTGCCTTCTACACTCTCTAAAGCTTTGGCAGCATCAGGAAGCCAGAGATACACTTTAGCTTGAGTGATGGGTCAATTTCACTAACCTTGAAGGCTTGGGAAGACAACCTGCTGATTCATTGTGTTTGCAGAATACACAGACTTCTAGTGTTTTTGTGCCAAAGAGGATTTATTTAATATTTTATCATTTAATTAAATAAATCGTGTTCATAGTCAATGTGTGTGTGTTCCAAATGATCCATTTATCTCCCTATACTTTCTGTGAGATCCCTTTCTTGAGGGAAATTGCTTGTGTGCAAGCAGCATTTCTAAGATGGCTTTTCCCTGGAGTTTGACTTGCAGATATTTGTGCCAGGAACTCAGGTTTCAGGTAGTGGGCGGGGAGGCTGCTCAGCCAATCGGAAGGCGGATCTGCCCAGGTTATTTGCAAGTCCCAGCCCACTTTCCTGCAGTGCCACCAGGCTGGTGAGCTATCTCCTTGGGGGATGTCACAGCTCTGGTTACGATTTCCTTTCACTCCTTAGCTGCTGGAGCGATCTGATGGGTGCATGCAGATCTCGGCACTATGAATGCATGCGGCGCTCAGGTGGGTGGAGCTGTCAAAAGACTGTAGGGTCTTGCTCACTTTGCGATGGCACCTTAGGACGACCAGGAATAACAGTGCTTCCTCGGCAGTGGGGAGTAGCTTTGCTCATTAACACACTGATTCATGGCTCCTTGTTTTCCTTTGGCTCAATGTGACATTGAGTGCATGCTCAGTCGCTCAGTCGTGTCCGACTCTTATCAACACCATGGACTGTAGCCCGCCAGGCTCCTCTGTCCATGGGATTTCCCAGGCATCAATACTGGAGTGGGTTGCCGTGCCCTCCTCCAGGGGATCTTCCCGAACCAGGGACTGAACCCACATCTCCCGTGGTTCCTGCATTGCAGGCGGATTCTTTACTGCTGAACCACCAGGGAAGCCCCAACATGACATGAGTATCTAGAAAAAGGGAAATGTGTGAGAATGCTTGTAAAGTAAAATACGGTTTTGTAAAGGTAATGACATTCTAAAATTGGCAAAAGTGCAACTCAGGCCGGAAAAAAAAAATGAAATAAACCCAAAATGACTGAGCTCTTCTTAGCTTTTTAGAGTAGTAAAGAGTTTCTTGATGTGCTCTCATATTGGTTCCATTATTTTAAAACATTTTTCACACAGGAAGAAAGTTAATGCTTCATAGCTTCTATCTTATGATACGACCTGATCTTTGGAGGCCATTCCAGATGCTGGCCCTCACTGTACATTCAGGCATGTGGTTTAAAATGGGTCCTATATGGGCTTCCCAAGTGGCACAGTGGTAAAGAACCCGCCTGCCAATGCAGGCAACACAGGAGACTCGGGTTCGTTCCCTGGGTCAGGAAGATCCCCTGGAGAAGGAAATGGCAACCCACTCCAGTACTCTTGCCTGGGAAGTCCCATGAACAGAGAAGCCTGGTGGGCTACAGTCCATAGGATGACAGAGTCAGACAGGACTTAGTGACTAAATAACAACAACAGCATGTAAGGATTCCTTCCAAAGTCCTAAAAAAACAAAACAAACAAAGTCTTGCCAAGCAAGGGACCTGTATATTACCCAGGAACATTCCATAGATTTGGCCAGAATTCAGAGGGCGAAGCTCACTGGGAGTGACCAAGCATAGTGAAATGCCGATGTTTGTATAAATGAAGCTGTTTGGAGGGAGAACCCAAAAGAAATTGCTCAAATGTAGCTCTAATTTACGTCAGAGCCACCCAAGCAGGCAGCAAGGCCGGAGCAACAGGGCTGCCTGGACTGCTTTCTCTGGGTGCCTTGAAGAACATGTGTCTATGTGAAGACGCCAGGGCGAAAAACCCATCAATCCCCTCCCTCCAGGTGGGAACAGTCTCTAACCAAGCGAGGGGTCTGTGTGCACTCACTTGCCTTGGGGAGGACAGGGAGGATGGTGTGTGACAGAGAGGGTTTCTAAATACCAGCAGAGAAGCATTGGGTGGAGGGTGTGTGTTCTCCTTGAGGACTTCGGGAGTGGCTGGGGTGGCCACTGGTCTGAGAAATTAGTCTGGGGATGGGAGCTTCTTGGTACAGCTTGGAGCTGGTGTGACACAAAGTCCCACTGTGCCAGGAGAAAAGAGGGAGACCCTGCCTGAGGCCAAATTCACTGTAGCCAAAGAGGGGCCAGCATAGCCCATCAGAGAACTGGACTGTCTCTAGCCAGCTGTCTCTCCTGGACATGACCTGTGTCCTTTCCCTGTCCTTTCGCCCACTCGAGAGTGACTCTCCTCCCCTTTGTCTCCAGGAGGAGACCTCTCTCTTCCCACTCTCTGGCCTGACCTCCTTGCCTACATGACGCTACTGTACATCTCTGTTGTGGCCTGTGTTCAGATGGCTCTTGGGTACCACGAACTGGAGGTGGCCAGTGACAGCCAATCCCTACCCAGGGCTGCCGATCCACAGGCTCCCAGGGTAGGAAGGAGCCACTTCTGTATCAGCTGCTGTCACAAAGGGCCACTGGCTGCGCAGTGTGGAAAGTGGATGTCTGCATCCTACCTACCTTCTCCCGTGGACTCAGGATGGCACCCTTGGTCCCATCAGCCGGTCCTATAGGGACCAGGCTGCACTGATCTTCACAAGTGACACAGCATTTTAGTTTTGGTGGCAAGTTAGTTAATAAGGAAATTGAAGGGAGTGTCTTTAAGATCTGCATGCTGAGAGGGTCCTGTTTGTTTTGGCTTCAGAGCTTATTGGGGAATAGATGATTGACATTTTATAATACGGAGGGAGTCTGGACTAACAGGGCTCCTGGGGGAGCAGGGGGCGCTTATAGGTGACAGTCCCCTCCTGGGCTCCTTCCTCACTGTTTCACTTTCATACACTCTGTTCCCCCAGTGAGACTGGTCGCTGGGGGTCTGAGCAGATGGCCTCCAACTGCAGGTCACGTATGCTCCGCAGGCTTGGCAGGGCTAAGCCAGGTCAGGTGGCAGGCGATGGCAACTTCTAACAAGAATTAGCGTGAGGGACTCATCTGGAAGTCACTTTTAATTTGTCAGTTAAGAGCAGTGCTCCTGTTTCATGATGACTTGATTGGTAAAAAGGTGTCAAGGCAAGCGGGTCTTGATGGCGCTAATAAATCCTTTTGCAAGGTGGGCATGGGGAGAATTTCTGTATATGCCTAGTGGCCCAATTCTGTGCATGGTCCTCCCCATCACCATCTGGGTCCAGGCTCCGCCTCTGGCTTTGTGTATTAGAATGAAAGCTGTCTGAGTCACCGGGGCTGCTGCATAGAGTGCCACAGCCTGGGGGCTTAACCACAGACGTTTGCCTCTCCCATTCTAGAGGCTGGACATCCGAGATGAGATGCTGGCAGTGTGGGTGTCTGGCGAGAGCCCCTTTCCTGGTTCACAGAGGCTACCTTCTCACTGTGTCTGCACGTGGCAAAGAGAGCAAACTCTGGCCTCCTCCTACTCTCTTAAGGGCAATCACCTCAGGTCCCACCCCCAAGATCTCATCACTCCCCAAAGGCCCCGAATTCAAACTCCATCACACTGGGGGTAGGATTTCAGTATACGACCTTGGGGAACACGATCCAGTCTATAGCACAAGTCAGGAGCCGGGTCGAGAGTCGGCTGCAGGACGCCCAGCCCTCCTATAAGCCAGCACGTGGGTTATTTCCCCACAGCTTCCTGACAAGAGTGATGCCTTTGCCTGGGACACAGAACGGCTGGGGGATCAAATGGGAGGAGGAGTGCAGTGAACATTATATCACCTGAGATAAATGCACTTCCGCCAAGAAGTGCTGCTGAGCAGAGCTTTGCATGTTTGGAGGAGAGTCCTGCATGGGGGGAGGACCTGAACGGAAATGCAGTTGCAACCGAGGCCTCTGCTGAATCCCTGGGGGATCTGGACCAGGTTGAGGTCCTGATGGAGGCAGGGGCAGGGCTTCAAGAGGTCCTGATACAGGCAGGGGGCAGGGCTTCAAGATGTCCTAAAGGGACAGGGGGCGGGGCTTCAGAGAGGTCCTGATGTCAGGGGCGGGACTGAACCCAATGGGGAGAACAGGTGCCTCTTCTGCCTGAGGGGTGGGCGGCAGGTGTGTGTGGATGAGGTAGAACAGGCCATTTGCAATTTCATAAGTCAATGGAGGTGAGTCAGGGGGCAGTTCCAGATGCTGCCACTGCTGCAGATGCACCTCTGGTCACAACCGTCTATTACAGAAAAGTCACGGAGAAGGTGTACGACACAGCAGCGTGAGAGGACCTGCGTTTACACACCCAGCGATAAAAGATGCCTTTGGAGAAAGTGGGGCAGCCCTGCCGTCGCTGTGCAAAATGTCTCTTTGTGAGATGGGCCTGGAAGTTGAAAGACAGCTGGTCTGTGAGTGCAGCCCTGCTGGAAATATGGTGCCAGGACAGTAATGCTAGAAGTGTGTGTCGTTGAGGTTAAGGATTACTGCGTGATTGTAATTATAACCTGAAGTTTTGTATTTTGTTTTTTAATCACTAAGTCGTGTCTGACTCTTTTGTGATCCCATGGACCGTAGCCCGCCAGCCTCTGTTCATGGGATTCTCCAGGCAAGAATACTAGAATGGGCTGCCATTTCCTCTTCCAGGGGATATTTCCAACCCAGGGATCGAACTCAAGTCTCCTGCACTGGCAGGCGGATTCTTTACCACTGAGCCACCAGGGAAGCCACAGATAGGACAGAATCAATACACACTTGGGGTCACAAAGAGTCAGACACGACTGAGAGACTGAGCACACACTCAAGCTACTTGGGAAAGAGAAGGATTCTTTGCTTACTGTAACCAAAATGCTCAGCATCTGACCACATGATAGTTGTATTGGTCAGGGTTCTCCAGAGAAACATTACAGAGACAGGGACAGAGATTAAGGAATTGGCTCATGAGATGGTGGGGGCTGAGGTCTTCAGAATCTGTGCAGGCTGGCAGGCTGGAGACCAGCGGATACTGCAGTCCTCAGGTTGAATTCAGGGCAGCAGGCTGCAGACTCAGGAAGGGTTTCTGTGTTGAGAATTCTTTCTTTGGGAGACTGTCTGTGCACTTAAGCCCTTCAACTGATTAGATAGGTCCACCCACAGCACTGAGGGTGATCCACTTTATTCAAAGTCTAGTGATTCAATGTTAATCACACCTAGAAAAGATCCCCTGGAGGAGGGCATGACAACCCCCTCTAGTCTTCTTGCCTGGAGAATCCCATGGACAGAGGAGCCTGGCAAGCTACAGTCCATAGTGTCGCATAGAGTTGAACACGACTGAAGTGACTTGACACGCATGCACGCACACCTAGAAAAACACCTTCACAGGAACATTTAGTCTGGTGTCTGGCCAAACACCTGAACACAATAGCCTAGACAAAATTAACCACTGCAAATTCTAAAACAGCTCTTAAAAAACTTGGTCGGTTAACTGGACTCTCCACAATTCAAGGTCGAAAGGGCATTTTCATTACAAGGCCGTTACCTGTTTGCTTGTCTCAAAAGAAAAAAAAAAGTCACGCTGTGATTGGATGTGCTGACAACAACTTGAACTTTCTCATAATCACCTCATTTTGTGGGACTTGCCAAGGACACATAGGATTATGCAATGAAATGGTGACTGTAACTTTAGAGACTAAAATACATGCTTTTATTGCCTTCTTTTGTACTTAATATGTGCAACAGAAGCATCCTGTGCATGTAGAGACTTAATGAATAATACCATCACTAATACATTTCCCTGCCCAAGAAAAGTCTCTGAAAAACCCAGAACTAGTTCATTTCCCCCAAATGTCAGACTGCTTTTAGGGAACTATCAAAACAAAACAAAATACCCTGAAACCCCAAACTGAAAAAACTCCCAAATCTAACCAAATTGTTTTTATCTGCAAAAATTGTGTTAAAATGTTAAGCTGGCCAATTTTAAAATCCAGCCAAACTTTGGAACCAGGTCTGGGAGACTTTAATGGTTTCTGGAGTACCTTCTTGTCTTACCAAGGGGTTTACGCCTGGATGGTCGCTGAGTGCTAATGGAACCTGGAGGAGTAAGTCCTCCCCCACGAGATATGGTTACACAGATAAGGATCAAAACAGAACCCTATCTGGGAACACTTTGGATTTACTCAAAGAGCCCCTCTTTGTCCTCAGAGGCTTTCCCACACACAAATCCTTCCCCATCAAGATAAGGAGCTGCCGGTAGGAATCAGGGCTGGTGGGAAGCTGTGGGTCCCTCAGAGGTACCCGAGAGGCTTAAGACCAAGGAGGAGTCGGGCTTGAAGACAGAGTCTGCAGAAGCAGCAGAGGCATCAAGAATGGGTGACCGTCCCCAGGCTTGCTATCACTCTGGTTTGAAACTGCTTTGGCCTGGGAAAAGGGACCATGGGGCTGGGAGTCTCTGGGTCCTCCTGGCCTCATCCCATTTTACTGACGTTAACGAGCCAGGCTCCCACCACCCATGCCCAGTACACGCAAAATCTGAGACCACAAATCATGAACGTATTAAATACATAGAGCCAGTGACAGAATTTGGAACCATTTCCTTACCCTTCTCTAAAAATGGTCCCCATCTCCAAGTTTTTATGCAGTTAAATCTTTTAAAATGATCCGAAAGCATGTGATGGATTGCCCCTATGAACTCTGTGAAGGTCACAACAATTGCTTGAAACTATAACCGGAGGGGTGGGCGTCTTTCCTAAAAATCATCTGTTTTGTCACACATGTACTTTTCTCCCTCTTTCAGCTTCCCTCCAGCCCTTCGCTGAATACAGGAAACAAAGAATCCTCTATGATCTATCCCTGAATTTCACCATGCTTTTTTTTTTTTTTCAAATCCTGAAACTAAATTGGTTTCTAGCTACCTAATAATCAAAATTTATGTCTTAACCTGCGGCCGGCACTGTGTTAGGGTGTAGTGTGTGGAGAAGGGGAAAGTGCAGGGAAATTATAAGGTACAGTTTTTCTCTCTCTCGAAGGGCATGTAATATTCTAATTTCGATCGGGAGATGGGGGAGGGGAGACACACACACACACCCCCACACTCCAGACAATTAGGGGCCTGAGTAAGAGAGCAGTAATTATGTGCTAAACTGTGTGGCACAGATTATTCGTCTTTTAAGGGATTTGGAGAAAAAAAGGACTCAGTGTGGGCGAAGGCCATTTGAAATAACTTCATCAGGGCCTCAGAGCAATTCTAAAATGCAAATAATAAACCAGTAAAAAGTGCTCTCCTTCCTAGAATTTTTTTCCAAATAATAGATTGGGAAATATTAAAATGCATACAAATATGTGTAAAATCTCTATAATTGATACGTTATATTAGGATATAAACTACTTCAATAGTGTAATTTTTATAATTATTTATCATATATTGCATATGCTAGATGAATGAGAGCTATCTTTTCATAAATGCAACCTGATATTTAATGATTATTGTTGAGAACAAATTTTGGTCTTTACTACTGGGGCAAAAATAAAGATTATATATTTTACTTTTCACTAGGGCAAAAATAAAGATTATATATTGCTGGTGTTGTTTAGTCTCTAAGTCGTGTCTGACACTTGAGATCCCATGGAGCCCACCAGGCTACTTTGTCCAGTGGGATTTCCCAGGTAAGAATATTGGCGTTGGTTGCCATTTCCTCCTCGAGGGGATCTTCCCAGCCTAGGGATCAAAGCCACATCCCCTGCATTGGCAGGGGGATTCTTTACCACTAAGCCACCTGGGAAGCCTTAAAGATTATATATATATATATATATATACACACACATATGTATGTATATAGAATAAGAAGTGCTCTCCGAAGGGGCTGTGTTGGGGGAGGAGAGGGAACGCTAATGGTGACATGGATGGTCACCCCTAACTGGAGCCAAGGGAAGGTCAGGTTCTGGTAAAGTAAGAAACTTCCTTTAGGTGGAGTTGGCTAGCACACTGCAGTGAGGATTGGAGCCTGCAAGGTGTCTGCCAGTGTGCAAGCCCTGTTGTGAATCTCTTTCTTCTGCTTCTGGAGGCCGATTCGTCCCTTTCTAAAGCTGTTACAAAGGATCTGTTGAGCTCCTTAGGAGGGCTCACAACCACCAGACTTAAAAATAGCCCTGCTTCTGGCAAGCTTCAGTGTGCTCACCCTGCCCTTCCTTCTCCACCGCCGCCAGCAGAGCCAGGATCCCACAGCAGGCTCCACGGCAGTTTTCTAGAGGAGGCATAGCCTCGACTCACTCAGTCCAGGCAAAGTGCTGAAATCATGAGCAGAAAACACAGAAATCCTCAGGCCCTAACACCTGGCTCCTGCCTCGAGGGAGTCCTGGCTTCCAGACCCCCTCTTTCCCTCCTGCGCTGCCCCCCAAAACTCTAATTGCTCCAGTAGCATACCCTTGATTTATTTCCCCCTCATTCTTTGTCTTTTAGTTTTATTTTAAATTTAATTCTGCCCTGGCAGCAGCCACGACCTGACCAAATCTTCCAGGAGACCTGTCCGCCCTACCTGCCTGCACAAGAAGGCACTTCACAAGGCCCAGTGGCTCCCACTTGCCTGTAGAAGGTGGGATCTTGCCCAGGTCAGCAGGTGCTGGGCTAAGTAGCATTTGCCTTCTGGTGGTCAGGGTGTGTCTAGGTCCTGACCCGCAGGGAGTCCCACGCATGAAGACTTCCACATCCTGAGGCCGGGAACCTTCTCTTCCTGCAGCTGGTGTTGTGGGCAAGTCCACCTGATGGCAGGATAGAGGCTCAAAACACAGGCTCCACAGTCAGATTCCTGTGGCCCGTGCACTTGACCTCCCTGGGAAGATGGGGCTGCCCGGGGAGTTTCTGAAAACAATAATGCACGTGAGATTCTCAACACGTTGCACGTTTTCTCAGCAGGCAAAAGGGGGAGACAACCCTAGAATCCATCATCAAACGATGGATGCACAGAATGTGTTGCAGTTTCACAATGGAATATTACTCAGCTATAAAAAAGACCAAAGTTCTGATGCCTGTTATGCTGTGAATGGGCTTTGTTGAAAGTGCTCTAAATGAAAGAAGCCAGTCGCAAAAGACAGGAAACCTCATGAGTGTGGGTCTCTGATACCCAAAAGAGGATGGAAGGCCAGTTTAAGGCTCTCGGGGGTGGGAGGTGGTGACGGGCGGAGGGACTGCTTTGCATGGTGACAAAGAAGTCCCAGAAGCATTGTGTGGTCATTGCACAGCAGTGTGAATGGACTGAAGCCCGCTGAATTGTTCACCTTGAAACGGTTAATTTTGTGTCATGACAGTTTATCTCACTATAAAAAATTGAAGAAAACCGCATTGGGCAGGCTGTGTGGTGCGGGTTAAGTGCTCAGGAAACTCAAGCTTAAGGTATTTCTGAGGTCTGCAGCTCCTCGGGCCTCTGCTCATAACCAGCATCACCTTTCCACCTTCCCCCACGAAGATCAAGAGCAGAGTCACAGGGGAAGCTACCAGCAGACCTATTTTTAAACCACTTCTCCATGAAACTCTCCGCTGCGGCGGGCACCCTCCTTGTGCATGGAGCTGGGCGGGCAGGCTCCCTGCCCTCTTAGGAAGACCAGCAGCGCTGCGGTCCTTGCGTTGCCCCCTCTCTCCCTCCCAGGACCTTGTCATCTGTTCTCCCCCAACCGGCTATTCCAAGGGCCACTGTGCCTGCCTCAGTCCCTCCCGCTTCTGCCTGCTGTGGGGTCAGCCTTGTGGACGTAGTGACCCTGCTTTCCTTCCCCTGCTCACCACTGTCAATGGATCCCCATTGTTCTACAAAGACCCCGAGGCCCCTGGGCCAGACTCACCTCCCTGAGGACCTGGCTGGGCGTTCTCAGGGCTTGCTTTCCACCCCTGACTCAGAACTCAGAACTTGGAGGAATTTTATAGAGAATTGAGTTCCAATGCCTTGTTTCCCAAAGGCAGGAATTCTGTCCCAGAGGCATATGACCACTGCCGCTCCTTTGCGGGGGGGGGAGGGGGCAGCCCCGTGGGTTGGCGTGAGCTCCCCAGGGCCCTAGCAGTGGCACATTTGGTGCCAACTGGGCCAGTTTCCTAAGCTCCCCACTCTGGGTTTGTTGGCCTTCAACTTCAGGACTCCACCACAGATGATGTCTGGGGTCCCAGCTGCCAGGGCTGTTTCCCTCCTGAGCTGTGATTCTCATCCATCAACCTCTTCCCTAAAACAAGCTGCTGTGATTCTCATCCATCAACCTCTTCCCTAAAACAATCTGAGCTCCGGACAGAGAGACCAGCACAGTGCCTCTGATTTTGAGAAGAGAAAGCTGCCCCCACTCTCTGCCAGGCCAACAAACGCAGGGACCACATCTTCTGCACCTTCAGCCTTTCCCAAGCCCCTGCTGGCCACTCCCTCTTCCAGGGCCCCTCTGATGATGCCTGTAGCCACTGCAATGAACCCTGTCTGTCTCCCAAATTCCATGGGAGGTCTTGAATATGCTCCTTCTTTTATTATAGCTTGATTCACCGTCTGTGCTCAGCCAAGCGTCTTGGGTCCAGAGATGGTAAAAGTTAAAGATCCTGCTTTCAGTCTTGCTTCCACGTCCCTTATCCATCCAGCTTTTCCAGACGCTCCTTTCTTTGTCTGTAAATGGGAACAGCCATCTGTTCCCTGAGCTATCTTGAGGATTAACTTAAGGAAAGTTGCAAGGAGGGCTGGACAGACCGAAGGAGGAAGACGGATATCGTTAGGGTGTTCTCAGGGAGGTTTGCCTTTTCCCTGAAAACATTTAGGTAAACAGGAAACCTTCGAGATAAAGCCATTCCTGCCTCTCACAGATGCAGCCGTGGGGGCTCGGAGAGTGGCGTCTGGGCCCGGCTGGTGTTAATTCCCAGCCCAGATAAGAACAAACTACCTTCAGACCCAGAGATGGAGACTTGTGCATCCATAAAAAGAGCTCTCTGCCCTCACCCCCACCCCCGAACCCGGGGGAAGGGACACGGAGGCAGTCACAGCAGAACAGAGAAGTCCTGACAGCCGCAGACATGTGGACCAGAAACCCTGTGCTGTGTCCAGACAGACATCACCGACTCAGCCAGAGACCGCACTCGCCTCCCGTCTGACTCAGTAGCCCTGAAATATTCCGGACAGTTGCCAAATGAAAACACTTTGGAGCTCTGTCCTCTGATTTAATGATTGAAATTGCCGTAAAACTTTTTGAACTCATTGTCCACCTATTTGCTGTCTGCTCCAGGAATGGAGGACTTCCCAGGTGGCTCAGTGGTAAGGAATCCACCTGTCAATGCAGGAGATGCGGGTTCGATCCCTGAGTCAGGAAGATCCCCTGGAGAAGGGAATGACAACCCGCTCCAGTATTCTGCCTGGAGAATCCCAGGGACAGAGGAACCTTGTGGGCTGCGGTTCTTTGGGTCACAAAGTCTGACATGGTTGAGCACACACACACTCCAGGAATGGAGCGCTTTTCCCCCATCAAGATGGTGACATATACAGAAAGGAAAGATGCAGGCTATTTGGAGACCTGTTCCTCTTGTCTGCCAGCAGAGATCACCCTCTTGTCATCTCCTTCTACATCTTTCAGGTATCAGGGCTCTTGTGCAAATGTTTTCTGGTTTAGTCAGAGAAGAGCATTTCTTTGAAAAAGAGGTCATCCTACTTTTTAAATGAAATCTTGTCAGCGCGTGTCTCCTACCTTGATATTATCTTTTAGCAATTTTCTTCTTTTTATTAAGGAATCTCAAGATGCAATTACTGGAGCAGGGGGATACATTTGAGGAAGAAAATAACTTTGTTCTGTCCTTCAACATTTTTAATAAAACCAGCAAATACCTAACATTGTACTTGCTATGTGCCAGAAACTTTTGTGTGCTTACATGCATGGAGTAGGATGTCTGATCCTTGTGGCTGGTAGATGAGAACCCAAGGCACAGAGAGGTTGTGGAATTTGACCACGGTCACAAGTGCTGAAGAAATGATGCTTTCGAACTGTGGTGCTGGAGAAGACTCTTGAGAGTCCTTTGTACAGCCAGGAGATCAAACCAGTCAATCCAAAGGACATCAACCTTGAATACTCACTGGAAGGACTGATACTGAAGCTGAAACTCCAATACTTTGGCCCCCTGATGCAAAGAGCCGACTGATTGGAAAAGACCCTGATGCTGGGAAAGATTGAAGGCAGGAGGAGAAGGGGGCAACAGAGGATGAGATGGTTGGATGGCACCATCCACTCAATGGACATGAGTTTGAGCAAGCTCCAGGAGATAGTGAAGGACAGGGAAGCCTGGTGTGCTGCGGTCCATGGTGTCGAAAAGAGTCAGACACGACTGAGTGGCTGAACAACAGCAAGAAGCCTGCGGCCAGGAAAAGAACTGGGCTGCCAGCTCTGACATCCCCACGCAGTTTTATGGGAAGCTTGGAAAATGAGAATAAAGCAGGCCATCTGTAATCCCATGAGGTCTCATCATGGATGCCCTTCTTCACACATGCCTTGTTTACAGTGTGAAAATCATGACTCACATTCACCTCTGTGTCCTGAGGCCTCTGGGTCAGTATGTAGCTTGCATGCTAAATGAGGGCTGCCTGGTCATCTCGAGAACAACCCAGGTAATTTATTTAGCAATTCCCCATTGTTGGATATTCAGGTTGCTTCCAGTTTTTCACTAAGGGAGATAACGCTTCAACAAACAGCTTTGTGATGTGTATTTTCCCATTATTTCTAGAAATAATATTGGTAATAGAAAAAAATTACCAAAAGCCATAACAAAATGAAAAATGTATCAGAAAGATCAATCTAGTAGTTTTAAAGGAAAATTCCAATAAACCCAAGAAACAGGTAGTTTCAATTCTTTAAATAATCTCAGAGCAGGACGATTCATTTTAGAAGTACATGCTATATGAAAACATTTCATAAAGAGATCAAAGTGAACAAACAAAAAACAGAAAGAGGGAACACTTTAGATCAATATCTCTTATGAAAATTAATGAAAAAATTTTAATTTAAAATAGGAGCCAAAGAAATCTATAGTGTATTAAAAAGCAATGCACCATAACCAAGTAGGTTTTGATCTCAGAAAGCAATAATATTTCAGTACATTTATATATTAAAGGAGATAAATGTTATGATCCTTTAGATAGACATTAAAGTGACAATTAAAACTTCACAGCCATTTCTGATGAAGACCTTTTATTCATTAAAATTAGAAATATTTCTAGAAGGTGATTGAAGACACAAGAGAGAGACAACAAGCCATAGTCGTGTTATCTTGATCTGGGGGAGGTTCAGTTATTATTACAAGAAAAAAATAATGTGAAAATACTGAAAATTAAAAGCTAATATTATCCTTTTGAATAGATTATACGGCTGTGGACTTAGGAAAGTCCAAAAATTTAGCCAAAGTATAATAGTGTTTAGAGAAATGGCCATAAATTTATCTCTTTACATACATATGAACGTAAAATTCTATCATATTTTTACGTATAACGATTCACAAGAGCATTGAGGACTCTATCACAGCTGGTATTGAACACAATGAAAAGTGTATATGCATTAAACTAAATGATTATACTGGAAAATACACTCCTGAAGAACATGAAGAGCTATAGCTTGTGGTCACATGAGAAAATTCAGTACATAGAGCAGTCCATTCTCCCAAAATTAACCTCTAACAGCAAGTTCAATCCAAATCTCATTTTTGTGTTGAAAAATCCAGTCAGTTGGAAAGTGAGAATGTCCTGCAGCTTAGACAAGAGTGAGCACAAGAGATGTGGGCCTTGGGTGGCCCGGCTCCAGCAGGTCAGCTGAGACAGACAGTTTCAGTGTGCAGAGAGACGGGTGATGTGGGGGAAGAAAATGGACGGAACGGAAATAAACCCGTGCCCAGCTTTAGGCTTAAAAGTGCACAATAAAGATTATATTTCAAATCAGAGGAGTAACCCTTGATTGTTGTTGTTTAGTCGCTAAGTCATATCTGACTTTTTTGTGACCCTATAGACTCTAGCCCACCAGGCTCCTCTGTCCATAGGATTTCCCAGGCAAGAATACTGGAGTGAGTTGCCATTTCCTTCTTCAGGGGATCTTCCTGACCCAGGGATCAAACTCGGATCTCCTACATTGCTGATAGATTCTTTACTGTCTGAGCTGGTGAGGGAAGCCCAAACTAGAAGCGATTACCTTAATTTGAGGGGTGGAGAAGCTTTTATTGTTGTTCATTAACCAAGATGAAGATTATGAAAATATAAAGGAAAAAATAATTAATTTGGCCAAAGATATCTTAAAAAACAAATGGGAAAAAATGTGAAATTTATCCAGATAAAGTTTTAATCTCCCTAATACATAAAGGTCAAAAGGTCAGGAAAAACAAGGCAACTGGAGAGAGAGATACAAAGCACACCGATGACTCGTCCCTAGAAAGGGACGAACGACAGTGAGGTTTAAGGACAATCAAAGAAACACACCGTAAGAGAGGGGGATGTTAATTTTCACCTATCAGAATGACAAAGGTAGAATACTAATTCGACTGTTTGAGGAACAGGTGAGTAAGTGGACATATCCAGCTACTGACACCACATTTTGGGGAGGAAAACTAACAATAGCTATCATAATGTGATAGCTGAGTGACTAACTCTTTCACTCTTTCACTTTCATACCTCTTATAATGATGTCTCATTGTTGTTGTTGTTTAGTCTCCAAGTCATGCCCATCTCTTTGCAACCCCATGGATGCATGGGGACCCCATGGAGCCTGCCAGGCTCCTCTGTTCGTGGGATTCTCCAGGCAAGAAAAACTCCAGTATTCGTGGGCTTCCCTTGTGGCTCAGCTGGTAAAGAATCCGCCTGCAATGCAGGAGACCTGGGTTCAATCCTTGGGTTGGGAAAGGATTCCCTGGAGAAGGGAAAAGCTACCCACTCCAGTATTCTGGCCTGGAGAATTCTGTGGATTACACAGTTCACAGGGTCACTAAGAGTCGGACACAACTGAGCAACTTTCACTTCACAAGTGCTTCCAGGCAAGAATACTGGAGTAGGTTACCATTTCCTTCTCCAGGGGATCTTCTTGACCCAGGGATCGAATCCAGGTCTCCTGCTTGGCAGGCAGATTCTTTACTACTGAGCCACCTGGGAAGCCCTTTTAATGGTATCAGTTTACTCACAGTCGGGTCTGACAATTTGAGACCCCATGGACTGCAGCATGCCAGGCCTCCCTGTCCATCACCAACTCCCAGAGCTTGCTCAAACTCATGTCCATCAAGTCGATGATGCCATCCAACCATCTCATCCTCTGTTGTCCCCTTCTGCTCCTGCCTTCAGTCTTTCTCAACATGAGGGTCTTTTCTAACGAGTCAGTTTTTCACATCAGGAGGCCAATGTATTGGAGTTTCAGCTTCAGCGTTAGTCCTTTCAATGAATATTCAGAACTGATTTTCTTTAGGATGGACTGGTTGAATCTCCTTGCAGTCCAAGGGACTCTCAAGAGTCTTCTCCAACACCACAGTTCAAAAGCATCAGTTCTTTGGTGCTCAGCTTTCCTTATGGTCCAACTCTAATATCCATACATGACTATTGGAAAAACCATAGCTTTGACTATACGGACTTTGTCAGCAAAGTAATGTCTCTGCTTTTTAATACGGTGTCTAGGTTGGTCATAGCTTTTATTCCAAGGAGCAAGTGTCTTTTAATTTCATGGCTGCACTCACCGTCTGCAGTGGTTTTGAAGCCCAAGAAAATAGTCTGTCACTGTTTCCATTGTTTCCCCATCTATTTGCCATGAAATGATGGGACTGAATGCCATGATCTTAGTTTAATGAATGTTGAATTTTAAGCCAGCTTTTTCACTCTCCTCTTTCATGTTCATTAAGAGGCTCTTTTGTTCCTCTTCGCTTTCTGCCATAAGGGTGGTGTCATCTGCACATCTGAGGTTATTGATATTTCTCCCTGCAATCTTGATTCCAGCTTGCACTTCATTCAGCCCAGCGTTTCTCATGATGTACTCTGCATATAAGTTAAATAAGCAGGGTGGCAATATACAGCCTTGATGTACTCTTTTCCCATTTTGGAACCAGTCTATTGTTGCATGTCTGGTTCTAACTGTTGCTTCTTGACCTGCATACAGGTTTCTCAGGAGGCAGGTAAGGAGGTCTGGCATTCCTATCTCTTATGACACAGTGCAAATATTTAAAAGTTAAGAGGAAAAGACCCAAAGAAATGACTGTTTTCTATAGCACAAGGGCATGCTGCGAAATTGCTTCCCAATGTGTGGGGCTAGTTTGCTGGGCCAGAGTTCCACTCTGACGCATCTCTTCCTCCTCCTGTGGGGCTAGTCTCCAGGCTGGCCTTCCCCGGACACTGTGGAGCAGCAGCTCAGGGACAGAGTGAGTCTCTCCACCTGTGATTTACCTGGAATTCTTTCTTCTCTTTGCCTGCTCTCCACTCAAGCTCGTGCTGACTTACAGCAAATAGCTGGGGAGAAAACCCAAGAGTGACAAAAGTGAAGCTCCAACCACACTCAGTTTTGCTCTTTGTTTGGGCCACTGCTAGTAAGGCTAGTGACAGGGACTGGCACCAAATAAGGGAAGCGGGCAAGTTCCGGCGTCCACAGACTCACCTGCAAGGGGGCCCACGGCCTCTTCCTCCCCATCCGTCACCCTCGCTGTCATGCCTCCTCCACACCTGCAACCCTGTGCACTGATTCCTCCTCCATTCCTTTCTCCCAGCTCTTGGAACACAATACAGCTTACTTTTTCTCTAGTCTATTGAGTATTGTCTTCACCGTCCTGTTAGGATGTTAAGACCCACGAGAGCAGGGATGTTTGTCTGTTTTGTTCACAGATGTAATCCAAGAGGCTAAAACAGTACCTGGCACAGAGTAGGTGCTTGCTAATTCTCTGTTGGATGAATGAACAGCTTCTTCTCTTCCCATTGTAAAGTGGCTGATGGCTAACAGGCTTTCCAAACGGCCACCCGTAACTCAAGGAAGTGATGTGAACCCTTCAGTGGATGGCAGGTCTTGAGCACAAGGGAATCAGGTTGAAAAGATTAGCATCCTTCTTTGCTCACAGTTTAGATTCCTGGGATCTCAAGATCGGGAGCCCATGTAACACAAACACAGATCAAAGTCTTCCTTGTGCTCTGCAGTCCCGCCAAGCACTCCCCGGCCTGGACTTAATCAAGTGCAGCGACAGAATTCACCAGGCCACAGAAAGCAAGCTTCAACTTAAAAGTCTTTCTTTTTCAAAATGTGAGCATACATTGACCCAAAACCAACCTCAAGGTGACTTCCATGGGTGTCCACATCCTGCTCCCCAGCTTCCACCTGAGAGCTTGTAAAATAAGTCAGACCTCCTTCCTCGAATGTGCCATCATGATGTTCCTCAGGCCTTTCCCTTGTCAGCAGACCATCTCCAGTCCTTTGGGTTGTGTGCTGTGTATCACCTTTGCCAAACTTCCTCCATCTTCGTCTCTGACCTCGGGAAAGGGTCCAGCTTGCGGAGACCACACCTCGTTCCAGGGAGAGAGCCCGGCGGACGTGCCCATGTCTGTGAACGCAGTCCCAGGGGACACCCCTTTCTAGTTTTGTCTGTAGCCTGTCTGTGGCTTCATGATAGACTTCACTCATTCTAAATGTGAAAGTAAACCATTTTCACAACAGCCCGTGCCTGAGCGCTAATGTGGAAAGGCTTCTTTTCTCAGTTTGGATGTCAGCGCGGTCTGGCTGTGGAGGAGGTAGGTAGACCTGATATTCACAGTGGAAGTAATGCACAAGCCCGCTTGTGAAATGGGTGAGGACTCCGAGACTGTGAGCCAGGGGTAAGAGCTCGAGTGAAAGAAGCTCAGGCTCTGACCCACGTGCCTCTTGTGAGGTCAGGGGCCTGGGTCCATTTCTTTATCTTTAGTTGAATTAATACCACATGATGATATCAATTAAGGACTTAATTTACAGGTCCTCCAAATTATTGAACCATGTCTCATTCAATAAATAATAGTTTCAGTGATTTCATTTGACTTAAACAAGTGCCTGAGATAGGCATGTCATTATTCAAAATATCTAATAACCTGTACAGGTAACAGTAAACCAGAATGATATGGAGACAGACGATGATGGCCCTGGACACGGCAACCACACTCCAGATAAATGTCCATCAGCCTTGACAATAGGGAGTACTGCAAATCTACAAACAGGGAAATACCCTCAGAGAGCTACTCATGTCAAATGAATTTCTATGTTCTTGAAGTATGAGGAGCTCTTGAGCCTTTGGGAGAGATGAAATTTCGTTCCCTGTCTGTGCATTGGATATTTGGGTTGGGACACCACAAAGAAAATTTTCCACTTCCGATGCACCCATCTTTTAATCTGTGAAAAGGTTCAGTGTGAAGTCTGTGTTACAGCAGTCTTGAAGGAGTAGCATCACATTTTCTAAACATGCATGTGCCTTTTGATCTGCAGCGTTACATAACGAAATCATGGTTGACCCTCCGTATTGTCACCACTGACAGACACACCATTTCAGCTGAGTGGGACCTGGCTACTATATAGACTGAACAGGAGAGGAATGAAGATGGTGGGGATGGAGGGAGGTGTTCCCAACACCACACTCATCTTACAGGGAGTGACCCAGAGCAGATGCTGAAGGTGTACCGAGCACCCCTGAATGTTCTGAGGATGAATGCAGAGTCTGTAGCTTGGGTCACACACACGGGTGTTAAAGTCATCGGCTTCAGGGCATCTGTTACTGAGATGCACAGAATCCATAAGCTGCACCGTAATTCTAGTGATTCATGTTGAACCTACACCTACGCCTTTTTAAAATTTAAATGTACAAAATGTGCTGAGCCCCTAGGCATTTGTATTGAAATACATTTCCAGTCTCCTGACATGAATGCCCTCACTATTACTAATGGAAACAGACTGTGGGGTTTCTGTGTAATTTCCATTCATATTGTATTAAAATGTTCAAGATGCATTTTCTGTCAAAGAGAGTATCATTTCATAAAATTATTCACTATTCCCCACTATGGAAATGTCAGACATCGCTAATGTAATCCTCAAAGAATTACCTAGAGTGTCTGTAGGCCAAAAGACGGATTTCCAATGCAGTAGCACAGGATGGCTTGTTCACTTTGTTCTTGGGGAAGCAGTGTGAGTTGTGAGTTTTCCCTCCATGTCTATGCGGGGTCACCCCGTGAGAGACTTCTTTTCCCTTTTTCTGCTTCTCTCAGTTACCCTATGGCACAGAAACTGAAAACATCATAAAAATACAGAAGATGTGTTATTTCCTTGGTTTTGTAACACTCTTCATGAGTGACTTTCACATAGAGAGCATCTGAAAATACACATTCGAGTCTAGAAAGGTGGTCCTGATGAATCTATCGAGGGCGGCGGTGGAGACGCAGGCGTAGAGAAAAGACTGTGGACACAGTGGGGGAAGGAGCGGGTGGGACACACTGAGAGAGTAGCACCGGCATATCCACCACCATGTGTAAAATTAGACAGCCAGTGGGAATTTGCTGTGTGATGCAGGGAACTCAACCGGTGGTCTGTGACAACCTGGACCGGTGGATGGGCTGGGAGCTGGGAGGGAGTTCAAGAGGGAGGGGTTATACTTATACCTTTGGCTGACTCATCGTGATGTATGGCAGAAACCAACACAATAAAAAAAAGAGAACCAAACATAAATATTATCAATGTTTGAAATAAATAGAATACCAAAATACGTAAGGACAACTATTAACAGATTCACATGTAACTAACAGAATTAAACAAAAATTCTCTTTCTTAGAGCAGAAACAGATAATGACCTAAGTGCTTCAATCAAAAAACTTTGCTCTAAGCTCTAAGTGGGATGGGGAACCATGGCAAAAATTAAAAACAAGCAGAAGTAGGAAGTGATATGTGGGGTTGGGTCGGTAGGGGTGGGACTTGAGACTGTTGCCTTTTATTTTAAGATCCCTTTTATACTGCTTGATTAAAAAAAAACACAAACACAGATATTGCTTTCATAAAAAGTAAACTATTTTTTTTTTAAATGCACGTTCCTGGACCCTGCTATACAGCTCTAACTTAGGAAATCTAAAGAGTATCCCAGGAATGTGCACTTTGACAAATGCCCCAGTTTTGTTTTTTTTTCTTCTTTGCATGTGTAAAAGGTCGTGCTTTGAGAACTATTGCTAAGTACATTGATACTGCTTTTGTTAATGTTGTTCAGTCGCTAACTCGTGTCTGATTCTTTGTGATCCCATTGATGGTAGCCCACCAGTTCCTCAGTCCATGGGATTTTCCAGGCAAGAATACTAGAGTGGGCTGCCATTTCCTTCTCCAGGGAATCTTCCCAACCCAGGGATTGAACCTGCATCTCTTGCATATCCTGCATTCCCAGGCGGGTTCTTAACCACTAAGCCACCAGGGAAGTCTTTGACACCACTCACTTAACTCTATATTCAATGGAAATTTCCTTTCCATCTGTAGGGTACCACTGATCAATCAAGTCTGGGTTTTATTCCTCTTCTAACCCGTTCCTGTGCATCCATCCATCTGTCCACATTTTAAACATTCAGTTCAATTCAGTCGCTCAGTCGTGTCCAACTCCTTGTGACCCCATGGACTGCAGCACGCCAGCTTCCTTGTCCATCACCAACTCCCAGAGCTTGCTCAAACTCAAGTCCATTGAGTCGGTGATGCCAACCAATGATCTCAGCCTCTGTCATCCCCTTCTCCTCCCGCCTTCAATCTTTCCCAGCATCAGGGTCTTTTCCAATGAGTCAGTTCTTTGCATCAGGTGGCCAAAGTATTGGAGTTTCAGCTTCAGCATCAGTCCTTCCAGTGAATATTCAGGACTGATTTCCTTTAGGATTGACTGGTTGAATCTCCTTGAAGTCCAAGGACTCTCAAGAATCTTCTCCAGCACCACAGTTCAAAAGTATCAGTTCTTTGGCACTCAGCTTTCTTTATGGTCCACCTCTCACATCGATACATGACTACTGGAAAAACCATAGCTTTGACTATATGGACCTTAGTCAGCAAAGTAATGTCTCTGCTTTTTAACACGGTGTCTAAGTTGGTCATAACTTTTCTTTCAAGGAGCAAGCGTCTTTTAATGTCACGGCAGCAGTCACCATCTGCAGTGATTTTGCAGCCTGAGAAAATAAAGTCAGCCACTGTTTCCACTGTTACCCCATCTATTTGCCATGAAGTGATGGGACTGGATGCCATGGTCTTAGTTTTTTGAATGTTGAGTTTTAAGCCAGCTTTTTCACTCTGTTCTTTCGCTTTCATCAAGAGACTCTTCAGTTCCTCTTCACTTTCTGCCATAAGGGTGTTATTCTGTGCATCTGAGGTTACTGATATTTCTCCAGGCAATCTTGATTCCAGCTGTGCTTCATCCAGCCCGGCATTTAGCATGATGTGCTCTGCATATTAGTTAAATAAGCAAGGTGACAATATACAGCCTTGATGTACTCCTTTCCCAATTTGGAACCAGTCCACCCAAACATTTAAACATTGGTGAAGGGTTAATATGAATCTTAAGATTTAGTATAAAGGAAAGACACAAAGACTTGTCTTGAAGGGGCTCATGGACTTAAAAATAATTCATAGTTACCCATCTCATTTTGTCCTTTGATCTGTTACTAAACTGTAAATCATGCTCTGATTTAAACAAATAACAAAAAAGCAAAGCAAAACTGTCTCCAACTTTATTTTCATTATTTACTATTACTTTTGCAGGGGTGTCATTAGTGATTACATTTAAGGAGTTACATTTAATTGTAATGAATTTAAGGCCTTATGGGAAAAGTAGCCAAGTCTGCCTTCTCTCTCTCTCTCTCTCACACACACACACACGCACACACACATGCACACACACATGTACACAGAGGTATAGCTGTGGACATATCCACTCTAGTGAAAATTACCAGCCCTCCTCATTTGACCCATTTGGAATCAAATGGTTAGTGTTTTGAGGGATCCTAAGGACCCGATCCATCCTTTCACTGAGAAGGTCTAGAGGCTTGTGTAAACCACTTTCTCAGTCCAGTGACTACTCTGATAAACCACAACTTCTCACCTCAGTCACCTTTGCTTTCTCATCGTGGGATAGATAATTTAGTTTGTGCAAGAAATTTGTGCAAAATAGTTTACATAGTGTGTCAATTTTAATGTTAAATTCAAGTGGCTAATAGTTAAATTCTAATGTTTAATGTTATGTTATTTAAATTTAATGTTAATGGCTAATGTTGAACTCAAGTGTTAAACGGTGGCTGACTTTTTTTTGGCATGTGAATTAACAAGAATATATCTTTTAATTAGAAAAGACAAAGCCTAAAATCTATTTTTAACAAGAATAATTAACCTATCCATTAACACTTTGAAAAGCTTCTACATGAGGATTCATCTATGTCTAATAGAATTTTACTTCTATCATTTACGTAACGACCTTTGTCTTCAAACTAAGGTCTCATATATTAAATAGCTGTAAATGTATCTGAAGGCTTAGGATATACAGGTTATACAGGTTATTTCAGTTATACAGGTAATTTCTAAAGAGGCCTAAAATCTGCATTTCCCCCCAAATCAGGAATTTAAATGAAGTTGACCACAAAAGTAGACTTTAGTTGTAATTTTGGAAAAGATTTCTACTTTCTTAAAACATTGCTTTTTAGCAAGTTCTCCCAGCTCACAAAACGCAGCAGGAAATGTGCCGTCTGAATGCCTCTCCACTGGCTCCACTGTGGTATATATGTATTTTTTTTCCTTTGTTATTAATACCGATTGAATTGTTATGAAGTTTTTAAAAGAAGAAAAGATGGCCTGTTTTGAAAACTACAAGTAAAACTCATTATGTCTGTTAAAAACCTCAATGTCTAATCTACCAAGCTTTCCCAGTGCACCCATCCATTCATCTGTATTTTCAGCATTTTTAACAATTCATAATAACAAGACAAATGGTCATACACCATGAAACATCCTGTCCTGACCCAGGTTCATGTCAGCGTTGAGTTGCCATTTGAAAGCCAAAGGCTGATCTTACTTTTTTAACCATCAAGTGAAATCGCTACACGCAGTGGGCCGTGTGCAGCCTCACACAGCAAGGCGTTACATGGGTGGATCTTGTTCTGCAAACAAATTCTATGGTTTTAAAAATCCCCACACTCAATGGAAAGAAGAATTGGTCACACTTCAGCCTTTTCAGTAATGTCCACATACACAAATAGTCGCATTCACAAGGGGCATCTTTAAGATAAACTCGTAGAAAGAGCCTCTGTGAGCACCCAGGAATGTGAAGGGGAGAATTATAATCAGCACAATCTCTCTTCTGTTGGGATGTTCATCTTCACTTTCTTTCCTAGTGATGGACACTGTGCCAGTCTCCATGGAGAGTGTCGTGGTATCTAGTCGAACATTCAAATTATGTCAGCTTAACCATCTAACATAGCAAATGCTTTCTCTGCTTCTTTTTGGAAGAGAGACGGTGGAAAGAGTGAAAGTAGATCTCTAATACTCTACCCAGATGTCAGAGAGACACCAGCTTAGGTGTACAAACCACGTGTCAGATTTCCCCGGACTCTGGACAGCAAGGCTGTCCCACATGCCCACCTCCCCCCACCCCCACCTCCTTAGGACCCTCTAAGCAGTACCAGGTTCAGGTGAAGCTGGCCTCTGCTAAGGGCAGCTGTGGGTACCTTGGATGGCATCCTCCAGAGACGAGTGCATTAGACGCCCAGGTGATGGGGCAACTGGACCAAACACCTGACACCTTACCCACCCCTGCCCCGGGGCCCCCTGGTGACTCAGCCTCCCAGACCTTAAACCAGAAAGAGAAGCTCGTGGGGCAGACACTGCCTTCTGTTGTTTGTTTCCAGCCAGGGCACTCAAAGGGCGACTTGGGTTTGTTTGTTTCAGTAAATCGATTCATTTTATTCTTAATAATTGTTCAGGGGAAAAAAGTGGTCACTGTCATGTGTATTTAACAAAATACATGATAACTAATAATGCAATTCTGTTTTTCTTTTCTGTTTTTCTTTTTAAACAAAAATACATGCATATATGATGTGTAGATGCGTGTGTGTGTGTGTATGTGTGTGTGTGTGTGTGTGTGTGTGTGTGTGTGTTAGATTTCTGGGTAGCTACTTAAATTTTTTTTCCTGTGGTGGCAAGACACATAAATGTAAAAGGTGCCACTTTGCCATTTTTAAATGCACGGTCAGTGACATTACATTCACAAGGTCATGCAGTCATCATCACTACTCTTTCCTAAACATTTCCATCATTTCAAAGGGCAAATTTGAACTTCATAAATACATAGTCCTGGACTCAATCAAGCAGACAGAAGAGTAAGAAGCAAGCTGTAAGGGGTGATCAAGGCGATACATTTATTATGAACACAAAACTCTGGGGTTTTTGAACAAAGTGATGAAGCTTGCCGCTCAAAGCAAAACCCAGAATCGGACCTTGGGGTCCACATTCATCTGGACCACTGGCTTCTGAACTTACCCGTTCTTCTGAATTTGCCCCTGTTCTCCGGAGAGCTTCCTGTTCTTTTGGCCGCACTGTCTGGGAGACCTTTGCTCGTCCCCGCGTATGTAACTCCAGCGGCTCTTTACTTGCCCAGTGTTTGGTATTTTGTTTTGCTCTGAAATAATTTTTTATCCCAGAGAATATGATACATCGAATACAGAACAAGATTCAGTCCAGTGTTACAGCCACAGTGATGCATCATCTCAGGTCTTAAAAACCACGGCTGTTTCTGCCTTTGGAGGGGAGCAGCAGGCTTCTGCCAGGTGAGTGAGGGCTTGCGGGTTTGGCGGAGCCAGGAGAAGGGAGGGGGGATGCCCTAGTTCGAGTTGGGGCCAGTTCCTCTGAGCCTGTCACTTTTGCCAACCTTGTATGAGTCCACATTTGCAAGCCCCCTGACGTCCAGCCGTCACTCACTGGAAACAGAGAAGCTGCAGTGGGGGTTTCACTGTGGCCCTGAATTCCCTGCTTCCACACCCTGTCTGGTCGACCTGGGGCTGCTGGCATGGACGGATCTCTGAGAAGGACTCTGCCACCCTCCGTGGATCCGTATCTATGGTAACAGGAGGACATTACGGTGAATAACTGGGGGGAAAGAAAGGTGTTCACATCTTCCTTTGTAACCTGTCAATGCATCAGGCTTCAAAACCGTGTTTTTAATGACGACATACTTTAACCGTATAAGCACTAGGGCATCTCTCTTTAGGACTTGTGTGCTCCCAGGGTGTGCAGTGGGAGGCATTTGGTTTCAGTTACGCACTAGGGAAAAATGCTGTGAGTCAGAGGAAAGGGTATGTGTGCATGTGCGTGTGTGTCTGTGTGTGCATGTGTGTGCGTGTGCCTATCTGTGCTTGTGTGTGCACGTGTATGTCTGTGCATGTGTGTGCCTGTGTATGTGTGTGCCTGTGTGTCTGTGTGGGTGTGTGCATGTGTATGTCCGTGCATGCATGTGCATGTGTGTGTTTGTGCATGTGTGTGCGCAGGTGTGTGCATCTGTCTGTGTGCACGTGTGTGTCTGTGTACGTGTGTGCACGTATGTATCTGTGTGGGTGTGTGCATGTGTCTCTCTGTGTGTGTGCATGTGTGTGCATGTGCCTGTGTGCATATCTGTGCTTGTGTGCGCATGTGTATGTCTGTGCATGTGTGTGTCTGTGTGGGTGTGTCTGTGTGCATGTGTGTGTGTCTCTGTGCATGTGGGTGTGTGTGCATGTGTGTATTTGTGCATGTGTGTGTGTGTGTCTGTGCAGGTGTGTGCATGTGTCTGTGTGCATGTGTGTGTCTGTGTACGTGTGTGCACGTGTGTGTCTGTGTGGGTGTGTGCCTGTGTCTGTGTGTGTGTGCACGTGTGTGTGTGGGTGTGTGCACATGTATGTCCGTGCATGTGTGTGTGCATGCGTGTGCACGTGTGTGTCTGTGTGGGTGTGTGCGTGTGTCTCTGTGTGTGTGTGCACGCGTGTGCGCCCGCTGTGGGTGGGTGGAGGGCGCTCTCATGGCGTTACTGCTGTCAGGGTTTGTGTTTTACCACACGGGAACACGTCTGGCCCAGCAGCTGGTGCTCAGGGCCAGCGTGTCTGAAGCTCGCCCATCGGGTCGTGGCCGGTGCTCCCTGCAGCCACGGTCCTTGCATCCTGGCCGCTCCCAGGCTGGTTACCTCATTCCTTCCTCCCTCTAGGATGGGAGATCTCCCGGTGTTGGTGTGTTTGGACTGGGGTCTGAGACCGTGGATTTACTTGGGTGGAGCAGAGAGGACGCTGGTAGAGAAGAGGAAGGAAGACGGAGGCAGCGGGGGACCCCAGCCGTGCACCCCAGGCATGCGGTGAGACCCCCAGGGCTGTACCCAGCCCCGTCCCTCCCATCCTGGCTGCCTGAAGAGCTTTCTCAACTAGGGACCAAGAGACCCAATCCTTTGAATGAGGCAGCGTCTAATTACAGACATTTTCTTTCACGCATAGATACATACCCAACAGAGGAGCGGGACTTTTGGCCTCAGGGTGAAAGGTGAGTTACGCGGAGAGGAAGGGGTGCTGCCCGGTCCTGCCCAAATCTGCACAGACTCCTGTGTGCACTGCTCAGCTGATCCCAGCAGAGCCCCGGAGCCCAGGGTCACCACAGAAGGAAGGTCAGCCGGGCTAGGGGACCCAGAGGCCCTCCCTTCTGCATGCAAAAGCAATTTTGAGGACTTCCATCCCATATCTGGGCTTCCCTGGTGGCTCAGAGGTTAAAGCGCCTGCCTGCAATGTGGGTAGACCTGGGTTTGATCCCCGGGTCAGGAAGATTCCCTGGAGAAGGAAATGGCAACCCACTCCAGTATTCTTGCCTGGAGAATCCCATGGACAGAGGAGCCTGGAGGACTACAAGAGTCGGACACGACTGATCGAGTTCACTTCACTTCATTCCTACATCATCTCAACTCCTGTTTCTTCGCTTTTAATTTAGAAAAAAAAAGATACAACAAGCAATTCACTGCCACTAAGCTGGCTCACATTTTTCTGTGTAGGAGCAGAGAGAGCCTGCCCATTTTTAGAATAAAGAAAAGGAATCACCTAAATTCTCAGTGATGGGTAAATGCAATCTCAAAAAGAAGAGTGTGGAAAACCAGCAACCCACTCTGAAGGGGTCCAGGGACCCAAATTTTCCTTTGAATGTTTTCCCTTGATTTCCCTTAACTATGAAGATAAAGAAGTAAAATAACCAAAGCAAACTGAAATCAATTTGATAATGCTTAAACTTTAGTTATATATTCTGGTTTCTCTTCTGTCTACATTAAAACAATAGGGAAAATTCTATGCCTCTTAGAAACTAATTTGTCTGAGGTGATCGCTACCCTTGAATTGATACAAAACTCCTGAAAAACATACAAGATCGGTTAGCCCTTCTGGGGTCTTTCTGGTTGGAAGACGAATAAACAAAAGCATTTTATTTCACTGACTTTACATTTTACTCAGAGTCCCTTTTCTCTGATTCCTTGAGTACATTTTCTGCTGAGATTCTGCAAACAGGCATCAGGATGACTCAGAATCCACTGAAGTGTATGAGCCTCACACGTTCTGAGATTTAATTATGTGTTGTGTGGTGTTTATCTGTCCGTGCATCAGATACCCCCAGGCAGTGGTCACTTTCTCTCTCAGTTTGTTCAGTGAGACATCAGGCTAGCCCCTGAGCGCGTCAGGATTACGAATGCAAGCTCCTTTATATACTTGGTGTGTGTTGAACTCAGTCACTTTAGTCATGTCTGACTCTTCGTGACCCCAGGGACGGTAACCCACCAGGCTCCTCTGTCCATGGGATTCTCCAGGCAAGAATACTGGAGTGGGTTGCCCTGCCCTCCTCCAGGAGATCTTCCTGACCCAGGGATCGAACCTGAGGCTCCTGCAGCTCCTGCATCGCAGGCGGATTCTTTACCACTGAGCCACCAGGCAAGCCCCATGTACTTGGTGTAGGAATGTGGAACTAAGGTTGGAATTTGGTGATTCCAGCGAGCGTCTTAGTGCTCCAATAGTTCCCACACTAAGGGCTCAGGGCACGATGTAAAAGTGTAACAGGGGATGCCCGCTATCCACAGGTCCGAGACTTAGTCCAGGGCTTGTGCTGGAGCTGGGTCCAGGGACGGGACCAAGAGATGTGCACACAGTTGGCCCTTGGCCAAACCCAAGATAGTGGCTGGTGGGAAGTGTTTAGCCCTGAACTGGAGAGCTCAGGCCTGGGTGTCTGTGGCTGCCACCAGGAAGAACCCAGACTCCAGAGCTAGACTCAGCCAAGATGGAAAAGGCCACTCACCACACCCCTCAGGGTCCGACCAAGGATACCCTGGGCTCCCGACAGCCCTCCGTCCTGAAGACTGGATTGTTGTCAGCGGGTTCGGGACTAAACTTGTAAAAGAAGGTGACAGCCTCAAAGATCCAGGGGACCTGCGGAGTGAGACAGAAGAAGGGGGTCCTCCTGACCGTTCTCGCTGCAGTAACAGAAATGCTAGGCTCTGGGATGAGTTGGGGAATTCCTCCCCCGCCTGCTGTTCTGAGTCTATAGACTATTTCTTGCTTCCCTGCGCTCAGCGCTTAGAGAAACTGAGGTGTGGCCACTAGGAGGATTAGAGACGTCCACGGACACATGGCGTCTAAGGATGTCAGGGCTGGCCTTGGTAACAATCCCGCCAGTAATGAAAGGGACGATGGCAGTTGGTGGAGAGAAATCCCAAGTCAGTCAAGTGCCTGGCAAACAAAATGCAAAATGTGAGCCCCTGTGGATGGAAGTGGAAGGCAGTCTCCAGGGGTTTCCAAAGTCTGAAAGGTGGAGAGAGGTCCAAGGGGTGGGAGGGATGACCACTGCCCCTCCACAGGCTGTCCCTTTAGGTGATCTGCCCACCGAAGCCAGTGTGGACACCGGGAACTAGCAATTGAGGTCTTTCTCATTCTACCTAACAACATTTATTGTCCAAGTGACCCATCTCATTCTGGAATTAGATAGCAGAGACAGCAGTACACCCTTGCGAGTGAACTAAAAACCATTAAATTGAACACTTCAAGATGAAGAATTTCATGGAATATGAATTGTATTTCACTAAAAGAAGGTGAATCACTACAGGGCGGTTGAAAGTGATCTTAAAAATATTAAATGGTACACAGTTAAAAACGGAAGTCTTTTGAGAACTCCCTGGCAGTCCATCGATAGGACCTCAATGCCACTGCAGGGAGCACAGGTTGGATCTCTGAGTCAGGGAACTAAAGTGTAACAATAGATCTCTCCAGGTCAATATATTAAAAAATTCCTAATTTTTTAATAGGCACATAGCATCCTGCTGTACTATCATTTATGCAAGCAGCCCACTATCAGTGGGCATTTAAGTGTTTCTAAAATTTTGCCTTGTACCTACATCTCTATGCACCTATGAAAGTTGCAAGTGCACATGGATGAAAGTAGAAGTGATGGACAAAGGACAGGCACTTAAATCTTAATGACTGTGCCACACTGCTTTCCAAAAGCTGTTCCCACCGGCCCGCAGTCAAGTGGTCCTTGAAGCTTCTCTGGAGGGCAAAGAGTCCCACCGAGAGAGCGTGAGGGATGAAGGGCTTGGGAGGGAAACCAGCAGCTCCAGTGGCTTAAACTAGGGAGGCACTATTTTTATTTGTACATAAACTGCGATTCTGATATAAGCATTTTAAAAAATATTTATTGAAATTATAGCTGATTTACAATTTGCATTGGCTTTAATTTTTATTGAAATATAGTTGTGATATATGGAGGTTTTGATAAAAGGGTTTCACTTAAAAAAGAAGAGATAAAGAAAGGTTTGAAAACTATGAAGTAGGTAGTCCTACAGTCATGTTCCCTCTGGGTTCCAGAGTTACTTCACCTGCAGGGGCCCCTAGGCCTCCACACCCTGGGTGATCCTGCCCCACTGACTAACCAATAGCACGATGCAGACTCGGCGCTGGGAGATGTCCCAGGTGTATCTGAAGACACTGCGGCTTCTGCCTTCACCCCTCTGATCACTCATTCTGGAAGGAGGTGTCAGTCTTGTGGATGGATGCAGAACCCTGTGAAGGCCTCCTGCCAGGAGGGACCAGCTTGCCCACCACGTGAGCCAGCGACCTGGATGTGGCCTCCGGATGACTGCAGTCCCAACCAACACCTGATGCAATCTCTGGAGCAGCTCTGAACCAGAACCACTGGCTTAGCTGGGCCTGAATTCTGATCCATAGAAACCATGTGAGATAATAAATGTTTGCATGAAAGTGTGAGTTGCTCAGTCATGTCCGACTCTTTTGCGACTCCATGGACTGTAGCCTGCCAGGCTCCTCTGTCCATGGGATTCTCCAGGCAAGAATACTGGAGTGGGTAGCCATTCCCTTCGCCAGGGGATCCTCCCCAACCAGGGATCGAAACCAGGTCTCCCACATTGCAGGCAGATTCTTTACCATTTGAGCCACTGGGGAAGCCCAATAAATGTTTATTGTTGCTCAAAGCCTCTGAGTTTGGGGACATGTTGTTACACAGCAGTAGATAACTAATGCACCTAGGATTGTGAGCTTTGGTGTCTCAGGGTCTATACTTCTGGTTTGATAGCTGGATTTAAACCTTACCTCTGCTCCTTCCTCTTGGAAACTCTTGGTATTTCCTGCTAATTCAGAACACACTATCCCTTCCACAAGGAGGCTGCATTTGGATGAGTGTCCTGAAGATGACGAGTATCCATCCTGGTTAAGGACAGACACAGTGACTTGGCCACTGAACACTAAATCCAAATTAAAACTAAACATAGATTCAGTCACTATGATCTTTGAGACAAGCAATTTTTTGTTTGTTTGTTTTGGCTGTGCCCTGTGGGTAGAGGGATCTTAGTTCACCTACCAGGGATTGAACTCGGGCCTTCAGCAGTGAAAATGCAGAGTTCTAACCATAGGACTGCCAGGGAATTCCCCAAGACACCAATTTTTTGTACAAGGACAGAAGGACTCAGTTAGAAGCCAGATTCAATGGGTTTAAGTCAGCAGGGCTGAAGCAGGTAGAAGACTGTTCCCTTTAGGATGTTGGGAAGAAAAAGGAAGGTTCTTCTTTGTTCAAGGCTTGGAGGTGGTGCTCGCTTTGTAAGAGGAAGAGGAACAAGGGCCTGGGATGAAATGAAAACCGTCATCTCTGGCAGATAACTGTTGGAGACAGGGGTGAAAAAGAGCAGGAAGTCCAAGCCAGGCTTTAATCATTTCCTGGAACCAACAGGTAGAAAACTCTGCCTCCTTCACCTGGGACTGGAGATCCCAGAAACCTGAAAATGTGGGGGTTCAGGAGCCCCCCACCCCCAGTCACGTGGCTCTGAAACTTGAGCTGAGGATGAACTAGAGAAAACGCGACGCCTCCAAGAGGGCAGTGAGTCTGGTGCTGAGCTGCACGGGGAGCTCAGTCCACACTTGGGGATGGAACGGACGCTCCAGGGGGGGTCCCTGCAAGGTGGCAACAGCCAAAGTTAAGAATGGAGGAAGGTCAAGGCTGGGGCTTTACAGGTGACGGTGAGAATCTCGCGGGAATCCAGGAGGTAAACCCAGTCCTGCAGGGCTTTGCGGCAGTGCTGCAATGCTTGCACCTGGACAAAGGTGCCCTCAAGCAACAAGATACAAAGGGGCTAAAAATAACTGTGTGTGTACGGTTGGGGCAAGTTACAGACAGTAAGATACAGGTTAAGATAGGAAAAACCCAACTGCCACTTCTGAAGACCCAGGAGCAAAAGCAGGGTCCCGCCTGTGCCCCCTGCACTCCACACCAGCAAAGGGTGTGCAGACCACCTAAACCACCCCTCCAGCCAGCCCCCTGGACACACCCCTGCCCGCATCCCATGTAGGGAACCAGCTCTATCCCCCTCGGGAGCTAGCAAGGGGACTGTTAGCTATTCTCCCTCCCTCTGGCTGCAGCGGTGGCCCCCATAAAGCCTTGCCTGAATTTCTTGACTGGCCTCTAATCAATTTCTATTGATTAAAGAGGACAAGAGCCCTGATGGGGATGACGAGTGGGGGCAGGAGCAGGCTGAGGCCTGGGGGTGACTTAGCAAAAGTAAGGGGGCTGAGAGGGAAAGACCAGGTCTGGCACCCAAGGACCTCTGCAGTGGGAGCCCAGGGCCCGGAGGTGGGGGAGGACCGGGGCCCAGGGGCTGGGCCCACCAGTGACTTCCCTTAATCAAGAGCCAACGCCTTTTGTTCCCATCTGGAAGGTCCTCCAGCCCCCGGGAGGCCCCGGCTTGTTCACGACAGTGGCATCTTTGTGCTTCTCTCTGAAATAAAACTTTTATCTTAAAAAAGAAAATGTGTCCAATGCAGTCTGTTATAATCACAGTATTCAGATCTTCCCCACTCTGGTGGGGAGGGCGAGGGGGCCGTG